>NC_137771.1:156054741-156672481 GCF_963455305.1 Plecotus auritus | reverse complement strand
TAATGTAAATATCTGTGTTTTCCAATGGTCTTAGGATCTACAGCAGCAGTTCTCAACCTGTGGGTCACGAGAACCGCTAGCAGGGTCACCTAAGACCATTGGAAAACGCAGATATTTACATTACGATTCATAACAGTAGCAAAATTACAGTTATGAAGTAGCAACGAAAATAATTTTATGGTTGGGGGTCACCACAACATGAGGAACTGTATTAAAGGGTCGTGGCATTAGAAAGGTTGAGAACCACTGCTCTAAGGTTTGACAGTCTGATCCATGTTTCTCTGTCTCTGAATCTGTTTTTGTTCATCAGTTTATGTTGTTCATTATATTCCATAAATGAGTGAGATCATGTGATATTTATCTTTCTCTGACTGGCTTATTTAACTTAGCATAATGCTCTCCAGTTCCATCCATGCTGTTGCAAATGGTAAGAACTCCTCTTTTACAGCAGCGTAGTATTCCATTGTGTAGATGTACCACAGTTTTTCAATCCACTCATCTGCTGATGGGCACTTAGGCTGTTTCTAAATCTTAGCTATGGTGAATTGTGCTGCTATGAACATAGGGGTGCATATATCCTTTCTGATTGGTGTTTCTAGTTTCTTGGGATATATTCCTAGAAGTGGGATTACTGGGTCAAATGGGAGTTCCATTTTTAGTTTTTTGAGGAAACTCCATACTGTTCTCCACAGTGGCTGCACAAGTCTGCATTCCCACTAGCAGTGCATGAGGGTTCCTTTTTCTCTGCATCCTCACCAGCACTGTGGTTTGTTGATTTGTTGGTGATAGCCATTCTGACAGATGTGAGATGGTACTGCATTATCGTTTTGATTTGCATCTCTCAGATGATTAGTGACTTTGAGCATGTTTTCATATGACTCTTGGCCTTCCTTCTGTCTTCTTTTGAAAAGTTTCTATTTAGGTCCATTGCCCATTTCTTGATTGGGTTGTTTATCTTCCTTTTGTTAAGTTGTATGAGTTCCCTGTAAATGTTGGAGATTAAACCCTTATCGGTGATAACATTGGCAAATATGTTTTCCCATGCAGTGGGCTTTCTTGTTGTTTTGTAGATGGTTTCTTTTGCTGTAAAAAAGATTTTTATTTTGATGTAGTCCCATTTCTTTATTTTCTCTTTAGTTTCCATTGCCCTAGGAGCTGTATCTGTGAAGATATTGCTTCGGTATATGTCTGAGAATTTGCTGCCTGTGGATTCCTCTAGTATTTTTATGGTTTCCTGTCTTATGTTTAAGTCCTTTATCCATTTTGAGTTTATTTTTGTGTATGGTGTAACTTGGTGGTCTAGTTTCATTAGTTTCATGCATCTGTCCAATTTTCCCAACACCATTTATTGAAGAGACTGTCTTGACTCAATTGTATTCCATGCCTCCTTTGTCGAATATCAATTGAGCATAGTTTACCAAACATTAAAGGAAGAACTAAAACCTATCCTCCTCAGACTATTTTAAAAAGTTCAAGAGGAAGGAACATTTCCAAGCTCATTCTATGAAGCCAGCATCACCCTAATACCAAAACCAGATAAAGACAACACAATGAAAGAGAATTTCAGGCCAATATCCCTCATGAATATAGATGCCAAAATCCTCAACAAAATTCTAGCAAATCGGATCCAGCAGTACATCAGAAATATCATACACCATGACCAAGTAGGATTTATCCTGGGGATGCAAGGATGGTACAATATCCGCAAATCAATAAACGTGATACATCACATAAACAAATTGAGATAAAAATCACATAGTCATATCAATTGATGCAGAAAAAGTATTTGACAAGATCCAACACCCTTTCTTGATAAAAACTCTTAGCAAGGTGAGAATAAAAGGATCATACCTAAACATAATAAAAGCCATATATGACAAACCCACAGCTAACATCATACTCAACGGGCAAAAACTAAAACCATTTCCCTTAAGAATAAGAACAAGACAGGGATGCCCACTCTCACCACTCCTGTTCGACATAGTACTGGAAATACTAGCCATTGCAATCAGACAAGAAGAAGAAATAAAAGGCATCCACATTGTAAAAGAAGAAGTAAAGCTGTCCTTATTCGCAGATGACATGATATTGCACATAGAAAACCCGAAAGACTCCATCAAAAAATTATTAGACTTAATAAATTAATTAGGCAATGTAGCAAGATACAAAATTAATGCCAAGAAATCTATGGCATTTCTATACACCAACAGTGAACTTACAGAAAGAGAGACTAAAAAAGCAATCCCATTTACCATCGCACCAAAAAAATTAAGATACCTAGGAATAAACTAAGGAGGTAAAAGACCTATACGCAGAAAACTACAGGACACTGAAAAAAGAGATAGAGGAAGACATAAACAGATGGAAGAACATACCGTGTTCATGGGTTGGTAGAATCAACATCATCAAAATGTCCATACTACCCAAAGCAATCTATAGATTCAATGCACTCCCCATTAAAATACCAATGGCATATTTCACAGACCTAGAATGAACTTTCCAAAAATTCACCTGGAATAAAAAAAGATCCTGAATAGCTGCAGCAATCCTGAGAAAGAAGAACTAATTAGGTGGGATCTCAATACCAGATATCAAGCTGTATTACAAAGCCACTGTTCTTAAAACAGCCTGGTTCTAGCACAAGAACAGACATATAGATCAATGGAATAGAATAGAGAATACATTTTTATTCTTGGTTTGACTTTTCCTTGCCATAAGCAAGACCTCAAAAATCTCTGTTAGTCTGCTTATGTCTACCTTAAGTAAAAAAGATAAATTGTATTTAATGACTGAATTTAAAACAGTGCAATCAAGATTAAATATAAGTTGTATTAACAACAGCAACAAAATCTTTGACTCTTAAGAACATTGAGTCAGTCAGTGAGCTATGTATATGTATATGTATATGTGTATATATATATATATATATGTCTGAGTAAATTTAAGAGAGTCCTGGTAGAGAGATAAACTGTGCTAACCCAGGAACTGGGGAGACATAGGTAGTTGATGAGGCAATTGCCCACAATAACACAGAACAGTCTATGAATATGCTTTAGATTAGATTATCTAATTTTGATTTCCACATTGTAGACAGAATTGGAAAAACTGGACTGTATCCAAAGGACAACAGTGACAATGACTAAATAAAATTACAACCTAAAAAGAGAAAGTAAAAGTTATTTCTTCCTGAGGGGAGACTCAGAAGAGGCCTCTCTGCTTTTTTTTTTAATTATTAAATATTTTTATTGATTTTTAATTTTTGTTAATCCTCACCTGAGGATATTTTTCCATTGATTTTTACAGAGAATAGAAGGGAGGGGGGTGAGACAGAGTGAGAGAAACATCTATGTAAGAGAGGAACCTGGGCCAGGGATCAGGCCTGTAAATGAGGTATGTGCCCTTAACCTCATGCCCTTGACTGGACTCCAACCCAGGACCCTTCAGTCTGAGACTAATGCTCTATCCACCGAGCCAAACTGACTAGGGCAAATACTTTTATTGATTTTTAGAGAGAGAAGAAAGGAGAGAGAAGCATCGATGTGAGAGGGAAATACTAACCAGCCAACTTCTGCATACCCTCTATTGGGGATCGATCCCTGCAGCCTGGGCATGTGCCCTGACCAGGAACTGAACCCGGCAACCTTTTGGTGCCTAGAACAATGCCCAACTAACTGAGCCACACCAGTTAGGGCTCCTTAGTTTTGTTTTCGAAGGTTTGTCATCATGAGGCCTCTGACCCTCTCCCTTCTAGTCTTCAGTGCACAGAAGAATGTGGTTCTGAACTGGGAGTCAGGAAGCCCTAGGGGACTTAGAGTATGGCTAGAAGTTCTTGAACCCCGGTCTACCAGTTCTTGTCTAAAATGGCATTATGCCTTATACATAAATACCATTTTTCAAACATGTATAGATGTAGTTGTGGGTAGTAAAATGCAAAAATCTCATAAACATGTTATTAAATTCGTAGCTTGCTTTTTTGTCATCATGCATTTTCTCAGGTCAGGGATGGTGGTTCTGAAATTATTTTGCAGCTTAAAGAGATCCTCATGGTAAACCACTGATATGGAACAAAAGAAAATGATGCTACATTGCTAAGTGAAGTAATGAAGTTGCTGCCTAGAGCAAGTTGGAGCAACTCAGCAGATTCCCAGAGTTTTGCTGTGGAGCCGACTGTGCTCACAGTAGAGTGGAGTAAGTGAAGACATTCTGACTGCAGCTGCCACCTACTTCTGCCATTGACTGTACCCCTAAGTGAGACTGGCCTGCTCCACTCTGCCACAAGCTGGAGCCAAGAGAAGGCATGAGGCCATAAGCACCTTCACCACCGAAGACATCTTGCCTTGCTTTCCTTCAATTCAAATAGAGCCCTTTGGGAAGTGATTGTCTAGGGCAGTGGTCGGCAAACTCATTAGTCAACAGAGCCAAATATCAACAGTACAACGATTGAAATTTCTTTTGAGAGCCAACTTTTTTAAACTTCTTCTAACGCCACTTCTTCAAAATAGACTCACCCAGGCCGTGGTATTTTGTGGAAGAGCCACACTCAAGGGGCCAAAGAGCCGCATGTGGCTCGCGAGTCGCAGTTTGCCGACCACAGGTCTAGGATGTCTCTCATCTCACATGCACCACAGACTCTGAGCCTACATGACAGCGATTGGCCTCTTGATCCTACAGGCATCACAGCCAGCTGATCAGAATTGGCATTTCACTTGGAACCAGTTAGCCATTCCTAACCCAGAAATTCTATCGAGAGTATAGATGACAAATGATCACACCATAGATCAGCTTAGGAAAGGTGGAATGGCTGGTTTATCTAAAAATGAGAGAGTAGTCCTTCCTTTCTCGACCCCCAGCCATCTTGGCAGCTGCTCCTGTTTGGGGGCCATCCTGCACCTAAGGCAGGAAGATGGTGGCCACAACAAAGGTGAAAAAGTCGCTGAGTTGATCAACTCTAGGCTCCAACTTGTTATGAAAAATGGACAGTACATGCTGGGGATACAAGCAGACTCTGAAGAAGATCAGACAAGGCAAAGCAAGACTGGTCATCCTTACCAGCAACTGTCGAGCCTTGAGGAAATTTGAAATAGAGTGCTATGCCATGTTGGCCAAGCCTGGTGTCCGTCTCTACAGTGGCGATGATATTGAATTGGAAAAGACTACAGAATATGCACACTGTCATTGACCCAGGTGATTCTGGATTCATTAGAAGCATGCCAGAACAGACTGGTGAAAAGTAAATCATGCAACATTTTTCTTTAATAAAACTGACCAGAGCTTGGTTTAAAAAAATAATAAAAGAGGATAATGACAGGATGATATTCAACACAGGAGGAGACATGATTTATAGTCCCCTGAGAATGGTATGCAATTTCTATCTCAGGAGATCTTTAAAAATAGAAGATAATAATTTGTTTAGAGGCAGAACTACCTGAAGGCAGGAACCTGATTTAAATACCTTCTTTAGTTTATCATTTTCCTGGTGCTTTGATTTCATAAACTATTTGGGATTTCTTATTTTTATTTAAACCATCAGAGCTTTGCTTTAGCAGTTTATTACTGAATTTTATTCTCCCTTTGGGTAATTGCTTTCTTGGATGTCATTGTAAATTCTAAGAACAGATATGAAACTGACATCTCAGAAGGTGTTACATTTCTCCTGTGTTTCAGAGGCAAAATCTGTGTAAACTGCTCTTTTAGTTACTGGGTTTTGACAAATTTTCAGTAAGTTATTGCAGCATTTTATATTATTTTTTTCCTGGTTTTAAGAGGCTCCTAAAAATTAATCAGATGAAATTAAACAAAAGTCTTCTGAATTAAATACTCCATATGTAGCTAGCAGTAAATTAAATTTTCACAGTTTTCTCAGATACTTGTTCTAGGAATTAGGACTTTAATTCTGTGTACCTTAATCCCTGATTATTCCATTAATTTAACAAGCTTGTTTATCCAAACAAAAGTCTTGAGATATGTATTCTTTATAATTTTAAATATTACTTATGTGTTTGAAGCATTTGTTTTACAGATTTTTAAATCAGAATACCTTGAGGATGTTGAAATAATATAGTGTTGGAATTAATAAATTTTGGGTTATCTACATAACTCTTCATAGTGGGTGTAAATATTTAAGATATATTTTTAAAAATCACATTTTGAAATTTTACTTTTTTTGCTCTTAATGGACTTCCAGATGAAAGGTGTTACTGTACAGGACAGCCCCCTCAGTCAGTTGGAGAGGGCTGTCCCCAACCTCGATCCTTGTCTTCTCATATAAATGAATTTATACAAGACCCTGACTGCATTGTGAAAAGCCAATTTATTAAAGCATGCACCTTTATTGATAAAAGCAAAGCAAGCAAACCTGTACATCTGGCTTATGAAACACAGACAGGCTCTAGCTAATCGATGAGCATATTGAAGGTGGGTCCGAGGCATTATATACCCTCCTATCTATAGGTCTCAAAATTCCTTTGCCAAATATTTTGATACAAATTAATTCTCAAGGTCCTCTTTTTTTTTTTTTTTTTACTTTATTGTGGAATTTCCAGAAATCATGAGTAGCACCTGACAACTATATTTTGCCAAGCCTTGAGACTGCTGGCTTTTCTGTGGGTAAAATTGCCCTTTTTTTCCCTTCCCCTTAACCCCCTTTCTGTATTCTCTCATTAGGGAGGTTTTTTAACCATTTGTTCTGTGTCCTTGGCTGGGGAAGATAATGGTTTGTTAGTTACAAGCTGGTTGCAAATCACTCACACTATTTGGCCTTGTTTTAACTTTCCTGTCTCCGTTTCCCTATTCCTCCTGCCCTGGAATTTTGTATCAGCTATTCATATTTTAATACTTGTATCTTTTAACTTTTACATTAGAGTTAAGTGATTTATACACCACCATTATAATATTAGAATATTTTGATTTTGACTATATACTTACCTTTATTAGTGAGTTTCATATATTTAGGTCTTCAGGTTACTAATTATTGTCCTTTCATTTCAGTTTGGAGAACTCTCTTTAACATTTCTTGTAAGGCAGTTCTAGTGAACTCCCTGAGCTCTTGTTTGTTTGGGAAATTCTTTATTTCTCCATTTCTAAAGGAGAGCTTTTTCAGATTAAGTATGCTGGGTTGGCGTGTTTTTCTCTGTCAGTCCTTTGATTATATCATCCAACTCTCTCCTGATCTGCAAGTTTCTGCAAAAAAAAAAAAATCTGTTTATAGTCTAATGCAGTGGTCGGCAAACTGCGGCTCGCGAGCCACATGCGGCTCTTTGGCCCCTTGAGTGTGGCTCTTCCACAAAATACCACGTGTGGGCGCGCACGTACAGTGCGATTGAAACTTCGTGGCCCATGTGCAGAAGTCAGTTTTCGGCCCTCAAAATTAATTTCAATCGTTGTACTGTTGATATTTGGCTCTGTTGACTAATGAGTTTGCCGACCACTGGTCTAATGGATTCCCTTGTATGGGAGGAACTTATTTTCTCAAAGAGGATTTTTTTTCCTACCGTCTGGGTAACACATGGAAGTAGCAACTGACATGATATGTTTTCTCCCGCTGCCTTCCCTCTGGACAACTGGCTTATCTGCTTGCTGAAGCATCTCCCTAGTCTTCGGGGTCCACTTCATGGAAATTTGTTTTAATAACATTGTAAGTTGTACATGTTGGACTAGCTTCCATCTGAAGAGAAAAAGCCAAGGATTCATTGGCAATTAGAAAAACCCATTTCTGATTTCGAGTTTAAAAACTTTCTTTGCCCTGGTTGTTGCCTTCAATAGCATATCTTCCATCAGTTCTGGTCAGTAGGTGTTTGGTATAGGGAATGTTCTGTTTGTGCCTTTGATAGCCTGCAGTTCTTTAGTATTATTTAATCCTGTAAGTAAACATTAAGCTCTGTGTATCAGCTACTGAAAACAAGATCCTGGATGTCACCACTGTCTTCAAGGATTTCACTATCCCAAGGGGGGAATAGGCACAAAGCAAACGGAAATGAGATGTGTGTTAGCGCTCTAAGAGTGGTGTGATCACAGAGCATGTATCGCTCTACCCTCGAGAAGTGCGTGTTTATGTTTCTAACTTCCTAGTAGTTTTATCACTCTTAAATGTTCGTGTCAGGGTTCACAGTTGATACGCGTTTTCAAATGTAGCTGTGTTGTGTTAACTGTGTTTAGTTAATGTTTTCAGGGAAAGATAGTATTTCACCTTCGTTTTATCCCACAGAACACATTAATGAGGTATTTTGTCAAGACTAGCAGCAGTAGTTTTTGAGGGTTTCTTAGGTACCAGATGCTGAGCTGCGTGCTAAGGGCATGCAACGTTTTAAATCACAGCTCCTCCTTTGAAAGGCACAGTCTTCTGCAGGAAGTAACATTTAGAGAGAACTTAAATGCAACTCAAAAGCAACTTAAATTTCTGCAGGGTTCTATAGTTTTAAATGTGCCTTCACACTTATTCTTTTTGATAAACCTGTTGGGCAGGTTATTGGAAATACTTACTTTATGATTAAGAAATTTTAGTGGCTTTCCACAATTATACCCGTAATGTGCGCCAGAGACAGCACTGGAAGCCACCTTACTTTAATCTACAACTCCTCTTACCTCAACTGAGTATTTCTTGTGGAAATCAGAGGAAAAGTCTTCACGAGTCCAGTCCAGACACCAAAAATGATATCAGGGTTTGGCGTGCAGCACAGAAATGGAGTGAGGGCTGGGCCAAGACCAAATGCTGAGCAAAGAGCAAAAACATGAAAGTCTAAATTGAGAAAAACCCAAGAAGCAGAATCTAAAGGGAAATCTGAGTAGAGAGATGTTAGGGATTTTGTGCAGAGACAGTGGGAACCTGGGAATTTGTGAGGGTAGCTTTCAACCCAGCCCAGTTGTAAAGTCTCTTTTGAAGGCTGTCTGGGTCTTCCAGGCACAAAACATTCCGAATCTAAATTTTAACAGGATTAATAAGGTGTAAGGATGCTTACTTGTATTTTGCCTGAATTACACAGTCATGTGATATATGGCCAGTCCTATTTCATGCATTTTAATCCAAAGGTTTATATTTTAGAGCCTCATTTTGAACTTTGTAATTGATGAAATGTTCTATATCTGTCACATTTCAAGTGCTCACTAGTCACATGTGGTTAGTGGTCAACACATTGGACAGAATGGTACACAAAAATTCTTTTTAAAAAGTGTACTTTTAAAGTAATATATGCACATATAAAAGTATTGAGTGTTTAGAAAGTAAAAAATGGAAAGTAAAAGTATCTTTCCCTGTCTTCCTCTCAATCTCTCTCTCTCTCTCTCTCTCTCTCTCTCTCTCTCTCTCTCTCTCTCTTTCTGCAGTGGTTTTCCTTATTAAAACTCTCGTTTCCTTTCAGGAAAAGAAATATCCACCAAAGTTTTATATGTATACTAGAGGCCCTGTGCATGAAATTCGTGCATGGGTAGGGTCCCTAGCGGCTGCCAGCTGCTGGCTGGGGCCTTCCTTCGTTCCACACCACCCCCTGGTGGTCAGTGCATGTCTGACTCCCGAGAGGTTGAACTCCCGCCCATGGGGACAATTTGTATATTAGTCTTTTATTATATAAGGTGCTTTTTATAAATCACAATAATTGACTATACTAGGTAGGCTGTTTTACATTTTTTAAATAAAATTAAAACTCTGTCTTTGATGTCTTGATGAAGTAATACATTTAGCTTTAACTCCCTGTTTTAAAGGTTTCCTTGTTTGGAAATGGAATTTACTCATTCCATATTCTAGTCTTTCACGATGTTCCCTCCCCCACCCCTTTTTTTTTCTGTTCAAATAGTGCTCTAATATGTACACGGCCATTGTTGTGTATGTTTGTAGGGAAGATTCCTATCAGTGCAATTGCTGGATGGTCTTTCATGACAAGTGCTGTTTCTAAGCAAGGAAGGAGTAGAGAATCTGGCGTGAGGGTAGGGCATAAACAATAAAGACTGGTAGAAAAGGGAGGCAGAGACCAAATAAAGATAAACTGGCTGTGAGACAAGATCATAAATATCTGTATAAATAGTCTTAAGGGTTGCCTTTAAGTTTATTCAGTGCCATCCCTCCTGGGAGTACTTAAGAAAAAAGTTTTAAATGTCAATGTATTTCATTGCAAATATATATTTGTATATACTATGTGTATATGTATGTATATACTGCTATTGTGTTTGGTTTTATTATAAAGATATTGCATATTATATACAGGTTGGAAAATGTAAGAAAGTATAAAGCAGAAAACAAATTTCACCCATACTCAGAGAAAACCAGCAATAATACTTTAACATCTTATTTCTGTGTATTGGCTTTTACATAACTGAGATCATATTGTACATACATGTGTTTATATAAACTTTTCTTTGCTTATCATTTTAATCTTGTTGATTTTCTTTTCTTACTCTTTTCCTGTTTTGTTTTGTTTTGTTTTTAGGTAATAGAAACCTAACATTGTTTTGGAATGAATTTGGATACCAGAATAACAAGGACACAGAGAGGTCTGTAGAGTCTATTCAGTATCAAAGAAGACAAGCCATGGCCATCCCATTCATCATTCAGTGTGGTGAGTGTTGAATTCCATTCAAATGAGCAATCATTTAGTGAGTTTTTAAATATACAAGTCATTGTGCCTTTAATGGTGCGTGAAGGAGACAAAGGTGGTGGGTAAAACCTGATTTTTATATGCAGTGAGGTTAGAATCTAGGAGAAAGGTTAAGATAAGCATGAAAATAATTATAATAGAGATGAAATTCAGATAAAAGATATAAAAGAGGCACAAAGTCCTATGAGGGTTCAAAAAAGGAGGGAGTTGAGGCAAGGCTTCGTGACAGAGGCAGCCTTTGCCATGATCTTTAAAATAGAATTTTGATAGGCAGAGAAGTAGCAGGAGATATGTGTTAATATCAGATATACATTCAGCTAAAAATTTAGGGGTGGAATGATATAAACAACCATCTTTCTTTTTTTTTTATTCTTTAGTGCTTAAAAGTATTACATATGTCTTCTTTTTCCCCCATTGACCTCTCCCTGGCTATTCCCACCACCACCACCGCCCTGCCCCCCCACCCAGGCACATGCCCTAACCCCCCTACTGTCTGTGTCCATGGGTTATGCTTATATGCATGCATACAAGTCCTTTGGTTGATCTCTTACCACCTCCCACTCTCCCCTGCCTTCGCTTTGAGGTTTGACTGTTTGTTCGATGCTTCTATGTCTCTGGGTCTATTTTTGTTCATTATTTTTGCTGTTCATTATATTCCACAAATGAGTGAGATCATGTGATATTTACCTTTCTCTGACTGGCTTATTTCACTTAGCATAATGCTCTCCATGTCTCTCCATGCTGTTGTGAATGATAAGAGTTTTTTCTTTTTTATAGCAGCATAGTATTCCATTGTGTAGATGTACCACAGTCTTCTAATCCACTCATCTGCTGATGGGCACTTAGGCTGTTTCCAAATCTAAGCTATTGTAAATTGTACTGCTGTGAACATAGGGGTGCACATATCCTTTCTGATTGGTGTTTCTGTTTTTTTGGGATATATTTCTAGAAGTGGGATTACTGGGTCAAATGGGAGTTCCATTTTTAACTTTTTGAGGAAAGTTCCACAAAGTCTACACCAGTCTGCATTCCCACCAGCAGTGCAAGAGGGTTCCTTTTTCTCTGCATCCTCTCCATCACTTGTCATTTGTTGATTTGTTGATGATAGCCATTCTGACAGGTGTGAGATGGTACCTCATTGTTGTTTTGATTTGCATCTCTCGGATGATTAGTGACTTTGAGCATGTTTTCGTAAGTCTCTTGGCCTTCTATATGTCCACTTTCAAAAAAATTTCTATTTAGGTCCTTTACCCATTTTTTGATTGGATTGTTTATCTTTCTTTTGAAACAGCCATCTTTCTGTTTTCAATACCTAATACTGTGCTAAATATATAGTTGGTACTTAATAATTGACTATGAATACATGAATGATGACTAAATAATAAAAGACAAAAATATCAAATTAAATAAACATGTTAGAGAGTCTCGAATGCCAAGATAAGGAGTTTTTACTTTGATAAGCAATGGAGAGGCATTGGACATTATTTGGCAGGAGAATAACATCATGGAAGCATTGAGCACTTATTGTGTTCCCCAGGTATATCTTCTAGCCACTCCTCCTGGAGTTAGAGAATTAAAGACACTCTATTATCTGCAAGGAGTCTGCTGTCCAGTGAGGGAGCCAAGCAGACAAATAAAGCACACCATAGTTCGTAAGACTTTGTAGTTAGTTACTACAGAGCCAAGCGAACACCTCCCTAACCTTGAGCCTTGGGTTAAGGACCTGACTGGTCTAATGTGTGCAAGATACTGCCAGAATTCAGTCTCTAGTATTATGAAGCTATGGAATGAGGCAAATTCCTTAGTTTCTCTAAGCCTCAGTTTCCTTTTTCATAACATGAGGTTAGTATTTATAGCTACATCAGACAGTTCTGTGCAATTAAAATGTATTAGCATATGTAAAGTGTGTAGGATAGTATAATAGGGTGCTCCAGAGAAACAGAACCAATAGAATGGCTGGCTGGCTGGCTGAAAAAATATATAGATAGATAGATAGATAGATAGATAGATAGATAGATAGATAGATGATAGATAGATATTAATCATTGAGAATTGGCTTACATGATTATGGAGGCTAACAAGTCTAAGATCTTTACTCAGCAAGCTGGAGACCCAGGAGAGCCATTGGTTTAATTCTAGTTCAAGTCTGAAGGCCTGAGAACCAAGAGACCCAATGATGTGGTTCCAGTGTAAATGTTGACAGGCTCAATACCCAGAAAGAACTGATGTTTTCATTTGAGTCTGAAGGCAGGGAAAAGCTAGTGTCCCAGCTCAAGACAATCAGAAAAGAGAAGTTCCTTTTTACTCTCCAGGGGGTCAGCCATTTTTTGTTTTATTTAGGCCTTCAACTGATTGGATGAGGCCCACCCCACATTAGGGAGGACAATCTGCTTTACTCAGTCTATCAATTCAAATGTTAATCTCATCCAAAACACCCTCACAGACACATTCAGAATTGTTTGACCAAGCACCCCATGGCCCAGTCAAAGTGACATAAAATTAACCAGCACAGATAATGTCTAGCAATGCTGGCTTTTATCATTATTACTATGGTAACCCTCAGTAACCTTTTAGGTTAGTACCAATAGAATTTCTTCTTACAGATGATGATACTGAAACACAGAGACATAATTTGCTCAAGATCATAGACGTAGTAACTGGTGGAGCTGTTCAGGTTCTTAACCACTGTGCAAACTGCCTCCATCTAAGATGAACAGAGAGAAGTGTTTACCTAAGAGGCATTAGCAGTGTGTCTGGGAGGAGTTAAAGATTAAAGTTAAGAATAGCCTGGAGAGTATGGACTGTCTTGGTCCTAAAAGCAAGGAGGGACTGTAAGGGAGAAATGGACAAGGAAGGCAAAGAAAATGGGAAAGGGAAGTCACCGGAAGTCTTCACGTGGTTTAAGAAGAGAGAGGGATCAATTACTTACATTTTTTTTGGCTGAAAGTAGCAAAAACCAATTGGAAAGAACTTTAGTAGTAGTAGTAGTAATAATAATAATAATAATAGTAATGATAATAATTTATTAGGAGTTGCCAAGGGTAGCTCATAGAATCATAGACTAGTTGTGCCATCAAGTGTAATAGTATATGATCAAGGATTCACTTGCCTTTGGCTGGAAAGATATCTCATACTTTTGGTATATGCAACCTGACGTCTTACTATGAAGGATTCACTTCTGACTGGTCTTTCTTGTGTGTGATTTTGTTTTGATGATCAGATCTTTGCCTTAAATGGAGAGTCTTGCCTCCCTCTACTGATTATCAGGAAAAAGAACTTTTGGACATCTGGATTTGTGCTAATAATCCTAACCTCTCAGAAAACAGGTAGTGTTTGATGGTTTTCTAAAATTCTTTATCCATTTTTAATTCCTGAAATACATATGTATGAAACTGGAAAATGTTAGCTATAGGTACGTTTCAGCTTAGTCGCTGTCATCCCCTGGAACTCTCTCTAGCACCTTGCCAGTTGTGAAAAGATAGTTGATTAGTGTGCTTTTCCATCAAGATAAAAGAGGCCTGAATATAATGCTTTGTAAACATTGGGGCATGCAGCTCTAGGCTTCCACTGGTGGGAGACTACCACTCATATTTAAGAGATCTGACTTTCAGTTCATTTTCACACAACATAGCACCTTATAATACAGGCGTTTTATCCAGATGGTGTCTCCAGGAGCCCTAAACTGTTAGACCACGTGCATTTTCTATTTAAGTCATATATTGATTTCATTGCTTTGTGCTCTTGGAGGAAGAAATTCAGACAAAAGCAGGAAGAAGACCGATTAAATATTGATGAATGCCAGTGTTATTACAAGTCCTTTTATACTTATATTCTTTTTCTTGGGGGGAGGTAGAAGAGTTAGTATACCCCTTTAATAAAGTCACTTCTAAGTCAAGCATTATTTTTCCATGGAGTTTGCTGTAAGTCCTTTGGCCTGGATAAGTAAATCATCAATATTGCTAATACAGACATTAGGGTAATAGCTCTTGTTGGATTACTTTTATCCCGTCTAGAAAAAATAAAGAACAAATAAAAAAATTTTAAAGAAGAAAACATTCAGAAACTACTACTACCACCCCACCTGGAGTCCCCAGGTTAATCATATTTAGAAACGAAGAAAGTCAGTCAGATGACAGACATGATCCGAGGTTTTCTAGGTTCCCTTTCTTGGTTTGCAGCAGAACCTGTTTTGTTTTGTTTTCCCCCAAATATAATTTGCTTCAGACCCTAAATATATGAACTAGATAAATGCAGAACTGCTCCATTTTGAATTGAAGGTTGGGAATATGGGGGCCAAAGGTACCCATGCACTTCCCACTTCTGTTCCCTACGGTTGGCAAAGAGCCTAGAGCTCCAGCTTAGGAAACACTGATCTAGTCTCACATCTTCACTGTAGAGAAGTGAAAAGTGAAGCCCAAACGGGGCCTCAGAAACCTGTTCATGAAGCCACTAGCCAAGGTCTTTTGATTCCTAACCTGATTTCAGCCCTAACCTGGAGCTTAAATATCTCCCAAATAGGAATAGTGTTGGCTTAGTTTCAGTATTAATAGTCTGATATATAGTGTTTTCATAACCAGTATCATTATTTTTATCAAAGTGTTAATAGAAGTTTGTTGCTGCTGTTGTTTTTAAATTTCTGTGTGGAAAGACATGTGCTTGAAAATGTAAATAAAATTGACCTAAGCCCCCAACCCTCAAAACAACAACAACAAAAGAATAGTTAATAACATTGATCACTTATTGTGAACTAAGAACTTTTCATACAGCGGAGGATAGTGTTTTAGAGTTCAGACCCTGGAGCCAGACTGCCTGGGTTTGACTCCTACCTCTGTTAGCTGTGAAAAGCCTTGAACAAGTCTCTCTCTCTCTCTCTCTCTCTCTCTCTCTCTCTCTCTCTCTCTCTCTCTCTCGTTTTTTAATACGTTTTAATTGATTTTAGAAAGAGAGGAAGGGAGAGGGAAAGAGAGATGGAAACATGGATCAGCTGCCTTCTACACACCCTCTCCTGGGGATTGAGTCTGCAACCCAGGCATATACCCTGACCAAAATTGAACTGGTGACCTCTTGGTGCATGGGACCAAGCTCAGTCCACTGAGTTATACCAACTGGGGTCCAATCTCTTTTTAACTCAGCTTCCCATCACCTAGAGTGGGGTGTAATAATAGTATCTTTTGCATCTTTTCTGGTTCTAGCTGAACCCCTTGTAAAGTCAATCTGCCATGTCCCTGGAGAATTTTTGCCCCTCTCCACAGAACTAACCAAGTACCTTGATTTCTTAGATCAGTCTTAGTCATTGTCAGACCCATAGAACTTGGAGACTACCCTCTACAGTTTTCTTATTGCCAAATTATCATTACTTACACTCTTACCCTTTTCTCCTTGAAAAGTGGTGATGCCATCAGAGAGCATTGTTTCAAAGCTGTTCTAATTCTGTCTCTTTTGCACATCAAAACAGTGCCACTTGTGACGACAGGCAAGATAAATTTAGCCATGTTGACAGAAAACTGAGGGACCAAGCCTAAAATGCAGAAGGTTCTTTTATACTTATAATTTTTTTTAAATCTTCGCTTCGCTAAATATATGGGATTGTATATTAAAATTTAACTTTTTTTTTCAAAAATCTTTGAGATATTTGAATGGATAGCACTTTCATAAAATATTTGGGATTTCTCTTTTTTGAATAAAAATTTAAGGTTCTTTTCTCCCATGAAATAGAAACCTTATAGGTACCGCTCCACAGGTGTCTTCATCTTAACACCATGGGTGGCTGCATATATAGTAGGTGTCCCCTGATTTGTTTATCCACCATCTCTCTTTGAAAAGAACAATAACAACAAATACCATATGTGGGTAGAATTAAGTGTGTGTGAAGTTTTTTCACAGTAGTACTTGAATTTGCTTGTAGTTCTCTGTTGGTAGGTATAAGATATATATAAGCTGCAGCTCCCCAAAGCAAAGCAATTGAGGGTTTGATCTGCTTCAGATCAAAAGTGCTTATGCACTGTTTCAGATGAGAGAAGGTCTCTCTCTATTCCCAACCTCCTCCTCCTCCCTCTCCTAGCCTAACAACCCATGTATTTTGTCCCTTCCCTCTCCTTTTTCTATTACCTACATAATAGAAAACCCCAGTGTAAAGCAGGCTCTAAGAATTGACCTTAACATTTTGACCTTAACCGCTCATCCTCAGCCATGTAACAAAGCCATGCCCAGTGGGAGTTGAACCTCTTATCCTTGCCAAGCCTCGATTCCAAGGTGAACAATATAATCTCTCAGTTTTTCAACCATATGGCTAACTCAGCTCCCAGCACATAGCCACAAAACCAAAAGTAGGGGGAAAAGGCCTCAAATCTTTCAAATCGTATGTCCCAAAAGTCATTAGCACTTTCTGTAGCCATAGCAGGGGAAACCCTCATTCGCAGCCTGTTTATTGTCATTTAGACACAATTCTACTTGATGATATACATGTGTTAACACACTGGTGATTAGAGGTTGGGGAGCAGAATGATCACCAGAAGCAGATACACTGACAGCAGCAGGAGAGAAGGACGCTGCAGCAGGGGTTGTTATTAGGGGGTTATTTGGTGAAGGGCTCTACCACTCTCCCAAGGCTGTCCATGAGCGCATCACATCAAGGTCCTTCACAGTGATCCTGAATCAGCATGCAAAGGCTCCGTGTGTTTCAGAAGCAGAACTGTTTGGTGTATTGTAGACTACAGATGGATTTCTATCCCTAAAGTGTTTTTGTGTTTTTTTCTTTTTTTTTGGTGGGGGGGTGGAGGGAATCCTATATGATAAAGAGCTAATATGCAAATGGTCATCACGCCCTCACACCATCATGGCTCAGACACTCAACACTGGGGAAAGAAGAATGGGGATCAGCCAGGCACAAATGAGCTCGTGAGAGAGGAATGGAGACCAGCCAAGCTGTGGCCTGGGAGAGAGACAATCTGCATGCCCCACGGTCCCTGTGGTCCTGGGCACCAGCAGCTGCACCTGTGCCTGCAGCCCAGGAGAGGAACAAGCCACCTGCTCCCTGGTCCTGGATGCCAGCGCCTGCAGCCTGCGAGAGGGACAAGCCACCCACCCCGCAGTCCTGGGTGCTTGTGGCCACGGCCCAGGCAAAGCCGGCCCGGGGCCTGGATGCCTGCAGCCGGCCATAGGGAGGGAAGCCTGGGTCCGGGTCCCGGGTGTGGGGTGAGGTAGAGGTGGTTAGGGGCAATCAGGCCAGCAGGGGAGCAGTTAGGGGCGATCATGCCAGTAGGGGACAGTTAAGAGTGATCAGGCAGGCAGGCAGACATGGTTAGGGGCAATCAGGCAGGCAGAGGGTTTATGGGTGATCAGGCAGTCAGGCAGGTGAGCGGTTAGGAGCCAGCGGTCCTGGATTGCGAGATGCAGTTGGACATCCCCCAAGGGGTCCCAGATTGGAGAGGGTGCAGGCCAGGCTGAGAAACCCCCCCACCTGTGCACAAATTTCGTGCACTGGGCCTCTAGCGTTCAATGATAATAAGATAAGATTTAATTACCTAAAAACATTTTTGCAAAAGGCCTTATTTCCTGATAATGGGAGATAAATGAAGCAACTATACTAATAAAAGGGTAATATGCTAATTAGACCGGGAGACCTTCCAGACATCCTTCCAGACAAAGCCATGGTGGTGGAGCCGAGGAAGAGGTGGTTAGGGGCGATCAGGCCAGCAGGGGAGGGCAGTTGGAGGCAAGCAGGCCAGTGGTGGAGGGGGGGGGAGGAATTGGGGGCGAGCAGGCCATCGGGGGGGGGCAGTTGAGGGCGAGCAGGCTGGTGGGGGGGCATTTGGGGGTGATCAGGCCGGCAGGCAGAGTGGTTAGGGGTGATCAGGCAGGCACGCAGGTGAGTGGTTAGGAGCCAGTGGTCCCGGATTGTGAGAGGGATGTCCTACTGCCGGTTTAAACCCAATTGGGCCTAAACTGGCAGTCAGACATCCCCCAAGGGGTCCCAGATTGGAGAGGGTGCAGGCTGGGCTGAAGGACCCCCCCGCCATGTACGAATTTTGTGCACCAGGCCACTAGTTAGTAAATAATGAAGAGCTTTCTCATTCTGGTAAATATATACGACCTTTCACTTTTTCCATTTAGCTGTTCGCTCTCTCCCCCCATTAAGCTCTTTTTAATGATTTAAGGTCTTGTATTTCCTAAAGTCATCAATACAATGCTCTTCCTTTATGTTCAAATTTTGGAAATAAGACATAAAGACTTTTATTATGCTTGTAGAAGTAAAGAATCCTTTATAGACAGTAAATAGTTTTGTGTTTCCTCCTGATGTTATTATATTATCTCTTGTACTTGTTGATTGTGAAGTTGTCATCAGGCGGAACGCTTACCTCCCATCCCCCTGGGCACCATGAGCACAGTATCACCATCAAAAAATGAGAAAGAAAAGCGACTTCAGGAGACAGTCCGAAGGTATCAGGATCAACTGGCAGAACAGCAGCTGGAGGTAAGCTGTTAATTCTTTCCAAATCCACCCTGATGCTTGAGCTGTTGGTTTCATATGTGCAAATGACTAATAATGTTTACCCAGATAAAACGTGCAGCCTCTTTTTGCCATCCTCTTTTGTCGCCTCCTCCCAATTTTGGATCTAAGGACTGTTCTAGAGGTGAGGACAATGGCTCCCGGGGGCCAGACAGGGAGGAGAGTTCTTAAAAAATGCTGGACATGTGTTATCTGAGCCCAACTGCACAGTAGTGGTGTGAGGAACGGGGAGCTTATTTCCTTCTAGGATTGCACGCAGAGCCTCATAGAGGTCACCCAGCATGTCAAAGGTCAAGTGGTTGAGACTGGGACACCAGTCTGTGTGATTCCAAAGGTTAGGCTCTTTTAAATTTATTAAGCTTCTTCCTTAAGGGTGGATTTTTTAAGTAAAGAGTTGTTCTTTTAAAAAAAATATTAGCCTGTTAATACAGAAACTCAGAATCATATTTAATTGTTAAGAAAATTCAATGAATAAAACATTACTATCAGTAAATGTAGGTAACCATGACAATTTCAAGTGAAGGAAAATTTGCAGAAATACTGTTTTAATATCTGCTCTAATAAAGTCATTAGATCTCTGTTTCCTTTATGAATTTGGCACCTAAATTCAATAATTTTTAATAGTATAGCATGTCAACTTCTTCAAATAGCACTTGAGAATTTCAGCCGCCTATGTCCAAATGTGTGACCCCTCTCTACATGTCAGGACATAAAATGCTCATTCAAATTGAAAACTCTTTTGCAGAGAGGGAGGTAAGACCCCCTAGATTTATTTTAAAATATATTTTATTGGTTTTTTACAGAGAGGAAGGAAGAGGGATAGAGAGTTAGAAACATCGATGAGAGAGAAACATCAATCAGCTGCCTCTTGCACACCTCCTACTGGGGATGTGCCCGCAACCAAGTTACATGCCCTTGACCGGAATCAAACTTGGGACCCTTCAGTCCACAGGCCGACGCTCTATCCACTGAGCCAAACTGGTTTTGGCAAGACCCCCTAGATTTAATGCCTTATTATTATGTGTATTCCTGGGCTCTTAGAAGATAAGCCTTCTTTTTTACCCCAGTTTCTGTTCTTTCCTCTCCCCCCTTGCTAGGGATCTGCCATGTAAATCAGCTGCCATCTGAAACCTGATTTGCATATCACAGCTAAAGAAATCTGACCCTCCTTTATAGTCTGGAGTCCCAGGATTTCTTTGGGGAAAATACTGATAGTCACTTTGGGAATACATTCTTCTATGCATTCCCTATCACCCTAAAAGCAGCTCAGATTTCTACAAATTTAAAGCCTCTAGTCGTGGGTTTTATAACAAGTCAGAAGTAAAGAAGGGTATCACCTTAATGGGGACGGGGAGGAGAGGGGGCGATCAGGCAGGCAAGCAGATGTAGTTAGGGCGATCAGGTAGGCAGAAGGCATCCTGATCTAAAAAATGGACAGTTGACTAAATCAAATACCGTTCTGGATCTTAGATTCTGTGGTTTCTGGGATTTTGTCACTGACAACCAGGAGGGATAGAATAATGGCAAGGTAGCCTTATGGTACTAGCATGAGACATCTACAGCTTCTTTTCCACCCCTCATATAGTCCACTGGTGTGTAGAGTGGCAGTCTAACTTCTAAGAGCACTTATTTTCATAAATAATTAAGTGGAGTCTTATCTTTTCACTGTGGAATGTTGTAATTTGTTCTGTTTCTTATTTTATTTACCACTCCTGGTAGCTCTGTGGAGGCATTCAGCACAACCTGAATTGATTTGATCTTTGTTGTGGTGGTTTTTTTCTCTATAAAGGCCAGAGCTGACCCTGGCAAGTACTAGTGCGCATCATGAAATCTTAACTACCTTTCTGTTTGTTAGGATTGGATGTTTTATTCATTAGTGAGGTAGAGGTTTTGATTGATGGTCGCTGGTGAAATAACAGATTTGGGCCATCCATTCTGTTTATTCTTTCTTTCTCCGTAGTTGACTTTTTCATAAAAAGTTGAGCCAGGGTTGCCGATTCAGTCTCTTTCAAATATAAACAAAGACGTTTAGCAGTACTCAAACACAAACCTACTTTCACCAGCTTAAAGGATATAGACTGCTTGCCATTCTCTTTGCCCCATTTTGTGAAAATAAGCCTAGCATCTCAATATCAGGATATAATTAGAGGCATGCCAGGTAATTATCGTTTGCCCACCTCCTGCTCTCTCATCCTGCTTCTGACTACAAAAATGCCTACTTATCCATTGACCAGACCTGTGAAGCAAGTATAAAAATGACCTGAATTTGCACACCCCACTTCTTACTCTCTTGTGCTTCAACTTTCATGGCAGAAGGCATCCTGATCTAAAAAATGGACAGTTGACTAAATCAAATACCATTCTGGATCTTAGATTCTGTGGTTTCTGGGCTTTTGTCACTGACAGCCAGGAGGGATAGAATCATGGCAAGGTAGCCTTATGGTCTAGTATGAGACATCTACAGCTTCTTCTCCACCCCTCATATACTCCACTGGTGTGTAGAGTGACAGTCTAAGAGCACCACCCCAGGACGTCCTAGTTAGAGAAGAGCCACAGTGAGTTAGAACACTATTCTGATAAAAGAGGTATTCCAATGATTGGACCTGTTCCTCTGTGAGAAAATGAAGTAGCTAGGTCCAGAGCTGTCATTTCAACGGATGGTGTCTTATAAAATCCTCACTACATTCCAGCTAATTACATCAATTATAACAACAGAGGGAAGTAAAGTTCAAAGAAGTTAAATAACTTGAATCAAGTCACACGTCTTTAAATAGCGAAGTTGGAATTTGTTTCCTTTTTGCTTCATTCTAGCACTGATCTCATGCTCTCACAGGATAAACACAGACAAAAAGGACCCGAGAACATTTACAAAGGCAACAAACAGATCATATTTGTTAGGGAAATGTGTGCGTTTTCCCTAACAAATTTAATAGATGAGCTCAAATTCAAGATATAATTGATAGACTGTGTCAGCAAGCCAAGACCCTCTTTATTCCCCGTGCTTCTGAAACAGTCCACTCCACTTTCTCCTTGCTGAGTAAATGAAGGAGTAATCTGTTCCTAACTGCTTTTCCAGCTCACCCCTTAGTACCTGCTGTTTTCTATAACTTGAGTGACTAGTGCCACCTGCTGGCCAAACTGTGAAGCATTCCCATTTTCCCTGTGTCTCTTGAATCGCTCAGCTACTAACTAGTTGGCCTATTATCTGCATAATTTTTATTCTGTTTTTCATTAAACCAAGACAACAATTTAAAACCATAAATTAGAGCTACACTTCCCCCTTTCTTTGTTTTAACTTACAATTTAGATTCTCTTCTACCTTCAATTGTATGGCAAGGATGAATGTGTCTTGATTGTGCCCAAGAAATTCAGTTTGGGATACATTTCATTCAGGGTTTTTGTTTTTTTTATATCACTTTAAATCCATTTGATGCTCTCAGTCATTAGAAGAAAGATGATAACTAAACTCCCTGAATGAAGCCTACTCACATTTACCCATTTATACATAAGTAATGCTAATGGGTAGTATCTCTATGCATATAAAAGGCTAAGCGACTGTCTGACTGTCCGACTGGTAGCTATGATGCGCACTGACCACCAGGAGGCAGGCACTCAATGCAGGAACTGCCAAGCTGTGGTGACTTGGCAGCTGCAGTTCTTGGGTGACACACCCAGAACCAGAGAGGAGGGAGCCCGATTCCAGGGTGCCTCGCCCGGGAACCACCCTCTCGCAATCCGGGACCCCTCGGGGGATGTCGGAGAGCCAGTTTCAGCCTGATCCCTGCAGGCCAGGCTGAAGGACCCCACCTGCCAGAGTGACCCTGCTCACTCCACAGATGACCTTTGAGCCACGGCGCCGCCCCAGGTGTGGCTGGCCAGGGAGGGACTGAGGAAGGTTGGCTCCAGGGCATGTCCGGCCCATCTCGCCCAGTCCAGCTGGCCACCTTCTAATTAATTTCCTTTCAGTGTGCACGAATCTGTGCACCGGGGCACTAGTGTTTATATGATCAATATGTTTGTGAAAATGGGCTGTATTGCTTATGTGCCCTCTAGGTCTTTCTGGGTTAAATTTTCTAATCAATATTTCTTATCCTACAGTGAATCCAGGCTTTCTTATCTGAGACCAGTTACTTTTCTTGAATTCGTTTCTTCCCTCCTACAGGGTCTCCCACTGAGCTGCTCCGTGCTCCTTATGTGTGTTCTCCACTTCCATGCCGCTCCGAGTGCTCTTCTTCCTGCTGTTTTGTCATTTTGCCATCTTCCTCTCCCCTCATCCTTCAAGATCTGAAACTAATGTCATTCCTGTATGAAGTCTTCTCTCATTTCCCTTTGTCCTTGATGGGTGTCTTTTTTCAAGCAAATTTTGCTTTCTCCCTGGTATTATAGTTACTTGTGTATATAATGTCTCCTATATTAGACTGTAAGCTTTTTGAAAGGAGGGACCATTTTTATTTATCTTTGCATTCCCAACAACACTAGGCCTGGATCTTTTACATAACAGGTGTTTGCCAAACAAGAACAAAGGATCAAAGGAATTTGATTTATGCAGAATTATTTACAAATAGGTACAAAAAGAAATATTTCTCATTTGAGTGGATTGGTTGACTCCACATAGGTTGCACTTAAAACCTTTTGCATATGTTATTGGAAACCAAAATGTCCTTACACTTGCTCAAAATAAAGTGTTGCATTTGGATGGGAGTGCAGAGACTGTATTTGGATTTTTTTGTTGTGTTCACAGTCTTTGCATCAATGAGTAGCCTTTGTAAAACCCCACGCCTGTTGAAAAAGAACTCCAGCAATAGCATCCTTTTCTTTTGTAGTGCTCACATGGACACAAACAATGCAATATGTAGTTTAAGCGGACAAGTCCCACATTGGTTGTTTTAGCACTATACGTGGAGAGAGAAGACATGCTTAACGTTTAGCTATGTTTTCCAGTTGAAATGGCATATCTAAGTACAACTTTGTAGTGAAGAATGTGAACACTTTCCCCATTTACATTTTCATCTTTTTAATGTGTCATTATTGTGTACGATGCTGAGATTTCAAATCTGTGTAACTATGTAGACAGATGTCTTAGTAAACATATTTATTCATCAAGAGTACTTTTCAGCCTCCTTACATAAACTGCCATAATCTAAAATTTATGACACCTAAAGTCCCTTGTCTAACAAGAGGCTATTATATAGCTGAAATATTTTACTTTATTACTCTCCCTGCAAAGATCTCATTTCTCTATGGTGATGCATTGCTTTTCCAAGAGGGATGATGCATAACATATTCACACGTGTGGGCCCTGTGTTCACAGCATAGACATTAAACAAATTGCTCATGACGAACTAGTTGAGAAGTTTCTTGAAGGCAAGCATCTTGTGTACCTCCTACCATCACCCCTGGCTCACTGTTAGGAACAAAAGGTGTTCAACTTCTTAACTTGAATTGCTTGTGCAGATGATTCTTTTATCCCTTCTTGAGGAATTGATGTCACACTACCGGACAGAACAACATTCTTAGTTTACAAAACAAACAGGACAGCACCAGCAGTCAGGGACATCAGTACAATCTGGCTTGAGAGCAGTGTTCTGTGATGAGACCAGGATAGTCCCTGCTCCCGGATCCATAAGTCAGCCTATTCTGCCCTGGAGATTGGGACCAAGGAATACATCCATTGCTCCTGGGTTTTACAGAAGTGACCAAATGTTGCCACAGAGGCACATAGCAGTGTGAGTCCAGAGGGAGCTCATGCTTACTCCAAGAGGGACAGGAGTAGCTTTGACAGTGGCAGGCAGTCTTGCCACATGTCAGTCAGTCATTTTTATTCCATCCACAGAGATTCAAGTAGAGGTTCAGGTGTGTTGCCTGAAATGACTTTTAATGGAGGGAATACTAATTTGGGTTTCACTACAAATATGCCTATTTTATCTCTGCCCTACAAAAATTCCTTAAGCACCTGAACTGTATGTTCATCCATTTCTCAATTAGCGTGCATGCTAATCAGGGACAGTCAGAGGCTGCCTGGTATCCTGGGTGCACCACAGGTCCTAAATCTGCTCAGAGTAGGGTACAGGTGTTTGACTTCCTTCCAAGGCAGGCTACTCACTTGACCTAATCTCCTTCTTACTCAGGACCCAACTTTACATTTTGAATTCAGTTTAAGGACTGTACTTTATGATTGTTCTGATTTTGAACAAGGGGGTGGGGGAGGGTTTCTTGACACATCTGGAGGTTCTAAATCAGTCCCAGAGAACTAACTGATGTCTGTCTATGACCTTTGCTTCACAATGGTCTGGAATCATCCTTCCCCTGTTCAGAGAAATCTCAATTATGTGCTCACCATCAGAAGCCTAGTTTCTTTTTGTCACCTAGTATTTGACCCCTTTTACCCTCTTGGTCTGTCCCCCTTCTCTTCTGGTCACCATCATTCTATTATCTGTATTTATAAGTTTGGTTCTTTTTGTTTATTTGTTTGATGCCACATATGAGTGAAATCATGTAGTTCTTGTCCTTTTTGTCTGACTTACTTCACTTAGCATAATACTCTCAAGATCCATCCATGTTGTAGCAAATGGCAGTATTTCATCTTTTTTTTATGGCTGAATAGTATTCTATTATATATATGTACCACATCTTCTTTATCCAATTATCCACTGAAGGACAGATGGGTTGTTTCCATGTCTTGGCTATCCTATATAGTAAAAGCCCAGCGACTGAATGGTGGAACAACCAGAACAACCAGTCGACCAGTCCCTATGATGCGCACTGACCACCAGGGGGCAGACGGTCAACACAGGAGCTGCACCCTGGTGGTCAGTGTGCTCCCACAGTGGGAGCACTGCTCAGCTGACCAGGATGAGTGGCTGCTCCCGCTGCGGGAGCAGCCGCTCAGAGGGTGGGTCCATAGCCACTCGGCTGATCTGGATTAGTGATTCCCACAGGCCACGCCCCCCACCAGTGCATGAATTCTGTGCACCGGGCCTCTAGTTGTAAATAATGCTGCAGTGAACATAAGGTTACATACATATTTTGGCCCATTTTAATTGATTGCTTGTTGTTGTTTTTTTTGTTGTCATTGAAGAATTCTTTGAAGTTTAAAGAATTCTTTGTACATTTTGAATAACACTTTAGTCTTTTACCAGATGTTTCTTCTGCAAACATTTTCTTCCTATCTGTGGTTTATCTTCTCATTGGTTTTTATAACTTAAAGTCATTTTTTACATAAGCAAGATAAGTTTCAGAGAATAAGCCAGGTTGTTTGAGGAGTCAATGAAAAATAAAGAAATGGGAGCAATAAGTAATAAGCTACTTTAGAAAACTTTTACTGAAGGAGCAGAGAAGATAGGCATAAAGGTAGGAGGGCAGTTAAGGTTGGGAAAAATTTGTGGTTGGTAGAGATTTGGCAATGTTTCTGGACTAAGAGAAAGGAACCAGTGCAATTGGAGAAAGTTCACAGCAGAGATAAGGCCTGACTGATGTAGAAAAATTGCAGCCAAAACAGGAAAGAAGGATTACTAGAACTCAGGTAGAGAGTTAATTTAGGGTAAAAGGATGGACATTTTTTCCCTCCAAGATTGTGGGAGAGAAGTTAAAGGTGTCCACACACACCTAATAAAAGAAGAGTCAATATTTGCATAATTGGGAGTACCCAAAGAAAAAGTATGGGCAGAACACATTTTTAAAGGTATAAGTCAGAAAAAGTTTTCAAGAAAAAAATAGAACTTCAAGCTATGTATTTGAAACGTGGTGGAGAAAACTGTTCCAGAATAGTCAACAACAAAGCATATTCTAGTATAGTTACTCAGTTGTAAAGAAAAGTAATCCTTTGGTGAATAGGCATAAAGACCAACTCATTTATAGGGAGAAAAAATAGATTGGCTTCGAATTCTCTACAAAAGTCTCAGCTCCAGGTGGTAGTGAAGTTAACTATAAGATCCTTAAGGAAAGGAGTTCTAAACCAAGAATTTTATATTCACCATACCATTCTCAAATAAAATACCTACAAATGAATTTTGATAATAGAAAAAAATACATTTTAGGCAATATTGTTCTCATGATTCCGTTTGAGGAAACAACTAGAGGTCAAATTTGAACCAGTCAAGAAATATCATAAAATTCTACAGCAAAGAACTGGAAATAAGCATTGACTGCATTTAACTCTAGAAATAAGACAAAAACTCATGTAACATTAGGTACTAAACCGAGTGTAAATATCCTGGAAATGTAGTATAATCCAGCTAACAAAAATAGGAGTCAAGAATGAAAGGTGAAAGGTAAGTTGTCTGACCTGTACTAGGGGAATAAGATCTATCATTTGAGCAATTTAAACATACTTTTTGGTACTAGTATAAACACTAAGAAAGATAATATCAATAAATAACAGAGAGTGTGAGAAAAGAGGGAAGATAAAATAAATTTTGTTACTATTCAGAGTAGGAAACTTATAGGCACTATCTAAAATAGAACTAAGAATAAGGGTATTATATGAAGTTGTCATTATAATGGTACACAAAGAAAAAAAACCTATATATCAGAAGTACCTACACACACACACACAAAAATGGACTGTATCATTATAATTAAGAGAAATTATAAAAAAAATCATATGACAACTAATACCAAACACAAATATCAAATCAATATATATAAATGGCCTAAGCTTACCTTAATAAAGGATAAGGAACTTCAGGTTGTAATACATAGCAAAGATCAAGCCTGCACTGTATGCAAGACATACATCTAAAATGGTAATTCAGAAGGGTTGAATTCAAATAAATATACAAAAATAATTTAGGGGTCCAGCCTAAACCCAGACAAGTTGAAATTCAAAGGGAAAACTATTGAACAGTGCAGGGAAGGGCATTTAATTAGGCAAAAGTCATTAGTTCACAGTGAAGATGTATCAGTTACAAGCTCTCACACTAGTTAATGTAGTGTTGAGTTCCATAAATCAAAACCTACAAATGATACATAGAAAAAGAGACAATAATCCTACATAATAAAGAGCTAATATGCAAATGGATGTCATGCCATCACATCATCACGCCGGGGCCGGGGGACCTGAGGCCGGGCCAGGGTACCTGAGGCTGCACCCCCCTTCCTGGTTCCAGGGCCGTGGGACCTGAGGCTGCGCCTCCTGCCCAGTGGAGCTTGACAGGAGACCTGAGGCTGCACCTCCCACCCAGTGGGGCTTGACAGGAGACCTGAGGCTGTGCCCCCTGCCTGGCAGGGCTTAATGAGGGACCTGAGGCTGCGCCCCCCGACCCTGCGGGGCTTGACGGGTGGGGCCAGCTGGGTCTGGGTCTCGCGCGATTTTGAGGTGTGCGTGGGTGGGTGGGAACTTGACTCTGGGTCCCGTGGTGTGCCCCAGACTCTGACAGGAGGGAGATTTTACTAATTTTCTTTCATCTCTGACACTTCTAGGGCAAATAGCAATATTAAAATATTTCCTCTAATTAATTCCCTTTTAATATGAATGAATTTCATGCACCGGGCCACAAGTATTAGTAATAAAAAACTTTAGTTTGCTCTCAGCTTAGGAATGCCTAACAATTAATAACAATGATTATATAGATACACTAGAAGCCTGAAGCATGAAATTCATGCAAGAATGGCCTTCGCAGTCCCGGGTGCCTCGGCTGCCCTCGCAGCCCCAGCTTCATCCGGAAGGTCATCCAGACGGTCATTCCACTGTTTGGCCATTTGGTCGATTTATATATTATGCTTTTAATATACACACACACACACACACACACACATATACATATATACACACATATATACATATACATATATATATACACACACACATACATATATACACACATATATACATATATATATACACACACACACACACACACTGAGTGGCCAGATTATTATGACCACCTGATGTTTATAGGCAAATTAGCCGTACATTCCATCGTATGGGATATGGAAGCCGAAGTCCTGTTAGAACACCTTTGCTGTCTGCAGTTACCAAGATAAAACGTCTCCAGTTCACACAGCAACACAAGGATTGGACAGCTGAGCATTGGAAAAAAGTCATGTGGTCCGATGAATCATGTTTCCAGTTGCATCATGCAGATGGCAGAGTGAGAATTTGGCAGAAACAGCATGAAAGCATGCACCCCACATGCGTGAGTACAACCCTTCAAGCTGGTGGGGGCAGTGTTATGGTTTGGGATATGTTTTCCTGGCATGATTTGGGCCCTTTAATTCATGTGGAACAACGTCTGAATAGCACAACATACCTAAGTATCGTTGCTGATCAAGTTCATCCTATCATGTTGATGGTGAGCGTATCCCAATGGAGATGGCTTCTTCCAACAAGACAATGCGCCATGCCACGGTGCTCGTATTGTGCAGGAGTGGTTTCAAGAACATGAGGGAGACTTTACCTTGCTTAGGTGGCCCCCACAATTACCAGATATCATTCCAATTGAGCATTTGTGGGACGAAGTTAAAAGAGCCATCAGGCAACTGGTTCCACAACCATCAAATCTCACAGAATTGGACGGTGCTATTCATCAGGCATGGTGTCAGATTCCTCGCATCACCTTTCAACATTTCGTGGAGTCAATGCCAAGAAGAATCACCACAGTATTGAAGGCAAAAGGTGGCCCAACGAAGTATTGATGGAGTGATCATAATAATCTGGCCACTCAGTGTATATATATAACATTGTACTCTCAAAATAGAGAATGAACTTTTTATTATGTGCTCTTGGAATATTCACGAGAATGACTGTATGCTAGACCAACCAAGAGCCTACTGGCGACAATTCAGCAATGTCTATCAAAATTAAAAGTGCATATACCATTTGACACAGACATTTTTCTTTTAGATTGATTGGACAGGTGTACTCACATAAATATGAAATTACCTATTTATAAAGTTACCTGTTTTACAAGTCATTGAAAAATACTTTGTGTAGTAAGATCTTGAGACAACCTAAATGTCTATCAACAGGTCTGGTTAAATAAAAGGTTGTGCAGCAATACATTAGAATACAATGCAGCAGAAAAAGGCAATGAAGAAACTTGTAAAGTACTAACAGAGAAAGATCTCTAGGATATATATATATATATATATATATATATATATATACACACACACACACACACACACACACACACACTTAAGTAAAAAAGCAAGATGCAGACTATGTATATAAATACTACCATTTTTTCCCTACCTCAAAAAAAAGTGGGGACAATTTTTTTTATATATGCTTGTATACAATGTGCAAACAAATTTCTGGAAATATAAACAAAAAAAGTAGCAACAGTGGTTACTTGTTAGAGGAATGTGAACTGGACAGATGGAGAATGGAGTAGTAAGGAAACATAAAAAATAGACTTAAAATGTATGTTGTTGCATGTGGATATATTATCTACTAGTATATAAACATCAAAAAGAAATTATAGCCCTAACCAGTTTGGCTCAATGGATAGAGCATTGGCCTGTGGACTGAAGGGTCCCAGGTTCGATTCTGGTCAAGGGCATGTACCTTGGTTGTGGGCACATCCCCAATAGGGGGGTGTGCACGAGGCAGCTGATCAGTGTTTCTCTCTCATCGATGTTTCTAACTCTCTATCCCTCTCCCTTCCTCTCTGCGAAAAATCAATAAAATATATTTTTAAAAAAAGAAATTATACTACATGGGCATAGAAGATAAAGCAATTTTCCCTTAGGGAATTGGGAGATGTATTTAAATACATGTGTAAAATTTGAACAGAGGCTTGAAGGATGAGTGAACTCTAAAAAATGGAGAAGATTGGGAAGTTATTACAGGCAAAGGAAATAGGCTATACAAAGGCATGAGAACATAAAACTGAACCTGGGAAATACTGTAGGGTTTGGGAACTAAGTCTGTGAGGGCAACAGGGGGCATCAGAGGGATGGAAAATGGCTCAGAAGAGGAATTTAGAAAGTTTAGGCAGAACCATTGGAAAGATGATTGTATGTTATGGTAAGTGCTGTTTGGTTCCATTTAAGGGACTTGAATGTCTGTATGGGTCATTCCATATGCTAGGTGCTGCAGAAATGAGACTCTATCTGCTAGGCTGATGGTTCTCAATCCCGACTGCATATAGAATCACGTGGAGATCTCTATAAAATGCTGATGCTAGGCCCGCACTCCACACAATTCAGTTAGAATTTTAGAGCATAAGGACATGGCATCAGTTTTCTCTAAACACTTACCAGGTGATTCTAATCACATGCATTTAATTCTGAGAATGCCATCTACCCCTACCCTTCCTCTTCCTCTTCCTTATTTTAATGAAGGGAATAATATTGTATAGAAAGTGGTTGTGACATAGGTCTAGAGAAGTCTCTGAACTAGAGGCAAGAAAATGGGAGATTATAGAAAACTAGAGGCCCGGTGCACAAAATTTGTGCACAGGGGTGTGTGTCCCTCAGCCCAGGCTGCACCCTCTACAATCTGGGACCCCTCGAGGGATGTCCAACTGCCTGTTTAGGCCCGATCCTACCGGGATCGTACCTAAATGGGCAGTCGGACATCCCTCTCACAATCCAGGACTGCTGGCTCCCAACTGCTCGCCTGCCTGCCTTCCTGATTGCCCCTAACCACTTCTGCCTGCCAGCCTGATCACCCCCTAACCACTCCCCTGCCAGCCTGATTGATGTCTAACTGCTTCCCTGCCATCCTGATTGCCCCTAACTGCCCTCCCTTGCCGGCCTGGTCACCCTTAACTGCCCTCCCCTGCAGACCTGGTCCCTCCCCAACTGCCCTCACCTGCAGGCCTGGGTCCCCCCCAACTGCCCTTCCCTGCAGGCCCGGTCACCCCCAACTTCCCTCTTCTGCCAGCCTTGTCCCTCCCAACTGCCCTCCCCTGCAGGCCATCTTGTGGTGGCCATCTTGTGTCCACATGGGGGCATCCATCTTTGACCACATGGGGGCAGCCATCTTGTGTGTTGGAGTGATGGTCAATTTGCATATTACTCTTTTATTAGATAGGATAGTTCAATCAGAGATGATAAAAGCCTTTAAAAAGTATGGTTATTTACCCTAGCCAGTTGCTCAGTGGTTAGAGCAGTTAGATTCTGGTCAGGGCACGTACCAGAAGGAGGCAAGATTTGATGTGTCTCTCACATGGATGTTTCTCTTTTTCTGTCTCTACCCCTCCCTTCCACTCCTTCTAAAAATCAATGGAAAAATATTTTTGGGTGAAGATCAACAACATCAACCAAAACTATGGTTATTTGAGGCCAGTGCAAAGTTTTGAATTTAAAAGATATTTAGGTGGGGAAATCCACAAGGCTTGATCACTGATTAGGTGGAAGGGATTGAGAGTGAAGATTAGCCAAAGATAACCTAGCTTGGATGACTGGGTGTATGGTGATGTCATTAGTTGAAAGAGGAATGCACTGCTGGGCTGGCATGGCTCAGTGGTTGAGCATTGACCCAAGAACCAGAAGGTCACAGTTTGATCCCTGATCAGGGTATATGCCTGGGTTGCAGGCTCGATCCCCAGTGTGGAGTGTGCAGGAGGCAGCTGATGAATGATTCTCTATCATTGATGTTTCTCTCTCTCTCTTTCCCTCTCTCTTCTGAAATCAATCAAATATATTTTTTTTTAAAAAAAAAGAAAGAGGAATGCACTAGGAAGTACTGGTTGGGGTGAGTGAAGGTAGAGGCAAAATAATGGATTCAGTTTTGGAAGGGTTGTCTTGAAGGTACCTGCAGTTATAAGATGCACCAGGGGGCATTTGGATCTGAGCATAGAGGGAAAGGCACTATATCAAAATCTCTGCATTCCATCCACATCTAACAAATTTTCCACAGAGAACGGATCTCACCCGTAATCAGAGTCAGGACCAATTTAGGGGATAGGTACTTACAGGAGCAAGGTAAATATTCTGTCCTAGAGAATCTGGACCGAGCTGATACTGCAATGGAACAGGAAGAGATGATGGGTGCCCTGAAAGGAGGTGCAAGTGGTCCCCTACCCAGGGTTCCAACCCAAGGGAGTGAAGCTGGGCCTGGGGTGCAGAGCCTGCGTGGTTCTTTATCCTCTCTGTGTATTTCATTAGTGTCTCATTATTTTAGGGTTACGATCATCACAGCCAGTTTAGCTTAAAAGGTGCTTCTTTTTCAGGGAGAGAAAATGCTTCTTCTCCCTCTATCCCTGCCTCTGCGTACAAGGCAGCAGCTGGATGAGGGGACTAAGGCAGCATCCAGCGAGGAGGGACACCGTTAAAGCCACTCTACCCTCAAAAGTCCCTTGATGCTCAGGCCTGGAGCTCTGACCTAGACGGAGCTATTGCTGAAGGTCAGAACGCATTCCAGATGCTGGGACCTCCGAGTAGGAAACCAAGGGTCTCCGAAAGGGGAGAGAGGCCTGGGGAGATGGTACTCGATGCAGGGGCACCCTGACCGTGCTCATGAGACACTTGATCTATAATGCTTCAACAGCCATCAGGTTCTCTTGTACCATCCAGTCCCCACTAATCAGAACATCTAAACTGAAAGGGACCCCTAAGTAATTATCAACTATCAGTGAGGATATGCAATCTCAAACTTTTCTAAGAAATGAAGAATATTGAATTATTGCAATATGCCAATTGAAAGTTATTTGTTACTCACATTTGTCTAATGCCTTTTTTCCATAAAAGCCTCAGTTTATACCAACAAGCAGGATCGCTGAGTCCACTACCATCTGCCGAATTTCAGCATCTAAGGTGAGTGATTAAAGTAGGATTGAGCCGTTTGTGTGTTGTTTTTCATATAAAGGATAAGCCTTATCAAGGGCCAAATGTTATCATGGTTTATGAGCTTCAGAAAGTGAAACACTCTGGGGGGGGGGGGGCGTAAATGGGAGATTATCCGTAATATTATCAACAACAAAAAATATATTTTAAAAAAGCGAAGTACTAATGAATTCTTTTAAAACTGTCACCATTTTTTTTTTCTTATTAGAGTGATGCATGTTTTTAGGAAAACACAGAAAATAAAATATAAATAAGAAAATTTAAATCGTGTATTGTCTTACTTCCTGGAGCTGAAGACCAATATATTTTAATGTATTTCTTTCTAATATTTTCAGTGGATATATATGATACTTATATTTATACTAGAGGCCTGGTGCACGAAATTCATGCACAGGGGGGGTTGTCCCTCAGCCCAGCCTGCACCCTCTCCAATCTGGGACCCCTCAAGGGATGTCCGACTGCCCGTTTAGGCCTGATCCCAGTAGGACATCCCTCTCACAATCCAGGACTGCTGGCTCCCAACTGCTCGCCTGCCTGCCTTCCTGATTGCCCCTAACTGCTTTTGCCTGCCAGTCTGATCACCCCCTAACCACTCCCCTGCCAGCCTGATTGATGCCTAACTGCTCCCCTACCAGCCTGTTTGCCCCTAACTGCCCTCCCCTGCAGGCCTGGTCACCCCTAACTGCCCTTCCCTGCAGGCCTGGTCACCCCTAACTGCCCTCCCCTGCAGGCCTGGTCCCCCCCTCAACTACTCTCCCCTGCAGGCCTGGGTCCCCCCCAACTGCCCTTCCTGCAGGCCCGGTCACCCCCAACTTCCCTCCTCTGCCGACCTGGTCACCCCTAACTGCCCTCCCCTGCAGGCTTGATTGCCCCCAACTGCCCTCCCTTGCAGGCCTGGTCCCTCCCAACTGCCCTCCCCTGCTGGCCATCTTGTGTCCAGATGGGAGCATCCATCTTTGACCACATGGGGACAGCCATCTTGTGTGTTGGAGTGATGATCAATTTGCATATTGCTTTTATTAGATAGGATACTTAATATAAAAAGAGAGACTATCTGTGGATATATTTTCCTAGAAATATGTTATATGTGTAATTTCTATATTGTTTCTTATGTTTGCTAAATGTCATAACCTATATAATAAAACCCTAATATGCAAATAGACCAAATGGTGGAACAACAGGTCACTGTGTCGCACACTGACCACCAGAGGGCAGACGCTCAATGCAGGAAGCCCTCTGGTTGTCAGTGTGCTCCCACAGGGAGAGTGTTGCTCAGCCAGAAGCCGGGCTGACAGCTGGCGAGCACAGTGGCAGTGGCAGGAGCCTCTCCCGCCTCTGTGGCAGCACTAAAGACCCCTCGGGGGATATCCGCAGGCAGACATCCCCCGAGGGTTCCCAGACTGCAAGAGGGCGCAGGCTGGGCTGAGGGGACACCCCCCCCCCCCCCCCCCGCAACCAGTGCACAAATGTCATTCACCAGACCTCAAATGTCTACTATCTAAAATTTAAAATGTAGAGGGAACATTTTTAAATCTTTACATAAAGCTTTCAGTTATAACATCACACAGAAAATATGGAAAATTATAATTTTAGTTGTTTACATTTGTTAACAGGCAGGTTATGAGATTGATAAACCCAGCCAACTTTTAGATAAGTAGATTACTGATATATATGCGCCAGGGAGCCAAAGGCAAGTAAATTTCTGTTGGAAGGAATCAAGAAGCACACTGTTCTCAATTTGGGGTTTTCTGAATCCTCAAAATTATATTTGTTGACTCAGTGCAGCTCTATTGAGTCAGATTCTGAATGAGCCATTACAGTCGTATACATTTGCTAAAGTCTGTTTCTAAGCTTGTGCTTTTTAAGGTTTTTATTAGTTATAACTATCACCAATAAATATCACCAAGTGTTATAAGATTTTTAGAAAAATGGTGCTTAATTATAAATAAGCTGACTACCAAAAAATAAAAACATACTCTGTTGTTTAAGGAAAATACAAAACCTCGGAAAATCAGGCCTTCGAGTTATGACTTGAAGCATGAGTCTCTTGCATCCTTTGAGCTCTCGGCTAGCCAAAGAAGCTGGAAGAGCAGCACGGAAGGGACGGACTCTGATGTGGAGTTCGTTTCAGAGACTAAAGTGATGAAGTCTACAAGGAAGAAGTCAGAGCCACAGCAGAGACATCCAGCCGCCCTCCCCGAAAAGGTCAGACTCACTGAGAGATCCCAGGTGTGTTTTTTCTCTTCTTTAGTCACCAAATGTGTAGTATTCTTCTTCTCTGGAAATAGCATGTGGGAAAGGCTTTGCTTCATTTTCACATTTTTAAAGCACTCTAATTGTAATCTCAGTTTCCTGGACAAGGTCCCAATTTCTATTTTTTCTTCTGTGTTCTCTCTTTTGGAGGAAAGGTCAGATTGCTAATATCAGCACATCAGCAGAATGTATGGAGAGCTCAACTAACTAAAGGGCCCCCAAAGAATATGTCTGTATTTAAGAGACATATTCATATAGGATACTCATATAAGATAAACCTGTAGACTTGAGGATTTTGCATCCAATACTTTATAGCAAAAATGCTTAGCCAAATTCTATAATAGTTACGCCTGTAGTCATGGTTCTAGAAAAATGAGATATAACTTCAATAGTACAACTAAATGTTGAGACTGATTTTAATAAATGTTCTACCTGAGAATGTCCATGTATCCAAATTAGTTTATTTTCTTTTTAAAAGTTATTTAGAGATGTTTTTATTGATTTTAGGGAGAGGGAAAGAGAAATACCAATGATGAGAGAGAAACATCGATCTGCTGCCTCCTGCAGGAGCCCCCTGCTAGGGATCAAGGCCACAACCCAGGCATGTGCCCTGACCAGGAATCGAACCAGCAGCCTCTCCCACTGAGTCACACCGGCCAGGGAGAGTTTCTTTCTTTTAAAAGAATCACTGTACTTTCATTCTTACAATGTTACCTTTACTTAAGTCCTTTTTGAGAATTAGCCCTCAGATTCAGTTTATAATAATGACAATTCCCAAAATTGAATGTGCCAGATACAGTGCTAAATTATTACAGACATTATTATCTCACTACCATTTTAAATCCTTTACACGCCAAAATTTACAGCCTAGTTTATCTGCCTTGTTCATCAAACTTGACTTCTAATGCCTTTTTCTTATTTCCAGAAGTTAAATTCACCCTTCAAGGGTAGATATCAGCCACCATAAAACATATTAAAAAGAACTGCTGTAGGCTCTGAAAGGAATAAACTGCTTTAATCAGCAGATATCTACTGAACTTCTGCCCTCTGTAACATACTGTTATACATTGTGGGAGACAAGGTATTTTAGGCATGCTTCTTTCAGAAGCAATTATTCTGAACAATAGTTACCTTACAGAAATATCTCACACATTCCTTTGTAATATCTTTGGCAAATGATGTATAGACTTTTCTTGAAAATCTTTAGTGATGGAGACTCATTATCTCCTAAGGCAGCCTTTGCCATTCCGTTTTTGGGTAGCTTGTTCTCTTAAAATATTGAAAGTCCAACTCCCTATGACTTTGAAGTTTTGGCCATATTTTTTTTTTGAGACAATAGAAGCCAAGCTGAATCTGTCTATAATCATCAGAATTTTATTTTGAATTATGTATCATATACATATAAGTTCATGTACTCAGCAGATATTTATTCAGCCCTTGCTATGTCCAAAATACTGCATGTGAGTAATATCTTGTTTATAAATTAGTTTTATCCTTTAACCCTGACTTCCACTAATTGTGCAATTTCAAGATTGGGGATTTGTTGGCAAATCCCCAACCTTGAAATTGGGGATTTGCCTCATTTATTTGCTGCGAGTTTGACATGCTTGGTCTAGAGGCAACACACAGCTGCTCAGATAATAGCTATAGGTACAGAGGCTGCTGCTGCTTTGTGGGAAAGATGTATTTGTTAACCAGCCAGTGTGCAGCTGCCTGTATGGCACTGTTGTGAAGAACTGGTTTGTCTGATGCTCCTTGTTAGCAATGGCCACTTGGCCTGTAATAAAGACTCATTCTTACACACCCACAACTTTTCATGACTTCTCTGTCTACCACCCAGCATCCAAGAAGGTCCAGCCCTTACAGAGGGGCTCGGACCCTACAGTTAGCATAGTTGGACAGGATCAGAACCTGTACTCCCACACTTGTACCAGCATGCAGAGTTTGTCTCATAGATAGAGCATCGGCCTGCAGACTGAAGGGTCCCAGGTTCGATTCCAGTCAAGGGCACATGCCCGGGTTGTGGGCCTGGTCCCCAGTAGGGGGTGTGCAGGAGACAGCTGATCAATGTTTCTCTCATCAATGATGTCTCTCTCTCTCTCTCTCTCTCTCTCTCTCTCTCTCCTTCCTCCCTGAGGTTAATAAAATATATGTATTTTTAAAAAGAGTGCTCTGACAGTGGCATAGTCAGCAGGATGGTAAACTGAGGCCACTGGAGCAGAGGACTCCGGAGCAGTGCATGCTGTGACAGGGAGCATGGTGAATACAAAATGCTTTAGGAAGACAACTAAGCTGTGAGGGGGCAGTGAGATTGAAAGAGGCTTGTGTGAGACGAGGATTGGGTGACCAGAACCATACAGATCCTATATATAATCTTTGATAAGAGGTTTCGCATTTATCCTCAAAGCAATGGGAAACCATTGAAGAGCTTCAGGTAGGGAAGTGGCATGGCTAGGTTTTCCTTAAGAGACTATTACTTTGGCTGAGTAGAGAGCGGAGTGAATTCAGGCAGGGCAGTTAGGCAATTAGAGTGTTCACATGAGAAATACCAGTAGTGAGAGCTAGGGTGATGGTGGGGGAGTAGAGAGAAATGGATCCATTTGTTTCTTCTATTGTCTTGAGGAGGGAACACTGACACCTCTGGGTAATATATAGGATATAGAAGATGAAGCAGAGGGAAATGGCAAGAATGACTGCAGAACCTCTGGCTCTTGCACCTGGTTGGATGGTGATTCCATTAATTGAAATAGGGAATGCTAGAAGATGGCTGGGCTTGTGAGGAGGAGCATGAGTTCAGCTTACACAGTTCGAGACTCTCAAGGGGACATGCCAAGTGAGGAGTAAGGGTAAGAAGGAAAGAAAGACTACATAGAAACCTGCCTAGCAGTCTGAGGATGTATGCACAAGGGATTGTGAGGGACTAGCCAGAGCTGTAGCAGAAGAAATCAGGAATTTGTTTTATTATTAAAGCCAAGGGCAGTAAAATAAAAGGCAACCCAAGGTAAGATGATCAGAGAGGCCAAAAGGCCTCTAAAAAAGTCCATTGACTTAATGACTTAGAGGTAATATGGATGACCTCAGGAAGCATTTTACTGTTTTTGTTGGAGTAAAGAGGGGGGAAGAATAGAATAGTTTGATTAGCCAGTGGAGGGTGAAGAAAGAGAGACTGGTTATATGTCAACTCTTGGAAAGGTAAGATAATTTTACTTCAGAAGATATCATATACTTACCAAAATCTACAAGTGAGGTGGATAGATCAGGAGACTGTGTCATTCTTTATAATCTGTTGAAAAATGAATGTAATCAGCTTTTAAACTGCAATTGAAACAACTTTTAATTACTTGAGGATTATTTGCAGTGAATTTTTAATATCCTGTCTAGTAAATACAGTACTAGGCACTGCCACTGCCAAAGGAGGTGCAAGGAGTGTAATTAATTTTAATATTAGCCTAAGTAGATGGGATTAGGAAGGCAGATGTGCTCTGAGTAAATCTCATCACGTGCTCCAAAAGCTTGATAAAAAGGGCTCTGGTATTAGCAAATGATTTAGCTCATTTGTACCACAGTTCTGCTCTGTTAATACAGGTAATTAATTAATTAACTGTTCTTCCTAGAGAATTGTTTTTATCACACTCTTGTGTTTCTCAGGAGATTCCACTTTTTCTAATCCTGAACAACTTTCCTCACATTTCCTAAAAACAGGTCTCCCACTAAAAATAATATTCTTGTTGTTTCCTACATCTGCAACTTTTAATTCTTTTAAAATTTCCCCGTGTTATTTGTTAATCCATTTCTCTGAACAAAAAGAAAATATTAATCATTTACTCTGGGCCAGGTGCTGAGGACTCCAAGATTGACACAGTTCTTGCCCTCAAAAAGCTAAGAGTCTGCCTCTATCCATTCTAATCTTACCCTGCATTATAAATTTTTCCATTCTGTTTCTCACCTTGCAAGTATGAAGACATCCTTTCAATATCAGTAGCATGACTGTAGATATCTCACATAATACTAGGCATGTCTAGTATCCATTGTTAAGAACTACATAATAAGAGAAAGCCATCGTAGATATTGTGAAATGAATGCATGTCTTATTCTCTTCAGCAATACCTGCATAAATTTTAAGAACAGTGTATATATCCATATGAGACATTATTTATCCAGTATATGGACAGTAATTCATGCAGCTCCTTTGCAAAATACTACAAGCCTTTTGATTCACTGTTGAGCATCATAGTTTACACCACTCATTTCATACTTAATTTGTCTTATGATAGTCTTTTGAATTGTTGCCTGTTATTATTTAACCTTTACTAATGCATATCTAAATCATATACTTCTTGAGAGCAATAATCAGAAATTGAATTTCCTCTGTTTCTCCTACAGAGATCTGCTTCTGTACAGAAGTTAATAGAAGGTGAATGAAGGTAGTTTAATGTGTATCATTGACTGCTACTAATCCTTGTATATTTTCCTTAATACCTTGCTATAGGCCTCTTCTTGGGAAATGAAAAGGAAGCAGAATCAGAACCTTGTGCAAGAATGTCAGGATTTGATTGAAGTTGAAACCAGGAACAGCGATCAAGATATAATCCTGGTGAGATGAACTTTAGTGGCTAAATGACACCTTGAGATTTATTTACTTTCATAAAGATTAGATGAATCCAAGAAGCATTTCACATTAGTGCCTCAAAGTAATTGAAACATTTAATTGAGTGACCTAGTTTTTTAGGTGATGAAACAAGACTCAGAAATGTTAGTTACTTCCCCAAGGCTAAACAAACTAGTAAAAATAAAACTAATTCATACATCCTGACTGCTAGCTCAGGATGCTTTTCATTTTAGTTATTAGGCTGTGAAAACTTAAACATTATATACATACTTATACATTATATATATAACTTGAAGATCATCCCAAAACCTATATGCTCAAATCCAAAGCATTTGAAACTTTCTGTAATTTGTAATATGAATTCACATCAGAAAGTGTAATTCCAAATTGACTTAAACTAGGCTACTGTCAAAAAGCCCTGCTAAGAGAAGTCTTTTTTAAAAAAAATAAAGACATACTTTCTATTTACTCCCCTTGATTTAGCATCCCTGACTCTAGCTTGGTAGTTGATATCAGAAAGCTATATGTCTGGATTATTCTACCGTAGACCCCAGCAGAGTTACTTTGCCTCACCGAACCCAGTGCAAAAGTCCTTGGTGTTTAGGAAGAACTGACTCAGGGACTGACCACTTGAGAAACACTTCATCTGTGAAGCCAAGTTAAAGACACTATCCATTACGTTATACTAGAGGCCCAGTGCATGAGTCCGTGCACCAGTGGGGTCCATTGGACTGGCCTGCGGGATCGGGCCAAAACCGGCTCTCCAACATTCCCCGAGGGGTCCCAGATTTTGAGAGGGCACAGGCCAGCCCGAGGGACCCCACTGGTGCATGATCAGGGCCGGGGAGGGACACAGAAGGTTGGCCAGCCAGGGAGGGACCGCAGGAGAGCTCCAGGGTGTGTCCAGCCCATCTCACTCAGTCCTGATCAGCCGGACCCCAGCAGCAAGCTAACCTACCAGTTGGAGCGTCTGCCCCCTGGTGGTCAGTGCATGTCATAGCAACTGGTCAACCGGTTAACTGTCTGCCCCCTGGTGGTCAGTGCATGTCATATCAAGCAGTTGAGTGGCCTTAGCATATCTATAATAATAAAAGAGTAATATGCTAATTAGACTGGGGTCCCGGGTGCCTGCCAGCAGCCAGAGGGAAGCCCTAGTCCCTGGTGCCAGTGTGAAGCTGGTGCCAGCAGCCAGGGGAAGGAAAGCCTACTCTTGCACCAATTTCGTGCATCAGGACTCTAGTCATTAGCATACTATGCTTTGATTGGTTGAATGGCCGACCAGTCGACCAGACACTTAGCATATTAGGCTTTTATTATATAGGATAGTGTCCTTTGTATTATAATACAAAGTTCATTCAGATATTAGAATTTAATGCCAGGAAAAAAATCTATTGATATTTTTTTTATCAGAACATGAATGTTATTACTTACTATCGTTCTCTTTTTACCTTTATTTCCAAGAAGCTTATAGCTAAATTTTAATCTAAATAAGAATAACTATAGTTACCTAGATGATTATTATTTTTGACATGATAACGTAATGAGAATATTTAGAAAAGGATTTGGCTCATGTTCATGTCTTTAGGTAAGGTACTGCAGAATGCTATTTGGAATTATAGATTAGATTTCAGTTACAAATGAACCAATAAAGTCTTACGACTTTAGCCCAATTTCTATCCCTTTGGCAGAAAACCATTGTCATAAGGTACAAGGTTTAATAATAATTGGTTTTATTTTTTAAATTTTTCATTATGGAAACTTTCAAATATAGTACAATCAACTCCTATGTAACCATTTTTCATCTCCAACAGTGATCAACTCATGACCAGTCTTGTTTCATTCATACCTCCCCCAGCCCCCATTACTCCCAGGCTGCATATCACTTCATCCATAAATTAGAATTGTTTTAAGAATCCATTGAAATGATATTGAAAAGAGCTAGGACTGATTTGTGAAAGGGAGCAGGAAAGTACCTCCTTATTGACCAATAAGGGACAACTAAATCCAGGATGTGGAGTAAGGGAACACCAAATTATTTTCCAAAGAAAAAAATTTAATCTGAGGTCTAAAAGGAAGAGAAAACTGCAACTACTATTGTAAATAATGACAACTTTATTTACCTCTTTGAAGCAAAATGTCGTATAGCTATATCTGCCTGCTTTGCAGGATCTTCAAACTCTTGGCTTGTGTTTTATGCAGCCATTGGTATGTCACCTTTCCAAGCTTTTTTTTTTTAAAAAAACAACAACAACAACAACAAACAAACACATATTTTTATTGATTTCAGAAAGGAAGGGAGAGGGGAGAGAAAGATAGAAACATCAATGATGAGAGAGAATCATTGATCGGCTGCCTCCTGCACACCCCCTACTGGAGATCAAGCCTGCAACCCAGGCATGTGCCCTTGACCAGAATTGAACCCAGGACCCTTCAGTCCTCAGGCCGATGCTCTATCCACTGAGCAAAACCAGCTAGGGCTTTTCCAAGCTTTTAGTTAGTGCTTTTCATAGATTACTAGTAGGTATGACATTTATATTAAAATTTTTGTCTTTTTATGTAATATTTCTCAAATTCTTAAGTTACTTGTGTGTATGCATGTGGTATCATTTATTTGTGTCCCTGTGATCCTAGTAGGAAGTCTGTTTTGAAACTCATGGGGTCTAATTAATTTGGATAAATGGGGATTATCCAAAGTTGCATACTAATTTCTCCATTTGGCTATAGTTGCAGTAATTCCTAGTAGGAAATAATTCTGAGTGTTTGACTATCTATACATTCTTAAACTCAGAAATCAAACATAATTCTTTTTAACCCCTGGGCATCTTCCCAGTTATTTTCTATTTATGGTGCCTGTGTGAATGTGTGCATGCATGTACTTTAAATCCGACCTATATCTGTCACATTTGAAGAAGGAAGGCACTCGGGGGCTAACAGTGCTATGAGAGGTTATTACTTAAGGAATAACAATTAGCTACTACACGGGGCACTCTCCACCCCTCCCTGTAACCAGGTGGTTTTTATTATTTTGATGAATTTGCTGGGACACAGGGTCTTACTATTTTCAGGTGTAACAGGCTCAGAACTATATGTTCAGCACACAGAAGAAAGTTCATCCCACAGGGATGATTTCCCATGACCTGAACTCATGAGACTATTGTATAAGATCACAATGGCATTTTAGTCATTTAGAAGATGAATACAGCCTCACTGCAATTGGAAATCTCAGACTGACCTTACACTGGGCATTCTTTCCTTTTACACCAATCTTCATGGGCCAGCCAACTGCAATCTGACAGTTGCTGGTGAGCAATATGTCTGAATATTGAAAAGGCTTCCAGTTAAAACAGCCTGCTGTGTCCATCTCCCTCGCAATGTGCCTACCTGTGCTCCTATGAGAGTATTTTTTCACGTTGTATGATCCATTCTGATCAGCAGCATGTTCTTTCTTCTGCTGTGTTAATAATGTCTTCCTGTCTTCTGAAAGGATTTTTTTTCCATGTTAGGGCATTTCATTTCCTTCTCTTCCAAGTTTCAGACACACCTCACTCTGGCTCTCTGACTGACAGTTGTACAGTTTCGAGTGAAATGATAAGAATATTGTTTGCTTCTCAGATTTATGTTTGGGTTATAAGGCAGTTCCATTTTTTATTAGCTGATTATTTCCACCATGTTATAATCATTCATTCCCCCAAATCATCTCCTCTGCTGTGGCTCAGGGTTACAACAGTTTCATCTGTTTTCCTAATGTCTTCCTCTTCCCATTCCAATTCCCCTAATTCTTGATTGACTGCTCTTCATGTTCCTTTTCTCCACAGCCTACAGTCTATTGAAGCTATTTGTAAAAACCCACATTCTTATTTTTTTTTATCCCAATGGGATAATTCTTGCTTTCTAGTCATTTTTAACTTTTGTCTCTTTGCTCTACATTTTGTATCACATTCACCATTCTTCCTTCGTTTTCCTCACCTCCAGTTGCTTCTGATCATATACTTTGTTGGTGTTACTTCCATGACATTTTATTTCTTTTTTTATATTAATTTATACTTGCCCTTTTAGCCAGCGCAGGCTATTCATTTTCAAAGTCCATGTACTGAGTGTTCTTGATCAGACCTTGATCAGATTTGGAGCTTTGGAAACCTTTGACTGGGATGCAGTTAAAACATCAGCCATTTTCTTGAGATTAATAAAACTGTCATAATAACCTACTGAGTAGGAGAGCATATTCACCTATTATACATCTGATAAGGGGTTAATATCCAAAATTTATAAAGAACTCATACAACTCGACGCCAAAAATACCAAACAACCTGATTAAAAAACGGGCAAAGGACCTGAATAGGCACTTTTCCAAAGAGGGCATATAGATGGCCAATAGACACATGAAAAAATGCTCAATGCCACTAATCGTCAGAGAGATGCAAATTAAACCACAATGAGATATCACTTCACACCTTTTAGAATGTCTGCCATCAATAAATCAACAAACACCAAGTTTGACAAGGATGGGGAGAAAAGGGAACTGTTGTGCACTGTTGGTGGGAATGCAGATTGGTGCAGCCACTATGGAAAAAAGTATGGAGTTACCTAAAAAAATAAAAAATGGAACTGCCTTATAACCCAACAATTCCACTTCTGGGAATTTATCCAAAGAAATCCAAAATTTGAAAGAATATATGCATACCTATGTTCATTGCAGTGTTATTTACAATAGCCATGATTTGGAAGCAACCCCAGTGTCCAAGTAGATAAAAAAGCTGTGGTACATTTACACAGTGGAATACTACTCAGCTGTGAAGAAAAAGGAAATCTTACCTTTTGTGACAGCATGGATCAACCTGGAGAGTATTATGCGAAGTGAAATAAGCCAGCCAGAAAAAGACAAGTGCCAAATGATTTCACTTATATGTGGAATCTAATGAACAAAGTAAACTAACAAACAAAATAGCAACACTCATAGATACATAGAAGGGACTGACAGATGTCCGAGGGGAGGGAGGTTGGGTGAAAAGGTGAAGGAAATAAGCAAAATAAAACAAAACAAAACAACTCATAGACACAGACAACAGTATGGTGATTACCAGAGGGAAAGGGGTGGTGGTGACAGTAGAGGGTAAAGATGATAAATGGTGATGGAAGGAGACTTGACTTGGGGTGGTGAACACACAATACCATATACAGATGATATGTTACAGAATTGTACACATGAAACCTATATAATTTTATTAACCAATGTCAACCTAATAAATTTAAAAAACCCACCCATGAAGAGTTCTTTTAAAGGACATCTTAATCCTCATCAAAATGCCTTTGGAGGTGATGTGTGTGGGGCTATCAGACTGCATGGCAGCAAACTTCTTTCAATATTTTATCACAATCTTGTTAGCACAGCTACAGTTCCCTTCTCCATTTCAGGGAAACTAGTGTGACCCAGATTGATGACCTCTGGCCCTGTAAAGCTGTATTTTCTGAAATTCTCTCTTTGTGCACACACAGGTGAGTCTTAGTGGAGGCAGCCTTTCATTTTTTTATGCAGCTCTGATGAAATTCAGGTACTGCACTTCACACGCATTTATCTAATTTAATGAGTTTAATTATTACCTGAGGAGTAAGTTCTCTTTTCATCCCCAGTTTACAGATGAGGAAAATAAACTTGCTCAGGGTCACACTGCCAGCAGTGGGCACCTTGAACCTTAGCTGTTTGACTTCAGCTCTCACTTTCTTAGCCACTTTTTATTATGACTTTCCTCTTTGTTGTCCATATCTATATCCTGTCCCTCACATTGATTCAACCAGCCCATTCCACACAGATAGGTTGGAGTACACTTTACTTATGGGTGAGGATTTCAAGGTACAAATATATACCGCATTGGTTAACAGTCAAGATTTTGGCTTAGACAGGTTTTCAAAGTTTTATAAATGGGCATTCTCCAGCCAGGATTCTTGAACTTATTTAAAAAAAAAATCAATCCATCATGTACTCCTTGCTCAGAATAGGCTAACTTCTCTTTAGCCCATTCCTCCTCCTCCCCCCATCCACCCTAGATATGATCTATACAATGAAGTTCTTTACTGCTCGAGGTCTGGCTTTTCTCTTTCCAGTCAGCCTACGTCACAGGACCATCATCCCAGGATGAGTCCTGGGAGGGAGAGTCTTCCCCTTGTCCAAGATAATCACTCTAATCATCTTTGTGGTCATAACATACCACAGACCCCTTTTATGAGCTAGTGTCACTTGACGTCTGGCCTCCAGAAAATCCTATTACTTCCCATTTTCCACATTCAAAATGCATTCTGCTCTCTCTTTTAACACATGCTGAATATGCTGAACTATTTCTGTCTTAAGCATTTCTAAACCCACAGGTAAAGTTCACACTTGTCTCCATTAACCCCCAACAGGAAGGGAGTATAAATTCTTTTATAGTTCCTCTTACAGATGCACCAGCCTTTGTCAGGGGAATTAGTCTCTGAGGACAGGTTGCACGACTCTGTTTTACTGGAGCAGTGCCCTGTGGTACTGTTGTAATTAACGATTTGTCTAAGTTCCGTGAAAAACTCTGGTGCACTGCCATGTGATAAATCAGCAGTTCAGCTTTACTCCAGGCAAAATTTGGCATATGAGCTCCACATCACCCCAGTGCCCCTCCAAGTGATGCATTCGAATCAGCTGTCACTGCAGCATGCTTAATAGAAACAGGAGAAATAAAAATGAAGCAATGGGACAAGATTACCAAGCATCCTGACAGGCAAGCAGTCTCAAGTTATGTCATCAGATGAGATATAGGAACTGGCTCTACAGACGAGACCTCCTGGGGGATCTGTTCTGAAAGGTAACTGGGAAAATTAGGTTGCCAGACCACAACAGATGGTCAAGAAAGCAAATGATTAATTTGAAGAAAGCTTCAAAATTGAGGAACACCAGGGGAATAAAATGAACAGTGCCAACAGTAAGTTAGAGAAGTTGGGTAGGAATAGTTTGCTGAGACTCAAGCCACAGTGGCAAAAGTACTGATTTTTTGTTAAGCATGTTTTTATTCATCTTGGTAGAGCACATACACCAACTTGACATTCAAATATCTGACTGTAATATGAAGCAACATTTACCTCTTTACTAAATATTGGTATTTGGGTGTTTTGTTCATATTTTAAAATAATATTTTTTCAGTTACTGCTCTGTCAGTGGCAAATTTAGATTGCTAAGACACTGAGAGAATATCTCTGGTGTGGTTGTTTAAGGTTAGGTTAAACCTGCCTGTTTTATAACCAGGAAGCATAATGCCTTTTTGATTGGATGGACTTTAGCCTTTATGTCATCTGTGGTCACTCAGGTCTTTTTTCTTTTTGGCTTGAACTTGGCCTTGAGAGCAGACTGGCAGGTAAATTTATTTTATTTCCCCAATTTGAAGACATTTTAAAAAACGATGACCAGATTACCACGACATGTATTGTAAGAGTTTGGCGATGGAGTGTCTGGTATGTCCTGTGAAAGATATAACCTCCAGTGTCTAACCCAAAGTGTGGCACGTTCTGGGGCTCAAGAAAGATATATGAATAAAAAATGAGTGGATGGAACCACCTTCCCATCACAGAACTAAGCTACGTTCTTTACCAATTACACCTATTAGCTATTTGGGCATTTTTCAAATGATTCTGGCTCAAGAAAGTCCTCTATCAACCTCCTCTGGGTTCCTAGGGTCATTGATAGGACCTCCATGGTATGTTATAAAAGCAGAGGAACGAATGGAAGAGCTGATGAGTTCCAGCATCTAGGTTTGTGGCCAAACAAATAACAAAAAGACTAAAAACAACTCCAAGTTCTGTTTTTGCACCATTGCTTTTTTACAATAAAACTGAAAAATGGCTCAGTAAACTCAGAAGAAGATAAAAAAGAAAAGCAAATAACCTGCCTACCTAGTCCCTAAACCAGCTACATTCACCCTAAATACACATAATTTTTTGATTCCTCTAAGATATTTTCAATGGGAAACTACACTGATATTGCAATAAATGCTTTCAGATTATTGAAGTTGCCTTAATTTTAAAAGCAGGCCAATTCTCAATCAGTTTTCATGGTTGGTGATGTTACCATTTCCTCTCTATGAACAGGTATGATGCTGTGATTGTTGCTCACAGTATCAGAAATTTCATGAGCAGAGCCAGCCTCTTTACAAGATACAAACCAAAGCTGCCCCAAGGACTTAAGACAAATTTTTTCAACAATACAATGTTAGAGATTTTGAGGGACACCAAAAAAATAAAGTAGGATATAAAAGGCCCTCGCCTTAAGGAGAAGGAAAGTTGGAAGACAGTTTTACAAAACCACAAGATAGCAATATGTTATGGAAAGAGTCAGGCTCCACACTCTGATAGACCAACCCAGGTTCAAGTTCAGACCTACATGCCACTTGTCAGTGGTATCAAATTTTGACTTTCATTTTTAGGTCTTTAATGCGATTGAGTTTTTATTTTTTAATTATGGCTTATATTCAATATTATTTTGTGTTAGTTTCAGGTGTACAGCCTAGTCGTTAGACAATCATATACTTTATAAAATGTCTGCCCCCCATATTTCCAGTACCCATTTGGCACTGTTCATAGTTATTACAATACTAGAGGCCCGAAATTCGTGCAAGGGGCTCGACCCTCTCAGCCCCAACTGGCCCTCATAGCCCCTCGCAACCCTGGCTTCATCCAGAAGGTCATCCGGATGGTCATCAGGAAGGATGTCTGGATGGTCATTCTGCTATTCGGTCCAATTAGCATATTAGCTCTTTATTATATAGGATTACTTATATTCCCTATGATGTAAAGTCTTCTGTTTTCTTATCTATAAAATGGGAATAATATTACCTATTTTCAAGGTTGTTATGTGAATGAGTGGGATGATTTGTAACAGAATGAAAAAAGCTTTTGTGCATTATGAGAAATATTGTTTTAATCCCCTTCTGTAATTCTAAAGAAAGCAAATTTAGCCTCTATTGCATGGGCCAGAAGATGGGGGTAAAAAATTAAAATTGAGAGCGTGAGATTGTGGAAGAAAAGGGAGAGCTAGAAAGTGACCCTGTTTGGGGGGAGGGGGGTAATTATGCCTAGATAACTTAGAATCACATTGGGAAGAGCTTTTTTAAAAAAAATCTCCACCCAAAGACATGTTTTTATTGATTTTTAGAGAGAGAGGAAGGGAGAGAGAAAGAAAAATTGATATGAGAGAGAAACATTGATTGGTTGCCTACCATAAGTGCCCTATCAGGGATCAAACCCACAACCTAGGTATGTCCCTGACCTGGAATCACCCATGGCCTTTTGATGTATGGGATGATGCTCCAACCAACTGAGCCACCTGGCCAGGGCAAGAAGAACTTTGAAAGCCAAATAAAGAGTTTGTACTTGAGGTAGTGAATCAGGAGCTCTAGGAAGGTTTTGAGAAAAAATATTTAATCATGGAGATTTTGTCTAAAGAATTGATTCTTCATGTTATGAAATTTGATAATGAAGCAGTACTGGGAAGAGCAGAAACTTTTTTTTATTCTATGAATATATTAAGAGTTAGGTACTGTCCTAGACAGTGGGGATGCAGCATGAAAAAAATTGACAATTCTCCCTCATGGTGCTTCCCTTCTAGTGGGACAATCAGACAATGAACAAGATAAATAAATACAATATGTTGTATGGCAGGTAATGGTAAGTTCTAAGGAGCAAAATAAAGCAGAAGCAGATAGGAAGTGCCAGCATTAGTGGTGAGGGTGAGATTTAATTTTGTATAAAGAGGGGATGTTTGAGGAAGGACTAGAAGGAAATTAGGAGAACAGAACAAACATATTAACAGCAAATACAATAATAACCTTGTGAGACAAGGCTCCTTGGATGCTTGGAAAAGTGTCTAGTGTGGAGAAATGAGGGCGTGGAATGAGAACAGAGAGGCCCAGAAGCAGCTGGGCTCAGTTATGACATACCTTTCTCTAGCCTGCGTTACTTTTTTTCACAGAATTTACATTACCTGATATTATATTACATATCTTTTTTATTGAGTTCATATCTTTTTTCCCCCTCACTAGAAAATAAGCTCCAAAAAGGCAGTACTTTGTCTCTTCACTGTAACAGTGTCTGACCCAGACTGGGGATCAATTTTATTGAATAAATTAATGACTGCAAGGGAGGAGCCTAGAACACAATGTTAACTATGGAAGAGTGAAAACAGAAAGGGTCTTTGTGTTTGACAGGAAGACATTTACTGGTCTGGGAGCCTTCATGGCTCCTCGATGATGATAAATGCTTGGTGTGGAGAGTTGAGGGACAAAGGAATAAAGGAAAGAAACCAGGTAAAGTGATGCCAATCAGTCCTTAAGCTTTCTTAACAACAGTTGACTCACATAAGGGTTACACAGCTGACTACAGTGTGTTCTTTTTCCTTTCCCTAAGTTATTTATGATGTATTTATCCTGTTAAACAGATACTTCAAAAAATTGAGTTTTGGGTGTTATTCCAATCCTTTGCATCTATTGGGGACTGACAAATTCCACTCTGCTTATTGTTAACATAATTTTAATTAAGGTATTGAAAGCCCCATGTTCAGTCTTAACAATAATCTCATTTACTGTGTGGGAGGTGTTATCTATTTCATGACTGAGTAAAATCTTAGGAAAACAATATCCCTAAACTGCAGAGGTAAGCGTACAGACTGCAGACATTTCTGTAATGGAGTAATATATGTGAAAGAGCTTTGTAAATAGCAAAGTACACGAATAGTGTTAATGAAAAGACAGCTAACTGCCTGTGTCTTCCTGTCTCAGCTTGAAGACGTTCAGACCTTCAAAGCCACAAGCACATTGTAATAGAAGGGAGCATCCAGGAACTCAGAGATTTACACGGTGTTATGTAAAAGAAAATACTGTAGGCTGTGAATTATTCATCCAAAATCTTTTAAACATTTCTATGGCAAAGAATAAAGAAAATACTAGAAAGGAAAAGAAGGAAATCACTCTTGCGACGGAGATGGTAGAGCTTTGTATAAGTAACATTTTTGGGGAGAAGGGACATATCTGATCTTCTTGAAATCAGCCTTCAAGAGGCAGAGCTCAAAGCAGAGGACTAAACAATGAAATGCAAAAATAATTTTATGAAACTGTGTTAATAGCACCAGCAATAGAAGTTCCTAGCTGGGAGTGCTATCATTTTTATTAATCTTAGCCGCTTCCGTCTTATCTGTTTTTCATCATAAGAAAGGTTTTCATTAAAGAAAATGGAACACATCTTAAGCAGGATCATCATGGATGATAACAAAGTGGTTATAACTTAAGGCATTATATAGTTCCTCTTGTAAGCTTATCTTGTGGTTGCTGCTAACTGTTGTGGGAAATCGTTCATGTGGCTTATAAACTGGTCAAAACATTTAGTTCAAAGTGAGAAACACTTAACAAAGTATATAGATTTTCCTTAAATATCAGCACATCAAAAGAAACCTTTAAACGTTATGATACATCAGGAATAAACAAGATACATTTGAAGTTCATTTTGCAAAATTAACTTTTAAAAATATATGCATGAATCTATTTGCAGTATAAGTACAAAAATATTTTAAACAGACAAAAGTAGCGTAGCATCAGTTTCGTTTATTTTCCTCTGCCTACAAGGCTTTCCTTTCCTGGACTTGGGTGAACTAGAAAACGGGGATGCTGGACAGCCTCGCGGTTCTGTCCTTGCTAGGCTGCATGTGTGCCCGTTCCACCTGCTTTCTGACCGCATTTCCTGGGAAGGGAGGGAAGGTGGGTTGATAGCCTTCCCCTCCCACGTTTGCTCAGCATGGCGGAGAGGGCATGAAATAGAAACACATCCACAGTGGGCAAGCTCAGAAAACCGACAGCTCCACCTTCCACCAGGCAATGGAAGTGGAGAGCATGGTTGTGTCTTAGTGTGTGTTCAGGCTCTTCAGATCAAGCAGCAGATGGGAGCTTTGCCTTACCTCTGCCTTTGCCATTTTCCTTTTCTACTGCCTGTCCCCCACCTTCTCACAGATTCACAAAACACATAATGTGGGGAGCATCCTAGGTCTATTTTTCTAAAAGACATTAACTCTCTCACCCTCTCCCAAAGAAATACCTTCCAAAAATGTAAGTTTGTTTGTGTGAGCCTTGTTGAATGGGTCATAGAGGATTCCCAAAGTGATGACCTGGCTCCCACCCCCGCTGTGCCCCCCACTCCAGCATCACACATGCACATCTGCTTACTAAGGTGCCACCAACACTCCTGGGCCTTGCATTTAACACATTAAGGCTTTAAAACCCCTTTTAGACAGATTTTCTGGGATTCTGTCAAAAGGCAAGGTGTCTCTTCACTCACCATCCCCATCCCCATCTTATTCCTCATCATGCTTTGGGGCCTTAGACCCCAGCCTCCAAACTCCCCAGTGTTTTCTTCATTGCACTGCTGTTGAGCTAATACTCTATGCTTGCTCTGTATCAACAAGAGGTGTGATGAGCCTCTTCCAAATAGCAGAGGCTCCTTTGTTGCTCCTGGTGAATCAAATACTTGGCTCATTTGTTGGAGTCATTATTACACCTATGCAGGATAAGGGATTTTTGAAAATCCCTGTGCAAAGATTGGTAGAATGTAAACATCCCTTTAAAGAAATGGTAGAAGTAAATATGACAGTTATCATCCACTCACCCTGGTGATGCATGCTAAAATAGTTTTCTACAACACGTGTGATTCTCACCCTTCATAACATACACCTAAAACTGTGCTTCGGGCAATGCTGTGGTCTCTCCTCTGATGTGGGCACTGATGTTCAAGGTCGTTTTTGCACCCAATGCTACGTCCTCTGTTTTTGTGCAGCTTAAAATAAAGAGCTTGTTTTTCAGATTTTAGATCAAAGTGGCAGCAATGTTTTCTTGAAACATGAAAAAAAGGAAGGTCCTCTTATGAAAAAAGGTAAAAGATAGAATTTAGTTTATATATATTAGCTATAATGTTTGAGTTGTTTTCAATATGACTGTGTGACATAACTTCCGTGGGACATAGGCCACAACTTTGGCAGCAGTTTGGATGTAAAAACATTAAATGTGTCATTTCAGAAGCGGGAGGAGAGGTGGGTAAACAGCCACCAACCGCATGTGATTTGAAGGAGCAGAGAAATACCTCCTGCCTGAGAGTCGTGTCCTCAGCACTGCCACACTGACTGAAACACCCAACACTAGACTTACGTTACCCTTCTCATTGAATTTCGTTTCATAATTTGCTGAGGACTGACATCAGGTCTATAATTTTCAGAATCTATTTTGAAAATTATAATGGCATTCCCCTATTTTCAATCATTTAATCCTTTTCCTACTTATCGTGGTTCCTCTGAGATCAACAAGAGTGATCACATTTATTAGTTCCTTCATGTCCTTGGGGTCTAATTTTTCTTTTAAACATAAAGTTGCCATCTTATGATATTCAATTTAAAGACAATTTCCCTGGAGAGAGAAGCTGGGAATAAGCTGGACTTAGAAAATTTTATTTTCTTAGTGTCCATTAATTCTTTTACTATGTATTCTCTCTTTTACTTTAATATTATACCATTGGGCCTAAGCAGTAAGTACATTATTTTCATTGTCATCTTATTATAGTCTCATTAGCAAGTCTCAGCTCATTTTGACTTCATTATTCACAGTCATTTTTGTGTTGATCCATGCTATCGTTTTGTGTTCACATTGTCGCTTAGGTAACCTAATCACCCATTCATTCACATCTTTATATTTGAACTCATTAGTGAGGTCCCTAAGAAATCATACTTTTTCTTTTCCATCTTAATTAAAATAATTTGCTATTTACAATCAGGATTTGTTTTGGAAGGAACTCTACATTTTAAAGCCAATCTTTTATAGAAGTTTTAAACCTTTAACAGACCTTCAAGTATGTGCCTGTTGGGTTTCCCAATTGTAATGGAAAAATTGTTAATACAATTTTGACCCTAAAATTAATATTTAATTTCCAACAATTACCCTGGCATTAGAAGAAACAAATTGTGAAATATTTTCAAATGACTGTAATTATGGATTAGTTGGCTGTTGGATTAAAAAACTTCACTTCGTATGCAAGTCTGTGAGCAAAACCAGCAGCGTCTTCAGTGTGCTTGGAAACCTCTATCCCCTCTTATGTCTCCTTAAAGGAGCAGCAGAGCCTCAGCCATTTCCCCACCATCTAAACTTTCCTTATTCTGTCCTGTTCCTCGTGGCCTCCGATGGTCCTCAACTTGTTGCTAAGGGTTTATTTGGTAACAAGCTATTCGGACAGATATCACAAAGAATTCCAGAGACAGGTGGAAGGACACATTGATTGATTTCTTGTACTGTCCCCAAAACTCTTAACACCATTCCAAGGGGATTGAAGCATTTCTGTTTCTCTGTGGACTGTAAACAAATCACTAACTTCTCTGAACCTGCAATTCTGAGGTTCTTTAAACGAGATGATCGGCTAGGTAACTCTAGGTCTCTGTCTGCTTTAAAGTTGCACTCTGTACTCGAGACACATTTCTGATTGGGATCTGTCAGGATATCTTTGAATGTGAACCCAAAATGGAATGAGAAGAATGCTGAAGGGAAGACAGGTGGTTGTGAGAGCAGGGAATCTGAACAGCCCCAGTCAAGTCACACCATGCACAGCAATAGCAGACAATGAGCATCACTACAAAGAAATCATGAAAAAACAAGTTACAGAGGCCCTTGGATTATTACATATGCTATATACACTGTTCAAAAAGGTTATTATATACTGCCTTGAGAACATATTGGTGCAGTTTTACAAAAGGGTGTTTGAATACAAAGCCAAATTGTATACAGGTAGTTAATGAACTGATAGCACTTCTTTCAGTTTATTATGTGATAATAAAAAAGTGACTGACTTCATTATGTTTATGTTCTTTTGAAGAAAAAAAGGAGCTGTGCAGTGACATTGCAGAAATAAAGAGAAACTCTTCATTACCTCACTGGAAAAGGTGAGTGTACCGCAATTATATAATATCCAAGTGAGTGAAATTACACTATTGAAAAGTAATTATCAATGTTTAAACACAAAAAGAAAGAAAGTAATAGTAACAAGCAAAAGCAATTAAGAATGGAACCAAATTTTATAAAGGAGACAAGAAAGAATAGAATGCACTAAATTTCTTACTTTTCTCCCAAACCTTTTCATTTTCTTTTGTGAGGCCTGGGAATTATAAAATGAAGCAGGCTTATCTTCCTACTCACAGCAGGCAACTAATTCAAATTACGGTAATGTGGTCCAAGAATGGAAAATGTTGCATATATAAGGTATAACTATGAAATCATGAACCGGTTTTTTTGTGTGGTTCATTATTTAATTGTCATACGTGTATGCAATTATAATAATCATTGCATGCTAGAGCTTCCTTGACATGAGACTTCACAAGTAAATGTTTTGGATACCTAATAGAATGAAGAGACTGTTTTCCAGGAAGCAAACTCTTACCCTCACTCTACTACAAACCTATCTAAGCTGCTTTTCAGATATTCAGACCGGGTGTCTCTGAATCCAACCCCCCTGCTGTTTTTGCATAGGAGCTCCTTGAATAAAGTGCAAGAAAAGACAGGAGCTTTTATGTTCCACACTTAATAAACAGTAGTCACGCTAACACTCACATCCCATCACGTCACTCTTCTACTCAAAAGCCTTTCATAGCCCTGTCACTGTGAAGATAAACGATCAAATCCTGAGCCTGGCACAGGTGCCCTTCACTCCTGGCCCTCTCTCTGTAGCCTCCACTTTGCTTCCCAGAGTTCCTGAATTGCTTATAGTTCTGTTTTATCACATACCTCCATTTTTGTCCACACTACTTCCTTTGTTTGAATGTCCTCTGAAACGTGTACACCGGTCACGTTTCATTCAACTCTCAGTTTGAGTGTTCTTTCCTTTGGGGTCCCCCTGACCACAAAGGTATTCACAGAGCCTCTGTTGCAATGATCATATTACATCATTCAGCTTCAATAATTATTTATTATGGTCTGTCCCACAGCGGTGAACAGTGCTTCCCAGTCAAGTGGAATTGTCTGTCTGAATGTCCATCTTCCATTGCATATGGCCTTTATGAAGGACGGGCCGTGTCTTTTCCTCTGCATAACTCCTATCCTCTGAGAGGCGTTCCCTGACCACTCCGTCTAAAATGGGCCACCCCACTTCTGACAAGGCACACTGTCAAACCATATCATCCTGTTCTGTTTTTTCTAGAGCACTTATTACTATTTTTAAATATCTATCTCATTGCTACTGTTTCTTTTAATGTTTTACATTCTAACTTGCTTATTTTCTATGTTTTTCACTCAAAGCTAACTCACTCCATGAGAACAGACGCTGTCTTGCTCACCTGTGTTTCCTTAGAGTCCTGAATAGCTCCTGACTGAAAGTGGGCACTCTGTAATATTTGCTGAGTGAAGAAATGATATAATACCCCCCGCCCCCAACACACCCAGTGTTGTGAGGCCATTTTATGAATAATGCTTTAACCTAGAGTTATTTATTAAGATTTGAGTTAAAATTTAAAATCCATCCAAAAACTAAAACACATTTTGTGTGTGTGTGTGTGTGTGTGTGTGTTGTTTCATAACAAGAGGCATTGAGACACATTCTTTGAATTGTTTAATCCTCAGCACAGCTCTGTGAGGCAGGCACTGTTGTTATTTGGCCGAAGAAGGAACAGTGGCTCAGAGAGGAATCCCTGAGGGGTAGTGCATTTTACCCTCCACCCCTACCACCAGCATAAATCTCCAGCATGCCAAAAATGATTAAAAAAAATGTTTAAGGATTTCTCTTTAGTAAAATTTCAGCATAAAGGAAGTCATGGTTAATGGGCATTCAGACATTGTACAAGTATTTTTAACAGACAATTAAGCATTATAATGTTCTTCATCTTAAATGAAATATAGCTGAAGTTAGTATAATTAATGCCAAAGAACTATAGAAGCACATTTCATTTGGTATGAACTATTATCCAATTGTTAAAAGTATAAAAATATAAAGTTATAGAACTCTTTTTAATTTATGTCAACTCAATTGTGAAAGGATTACAGTAATCTATTAATTGACAGACACAACCCTACATGACTTGTTCCACACCTGCCCACCCAGCTTTGTTTCCTATATTGCACAGCCTTTGACTTTTCTTGTTCCTACCACATTGAAAGCTTTGGGTTTCATTAACATTCAGCACTACTTTATGCATGCTCATTGTGTGTATTCTCCATGCTGCGGCCAGTTATGCTTTTAAAACACGTATCAGATCACCTTACACCCATGCAAGAAACCCCTCAATGGTAGTGCCTGCTCTGCTTGGAATAAACTCCAGCTCCCACTCCATGGCCAGTGCTGTCCTCACCCATACCTCTCTCCTTCTGCCCCTGCACTCCACCTCAACAGCTCTGGCCTCTTCATTCCCCTTTGATCAGCCCTACCTTGTTTCTATCCCAAGATCATTACACTTCACCTGGAACATTCTTCTTCCTCCAGATTTGACTAAATTTTTCTTTCAATTAACTTTGCCCCTGTTTTGTTTTCTTTCTATATGTACCTCCCCCACCCCAGGCTAAACTAGAACTTTAGTTTAAAAGCCTTTCACCAAATAAGAGACAAATGATATATGACTACTGTTGTAAGTAATAAATCACCACCAGTTTTATTTAATTGTGACCACCCATAAACCTTGGAACAAGATTTGTCAGGAATAAATAGTAATTCTTCTACTTGGGAAATGATTTTATATAACTATACTGGTATTAAATGAGTTTTCAGCATCACACATATGTCCTTACTTTTATTTGATGTGTATTCACATTTTATTTGTCATATATTGACGTTTCTGAGGTTATTAGTATCTAATGTGATTCCTACTTTGAAATAATAAATCTCGGCTGTTTTTGCCCAGCATACCAGTGGAAGACTTAGGTCCAAGTTCTGGACATAAAGCCAGAGTTGCTGTGAGTAGTGGCTGTGAAGTTGGTTCTTCACTGACAAAGTCTTCTCAGAGCCCATCTGTCAAGGAAACAGTAAGAAAACTGACATCTAATTTATGGTAAAGATATTTACTAACATATTTCCACATGCTTTATTAAAATTTCTTAGAAGTGACAACTCCTGATTTTTTTTCCTTATTAAGTGGTAATAATGAGAAAATTTAGTCAAATGACTTTAAGATTTGTCTCCTAACTACACTGACTTAGCTAGATCATGGGTTAAATGTCCCTTGAAATAGAACTATAGTTGCTAAATGCCTGTTGTTACATGGTCCAGCACTATGGTGGACATCAGTCTTCCCTCGGATACAATGAATAATTCTTACTGAGCTGGCCTTACTGAAATAATTTTCCTTCCTTCCTTCCTTCCTTCCTTCCTTCCTTCCTTCCTTCCTTCCTTCCTTCCTTCCTTCCTTCCTTCCTATTTTTATTATTAATATTCCTCATGATATTTGTATGACCTTCTAAAAAGTGTCATTTTTTTAGCTTTAGATACTAAACTTTCTGAGGGAAATAGTTTTACTTTTTGGCTCAGCGTAGAATGTTAAATTTGTGGCTGTGGTTAATGAGGAACTTAGATGTCTGGATCTCAATTCTCAAAGGATGGAGAGACAGAGTGGGCAAAGCCCAGGATTCAGTTTTTCCAAATAGGGACCCTTTACAATCAAGGAGGGGGCTTTACAGTCAAGCCAAGTTAGTATACAGAAGAATGCTCTAAATAGGTGTCATGTGGGAGGGTGGGGGCAGGAGCAGTAACACCACTCCATTATTGCAGCCGGTTGGTTTGGTTGGGGGTTGCAGACTATGAGGAGACTGTGTGGTAAGAGGTTTTCGGCCAAGGAGGCCACACAACATGCCCTAGCTGGAAGATTGTTTTTCCTTTGGACAGTTACTTTGACTTTCTGATAAGTGGCTGATAGAATATTCCTGGAGAAGAGACTTAGCAAAGAATAGCAGCAGATAGGAAGAAAAAGAAAGGTAGAGGTTCGTTGTATATAAATGACAGGAAGTCTGTCCTGCAGTTGTCCTGCAAATTTATGGAAACTTCTGTGGCAGCATCCGGGGCTGTGGAGCTGTGCTTATGATGGGTATGAAGTCCCCACCTACTGTCCTTTAGGAACACATTCCCATCACCTATCCTGCTGTAGGAGAAAGGAGGAAGCACTCTTGCTTATATGTAAGTGGATCTACCTTGGACTTTGCATCAAGACACATTTTATTAATGGGATCCAGAGACAAGTTGTTAACCAAAAAATGAAGCTAGTGTGCTACATTTCTGAGTACTAACTGCTGGCCACCAAATCTACCATAGTGACTAGGTTGGCAAGCTTACACCAGCCTGGGAAAGAGGCAGGCGCAGGCCAGACCTCAGTGTTGGACATATATTAAGAGGTTGAAAAAGACCACTTCTCCACTGATCTAGGTGGATGTCAGTCTCAAATGGCCACAACCTATAGCATAGTCCCTGAAGAATGGGATTCTCCAGCCAGTTTCTTACCTTCTGTCCCTGTTTGATCAGAAGTAATATGTAAATTCTCAGCATTGAATTGGGTAGCCATATATTTGAATCCTGGTGTTTTACTTACTAGTTCTAACATTCAGGCATGTCCATTGGTCACTGAGACATTGTAGTATGCAATAAATAACATATGTATGAGCCTTTGTATATGTGAATAAATGTGTGCATATTATTAAAGTATGGATGTGATCACATGTCCAATGATTGTGACAGGCTTTCTTGATCATTAATAGCTATAATTTTTGAACCATTACAATATTTTAGGCATTCACCCAAGTGCTTTGTATATGTTTGCTTTTTATTTCCACAAACTTATAAGATTGGTATTACTTTTAACTTTTTTTATGGATAAGGAATCTGAAGCTTAGAGTAACTGAGTAACACACTCAATGTCTCAAAGAAAATTATTCAGCTACTAAGGACAGGGCTGGGTTTAGCCTCCTGCTCCCTGATTTGGAATCTCATGCTCCTCAACACTGTATATATAAACATATACATAGGTATATACACATATACACACATGGGAATGTAGACACATGTATACATATGAAAGTGTGTGTGTGTGTGTGTGTGTGTCCATCCACACTATGAGACCTCAAGAGACCTGCCTGGTTGTGTTGCAGCAGAGTTTGGATGTATCACTGTGTATCATCATTTTCTTTTTTTTTTTTAACTTGGCTATTTTTTTGTTCTTCATCTAAGTGGATCATTACTATTAATTTTGTGAGTTACACTTGATCAAAAAGGAGGTAATCTGATTGAGTATACTAAGACTTTAAAGTACATTCACTTTTATAATTAGCCATCAATAGAAAATTAAAATTTCCCAGAAACCATCTCCCTAATGAACATGTGACTCTTTAGTGCTTGAAATGATCATGCTATTATCAAATGAACATTCTGAAAGCTAAATGCATTAATAAATCAGATCTTTTCTGTACCAGCTCGAATTTTTGTGGTTTTATAAAAATGCTCAGTAGAAAGAGAATTTTACAGAACATGAGGCTCTAACTAGAACAAAATGAGTTCCTCATTTACCAGTCTTTTTTTTTTTTTTTGCCTCAACCAGCAGTAGTGTGTTTTCTTACATTTCACCAGTGAAAACAGATTTTTTTGTCTTCTCTCTCCTATTTTCCTCCTGTACTGCTCTGTTCTACATCGTGTCTAACATTATTCCTTGTGTTAACTAGATTTTAAATCCCTCAAGGCCTGAAGATTGTTGCTGGTTGTGTGCAATGTGGAGGGCACTGTGTTCTGTAAGACTCACTATTGTTGGCCAGATGTGTCCTTGCTTGTCACATGGTTAAGAGAGTAGTTAGAGCCCTTTCAGGTGTGTGGAGTGTTCCTTCCCTCCCCATGGTTCATTTTGGACATGACATCATCCTTACGCTTTCCACACGGCCAGAGTAGAGTCAGGGCACCTCTGTTTGCTTCCTACATTTGTGATTTTTGTTATCTTAGAGTGTTTTGCTCAGTTTAGCATTTTCCTGTCTTGTTTTGTTTTTAATAGTCTGTTTCCCTCAGGAAGTTCACTATCTAAACCTACAAAAAAAGAGACTTTTTAGAAGGCCATAAAAATGTCTGCTTTTCTAATTAGTCTTATGGGACAGAACTTCCCAAGGAAAAGCTGTTAGTGGCAGCTCTGTGGAGGGGAGAGCAAAAGGCTGAATCCTGGGGTCCTAGAGGGAGAGACAAAAAGGAGAGCACAGCCAACCTGCTTGAGCCTGATGGTAAGCGGGGGTGGGAAATGGGGTCCTTAATACCAGGAAACCAGAGATGTTCAAAATAGGAATAACTCCTCAATCAGAGTTTCCATAAAAATTATATATATAAAGCAGATAGCAATGCCCCAGCCCCTGCTCCCTGCAGCTGGCTAACTCCTGTTCTTTGGAGCTCCCCAAATTATGGGTTAGGGTCCCTTCTATCAGTACCTGTGGTGCTGCATTCTCATTCTCATCTTAACATGTTTTTCTAGAAGCACTTCCTCTGAAGGTTGCTGATAATCTGTAAACCCAAAAGAGTTCATATCCACCATGAAAAGGACCAATGCTCAGAAGAGGGTTCAGACCTGTATTGGAGGAAGGGAAGCTGGATTTATGGAGAGAGAGGAATGCTTTATGTAAAAGAACTCTAATAAGGTTGACCAAACGAACCATAGGGTCCCTTTCCCAGGGACTCCAGATGTAGCTCTTCTCTATGTGTCATCTGATCTCTGCTCATCTCAAATACCTAAGGCTCCATATCACTCTGCCCAACTACTCGTCTTCTTACTAGCCAGACAAATAATTCTGCAGAATGTGTGTATTGGGGGAGGGGTTTAGGGTGTACATGTGTGTTATATTGAATGCTATGCAATGCTGAAAATTTTTAACTTTTCAGATTGAATCTCCTTAAACCTATAAATAAATATTAGCACAATAATATACCTAGAATACTGGGAATGTCAATTTTATAAGAAACAGCTGTTTTGTCTTTAGTGTGCCATATTATTTCACAGTTGAAAAGTTTTGTCAGTCCCTTGGATATTGTACATAAGGTTCTTGGAGCACTTCCACATAAAAGCACTATACAATTTAAAGATGTGTAGCTATACATGTCTAGATTTCATATTCTCCCCAGAATGAAATACGTGTCATCTAGGTCAGTGGTCGCTAACCTTTCAGACCTCATGACCCACCAGTGGTCCGTGGACCACAGGTTGGCGACCGCTGATCTAGGTGATTAATCCTAGAAAAGCTGTCTCGAGAGAAGGAAGAGTGTCACTGCCTTTTGCCAAATGAAGCACCTGTTAGAACAATGGCCATCCCTGTTGGGGAAGAGCACGGTCCACGTATGATTTCTGAGAGTGTCCTGGAGGGCCCAATGAAAGGACTTCCTCTGGAGAGTTAAGTTTTATTTTCTTAGGAAAAAAGTCAGTAACCCATAGCCTGTTTCTCTCCAGGAATTTTGCAATGCTGAGTTCTCTTCCCAGAGCACTCGGGAGGCGGGGGGGGGGGGGGGGGGGGGATGTGCTGGGCTTTTCTGGGCTGCTTGGCTAGGGGTGGGAATTGTGAACCTTCCCTCCCTCCCTCCCTCTATCCATTCCTCCCTCCCTTTCTTCCATAAACTTTTTATTTTAAGACAAGTATAGGTTCACATGCAGTGGTAAGAAATAATACAAAGATCCCCTCTACCCTTTACCTGGCTTCTCCCCATGGTAACATCTTAGAAAACAATAGAACAGGATCACAATAGGGACATTGGCATTGACAGTCAAGACACAGAACAATTCTGTTACCACAGGATTCCTCCTATTGCCTTTTAATAGCCATACTCCTTCCTCTTCCAGCTTATGCTTTTGAAGAACAGTTTAATGCCAGTGGTAAAACAGTGTGGTGGGCATGAATGTTCATGTTTGCTAAGATGTTTAACACCATGAGTCAGGGCAAGTCTGACAGATGAGTGCTCTGCCTCTGTTCCTGGTACATTCCCATTTCTGCTGTGCTTTTTCTTCCAGGGAGATTATTCTATATTTCTTTCCTGAGTACCAGCTACCATCAGAAATTGGCTACTCATCTGTGGAGGAATTTGTGGCAAGCTTGGAGGTAAGCCGGCTTTTGTGGAACTCTGAGGAAATGATAGAAGAGCCTGAATTGAATTTTCAGTGAAGAAAAATGTGAAGTGTTCCCAGTAAGAGGAACTAAGTGAATAAAGATGGGGACCTTTATACCAAATTGGTGACTCAGAATTAAAACCAATGTGGTCAAGGGTTAAATAAGCTTCATTAAGATCTTGCAGACTGAGAACAGTTGGTTGCAGAGATACTAATAAATGGAAATGAGACATAGTCCAACTTCTCTCCCTTGCATCAAAAAGAGAATTTCTGTCTCTCAGATACACTTCATCAGCCACCTCTGTGTCTTATTAGAATCACTGAGACTTCACCCAGAAAGATGAAAACAATTGCATTTATCAAATCTATTCTCTGAGACGGACCATATATGAAGGAAAGGAAAACTTTGCTCAGTTACCTGGGTGGACAGGGTGAGGCTCACACTGTCTTACAGTGGGTGTCCTCACGCTGCCCAGTTGCCTCAGGCCCTGGTGAAGCTCAGTGAGGAGTGCAGGCCCACAGCTCAAAGCTGCTCCCAGTGTGGAGAAGGGCCAGCATGATGCAGAGGGTGGGGTATCTTCCCATCCTCATGCTCAGTGTGATTTTTGGGAAAGATGGGTACGTGTGGAAAGACTGTCAGTGAAATGAGCACCAAGTTATTAATTTGGCCAAAGTGCCACGTGCTTTAATTTGATCCTGGATGAAGTCCTTAGTTCTCTAATCTATAATCAGTCTTTGCTTCTTCACCATGTGCTCTCATCCCATGGTCTCTCGTCCTGCTTCTGACTCCACTGCTTCACTGCGGCTGTCCTGCGAGGCCACCCGTGACCACTGTGCTGACATGTAGTGGTCACTTACTTACCTGACTGCTCAGGTCTTCAATACAGTGATTCCTCCACCCCACCCCACCCCTGCCGTCTATTTCTGGGTGTTCCCATCTAAGAAATCCAGACTCCAACTACCTCGCTTTGAATATTTATTGTTTATCATCTACTTTCCTTCACCTTGATTATGTTCTTTGCATTTGTTTTAACCATGCTGTATTAATTATGTGGACTGCCTTCATCATTTTTTGGAATGAGGTAAGGTATACCTTAGTGAATTACTTTCATTAGACCCAGGCTTAAAAGACCCACTGTATTGGTGTTGGCCAGTTCTAGGCTTTGATGCTTCTTTTATACTAGATATTGCATGTTGTAACTGCTGTAGACAGCTGATTCTCTAAAAGTTAATATCCTGTTTTATTATAATTCACAAAAACAGCTGGAGCAGTGCACAGAGCAGACAAACAGAAAGCTGAAAAGGTGTTTCCAACAGGTAAGCTTCCTTTCAATGTAGTCATTTATATTCTAAATGGTTCTGTCTTCCAAAGGAGAAATAATATACATTTCCAAATGTTCTGTTTGGAAGGAAATCAAATTTGCCTTCACTTATCAAGACGTAGAACTTTGAATTTTAAAACGCAAATGTTTTCACAGCATAAAGCTTATGAAATGCTTGGAGTAGGATTGTTATTTGTGCTAGAAACAAGACATTCTGAGTCTTTAAGAAAGATAGTCACTGACTAAGCCAGAAATTGATCATAGATTAAAGTTTTAATTACAGTTACGTCCTCTCTTAACTTTGTAGATAGGTTCTTAACTTTAAGTGAAATGCTGTAGGCTGTTGATGTAAACAAGAGTGAAGTTCCTGTGGGATCTCATCTATGTTATAATGAAACAATGTTGAACGAAACTACTATATTTGAGGACCTGCTGTATTCTGGACAAGTTCATATTTCCCTGGCTTTGTTTTTTTGTTTAGTATCCTATCAACAGTTTTTAAAGTTTATGATTTTTTTTATTAGAAAAATAATTAGTGCTACTAAAAAAAGTAAAAGAAAAAAATCATTCATAATCCCAAACCATTCCAATATCACTGCTATTACTATCTATTACTGTTTTGGTGTATTTCATTACAACTTTCTCTCTCTCTCTCTCTCTCTCTCTCTCTCTCTCTCTCTCTCTCTCTCTCTCTCGGTATATGTTTCCAATAATACTGTGTATCTAGGTCAGGGGTCCTCAAACTTTTTAAACAGGGGGCCAGTTCATTGTCCCTCAGACCGTTGGAGGGCCGGACTATAGCTTAAAAAAAAAAAATGAACAAATTCCTAGGCGCACTGCGGGCCCGGGACGAGTTGGCTGCTAAGCAGGACAGGCAGCGGCACCTGGCGGGCTGGATAAATGTCCTCGGCGGGCCGCATGTGGCCCACGGGCTGTAGTTTGAGGGTGCCTGATCTAGGTCTTAAAGATTTCCTGGGGTCGGAGGGAGAGAAAGAGTCCATAGAGTCGTTCAGTTCTATTAGAGAAATATCTAAAAAAGTCATATGCCTCAACTCCCTTAACTCACACTCAAGGGAGCAGAGATTCCAAGATGTAAACTCCAACCCTAATCCCCAAGTGGACAAAGGGAGTGAGTGTTGGAGCCAAGACAACCAGAGGTTCACAGATTCCTCAGAGGCCACAACATCTAGAACTGACACTAAGATCAATGTTGAGATGTTACTCTTCACTGACACTCAGGTTTGCTCAAACAGGTACATCAGCTCCATCATTAGCAAATATACTAGCATCTTTTTCCATCTGCTAATGCTGTTAAAGAGGAAACCACTCAAAATAGTATCCCTTGTGTTAAATCCCACTATACCAAACCTAGATTTAATACCTGACCTAATTGCTGTTTCAACCTCTCCCTGGAAATGTATTCTAAATCAACCAACCTGGAATTTTCTAGTCAATACCAATGAAGTAATTTCTTATGGCCCCTCCTCATCCCCCATAAAAAGAAAAGGCAATCTACATAATAAAAACCCTGTTCCCTTCCCCCACAAAAGATATCTTAGTCTAAAAATAATCTTTTCTTTCGTTAGTAAAAAAAAAGCTCCCTTGCCCCACCTTTTTCCTATGAAAGCCTTCCATTTTGTCCAACCCCTTGGAGAGCCCTTCTTGTTACTAAATGGGATGCAGCCCAAATAATGAATCTATATAAGTAAAAATGTAAATTTCGTTTGTTCAAAATCTTAAATTCCGAAAGTTCTTCACCGATTGCTTTGAAATTTTGACACAACGTTGCATTCGAATATGCGTGTGTTTTTATGTACCTTATACCTACTATTATATAGCTGTCACACCTGTGACAGGTAAAAACATGCTTTTTTGAAAAACAGCGCCATCTGTTGGACGTAAAAGCAACACACACTATACTAAATATTTTACAATTCCATTTCAATGTTTCTGATTGCATTGTTAAATTGAATTTTCATAGATTTTGATTTATTTTCATTTAGATTTAATTATTTCGTGTGACATTGCGTTGGAATTGAGCTGTGTCGTTTACCATGTCATTCATTTCGTGAGTATAGTTCGATCTGCTTTAGTTCATCCAAATAGTGCCTCGCAGAAGATCAAACCTAGGTCGTCGTACTCGCAGAGTGGAAGCAGTGCGACGAGTAATTGCAAATCAAACTGAGGAAGAACGGGCATCAGTGAACGAGCGAAACAGACAAAAATGGCTCAAATACGTGCGGAGGAAGCAGCAGAGCGACGTGCAGCCAGACTTGAGGATGCACAGTTGCTAGCATAGCGATCGCGTTCTGCAGCTTCAGATCTGCTTCGTTCTCAACAGATTGAACGCGACAGGCTGATAGTGGCTGAAAGACATCAACGAGAAAAAGCAGATCAGTGTCAAGCAGGACTCTGTGCTCAGCAATCACACGATTACAATCGCCCTGCATTCTGGTACAACCCAGCTGCTGATTATAGTTTGAGCCGGCATGTTCTCATCGGCACTATGACTGAAGTGTGTCCTTATTGCAAGGCTCTGAAATTTAATGGAGAAACGAAAGGAATGTGTTGCGCCGTTGAAAAAATTAAACTGCCTCAACTTGGAGAACCGCCAGAGCCATTAAAAACTTTGCTTGCCGGATATACCGCCGAATCAAAGCATTTCCTATCTAACATCAGGAAATACACATCAATTGCTGGAAATTGGGAACAGAAAGGTGCCGGTTGATCTGACCTCAGGACGAATTTCATTGCCTCATAACTTCTGCAATTTAGTGACGTCAAAAGAAGAATTGGTTGAAAAAGTATTTCCCAGTATTCAAACCAATTATAAGAATCACGATTGGCTGAGTGAACGAGCTATTCTTGCAGCCAAGAACAAAGACGTCTACAAACTTAACAATATTATTCAGTCTAACATTCAAAGTGAGGCAGTCACATACACGTCCGTCGACACTGTTGTGGAAGCAGATGAAGCAGTTAATTATCCAACAGAATTTTTGAATTTACTCGATCTGCCAGGGATGCCACCGCATGTACCGCAATTGAAAATCGGCGTGCCAATTATCATGTTGCGAAATATCAACCAGCCAAAGCTTTGCAACAGCACGCGGCTTGCAGTAAAAAAATTAATGAGCAACGTCGTAGAAGCAACAATCTTGACAGGACCTTTCAAAAGTGAAGATGTCCTCATTCCTCGCATTCCTATGACTCCAACGGATATGCCATTTCAATTTAAGAGATTGCAATTCCCAATTCGATTGGCGTTTGCAATCACCATCAACAAAGCTCAGGGCCAATCTTTAGAACTCTGCGGTTTAGATCTAGACACGGATTGCTTCTCACATGGACAATTATATGTTGCGTGTTCTGGAGTCAGCAAACCAGACAATCTGTGTATCTGCACAGACAATGGAACAACAAAAAATATTGTATACCCACAAGCATTGTGAAATTAAACATATTAGAAACGTGCGCTTTCTCTTTTCTTTCTTTTCCATTTAACCAGACTGAGCCACAGCAACGCGTGGCTGGGTACAGCTAGTTGTTTAATAAAGCCAATTAGATCTTCAAATTTACTGTTGAATTTTGTTTTGTTTTGTTTTTTAACAATGTTTACAGTCATCTTCTGGGAAACTATCATAACAACATCCAAATCTATCAAGACTAGGAGGTGATGGTATCCCCTGAAGTTATGCAAAGCACAACTATAAGCAAAGGCATTGCCTCATCTCTTTAGTAAGAAATAGAGTATATTTGAATAATCTGGTTTTATAAATGAAATAGAATTGTGAAATAAGTTCCCAAAGACATATAACTAGGCAACCTTGAAATGAAAATTAGAACCTAAACCAGATTTCTTGTTAGAAAGGCTGTATTTGAATTTTAGGGAGTGCCTAAATGTCACATCCTGGTTGATACATTTGCCTCTGTTGTTTCTGATTGAGTGTCTACTGGACCCTGCTAGGCATAAATGAAGGTGTGTTGTAGGTCTTAGTTTCTCATCATTGTTCAACTGAAAAGTGAGTTTATTTTCTGAATAATGTCTTGTTGAAAAAGCAGTAATTGAACATTTTCAGCTTGAAGACTTAATTATCAACATTTCCAAACTAGAATAGAGTAAAAGACTAAGTTTTCTTTTAATATATTTTTACCCTATGTTAACACTACACTGAGTGGCCAGATTATTATGATCTCTGAACGCATAATAATCTGGCCACTCTGTGTGTGTGGGGTGTGTGTGTGTGTGTGTGTGTGTGTGTGTGTGTATATATATATATATATATATATATATATATATATATATATATATATATTAGAGGCCCAGTGCATGAATTCGTGCATGGGTGGGGTCCAGCCAGCCTGGCCAGGGGGAGGGACATGAGCAGTTGGCTGGCCTGCCTGCTGGTCAAACTCCTGGTCGAGGGGACAATTTGCATATTAGCCTTTTATTATATAGGATATATACTGAGTGACCAGATTATTATGCATTCAGAGATCATAATAATCTGGCCACTCAGTGTATATTATTATCATCTATATATAAATAAAAGCCTAAATGACCGTTCAGCCATCCTCTACTTTGGGAGTAAAAAAAAAGAAAGAAAGAAAGAAAGAAACTGTCCTTTCTTTCCTTTCCCCTTCCCCCAAAGTGCTGATTTCTTTGGTGGTTGAGAATGACTCCTCCCTTCTCTCTTCTTTTCTGCATTCTTTAGTTAGATAGTCATTTAACCATTTGCTCTGAAGCCTCCTTGGGTCTGGGAAGATAAGGGCCTGTTATTTACAAGCTGACTGCAAATTGCCACACTGTTTGGCCTTGTTTTAACTTTATCTCAGTTTCCCTATTCCTCCTGCCCTGAAATTTTCCTGGCTTCTCACTGACCTGTAACAGAACCACCATCCTTTATTCTTTCCTCTCACAAGCCATCTGGTCCATCCTGATTGAAATTGCTCCAACCTATTAGACTAGGCTGCCTCTGAGCCTTTCCCTATGCTGTACCCCAGAATACTCTTATGTACTCTGCCAGTCCACAGTTGGCCTCTTGAAATCCTGCCCCACCCCATTAGGACCTGGTCAGTGTTGCCTTCCACATCAAGCCTTGCTCAGTCTCTCCAAGGGAAATTAATCTTGACTTTCTGTGCTCTGAGAGAGAGCCTTAAAATTTGATTTTAGCATTAAATTTTCTGCCTTGGCTCTGACTGGTTTGGCTCAGTGGATAGAGTGTCGGCCTGCGGACTGAAGGGTCCCAGGTTCGATTTCGGTCAAGGACATGTACCTTGGTTGCGGGCACATCCCCAGTAGGGGGTGTGCAAGAGGCAGCTGATAGATGTTTCTCTCTCATCGATGTTTCTAACTCTCTATCCCTCTCCATTCCTCTCTGTAAAAAATCAATAAAATATATTAAAAAGAATAAAAATAAAAATAAATAAATTTTCTGCCTTGTATTGTGTAGCTTGTGGTATTTTTTTTTTCACAAACTAGATTATAGAATCTTTAAAGTTAGCAATCCTCTCTCATGAAACCCTGTACACTGATGGCATTCAATCAGTAACTTTAAATGCATCTGGGTCTTACTATTTGTGCGTTGAATTTAAGTTTATTGCTTGGGAAGAATTCAGGTTTTGATCTGCCACAATTCCTCTGCAAGAGGAAGTTTATCCAGCAGAACTAAGCTTCTCATCTTGTTAAAATTCTCTACTCACCTTAAAATGTCAGTACAACTGGAAGTCCTGTTATATGGAACTTTAAAAGTTGTCAAAATTGCTACCTTTTATGGAAACCTCCTGGAAATGTTAACCTAAGAAAGGCAGAAGAATAAATCAGGAAACAACAGGCTGGTGGTATTTGAAGGAGATATAGTTTGCTGGTTACAAGACAGTGAACTTTGAGAAATTACATAGGACTTTGAATGTAATGTGCTATGTAAACATTCTTAATGTCATACCATATTAACAATGTTGTCTTTTGAACGTTTTATTTAAGTAATTATAGATACACAAAAATTTACAAAATAGTAGAGGTCCCATGTACCCTTCACCCAGTGCTTACATCCTATATAAATATATAATTACTAGAGGCCCGGTGCATGAAATTCGTGCACGGGGGAGGGGGTGTCCCTCAGCCTGGCCTGCACCCTCTCCAATCTGGGACCCCTTGGGGGACATCCCTCTCACAATCAGAACCGCTGGCTCCTAACCGCTCACCTGCCTGCCTGCCTGATTGCCCCTAACCACTTCTGCCTGCCAGCCTGATCACCCCCTAACCGCTCCCCTGCTGGCCTGATTGATGCCTAACTACTCCTCTGCCAGCCTGATCGCCCCCAACTGCCCTCCCCTGCCGGCCTGAGAGCCCACAACTGCCCTTCCCTGCCAGCCTGATCACCCACAACTGCCCTCCCCTGCTGTGACCCACCTCCTCTGCTGGGACCCGCCTCCTCCGCACAAAGCAGCAGAGACCCCGGGACCGGCCTCCTCTGCTCTGCGCAGAGCCGCGGGACCCCCGGGCCTCACCACGCAGGGTGGCCACCGGGCCCCACCTCCATTGTGTACACAGCCATCTTGTGACGGCCATCTTGTGACGGCTATCTTGTGACGACATGAGGGTGTGACGACCACCTTGGCTATTATTAGTAAAGATATTACAATGTCAAAACCAGGATAATGAAACTGGTAAAATATGTGTCTCATTTTATCATATATGCCAATTTATGTAACCACTTAAAGCAGGATACAGAACTCCCATTAACACCAAGATCTCCTTTATAGTCCCTCCTCCCATGCACAAATATGCCTAACTCCGAGCAACCACCAATCTGTTCTCCATCTCCAAAACAGGATTTACCATGTATTTTATAGAAATACAATCATACAGTATGTGTCACATTACGATTGGCTTTAATCGCTCAGCATAATGCCCGTTAGGTCCATTTAAGTGTGTCAATAGTGTGTTCCTTTTTGTTGCTGTTGTTTTTCTAAATGTTGTTTTGAATATTTTATCTATTTTTTCAATTTTATGGTAATTGCTTATATAAAAGAGGGTTTTGTGGCTATTGTTCAGCCTGGCACAAGTTGTAAGATTCTGGAGTTCTGAGAACTAAGAAGCATTAATGGCTGGTGACGTCTGACCTATCTGACCTGTCTCTATTCCAGCTGAACTGAATTATTTACCCTACTCCACCTGCAAACCATGGGGATGTCACTCCCTGGGTTTGACTGAAGCCTCCGTAGAAAGCATCTATGAAACTTCCTGGAGGGGGTGTTGTTGCTTTAAAGTCATCAACTTTATGTAGGTTGAACTGAGGATGTTTGAAAGTAGATTCCCTTCCACAATCTCAGAATGTGGCCTGGATTCCAAAGGAAGATTGGCCCACATGTCTGAAATCCTCTTCTGTGAAGGCTACATATCTGCTCTCCTAACTCCCCAGTATTTAGGCCTCACTGTGTGTATCATTGGAAATGCAGAGGTGAACAAAACCAATTTTTTTTTTTTTTTACATTGAGGTAACATTCTAGAGAAAGGGATAAACACATAAATAAAACATAGTGCAGTGTCACATAATGATAGACACTAAACACATAAATAAATAAACATATAATGGGATATGCCATAAAATAACTGCAGGGCCGGGGATAGACAGTGATGGTGTGTGTTGGGAAAGGGAAGCTGTTCCCGGTGAGCACAGAATACCTGAGCCGCGTTTCAATACAGACCCGAGGCAAAGAGGCAGCCTTGTCTAAATCTGGGGTCAAACTTTCAAACGGAAAAATAGCAGAGGTGGAGGGTCTGAGGCAAGAATGAGCTTGGTGTATTCCTGGAACAAGGCCTAGAACTCAGGAAATAAGGTAAAAATAGGCAGAGTTAGGTCAAGGCTTTCAGAGTCTAATTCCTGGTGCCTCACACTAGAAGCTGCTTGAGGGCAAAGACTGAACCTTATGTCTTTGTATTATCTATTATTAAATTCAACTAGAGGCCCAGTGCACGAAATTCGTGCACGCGGGGGGGTGGTGGTTGGTGTGTCCTTCAGCCCAGCCTGCACCCTCTCCAATCTGGGGCCCCTTGAGGAATGTCCAACTGCCCGTTTAGGCCTGATCCTGGTAGGATCGGGCCTAAACGGGCAGTTGGACATCCCTCTCACAATCCAGGACTGCTGGCTCCCAACTGCTCGCCTGCCTGCCTTCCACATTGCCCCTAACCGCTTCTGCCTGCCAGCCTGATCACCCCCTAACCACTCCCCTGCCAGCCTGATTGGTACCTAACTGCTCCCCTGCCAGCCTGATTGGTACCTAACTGCTCCCCTGCCAGCCTGAATGCCCCAAACTGCCTTCCCCTGCAGGCCTGGTGACCCCTAACTGCCCTCCCCTGCAGGCCTGGTCCTCCCCAACTGCCCTTCCCTGCAGGCCTGGGTCCCCCCCTCAACTGTCCTCCCCTGCAGGCCTGGTCCCCCCCCAACTGCCCTCTGCTGGCCTTGTCCCTCCCAACTGCCCCCCCACCTGCTGGCCTGGTCTCCCCCAACTTCCCTCCTCTGCTGGCCTGGTCCCTCCCAACTGCCCTCCCCTGCTGGCCTGATCTCCCACAACTGCCCTCCCCTGCAGGCCATCTTGTGTCCACCTAGGGGCAGCCATCTTTGACCACATGGGGGTGGCCATCTTGTGTGTTGGAGTGATGGTCAATTTGCATATTACTCTTTTATTAGATAGGATGCCTCAAATTTAGGAAATAGTTGGTGAGTGTCTATTAAACAGAACTTAATATACTTAGGAGTTTTTGTTTGTTTGTTTAAAGGATTATTTAGAAAGAGAAGAAATTCATGATGAGGTCATTGAGTGCAAAGGAGACCATGTGGACAATGTTTGGCAAGGGCCTGCACATATTATTAAGTGTGGTGGAGAAGGGATGAAAGGGAAAGGGTAGACCCAGAAGACAAATAAAGCTACCTTGCAATTTTCCTGGCAACCCAGTCATGTTAGTGCACAGAATTCTCATTAGGAATTCTCTTACTGTAGCTGCTCTTTTTTTCAGGTGCTATAGACTTGAGTTATAAATAACACAGTATTATCTGCCATGAAAGCCCCAAGTGGCTGGCCCTTCGGTCATTGTCTATGAGATACTGGTTCTGTGGAGAGAGTTAAAGGGACCTCTCCCCTTCGTGCCTTGAACAAATTCAACCAGTACTGGGTTCCTTCTTCATTCCAAAGCATTGTAGTTACTGGGCTATATTATAGTTACTGGACTATTATATATCTTTCTTCCTTTTCTTTTTCTTTTTCTTTTTTTATCAGATTGTATGTTCCTTATGCTTATGGAGTTGACACTTAGTATCTATGGAGTTGACACATAGTATATATGCATGTAATTGAAATAGAAAATGGTTTTCTGATATTAGGGGGAAAAGTAAAATTTAAAAATACACTAAAACTTAAAAACAAACATTCCCAGATCCAGGATGTATACATGGCCCAATATGAAAAAAAACTGAAGAGAAAAATGCAATCTATTATCTGTGATGCTAACATAAGAGGAGTGATGAATGAAATATCTCTGGTGCAATGTGAACAAAAAAGAAAAGTTGCTGAAGATAGACTGAATAATCTTCGTGTAAAGCTGGCAGCATTGCTGCAGAAACTTCAGCTGGTAAGTGATGGGACTTTTAGTGGTGGGGATAGACTTTGTGGAAAGAGCACTCAGCTAGCTTCCTCTCCTAACAGCATTATCTATTTATTGACCTTGGACAAGTCACTAACCTAGCCCTTACTCTCCCTATAATCATATTGAAATGACAGATAAGTGAACTTTGAAAGTACATACTAGAACATTTTTAAAGGTCTGTTGTTCTCTCAACAAAATTAGAATCTTGCCTTTTGCTGTTGGTATAGTTTGATTACCCTCAGGTCTCCTCAATAGTATGTTTCTAGTAGGAAATTTTTTCTAAAATCTTTTCAGAAAGCAAACTGTGTTCATTTATTTTTATCCTGATACATAAATAAAAGTAGACTCTTCTAATCTTAGAGGATAGATTGGAGAGGTCAGGAAACACCATGTATATATGGACTATTGTCCCTCTTGTTTGTGTGTATAGTTTAATGCATAAAGAATTGGGCTTCTAGAATTGAGATGCTCAGTGAAGCAGCTGAAAGCTGGACAAATGATTAGCATCCTCACAGGAAAAACTCTTTCAACTACTAGAAAGGCTACAGTTTAGGACCCACCTGACTTAAATGCTTATTTTCTTACATACATAAAGTCTTCTATAAACTATTTCACCTTGTCAGTCTTCCATCTGAATTGTTAAAGTTGTAAATAAAAGAGTATAAGGTCTACATTTTTACATGACATGTTTATTTCTACATTTTTACATTCATGTTTATTTCCTAGTAATGGCAACAACTGAAATTCACCATGGGCCTTTGTTGCAAATGTAACTACGTGAAGATTGTTGATTTTTGTAGAAAAATATTAAAACTATAAAATTTAAAAAAAAAAGAGTTGGGCTCCTATGAGATTGAAAGTACATACTAGAACATTTTTAATGTTAGGTAACATTAAAAATTTTATCTTCTACTATATTACATAGAAATGTTAGGTAAAACACATCAAAAATTAAAATATATATAGCCAAGGTTGAAAAGTCTTGCTGTAAATGTTAGAAATAAGCTGAGAAATCAACAGTGAGCACATGGCATTTTCCTCAGAAGGATCTCTAACCTGGGACACAGACAGGGCCTTCCTGGACCATGCGGGGTGCGAGGGCAGGGGCTGAGTCTCCCCAGTGAGCCCCTGACAGGGAGGACTGAGGCTTGTCTTGCTGGGAAGGGGTTTGGGGAGGGACATGGACTTTGAAGGCAGAATGCCTGGGTTTCAGTCCTGGCTGTGAACATTTCAAGCTAATAGTCTATTTGTTCTTAAAAACTAATAAACGTATTTTGTTTTCTCTGTGGTTTTTGTCTTATATTGAATGCAAAATAAAATGCAGAAAATATTTTTGCCTAACTGAAGTATAGAGCCAAAAGAGAAGACCCCTCCCCACTTTGGGTGGTCTAGGCAACAGTTAAAATGTTTCATTATTAAAATATAAAGACAGTTAATGCTAACTGTTTTCACATAATGGTAATTACATTTGTGCTTCTATCAGTGGTACTAAATGAGCCTATTATTCAAGTTGGTTTATTGCTGTAAGAGTGGGATGTGAGTGCAGCTCCTTTTGTTTCTTGTTGCTATAAAGGGTGGGAAATATTTTTATGGGCAAAAGGTCTAATACAAAGCCTGGCATATGGTAAAGTTTCAGTCATGATAGTTGTTTCACTAAGAAGGAAAACTAGAGACCAAAGAAATTCTATATCATAGAAATTGAATATCACTCTTTATAAGAAAAGTTCATAAAAATTGTTGGTTCTCAGAATAGCAAATGTGTATTTGGCTAAAAACAAACAAACAAAAACAATAATAATTTCTCTCTCTCTCTCTCTCTCTCTCTCTCTCTCTCTCTCTCTCTCTCTCTCTCTTTTTGGTTATTTCTCACCCAACGATATTTTCTGCATTGATTTTTAGAGAGAATGGAAGGGAAAGGGGGAAACAGAGAGAGAGAGAGAGAAACATTGATGGTAAAGAGACACATTAATTGGTTGCTTCCCGCAAGCGCCCCAAATGGGCCCTGGATCTAGCCTGCAACCCAGGTATGTGCCCTTGACCAGAATCAAGCCTGGGACCCTTCAGTCTTTAGGTCCATGCTCCAACCACTGAGCCAAACAGGCTAGAGCTAATTTGCTCTTTATGCCAAACCCCTGGGCTCTCCCCAAAATAGTCAGGGTAATTATACCAATTTAATTTGCTTTCTTCTCAAAGTTTGGTAAGGAGGCAAAATGCTTTAGCCCACAGAGTATGACACTCTTTAGTATCATTGGAGAGGGACTCAAAAGTTTCCTGCCCAAATATATTTGCTCCCATCCCCCACTTGAAGTTTCCATTTTTACTGTCTCTGATTGCCAGAACAATTGCAGTGGAATAGAGCAGGGACTCGAGGTGAGGCAGACCCACCAGCAGACACGGCAGGCACATGAAGAAGCTGGGAACCCACCTGAAGTTCTAGGAGGACGTCTAGTCGGCCAGGTAGAGAGCAGTATTCAGAGGATTAGACTAGACCCGTGGTCAGCAAACTGTGGCTCGCGAGCCGCAGTTTGCCGACCATGGGACTAGACCAACTAAGCCAAGAGTGGTCAGTGTCAGAAAAGGTCACACAAGGTATTCCCCAGGGTCAGTGATATCAATATTGTGGACACCTATCTCCAGGAACAGGGTTACATCACAAAGCTGGGACATAATACAATTTAGTCTTGTTAGAGGACTGAGCAGATCCAGGGCAGTGGGAGCAAAGGCTGGAATCAGATAACGGATGGAGAAAGTAGGATGGTGCTGTTACACCTTTGTTGGGAACAATAATAAAATTGGGATTGTTTCTGAAAGATCCTTCCTAAAAATTCTCGTTTCCATCACCTCAGTTGGAGAGTGGGATGATCCCATGGTTGGGCCTGAGGGGAGTGAGATTTAGGTCAGTAAAGAAGGAGTATTTGTTCAGCTGTTCATGGATAAGGAAGCCCAGGGAAGGAGAGCATGAAATTAACTCAGAGATCTGGGGGGAAAGAGAAAAGGGAGCAGATGCGGGCAGCAAGCCAAGCGTTGCAGGGGAAGATGCTACAGAGGAAAGAGGAGAAACAGAAAAGTCAAAATTTTCCTAGTCATCTGTTTTGCTTATAAGGCTAAAGATTCATGAATTTTTAAAATGGGAGATGAGAACCTATGACAGAGCAAGATGGGTGGGGGGTGGAGGAGGGGCTTTAGGAATAAAACAAGTAATTAAATAGAAGGAAAAAAACAACAGTGAAATTAACCTCCGCTAAAGAAGAAAAAATGATCCAACTTTCTAACCCCTTGCAGGCATAAAATGGGGTTAAATGTGAAAACATTTTGAAAAGTTAAAAGCATTTTTCAGATGCAAGGTGGGTTGTGATGTTACATGCATCATAGAGAAGACTGTTCAGAGGCCACCCAGGTTATAGTTGTAGCTTGTTTCCCTGCTATGACTGTTGCTTTTCTTTTCCAGGGAGGTCCAGTAGGAGACATGGAGCAGATTGACAGTTATTTAGAAGCTTTGCTTAAAGAAGATCATCTTTTGGGGAACACTTTCAATAAAGGGAGTACAGATGCAGGACATAGTCTCCCTTTAGAGAACAATGAAAGTACTTCTCAAAACTAAAAGTCAGAAAAGTCATTCCTTTCTTTAAAATGCTAATAAGAAAAAGGAAACTTATTTTCAAAAAAATATTTCCTCTTGTACTTGTTATTGTGAAGTTCGTCCTGTTTGACACTGAAGAAATTGTACTAGTTATACTTTGGAAATGGAGAGTGATTAACAATTTACATACTTTTCGTCCTATTCCCTAACTCTTTCTTTTCTTTCAGAAACTATTTCTTGAGTTCTGTAATCCCCAGGTGAGCAACTAAGAAAGATGGAAATGCCATTTAGGCTTAAATTTTGATTTTACTTAAAAGACTGTAAAAACTGGAAAACAGTGGTTATCAAAATCAATGTACACAGAACTACAGAATCACCTCCTTCTGAAACTTGTGTTAAAAAAGACAGGGATTATGCCCTTTCTCCACCACAGCCAGTACTCAGCAGAAAATACAAATTCTCAAAAAACTTTGAGCTATCGTATATATGTCATAATTTTGTTATTGAGTTATTGTAAAAGAAACTCTTCTAAAGTATAATGTGAACACACATTACACATATGTAAGCATTGTGTTTTTACATTTTCTTTGATAACTGATTTTTTTATGTTTAGAAATGTCTGTTGCATTGGATGAAAACAATAAATATTTAATATTTATTTGTGGAGTTGTATATTTTAATTTTATGTACATGACAAAGCATAAAATTCAGAACTTGTGAAGTGGCGTATGGTGCAAATTCTCCACCCCCTGCTTGTCTTTTGCAACTTATTAGTTTTCTCAAGAGGAATGCTTTTACCAGTTCTTGTGAGTCCATTCAAGTAAAATCAGTGCATATAAAACCATACAAATCATTATATAGATACTAGAGGCCCGGTGCATGAAAATTCATGCACTGAAGGGGGTGTCCCTCAGTCCGGCCTGCCCCCTCTCACAGTCCGGGAGCCCTCAGGGGTGGGAGGCAACCCGGCGATCAGGGGAAGGCGATGCCCCCATCACACCTCTGCTGCTGCCACTGCCAGCAGCACAAGCCTCAGCCAGCTCTGATTACCTGAGCCTCAGGTGGCCCTGGGTGGCTGGGGGGCTGAGGGGACTGGGGGACTTCTGAGGCAGATGTGTGGAGCAGGCGGGCCTGGCCTTGCCACATGCCTGCTGCTCTAGCGGGGCTGAGGGACTGGGCACCAGTTGAGGGTGTGGCAGTCAATTAGCATATTTCCTCCTTATTGGCAGTGGGTGCTGCCATCTTTGCGATGGCGTGAGGGTCAATTAGCATATTTCCTCTTTATTAGATAGGATAAATGTGGAATAGCAGCCAAAAGATGTTGATGCTTTTCCATTTAATATACCTTCAAGATTATTCCATATCAGGATCCATACATGTAAAGCACTCTCATCTTTAACTGCTCCTTGTTACTCCATTCCAAGGACATACCAAAATTTACTTAACTATTCTCTTATTCAATGGATATTTACATTTTATCTATTATTTTGGATTTACATGCACACAACAGTGAATATTCTTTTTAAAATATATATATATATGTTATATATATTTTATTTATTTATTTCAGAGAGGAAGGAAGAGGGAGAGTGAGACACCAATAAAGAGAGAGAATCATGGATGGGCTGCCTCCTACACACCCCACACTGAGGATTGAGCCCGCAACCTGGGCATGTGCCCTCGACTGGAAATGATCCTGGGACCCTTCAGTCTTCAGGCCAATGCTCTATCCACTGAGCCAAACTGGTGAGGGCTGAATATGCTTTTAAATATGTTAATTTCACATAGGTGCAAGTATATCTGTTAAATAAATCTCAAAGATGAATTGCTAGGTCAAAGGGTATGTACATTTTATTATTAATAGATATTGCCTAATAGCACTTCATACAAATGTATTAATATACACTCCCACATCAATGTATGAGTGCCTTTTTTTTAATACATTTTTATTATTGATTTCAGAGGGGAAGGGAGAGGGAGAGAGAGAAAGAAATATCCATGAGGAGAATCATGGATCAGCTGCCTCCTGTATGCCTCCTACGGGGGATTGAGTCTGCACCCTGGGCATGTGCTCTTGACCAGAATCAAACCCAGGACCCTTCAGTCCTAAGGCTGACGCTCTATCCACTGAGCCAAACCAGCTGGGGCAGTGCCTGTTTCTTCACACGTTTAACTACCTAGTGAATTATCAATCTTCCTAATCTTGCTGATCAAATGGATAAAATGTGATATATCTTTGTAGCTTAATGTATATTTCTTATGAGTAAGGTTGAGAATCTTTTAGTGTTTAAAGTTCTTTTGAATTTTTAAATTTAGCCTTTGTTCATTTTCTATTGGGTGGTATTTTCTTACTGATATATAGGAATGATTTTCATATTAGGGAAATTATCTTTTTACATTATATGTATTACAAATATTTTCTGATAATTTTTCATTTAAAAATTTTATAGTGGTTTTAGCCATATAGGATTTTAAAGTTTTTTTGTTTAATTTTCTTTTATTTATGGCTTCTGGGTTTTGCAGCCATATTTAGAGAGGACTTTCCAATGGAAAAAGTATAAAGAAAATTTACTTTGTTTTCTTATAATGATTTAAATAATTATATTGTTAAATCTTTGATTCATCTAGAATTTGTTTTGGTCTAAGGAGTAAGTTAAAAATCCAATTTTGTGTGTGTTTCCAGATAGTCACAGTATTGTCCAGAATTATTAATTAAATAATCAATCTTCTCTCCCACTGATCTGCAAGCCACCTTTATTGCATGTTAAATTCCTATTTATATTTGGGCCAAGTTCTTAAAAATAATTTCTATAATTTTTCATTGATTGTCCCCTCTTTACTTATGTCAGGCCCATGTTGTCTGGGTAGGACTAGGCAGTAATTTTGTATTTCAGGATTTTCCTGTGTGTCCTTGCATGTTTCTCATTCAACTTAGATTTAGCTTTTTAGTCACCACCCACCCTCAAATTTTCTGTATTTTGTTAGGTTTGTGGTGATATTATGGATTAAGATAGAATTGCCTTTTTTAAATATCACATCTTTCTACCCAAGACCAACCAAAATATGTCTTTCTATATGTTCAAGTCTTCACTGGTGCCGTGTATTAGCATTTAAAATATTTCTTCAAATACACTTAGAACATTCTAGTTAATATTCATTGTAATTAATTAGATTTATGCTTTGACCTATTATAAATGAAACCTTTTTCCATTATTTTTCTCCCATTATCTCATAACTGGTTAATGTTGTATATAGCAAGACTCCTGACGTTTACTTAGATATCAATATTGCATCCAATATAAGAATTGTCATATAACTTGTAATAGTTTATTTCCTTTATCAACAAGTAATAATTATGTAGATTTTTTAAAAGTATGATTTCTGAATCCCATGTTCTTGTATCCTTGACCAGACTTTTTCTTCCTTGAGGGATTTTCTTGGTCCCTTGAAAACTTTCATTACCTTTCTCTGCCATCATCAGTATCCATTCTTCCTTTAATTTAAAAATTAGTGATTAATAAATGCTAATGGTGATAAGAAGTCAGTGCCTTTGAACACCTTTCTGGCAGACATTTAGAAAGAGTCTGAAGAGAGACTTTCCTGAGAGTAGATTTTGAAGATTCTAACAGGATATTCTTCATGTTTCATAAATGAATAATGCCCAGGGCTGAGTCCTTATTATCTCATCTACTCTAATCATTTTAAATAATACTACCAAATGAATGAGTTCCAAATTTCTATGATCTTATTGAGCACTTGTTACATAACTATGAAATTAAAATTTTCTATTGAAAATCTGTAATGATATTTTGAAACAAAATTAATCATATTCACCTTAACCATTACCACTTCCTATCAAGACAGTTCATTTAAGGCCCCAATGGCTCCTGTTCTTGAGGAATCTGGGGTTTTAAACAGGTAATCAGGATTAAGGAATAGGGACTAAGGCAGAGACCAACTTATGAACTGAGTCAATAATAGGAATTGGGGGTAAGGGGGATGGAGTAAGGTTAGGAGAGGAGCAGCATGCTTGGAACCAGAGGACCCCCTATGTGGAAATAAGGTAATTCTCTTACTCCTCATTATGGCTGGTTCTAGATGGCTTGAGGACCACATGGCAATTCATTTCTGAGCATAGATGCAGTTCATAGGCCAATTCACTCAGCTTGGGAACCAGCGTGGGATAAAACTAGCAGGCAGAGAGCACGGGCAGATGCAGACTGGAGAGAAGAAAGACAGAACAGCTAAAAAAGGGGAAAAAAGGCAAAAACAATGTCAGGAAATACAGTGAATATGTTTTTTTGTCTGTAAACCACACTTTTCTGCCTACTACATCTACAACTTTATTTTTACTACTAATATTGTTACCTCTTACCCATTTCCCTCTCCTATACATAGACATTCTTTTCATTTAGCAATACTCATAATGTATAGTTTCCCACATGGTTTTAAAAAATGTTTTTCAGCCCTAACCGGTTTGACTCAGTGGATAGAGTGTCGGCCTGCGGACTGAAGGGTCCCAGGTTCAATTCCGGTCAAGGTCGTGTACCTTGGTTGCGGGCACATCCCCAGTGGGGGGTGTGCAGGAGACAGCTGATCGATGTTTCTAACTCTCTGTCCCTCTCCCTTCCTCTCTGTAAAAAATCAATAAAATATATTTTTAAAAAAATGTTTTTCACCTAAATTTATCTTCACAATAATTAGATGTGAAAAGGCAAATAGTCTTATTACTCTTTTACAGATAGAGAAACTGAGACTGGAGAACATAAAGTAATGTTTTGATGTAGTTACTATGTGGCAAACAAAGCTTTGAACCCAGACTTCCTGATGGCAGCTCAAAGTTCTTTCATTAGCCCCACTGTGTCACTATAATGTAGGCAGAATTTATGGCTAACAATATGGCAAGAGTTACCCTCTCTAACTTACTGCCTCTGCCCTACACAGAGAGCTGTATCTCTGAATAGCAAGTTAGCACAATCCCATCAGTTAGCAGTAAAAGACCTAGTCTTAAAACTGTACAGATGAGTTCATCGCAATGGCTTTCTATTCTTATTTAGCCTTAGCTGTAAGAGGTTTAGAGAAGCTTTCCAAGGGCATATGTTAGCCACAAGTTCTATTGAAGAGTGAGGGACTAAATACAGACAGACCCTCCCTGGAAACAACCTGAGGAAAAGCTGCAAACTGAGTCACGATGGGAAATAGTGCATCTATAGCTGATAGCCTGACAGCAATTCCTGCCAAGGAGACCTATGTGTGGTACAGAAAATTTATGATAGAATAGCCCTCTGGCCTGCAAACTCTGCATGAACTTAAGACACTCTTGGGTCTGCAAGGTCTGAATCAAAAGGCCAATCAACATGTTGATCAAGTCTATAATACCTTTGATATGAACAAGGTAAGAACTTTTACTTTGCATTTGGCTATGGTTCTGCATCTTGCCTTTTTTAAAATATAAAGTAGCATGAGGTAAAACATGTGCTTCCCTCTGAATTGGGGAGGTCTTCAGAGACCCCGTAGCTTGTGGGTAAGTGAGTTATTAAATGCGTTTAGCACTGACGGTGTGAAAATAATTGGGAACTAGCCACTCCACCCTTGGAAATGTTCTGCATGTAGGGAGTTATTTTAAAACCAAAATTAAATCTCCGCATGGAATGCTAATGCTATCGTTTAAACAAATCTAATAAGTGCAGATTGATTTACAAAGACTATTTTCAAAGTGTTTAATGCAATGGAGACATTTTATAGAAATGCAAATTATAGAAATCTGCTTTCTAAGGTGTGATTGCATCTAAATTGGAAGATAAAATCAATACAAATTAGCCAATGTGTTGTTCTTGCCCAACTCAAAAGTGGAAATGCTTCATAATACTTTTCTTTCCCTCATATCTGACTAATTTAGTCTTTGGGGAAAAACAAAACAATTTATAGTTTTAAATTCAGATAAATTTTAGTTTCTAAAGATAGTCACTCAGCTATTGCCCTAAATTTACTCATTCCTGAAGAGTCCCAGCACATTTCATTTCATGTCTTGGAAAAATATTAAGATGAGAAAAGAAAATATGAAATAGTAAAAATAAGATCAAAAAAGTAATCTGAAATACCAGGCTAAAGATGTTGCTGCCTGTTTTTCCTTGTGAATTTCAGTTATTTTACTTGTAGATCAGTAAATTTCAAAATGTATTGATGCCATCTAGAATAAAAGGGAAGGGGGAATACTACTCATAGAAAAACAGATGAGATTGGAAGGCCGGACATGACAATAGAAGAGAAAGAATGCCTTATGAACTTACTACAATTAAAATGATTACCTGACTGTTCAGATGTGTGGAATCCAGCACAGCCTTTTTCCAAAGCCAAAAAGCAGATGACCAAAGGGGTTAATAACAAAGAACTGGAGTTAATAACCAAGAACTGAGCGAGGCTAACCAAGAAGCAAAGAGAGAGGACTCAAATAAACAAAATCAGAAATGAGAGAGGAGAAATAACAACAGACCCCACAGAAATACAAAGGATTGTTAAAAAATACAATGAACAACTCTATTCCAACAAATTGGACAACCTGGAGGAAATGGACATATTCCTAGAAAAATACAACCTTCCAAACCTCAATCAGGAAGAATCTAAACATCTCAATAGGCCAATAACTATGGAAGAGATTGAAGCAGTCATCAAAAAGCTTCCAGCAAACAAAAGCCCAGGGCCAGACGGCTTCACAGGAGAGTTTTACCGAATGTTCAAGGAAGAACTAAAACTTATCCTCCTCAGACTATTCCAAAAAATTCAAGAGGAAGGAACACTTCCAAGCTCCTTCTATGAAGCCAGCATCACCCTATTACCAAAACCAGATAGACAACACAATGAAAGAGAATTACAGGCCAATATCCCTCATGAACATAGATGCCAAAATCCTCAACAAAATTCTAGCAAATCGGATCCAGCAGTACATCAGAAAGATCATACACCATGACCAAGTAGGATTTATCCCAGGAATGCAAGGATGGTACAATATCCGCAAATCAATAAACGTGATACATCACATAAACAAATTGAAAGATAAAAATCACATAGTTATATCAATTGATGCAGAAAAAGCATTTGACAAAATCCAACACACTTTCTTGATAAAAACTCTCAACAAAGTGGGAATAGAAGGATCATACCTAAACATAATAAAAGCCATATATGATAAACCCACAGCTAACATCATACTCAATGGGCAAAAACTAAAACCATTTCCCCTACAAACAGGAACAAGACAGGGATGCCACTCCTATTCGACATAGTACTGGAAGAATTAGCCATTGCTATTAGACAAGAAAAAGAAATAAAAGGCATCCAAATTGGAAAAGAAGTAAAGCTGTCCTTATTTGCAGATGACATGATACTGTACATAGAAAACCCTAAAGACTCCATCAAAAAACTATTAGACTTAATAAATGAATTCAGCAAGGTAGCAGGATACAAATTTAATGCCAAGAAATCAATGGGATTTCTACACACCAATGGCGAATTTACAGAAAGAGAGACTAAAAAAGCAATCCCATTTACTATTGCACCAAAAAAATTAAGATACTTAGGAATAAACTTAACTAAAGAGGTAAAAGACCTATACGCGGAAAACTACAGGACACTGAAAAGAGAGATAGAGGAAGACATAAACAGATGGAAGAACATACCATGTTCATGGATTGATAGAATCAACATCATCAAAATGTTCATACTACCCAAAAAATCTATAGATTCAATGCACTCCTCATTAAAATACCAACAGCATATTTCACAGACCTAGAAAGAACTCTCCAAAAATTCATCTGGAATAAAAAAAGACCCCGAATAGCCACAGCAATCCTGAGAAAGAAGAACAAAGTAGGTGGGATCTCAATACCAGATTTCAAGCTGTATTACAAAGCCACTGTTCTGAAAACTGCCTGGTACTGGCACAAGAACAGACATATAGACCAATGGAATAGAATAGAGAATCCAGGTATCGACCCAAACCACTATGCTCAATTAATATTTGACAAAAGAGGCATGAACATACAATAGAGTCAAGACAGTCTCTTCAATAAGTGGTGTTGGGAAAATTGGACAGATACATGCAAAAAAAATGAAACTAGACCACCAACTTATACCATACACAAAAATAAACTCAAAATGGATAAAGGACTTAAACATAAGACAGGAAACCATAAAAATACTAGAGGAATCCAGAGGCAGAGAAATCTCAGACATATGCCAAAGCAATTTCTTCACTGATACCACTCCTAGGGCAATGGAAAGGAAAGAGAAAATAAACAAATGGGACTACATCAAAATAAAAAGCTGTTGTACCGCAAAAGAAATGATCAACAAAACAACAAGAAAGCCCACTGTATGGGAGAACATATTTGCAAATGTTATCACTGATAAAGGTTTAATCTCCAACATCTACAGGGAACTTATACAACTTAATAAAAGGAAGATAAATGATCCAATAAAAAAAATGGGCAACAGACCTAAATAGAATCTTTTCGAAAGAAGACAGAAGGAAGCCAAGAGACATATGAAAACATGCTCAAAATCACTAATTATCCGATAGATGCAAATCAAAACGACAATGCAGTACCATCTCACACCTGTCAGGATGGCAATCATCAACAAATCAATAAACGACAAGTACTGGTGAGGATGCGGATAAAAAGGAACCCTCGTGCACTGCTAGTGGGAATGCAGACTGGTGCAGCCACTGTGGAGAACAGTATGGAGTTTCCTCAAAAAACTAAAAATGGAACTCCCATTTGACCCAGTAATCCCACTTCTAGGAATATATCCCAAGAAACTAGAAACACGAATCAGAAAGGATATATGCACCCCTATATTCATAGCAGCACAATTCACCATAGTTAAGATTTGGAAACAGCCTAAATGCCCATCAGCAGATGAATGGATTAGAAAACTATGGTACATCTACACAATGGAATACTACACTGCTATAAAAAAATAAGGAATTCTTACCATTTGCAGCAACATGGATGGACCTGGAGAGCATTATGTTAAGTGAAATAAGCCAGTCAAGAAAGAAAAACACCACATGATCTCACTCATTTATGGAAAATAAAGAACATTATAACCTGATGAATAAAGTGATAGATACAGAGACAGTAAAGCACTGAACAGACTGTCAATTTACAGTGGGAAAGCAGGGGAGTGTTGGGGAGGGAGGGGAAGAGATCAACCAAAGGACTTGTATGCATGCATTTAAGCACAACAAATGGACGCAAGACACTTGGGGGGTGAGATGAGGGCATGCGACAGGGGTTAGGGGAGGCTGGGGGAAGGTCAATGGTGAAAAAAAAAGGAGATATATGTACTACTACATGTAATACTTTAAACAATAAAAAAAAAATTAAAATTAAAAAAAAAAAAGATCAGGATCCAGATAGGAAGAACTCTGCAGGCTCCAAAATCAATTCAACCCATTAAAAGCTATGAGAGACATTGACAGTAATTTAAAATTATAATCACTGAGTTTAATACAAAACCCAAATTTTTTTTTCATAGAAGGGTAGAATGCTAAAAGCTTTAAATACCATGTGTGATATGTGCACTTTAATGTGTATTATACTTTAATAAAAATTTTGAAAATAATAAAAAAATAACCAAGAACTGCATGAAATTAATGCCTATTTTAATCCTTATAGTAAAGTCAGAAACAAATTTCTTTGAGGACATTGTTGTCTTTTGTTCCTTGTTATCAAACATGAATGAAGCGCTGCCTGTGTAGCATGACTGTGCTTTCCTCATAAATTGTACTTAGCATAGTTGCATGCAAATGGGGCTCGGCCCCTATGGAGCTTACAGGTCATTGGGAAAATGAGAAAGATTCTGCTTGTGTTCTTAACTCTGAAATATGTTCTGGACGTGCTGTAGAGTGAATGTGCCACCCCAAATTCATATGTTCAAATCTAAACCCCAATGTGATGTACTTGGAGGTGGGGTCTTTGGGCGGTGATCAGGTCATGAGGGCAGAGCCTTCATGAATGGGATTAGTGCCCTTATAGAGTGACTCCCAGAGAGAGTTTTGTCACCCTTTCCCCCATGTGAAGACACAATGGGATGACAGTTATCAATGAACCAGGAAGCTGGTCCTTAGTAGACAGGGAATCTGTGCCTTGATCTTGGATTTCCCAGCCTAAAGAACTGCGTTAAACTACCCAGTCCATGGTATTTTGTTATAGCAGTGGAACTAAGGCAGGATACCATGTGCATGTTGCGTGTTGTTTCTCTTTGTCTCTACCTCTGTGGCTATCTCAGGGCATGCTCGCTTGCTCTCTCACACTGTCATTCTCGGTTTCACAGTGGAAGTCTGTTCTAGACAGCAGCTTCTTGGCTCTGACAGTACTCCTGAGAGGTTAGAAGATGACTTCCCATCAAGTTCTGTAGTTATTCTCCAGAGGTGTCGATGTCATATCCCAGGACAGCGAACCGCTGTTAGCCCACTGTTTGTGAAAGCACTGTGCATGTCTGTGGTTCCTAGGCACGAGCAGGAACACATGACAGGCAGTGCTGAGTAGAAACACGGTGCTGGCAAAAGGAAGCCGGCTGTCAGGGAAGCAGACCATGTCCAGAGAGATGGCCTAGGGCATGTGCCATAGGAGTGAGAATCCTCTCAGTGACCCAGCCCATCTCAGGAATGTAAACAACTTGGAAGCTCTACTAGCATTCGTAATTTATTGTAGAGATTTTATGTTTGCTTAGGAAGCAAGAGCACCGGGCAGTGATGACAAATGCCATGAAAGGTGTGGGGATCTCAACATAAAATCAGGTCATAAAATGAGAAGGCTAATGATTGTTCATTATCAAGTGATAGTAAAAAATGATATGCAATTATGCAAAGGAAAAAAAAGAGCCATGGATGTAATTAGATCAATAAAACTATCAGCTGTCCATAATCTGGAGGATTTACTCTTTCTGTGGAGCTCCTCTGCTGCTTTAACTGTTCTGGGGAGAAATCATTCTAAAATGCATTTCATACTTTCCTCCTCCTCAAAGTGCTGGCAAAACATTTTCTTGATATCACTCATTATTATGAACATTGGTTGTTACATTTATAAAATACCATGAAGCACCCATGCGTATTGAAGTTGCTGGGGATTAGTTTCCTAATGTTAAAATTCCTGAATATACCTGCTTTTGTTAAAGCTTTAACATCCCAATCTCTTTTTACTCTGCCATTTTTTACATATTTTATATATTTTTTAAATTTATTTCAGAGAGGAAGGGAGAGAGAGATAGAAACATCAATGATGAGAGAGAATCATTGATCAGCTGCCTTCTGCACAGCCCTTACTGGGGATCTAGCCCGCAACTCAGGCATGTGCCCTTGACCGGAATCAAACCTGGGACTCTTCAGTCTACAGGCCGACGCTCTATTCACCAAGCCAAACCAGCTAGGGCTTTACTCTGCCTTTTTTAAACCTGGGTTTGTCTTGTACTCAAGTTAACCAAACTTATTTGAATAGTGCATGAAGTAAAACTAAATAGATTCTGAAGTTTAGAGTATCAAGTTTATAACAGGTCCTTTGCCCAACCCCACACCCTAGCAGGCTTCTCTTTGGCACTCAGTAACAATAGTTAATGCTCTCTGAGTGCTTATTATAATGTGCTTGACACAGTTCCAGGCACAGGACATAGACGAACACGTTCAATGTCACATGATTGTAAAACGTACTCATGTTGGCACCTCAGACCACGAGGAAAGGCAGTTAATTGACCATGGCCCCAGTGAGTCACTTTGAGACCAATCACTGCGCTTGTACTAAGTCCATGCCTGGGTTTAGATTACCACCAGTGAACAAGTGCAGCAGAAATAATAAGGCCTATCTATTCCTAAAAGACAGGGGATTCCATTGTCATCTGACTTTGACTCAAGGATTCCGGGGAGGTTTTGTCCACAACCATAGGTTTAAGGAGTATTTAAGGACATTTTTCCTGCTCTCTTCACCTGGGACAGGTTAACATTTTGGTCTGACATCTCCCCCAAGCTTCCCTGACTTTCTTCCTATTTCCTCCACATAGCATTTCTCCAAGTAAATGTCTTAAATTGGATTAAGAGGTCTAATATCCTATGAATAAGAGTCACAGAAAAAGAACCCAGAGAAAATGTAATATTATAACAAAACAAACTAGAAAATTTTCCTAGACCTATATCAGATACAAGGGCCCAGCACAATCAACAGAAAAAAAGATCAACCTACAGCATATGCTGAAAAGTTTTGTAACAACATGGTTAAAAGAAGATCCTAAAATCTTCCAAAAGGGAAATAAATGGAAATCAAAATAGCCTTATGTGGTCAGTGTGACTCAGTTGGTTGGAGCGTCATCTCCTACACCAGAAGGTGGCAGGTTCGATTCCCGGTCAGGGCACATACCTAGGTTGCAGGTTTCTCTCTCTCTCCCTCTTCTCTCTTCTCCTTTCTCTCTCAAAAAAGTAAAATGACCTTGAGCTTCTATAGACCTATATAAGAGACTTGAAGTACAGCTAAATGGATAAATGCTTCCAAAATTTTGAGGGGAAAGTATCAAGCCAAATCAAATGTGAGAGAAAATAAAGACATTCAATGACTGAAAATTTCACTTCACACTCCCTCGCCCCTCCCTTAGGAAGCTACTGGAGCACATGCTTCAGTAAAACGAGGGAGTCTATTGACAAAGAGGGCCAGAGTGAATCCAACATAGGAAAATAAATATGTTCCATCCAGGATCATGGAGAAGGAAAGTCCAGATAAAATATTATGCAGGAAGCCCAATGTGCTGCTAATCTAGATGAAAAAGAAGGAAGGGGATTCAGGGAGGAAGACCTGAAGAGATGACATTGATGCATTATCTACCATGTTTGAGAATTTCAAGACAATATTATTAATTGCTGTTGAGCCCATTTAATAGTGCATTTGAAAAAAAACAACAACAAGGCTAACTGCAAAAAAAAAAAAAAACCCTCAAAATTTAAACTGGAGACTTAAAAATTTATTACAAAAATTTTACACATATACAAAAGTAGAATAATTAACTCCCATTGACCCCTCATCCATCTTCAACACATCAAAATTTTGTCATTTTGCTTCGAAGTCTTGTTTTTTTTTCTGAAAATTTTTTATTTTATTTTATTTATTTTTTTAATATTTTTTATTGTTTAAAGTATTACATGTAGTAGTACATATATCTCCTTTTTTTTTCACCATTGACCTTCCCCCAGTCTCCCCTAACCCTGTTGCATGCCCTCATCCCACCCCCCCCCCCCAGTGTCTTGTGTCCATTGGTGTGCTTATATGCATGCATACAAGTCCTTTGGTTGATCTATTTCCCTCCTCCCCAACACTCCCCAGCCTTCCTGCTGTAATTTGACAGTCTGTTTGGTGCTTTACTGCCTCTGTATCTATCACTTTATTCATCAGATTATAATGTTCTTTATTTTCCATAAATGAGTGAGATCATGTGGTATTTTTCTTTCATTGCCTGGCTTATTTCACTTAGCATAATGTTCTCCAATTCCATCCATGCTGCTACAAATGGTAAGAATTCCTTCTTTTTTATAGCAGCATAGTATTCCATTGTGTAGATGTACCATAGTTTTCTAATCCACTCATCTGCTGATGGGCATTTGAAAATTGTTTTATAATAAAATAAACCACTCAAACATTATACGATTTCACTTACAAGGACTTCATTATTCAATATAACAATAAGGACTCTATTATTTTATTTTTGTTAATGCTCATCTGAGGAAACTTTTTCCATTGATTTTTAGAGAGAGTGGGAGGGAGAGGGAAAGAGGGAGGGAACAGAGGGGACAGGAAGAGAACCATCGATGTGAGAGAGATACATGGATTGGTTACATGGCTTCCCCAGACCAGCCACCTATGGCATAAAGTAGATGTTGAACAGATATTTACAAAGTAACTAAATAAAATAATAGGGGAAGTGACAACTTTAGTATCCTCACTTTTTTATACACACTTTTTCCTTTCCATTCCTCTCTCCTTCCCTCCATTTTTGTCTCATATTTATGCCAAGGATATAGTGATTATCTCAAGGAAGATTTTTAAAATTTATTATTTTTTTAATTGCCCTTGCTGGTTTTGCTCAGTGGTTAGAGCGTTGGCCTGCAGACTGAAGGGTCCCAGGTTTGATTCCGGTCTAGGGCATGTACCTTGATTGCAGGCTTGATCCCCTGGCCTTGGTGGGGATGTGTGGGAGGCAACCAGTTGATGTGTCTCTTTCACATGGATGTTTCTTTCTCTCTGTACCTCTCTCTCCCTTCCACTCTCTCTAAAAATTAATGGAAAAATATCCTCTGGAGAGGATTAACAAAAATAAAAAATAAATAAATTCAAATATTCTCTGGAAAAAAATACATACATTAAAAATTGTATTGAATTTATTGGGGTGACATTGGTTAATAAAATTATGTAGGTTTTATGTGTTCAATTCTATAATTCTATCATCTGTATATTGTATTGTGTATTCACCACCCAAAGTTTAGTCTCTTTTTATCATCATTTATACCCCCTTACCCACTTCTATCTACCCCCACCCTCCTTTCCCTCTGGTAATCACCGTACTATTGTCTGTGTCTTAGAGGTTTTTGTTTATTTGTTTTACTTAATCCCTTCACCTTTTTTCACCCAGTTCCCCCAACCCCATCCCCTCTAACAGCTGTCAGACAGTTCTCTGTATCTATGAGTTTGTTTCTATTTTGTTTGTTTGTTTTCTTTATTAGATTCCACATATAAGTAAAATCATATGGTACTTGTCTTTCTCTGACTGGCTTATTTCACTTAACATAAGTTAAGGTCCATCCATGCTGTGGAACAAGGTAAGATTTTCTTCTTTTTTTACAGCTGAGTAGTATCCATTGTATAAACGTACCACAGCTTTTTTTAAACACTTATCTACTGATGGAACTGTAGCTGCTTCTGAGTCTTGGCTTAATAGTGCTGCATATATTCTTCTAACTAATGTCCTGGGTTTCTTCAGATATATTCCCAGAAGTGGAATCACTGGGTCATATTGTAGATCCATTTTTAATTTTTTGAGGAAACTCCATACTGTTTTCCACAGTGGCTGTATCAATATTAAATATTTTTAATTTGTGTAGCAAGTAAGAATTTCAGCTCACATACTCAGGCATTGAAGAAATGTAACTTTAGTTTTCCATAATGTAGTTAATTTATACTTTTAGTCCCCATTTTACCAAGGAGAGGTCTCCCTCCATTTTCCAGGGTTTGCATATAAACCCCATGGACACATCTAAACCTCAAGGTAATAATAGGCCTTTGCTGAGGTAGCATCATGTCTCACCTCCTACTTCACTTAGAAGGCTGCTGTCTTGCTCAGCTGGGCCTGCTGGGTCCAGTTTTCTCACAGTTACTTTATACTCCTAAACACAGAAGCCTTGTAGACTAGTTCAGAATTGTCCAACAGTACTCCTTACAGACTTTCCTCCAAATCTATGTCAGGTTCAGGGAAACTTGTCGAGTTTCTACCCAGTCAGTGAATCATAGGTGCTTCTGCCTTTACATCTGACAACCCCACCTGGCGTATCTATCAGCCAGCCCTCCAACCATTCTTGGCCTTTCAAAGTGGTAACCTCTCCCTCCTCCTCCCCACTGCCCAGTGTCTTGTAACTCTCTTCCTTCCCTATTCCATACTTCCCCAGTCTATGGAATCTTTATCTACTTTGGGAATAACCAGGAGAAACTAGAGAAACTGACTCTAATTTATGTATTCTTCGAAATTTTTTGTTAATGACACCAATTTTATTCTCAGAATCCTGGAAGGCTTAAATTCCTGAAACTCGAGATCTAAGAATGAACATTTGATTTCTGCTTTTTTGCTGTAATGACTTATCTCTCAAGCAATAAATGTCTTTACTGAACGTGGGAGGATTTCCAGGGGGCAAAGTCACATCCTGATTACATCATATTATTATCCCACTGCACTTGCAAATATTTATTGAAGACCTGGAGGCTTGTGGAAGGAAAGTAGGTACAAAGATGAATAGAAATTGGTCCCTTTCCTCAAAGGCGTTTATAATATAGAGGGGTGACAAATGCATCCTCAACAAATAAAAGGCAGTAAATAAAGATTGAGAGGCCAAAGCCCAACTCTAGTTGCAAGGTTTCAGATGGGTCTTGGGTATTATAGGGATGCTTTTATTTATTTATTTTTAAAATATGTTTTTATTTATTTTTAGAGAGAGAGGAAGGGCAGGGATAGATAAAAACGTCAATAAGAGAGAGACATTGATCGGCTACCTCCTACTGGTGATTGAACCCACAACCAGGCATGTGCCCTGACCGGGAGTTGAACTGGGGACCTCTTGGTTCCTGGGTCAATGCTCAACCACTGAGCAATACTGCCTGGACTGTAAGATGCTTTAAACCCTGCCTAGTAATGTGACCTGTGGCCCAGCCTCTTCCTGGACAGGCAGTCTGGATGGAAGGGCCAGGGAAGTCTTTAATTTCAGCCCATCAGGGTAGGAATTGGTAGAAAAATCACACTCAAATTGTAGAGGTGTGGGGGGATGAGGGTGAGTAAATAGGTAGAAGACATGATTTTCTGTGCCCCCAAAGAGTTGAAAAATTACTTGAGGATAAACATTATACCAAGATTAAATGTCCAAAGAATAAAATAAGGCTGTATAATATGACATACTAGCATGGCTGCTCTATTCAAGGTACATTTATTGGGCCCAGGAGATGCAATGAAGACTAAGTTGTAGAGTTAGTTAGGAAGGGCTTTCTGGAGAAGTTGAGGCATTTGGGGATCTCGAACAAAGTGAAGAATTTGAATTATTATTTCTGTATCAGTCACTGTTTTAAGGATATTATGTTTATTATCTCAGAATTCTCACAACAATAATATGAGTGGGTACCATTTTTATCATTCCCATTTTACAGATGAAGAAACTGAGGTACAGACAGGTTATCTAACTTGTCTAAAACTACACAGCAGGATTGGAATGCTGGCAGTCTGACCCGAAGGGCTATACTCTAACTTGTGGTGGTATTTCACCTTTAACAAAGGAATTGAGAATTTCAATGAAGAGAAAAGCTCAAATTAAAGTATGAGATAGAAGAAACAAGGGTATGGGGAACTTAACTAAGGCCAAGGGTGCACACGCCAGGCACCTCATCTGTATCTTTTGTTCCTACAGGTAACCAGCCTGTGGTTGGGGCTGCATGAGACACTCAGAGCACGAGATGCCAGTAGTGGGTGACTGGCTTGAAGAATCTAGAGCAGAAAGTCAGTCCACAGTCCCTCTGGCTCCTCGTTTGTGTTCTTGCTCCTGTATTAGGTAAGAAGGTAAATGTATGGCCCTCAGGGACACACCGAGGCATCTGGATTTTATCCAAACAGTGCCAGTGCCAGCCCTTAGATAGGACCAAAGGTGCTCTAGGAATAATCATTTGCCAGATGTGTGCATGCAGGAGGGCAGGAACAAGGCCTTTTCTAATGAGCAGAAGTAGGGTAAGAAAAGCCTGGTTGTTGGGCAGGAGTAGAGATGCAGCTGGGGTTGGAGGGGAAATGGACCCAGAACACTTGTTTGAAGATTTGCCTCTTAAGACTCTGAGATAAACAAGGGAGGTAAAATGGTTTCTCTGAATCTGTGGGTTTGGAAATCAAACCAGATATAGAATGATGGTTTAAGGTGGAAGAACAGTTGTCAGAACTAGAATACATCTAAACACCAGGATAAAACAAAACAGCCAAAGCAAATTTTCGGGTTACTTAAATTAGCAGCCTCAGACAACTCCTGGGAAGCAAGAGTGAAGGAAGGAATGGTGAATGAAAGAAAAGTGAGGATAAGCGTTAACCTGTGGGATTTAATACATGTTAGTTTTCCTGTAAATATCTTCACAAATCAAATCCTAGCTTTAATGTATCAGAAATCCTTGCTATTTTTAGATAAGACCTGTGGTGAATCTCTTTGTCATCTTGGGGATGGTAGCCCAGCCCCTCAGCTCTGACCCTACTGCTGTGTGTAATCTTGGACGAGGCTCATAATCTCTTTGTGTGAAAGTTATCACTTCTAAAATCAGGCAAGACCTATCCTGCCTGCATTTCACTGAGCTCCTGTGAAATAACATAGGAGGAAACTTAGCAAAAACGGGAAACACAGCCCACAAAGGGATGATATGTTATCTGTAAAATGCAGATAACTCTGACCTCAACCCCCACAGTTTTCATAACAGTGAAGATTAACTACTTTTTTTCAATTTCCAATTCTATTTCCAAATGAAAGAGTGCCTGCAGGGGCAGGAGTTGCTTTCCCGCCATTTCTCATCTCTAATTGATCCAAGTGCCATAGGCATTCATTTGTGCTGTTTGAGGCAATATTGGCCCCTTGCAATGGTTGCCTGTCTGAGAATGAAATTAATTAAATGGGAATCACTTTTAGAGTTTTGACTGTCTTCTTAATCTAACTAGGACAACTCCTGCATGGGAGTTCCAGCTCTGCTTGAAATTCACAAGTGACCTTTGGTTATCTGCTTCCTTCGCTTCTCTTTGTGGGAGAGCCCTTAAAAACTGGAGCAAGTGAAAGATTTATGTGATTTGAAAAGAAACCCATTTATGTTTGCCTTTTGCTGGTTTATGGATTGGAATTTTTTTCTTAACTAATGTGAGGTTTTTATGTTATGTATGTAGTAACCCTCTGCAGTATTTGTCATGAATACTTTTTTCCAGTTTGTTCTTTTTTTTTTTTTTTTTTTTACTTTTGTTTTTCATTACAAAGGAATTCATGACATTGAATTTCATGTGCTTTCTTTTTTGACTTCTTTTGTTGCCTTCAGATGAACAAGCTTGTTATTCTTTGAGAGCTCTAACACTGATTCTGTTTTTCATCCTTTGATATTTCTTAAGGTTTAATTAAAAGAAGTTTCTTGGGGGAAAAAATTAGAGCAGGCCACCTGGATTTTAACTTGAGTCATAATTGCTGCCATTCATTAACCTCCTGGCTGCCCTGCATTCTGTAAGGCAGTGTCCGACTGTCTGACCTACAAGGTGACCACAATTACCGCTGCTATTCTTGGGGCACATTTACTGGAAACAAATGACCATCTCTTAGACTGCAGTCTCTTAAGGGTAAAGACCAAGGCTATTAACTTCACAACCACCAACATAGATGCTCTCAGGAGCCATTTGCTGGTGATAATAAAACACCTCATATTGTTTAGCACATTATAATTTACAGAACATTTTCACATATATCATCCATTATTAACATTTGACTGAGCCTTTCACAGAATTTTACCCATTAAAGATATCAGTTGTGCCTGCTGATATACATTTAAACTTTGGCTGTTGTAACTCATATATTTTAACAAAATCTATTGGAATTGTGCTTCTTAATTCTGGCTACATAGTAGAAGCATGTGGGGTTATTATGAAAAACTAGAGGCCCGGTGCATGAAATTCGTGCATGAGTAGGGTCTCTAGGCCTGGCTGGTGATCAGGGCCAATCTGTGTGGCGACTTGCAGGTCAATCAGGGGGCCCCCACTGGCACCTGTCTTGGCTGGCCTGGGGCCTGTGGGCTGGGGGCAGCTCCTGTGTTGAGCGTCTGCCTCCTGGTGGTCAGCGTGTGTCATAGCAACCAGTCATTCCACTGTTGGGTCAATTTGCATATTAGGCTTTTATTATATAGGATACCAGTGGCTGGGTCTCCACCCCAGTCCAATTGAATCAAAGCAAGGTTTCATTTTGTTTTGCTTGTTTCAAGTTGCAATGTGGTTGGGATGTACAGCCAGACATGAGCACTGCTGCTACACTAGAAAGACCACAAAGTGGCAAAAAACTGCGTTCCAGGGCCATTCCTGCCACCAAAGGGCTGTGTACCATGGATACATACAAAAAAGGGATTCTAGATCCAAAACTACTAATCCGGAAGCAGTTCCTCAACTTTTTTTATTTGTAGTCTTGGTAAAGGAACATGGCCTTGAAGCAAGTATTACGTGATGTGTTACTTGTAGATATGTTCCACCATCTATTCTGCCATTTCTACATTTTCTACTCACCTCTTCTATTCATTAAAGAACAAGGATCCAGGCTCTTTTCTAGGAAATGCAACACCATTATGAGACAGGCTGACTGAATCAGGGTGAGGCTGAATTTTATTGTATCTGTTGCAATGTCAATTTAGGGAGACAAGTACTTACAAGAGGAAACCCACGTTGGCTACCCGAGGAAATGCCTTGCAAAAGGCTGCCATAGCTGTAATTAGCTCATTCAGAAATGATCAAGCTCAGACAATTGTCTTGCATCCCCAATCGCACGAGACAGACTTCTAATTCGCAGTGGGTCGGACACCTACTGAGCTGGCTGCATCCTAGGGACAGATGGTCAGGGCTTGCTGATACACCCAGGAAACCTATTAATAATCAAGCACTTGGTGAGTAAATATTATGAGAAGCCTTGTGTCCTAGGATCCTTGATTTTGTATAGTCATGGTTCAGTCAAGAACAACCGTGTCTGATCTGCATAAAGATCACATAAGAGAACCAATTTACCAAGCCAGCGTATGTTTCTCACATTACAGAGGGGAGTGGCCCCTCAGGACGTTCCAGCAATTCCATGGCTGAGAGGGAGTCTGTGTTTCTTATTAATATAATTGCCTGGAGGTAAAAATGGGCAAGGTCATACATAACATTTCCCTTATAAATTTTAAAAATTTACAAACATATTTTAAAAGTATTCACAGGTAGCCGAAACCGGTTTGGCTCAGTGGATAGAGCGTCGGCCTGCGGACTGAAGGGTCCCGGGTTCGATTCCGGTCAAGGGCATGTACCTTGGTTGCGGGCACATCCCCAGTAGGAGGTGTGCAGGAGGCAGCTGATCGATGTTTCTCTCTCATCAATGTTTCTAGCTCTCTATCCCTCTCCCTTCCTCTCTGTAAAGTATCAATAAAATATATTAAAAAAAAAAAGTATTCACAGGTATTTGTCATGTAGAGGTGGCCTTATATTGCCTGCTTTCCTTGCAGTTCCTAAAATACAAATTAAATATCCCTAATAAGTGTTGCTCAATCCTGTAATGTGCTAACACCAGCTCTCTGGGTTTCCTTCCTTCTGATCATTTGAATAACCATTTTCAAACATTTCACTTCTTATGTTGCTACTGACCCACTACAGCTGGTAAAATGTCAATGAAAAGTGTCACATGTGGAAAAAGAAAACATCTGCATGTCTTTAGGTTAAGGGCTGTGACAATTCATGCATTTCTCATAGATAGTGATGCTGTGAAAAGCAGCAGAAAGTTAATGTTGTGGGAGGAAATGGGGTTAATCTGGGTCTATAGTTTGGTGGATTTCTTGAATTATTTGTTTTCCTGAATAAGAAGCTCCACTAGAACAAATGAGGTTTATCTCTAGTTGTTATTATGACAATTATCTCTATTCTATGGTCTTAGTGTTACTAGACCCAGGATGATGTGCTTCTTGGTCAGTACTGTGTACTGTCTTAGAGCTAAACGAGCTCATGTGTGTAAAGTACAATACCTGGTATGATATGTATAGCAAGTATTATGTGAGCACCAATAGTTATCATTGTCATCATGACTATTACTATAATTGTTATTATCCATAGTCCAGTCCATTTCTCAGCTGCAAAACGAAGGACTTTTTCCAGAGCTTTAATTCTATGATTTGAATCAAGTAAATGAATACAAGTTACCCTAATGTCTCTGCTTCTTGGGGTCACTCAAGCAGAGAGAGAGAGTGATGGCAGGACCATATTAGATATATTGGATGACATCTACAGTGAAATTTTACCCAGGGACTTTACAGGGTGGGGAGAATGGAAGGATTACTCAGGGCTGTAAAGCAGGCGTGAGGCCCTGAAGAGGGGGAAATGCTGAGCCAAAGCAAGAACTAGCTACACAGCAAAGAAAGGCTATAGATTCCTAGCCAAGAGCATGGATGAAGACTAAGAATAGGATCGACGAAAGCAGGACCAGTAGGTATGCTTCAGGTTCTGGAGGGGAAGCTGGGTAAATTTCCTGGGACAGGTTGTTGTCTATGGATTGGGAGACAGGGCTAAGGATATGGATGACAGAGGAAATGTTCATCAAAGACACTAGGCAGCAGGAGAGGGCAAGAGGAGAATGAACAACTTTTGTCCTGCTGGGCCAGATGGCTATGGGGCAGGATGAGGGAGGGCCTGGAAGTGTAGCCCCGAGAGCCCTCTGGGCTCACAAGTCTCCCTGATGCCAAGCAGCTTAGAGCAGACGGGCCGGTTTTATTTGGGCAGCACCAGGCATGAAGGCAGCACAAGCTCCAAGGGACAGCATCTCAGACACTCAGAGTTCCCTTACTTTATGCAACTGTGTGACAAAAGAGTTCACACGTAGGAATCCAGAGCAACATGCTGCATCGAGCATGCCCCATTTCTTCATGCCTATGGACACCTCTTCCAGAAAGACAATTCAGTTGTAATGAGTTTTGGGGACACTATAGGGTGGTACAAAGGAAAAAACTCTTAGAGTAAAGTAAGGCTGACTGGGTTTAAATCCTGGACTCTCCCACATCCTAGTCCTGTTACTTTAACTAGTTTAACTTTTCTGATAATCACTTTTCTCCTCTATAAAATAATAATAATAATAATAATAATAATAAGGCTATTTGTAAGATTGCTGCTAGAATTAAAGATAATGCATGGAAAGTGACTAGTACAGTGCTTGGAACATGGACTTCATTCCCTTTTTAAAATATAAATCATAACTCTTAGTAATAAATAAAATAATTATTTTCATATGCATATAAGCTTTATAATTCAACTTTCTACCTGCATTTCAAATTTATTATATCTTGAAAATAACTGTGATTTTTGGCAGGTCATGAAAATTTCCTGGAGGCCACATATTTCATCTATGGATTTTCTGTTGGATAGAAACACTACAGTATATATATATATATATATATATATATATATATATATATATATATATATATAGTTATAGATGTAAAAAGCATGCTTATAGTTTTCACACATTTGAGAGACCAGGAGAAAGCTTAAATTTAAAGTCTCCAGATATATATATATTTTTTCCCCTCTTTTTCTTGTTTTAAACCCTTTCTATAAAATGACTTATATTAATGGAGCCAAACTCCCCCAGGAGCCTGAGAAACTATCATGCTTCCATATCTTGACCCCTATTTTGACTCTTCTGTAAACCACTCCATCCTCAGATGTATAAATCTATAAATGTGTTGGATTAAAATTATTTTTGTATACATCCTCCCAAACTCTTCATTCCTGAAGCTCATGGAATGGCTTTGTGTGTTCCCAATTTGCCAATCTTCCCTCATCCTCTAAAGAGGATCCTGCCATTGCCAAACTGATTTTCTAGGATTTTGTGATGCAGAATAATGAGAAAAATTGGTGGAGTAAGAGGGTGAAATGTTCTCACGCTAGGCTGGCAGCGAAGACATTGAGCTATGGAGATTTTTGAAGACTGAGCAGCAGGGAGCACATGAAAGAGCAGATGGGAGAGGAAGGGGTGTTGCGAAGAAATGCATAAATTTTGTGCAACTTGTGTTTGTTCCAGAAATGAAAGTAAAGACTGGCTGTTATTTTGAAATTAATTTTTGATTGCTGGATTGTATTTGTATGACTATGTCAGAATTAATTTTTCTTATCAGTCTTATAAGGTTACATAAATTCATGTAAAAATAAGTCACACTTACAATAGCCACTTGGAGAGATGGCTAGATGATTATATTGCTTACAAAGAAAGACGTGGATAAGAAAAACAGCTTAGGTCCATGGTTTCCAAGTCTTGGGATATCTAAGACTCATTTGGGAGCATTTAAAAATACAGACTCTGCCCTGACCGGTTTGGCTCAGTGGATAGAGCATCTGCCTGCAGACTCAGGGGTCCCAGGTTCGATTCCGGTCAAGGGCATGTACCTTGGTTGCGGGCACATACCTGGTGGGGAGTGTGCAGGAGGCAGCTGATCGATGTTTTTCTCTCATCGATGTTTCTAGCTCTCTATCCCTCTCCCTTCCTCTCTGTAAAAAATCAATAAAATATATTTTTTAATAAAAATAAATAAATAAAAATACAGACTCTTACACCCCATCCCAAGGAATTTTGATGCTGTTGTTTGGAGTTAGGGTCTAGGAATCTGCATATTTCATTGTCCCGACATAATTCTAATACGGGGAGTTTAAGAACCCCACTCTGACATCACCAGACAATTTTGTGTGTCCTGGGGACTCCTGTAGCCCAACTACAGAACTATGAACATAGCAGTGTTTCTTTGGATTGCCCCTAAGAAAAGTTTTGGGGCATTCTCTATTGCATTCACATTTGCAGGGACACCTCACCTTCTTTGTAACTCAGCCCCCATTCCCATCCTTTAAATCTGTAGATTAACTGAAGACAATCATTTTTTTTTCTTTGCTTTATAGAACAGCATTTACCTAAACCCCTTTCCAACACTGAGACAAGCTATTAAATCACATTCACTGGGATCGTCTCCCTAATGCAAATTTCTACAAAATCTTAACAGAAAGATAATTGGAAAGAAGGTTGGCTGCAGACTGTAAGGAGTAATTTGTTTGACTACATAACAAAATGCCGAAATGGAAACAGGAAATATTTTTCTTTCAGGAGCTTTTGAAGAGGCTGCACTTGTCTAAGTAGAAAGGTTTTGTACCCATAATCAACTTTGGCTGTAGATTAAGCAGGTTGTCCATTTTAAAACCATACAATAAAAATATTTATGCTTATCTCCCTGGTAGGGTTTGCCCAGAGCTTTCAGAGCCTGAATTGGAAGGTGCTAGGGCCACCCACCCACTGTGTCTCATCAAAAACACCAACTGTTCTATAGGAACATTGCTCAATCTAGCCTGTTGCCATTCATTATACAGGTGACACTGAAAACTGTGATCACTGATGCAGGATTTGAAAAATGAAACAAACCATCACAAAATATCAAGTTGTTATGGGGACACTGAAGGATCAACTTTATAACTAGCCAACTCAGTCTTTGCAGGGAAGGTGCTTCTGTGACCTTTGGGAAACAGCTGTGTTGATTGGTCAGCTCTAAAGACACAGTAGGGAGACTTGGGAGCAAATGTGCCCCGAATTGGATACTGTCCACCCAGGTTACATCCTCTGCACCTGTCAGCTCTGTTTCTGAAAAATAATGGTCATATCCTGCCAAATCTGGAGATACAATATCTTGATGTCATCTTAAATTTCAGCTCTATAAAACATGTTTTCCTTATCTCAGCCACAGCTCTGCTAAGGATTAATAAGGTGGTGGTAACAGGCAATAGGAAAGGCAGATGGAGAAAAGGTAAAATCACTTTACGTTTTATATACTTGAGCAAACTTCCTTTAGGAGACTCATTCAACCAGACACCAATCTGTTAGCCCATGTCTTATCCTATCCAATAAAAGAGTAATATGCAAATTGACTGTCACTCCAACACACAAGATGGCCACCCCCATGTGGTCAAAGATGGCTGCCCCCATGTGGACACAAGATGGCCACCACAAGATGGCCTGCAGGGGAGGGCAGTTGTGGGCGATTAGGCCAGCCAGGGAAGGGAGTTGGGAGGGACCAGGCCTGCAAGGTAGGGCAGTTGGGGGTGACCGGGCTGGCAGAGGAGGGCAGTTGGGGGCGACCAGGTCTGCAGGGGAGGACAGTTTAGGGGGAACCAGGCCTGCAGGGGAGGGAAGTTGAGGGGAACCAGACCAGCAGGAGAGAGCAGTTAGGGGCAACCAGGCCGGCAGGGGAGGGCAGTTAGAGGTGACCAGGCCTGCAGGAGAGGACATTTAGGGGTTACTAGGCCAGCAGGGCAGGGCAGTTAGGGGCAATCAGGCTGGCAGGGGAGCAGTTAAGCATCAATCAGACTGACAGGGGAGTGGTTAGGGGGTGATCAGGCTGGCAGGCAGAAGCAGTTAGGGGCAATCAGGCAGGCAGGCAGGCGAGCGGGTGGGAGCCAACAGTCCTGGATTGTGAGAGGGATGTCCGAGATTGGAGAGGGTGCAGGCTGGGCTGAGGGACACCCACACACACCCCCATGCAAGAATTTTGTGCACTGGGCCTCTAGTCTCATCAGAAGTATTAAAGTTATCAGTGGAGTAAAGATGCCTAAATTGTAAAATGTAAAACTCTAACACCCAAATGCAATGATATGATTTTTAAATATTTTATGCTCTTTTACATGTTTTTTACTATAGAGGTAAAAAATTCACAGCGTGAAGAATATTTTAAAATGTAATACATTTTGAAGATAATGCTATAGTGATTAGCACATTGGCTTCCAATATCAGAGATGATGTTGTTGCCTTTTTTCAAAAAAACCATTACCCAACCAAACAGGCTGTGCTTCACATCCAGACCTATTGTTGATTTCTCAGTTGCTTTTCTTAGAGATCTGGTGGAATTAGACTCAGGACAAACACATATCACTTTACAGACCAATGAGTCTAACACTCTTTATTTCCAAGGGAAATGGGTACTTTATGTCACATCCGGTTTTGTAAAAAATGACATTCTATCCATGCTGCTGCAAATGGTAACCAATGAACTTGTCTGCATAAACGCAAAACCCATGGACACAGACAATAGGGTGGTGAAGGCCAGGGGTGGGGGGTGGGTGGGGGCTGAAAGAGATCAATGGGGGGAAAAGTTGACATATGTAATGCTTTCAACAATGAAGATTAAAAAAAAAAAAAAAAAAAAAGACTTGACATTCCAAATATTCCAATGAAAATGCAGCTGACAGCATGTCTTCACCGGCATCTGGAAAAATAGCAGAGTGAGTCACACACCTAGAGCTGACTACCTTTCTTAAGATGGTTGAATGTTTGGCTGAACAAAGTTTGAAGTGTATGGTTCTTATGAATTATACAACTTTGTCTTTTTCAACTCAGAACATTTCACCAGTTTAAAAAAGGATAGAACTACCTAAACTTGCAACCCTTAAACAATCTTTTCTAAGATGGACTAATATGACAAAATCTTTTTCTTTTAAGTAGAAGCATAATATAACTTTTATTTTACATATGTCCACAAATACTTGCACAACATACAGTGACGAGTTCTAAAGCTTACGGCATCTTTTTTCCATAGCACAGAGAAACAGAAGCTTAATGACACACAGATGTGTAGAGAGCACCCATTCCAAGAGTCGGGCTTTTTATTCTATTAAGATTTTGTCATCTAATATGACAACATCTTACTAGAATAAAGAAGCTCATAAATTTTGGTTGACACCAAAAATGAGTCCCTTAAAAGGAATCCTGGAATTTAGCAGTCCAAAACAATCAACCAGTGTCTTTAAAAAGGAGTGCAGAATCTGGCTACTTGAGATGCTTTTCTTCCACTAAAAATGAGTACCTGGTCTTCTCCCTGAGTGAACAGCAACACCTGAAGATGCCAAGGAGAAGATAACCACTGTAGGTGCTCAGTGGTGAGGGCTCAGCCTTCTGTCATGGCATTTAAGAACCATTTCTTTTTAGGTATAAGAAGTAAGGATTTTCTCCAAAAAGGTACTTAACTATATATTAAAGTTACTCATTTCTTTTTTTATACCCACTTTTCCTATACACATACCTATATAGTATCATTATTTTTAATTAATTTATTTTTTAGAGAGAAAAAGGGAGAGAAAATGAAATATTGATAAGAGAAAGAAACTTGGTCGCTGTGTCCTGCACACCCCCTACTGGGGATTGAGCTTGAACCCAGGCATGTGCCCTGATCAGGAATCAAACTGGTGACTCCTCGGTGCATGGGACGATGCTCCATCAACTGAGCCACACCATGCAGGGCCCTATATATTATTTTTTAAATGAAACACCAGGAGAAAGGTCTATGCTAAAATTTTGTGGGTTATATTAAATTGTACTAAAGGTCTGCTCATAAATGATAACTTTTCTAATAAAAAACAATTGTTATTTTAAAATATTTGTTTCTCTTTCCACCTCGCTCTCCATAAGATAGATTTATTGACTTTTTAGGGTTTACTGCTGCTTGTAAATCTAGTTGTACGAGGGAAAATGGAGCAAAAATTAAAGTGGTATTTTAAGCTGTATGATGCTGATGGAAATGGTTCTATTGACAAAAAGGAACTGCTGAACACCTTTATAGTAAGTGAAGTAGTCAAATATCCTTTGCAGAATGTTATATAGTTAATTCAATTTTCCTCCCTATGGAGTTGGTGACGGCTATGTGATAGGCTATTTTGGGATATGCATTTGGAACTGCTGAAACAATGTAAGTTTCACTATCTTATTGGTTACTGAGTGTACAACTGCAAATCATTTTCTTCTGTGTGTAGTCCACTCTGAAGTTCACAAGTTTAGCAGAGTATTGAGATGAAAAATGAAATAAACATAACGTTCTAAAACAACTTATCTTTTTTCTCTGCTTTGGTGCAGAAAGTCTTGCAAAGAGCAGCTAAAATAGAAGATGGCTTATATAACAAGAGACATGGACTAAGAATAAAGGTACCTGAGGACTAATCTTTCTGGGAGCTGACTAAAGTATTTCTGACAGATAGCTCAGGAATACCTGATCCTTTCCATCTCTAAAGTTCAGTAAGTCCTTTTATAAATCTAGCCCCCCTTTACCAACAGGGTGGGAATAGTTATTATCATTGTATGAGATAATATGGATTTCAAAGTAAAAGGTGATTAAGTGGGAGACTGTACCTAAATGAATATATAAAGTAAAATAAACATTATGAATGTAATACACTGTATAACAGAATTAGAGTTAGAATCAGATGTCTTAGAAATAATCTGGTCTAAATTCTCTCATTTATAGATGAAGGAGTTGAGTTACAAACATAATTTATAGCAGAAATATTAGTAAAAATGCAAAAGAAGGCTGGAACTATAATTTTAATTAAATACCTCAAATGGGCAAAGATGTTAAAGTTTAAAACTTTTAGTAAATGTAGAGCTAATCAACATATGGAAAGAATTCAAAAATATGATAATACTATTATTGCTTCTACTTTAATCTCACATAGATCATTCACAAAAATGTATTAAGGGGCACTGTGTAATCAAACTCCGTAAGCAATAAATTCAGAAATTCTGCATATATACTACAGGTTGCAACACAAAATTAAGAATCTAAAATGTTCTACAGAGAGTGCCTAACCCCATATTAATTTGAAAATATCTTCTTAAATAATTATATTCAAATTAACTTTAAAAACACTGACTATCTAATACAGCATACAGATGTTAGGGGAAACCTCTAAAGCAGTACCCAGAGCAGAGCTTCTTATCCTAGGATCTGTGCATAAAGGATCCCCAGGCCTTTGACACTGAGGGCAAAATTTTCCCTCTGTGTTATCCATTTTTCGGGGAGAGAAAGGGTCATCAGAGTCTCAGAAGAATTAGGAAGAACTAAAGGATAAAAGTGATCTTGTCTAAGTTTTACAGGAAAATTACATAGATTTTCATTAATTAAAATGTATAACTTAATGAGTCAAAGAAAGAGAAATATTAGGCAGCTAATTCAGTTTTTCCTGAAAGTGTTTAGGAAGAGAACAAAAAGAAAGTAGAGAAACTAAAATAATAAAAGCTCAGAGCAGACATTCATTTAGTAATTGGATACTATTTGTCTCTAATTAAATTAATAAAGATAAAAACAATAAGCTGTATTTCTGGCAAGGACACTATAAGAAGAGCACCCTTAACCATTTCGGAGGAAGTATAAATGCCTATAACATTCTTGGAAATTTGGTAATTTGCATTAAGATGCTAAATTTTTATTTTAAAGTCAACATTAGTTACTTTAGGTCAGGAAAAATATTCATTAAAGTCATAAAGATTGAAGTTCTATGACTTACATCACAGAATCACTTAAGTAAAAATGCAAAACAATCTGAAAAAGGAAAATGTTTAAATTTTTAAAATGAATTGAATGGAATATGTACTTATAAAAAAATTAGTGGTCTACGAACATACTTTCTATATTATGGCAAAAAAAAACACACAAGCAGGGTAAAAAATAATACATACTGTACAATATGAGTTCTCTCAACACATGATATCAAGATGTGGAAATGGAATTCAGCCCAGGCATTAATAGATCTGAAGGAGGAACTAGATTATAGGCAGCATTTATAGAAGTGGTTAGAGCTTCAATGGTCAAGAGGAGCATTTGTGAGAAGGATTATAGGAAAGGATTTCTTGGGTAAAAGTCCTCAAGTCAACAGCATGAAGGTTTGAGGAGACCATTGTGATGTGAGAACGCAGTGTTGAGTGTTTGAGTCAGACCTTAAATATCTGAAGAGGCAGCAGTTAGAGGGATGATGTTCAGGAAATGCCTGCATTTCTAGAGTTTGTTGGGATGAAGGATGCCTGGGTTTCTCCATGGATCAGATATGGGTCACTGGGAGAAGAAGCTGTGTTAAAGTTGTCTTGGATCTTGTCCAGCTGAGCCCCTTGGAGAAGTGAGGCAACCTCAAAAGAAGGAAACTGGAGATAGATCTAGAGAATGGCTCTCAACCAGGAGCGATTGTACACTCCTCTCTGGGAGATGTTTGGCAATGTCATGGGATATTTCGGTTGTCAGCTGGAGAGCTGGGGGCGGGGGGGGGGGTGCAGTGCTACCATCACTTATTGTTTAGAGACCAGGGCTGCTGTTAAACATTATGCAATGCATGGGATGATCCTGAACAAGAGAGAATTGTCTAGTCCAAGATACCAATTGTGTATATGTGTTGAGAAACACCTGGAGACTGTAGAGGAGCCTGGAAGGATCAGCTGAAATCAAAATGCATGTTTATGTTTAGAGAACTGCAAGAGAGAGTCTCAGTAATAAAAAGGAGGCAGGGGGCAGGGGGGACGGTCCTCAGAAAAAGAGTAGACTTTAGACATCTGCCATCCAGAGCTCTGAAACTAGATAACCACCACAATACCAAGTCAGAGCTCTGTTGCTTCCATTTCTTTCACACCTCCTCCTGCTCCCACTCAGAGAGGGGCCAGAGAAAAGCTCAGCCAAATGCAGGAGAAAGAGCATGTGCTAAATGAGGAAGGAAACAAACTATGCCTCCTTGCTCTCTCCCCACATGCTTCTCCTATAAGAAGAGGGAAGACACAAGGCACACTGACAATTCCCTCCAAAAATATTATCCCCTCAAGCTTTGTCACCATCCAATCAAGCCTTCACTCTCACGGACATTGCCAGGGGATGAGTGGTGGGCAACTCCTAGAAATTTTATAATCTTTTATTATGACTCTTACATGTGGTCTAGTATCAATTCAGGATGAGGGAATATGGAGGCCTACCCACATTTTCTAGGTGTTGGGGTCTCTGCTAAGACACTGAAAAACCCTAAAAACTTCATATAATAAGACTAGAGGACTGGTGCACAAAATTTGTGCATGGCGGGGGTGTGTCCCTCAGCCCAGCTTGCACCCTCTCCAATCTGGGACCCCTCAAGGGATGTCCAACTGCCCATTTAGGCCCGATCCTGGTAGTAGGATCGGGCCTAAATGAGCAGTCGGACATCCCGCTCACAATCCAGGACGCGGCTGGCTCCCAACCGCTTGCCTGCCTGCCTTCCTGATTGCCCCTAACCCAGGGGTGGGCAAACTTTTTGACTCGAGGGCCACAATGGGTTCTTAAACTGGACCAGAGGGCCGGAACAAAAGCATGGATGGAGTGTCTGTGTGAACTAATATAAATTCAAAGTAAAGGAGCGGAGGGGAGAGCAAGAGAACTGGATAGAACAGCTGGATCCGGCCTGCGGGCCATAGTTTGCCCAAGGCTGCCCAAACCGCTTCTGCCTGCCAGCCTGATCACCCCCTAACCACTCCCCTGCCAGCCTGATTGATGCCTAACTGGTCCCCTGCAAACCTGTTTGCCCCTAACTGCCCTCCCCTGCAGGCTTGATTGCCCCCAACTGCCCTCCCTTGCAGGCCTAGACCCTCTCATCTGCCCTCCCCTGCTGGCCTGATTGCCCACAACTGCCCTCCCTTGCAGGCCTGGTCCTTCCCAACTGCCCTCCCCTGCTGGCCATCTTGTGGTGGTCATCTTGTGTCCACATGGGGGCAGCCATCTTTGACTACATGGGGGCAGCCATCTTGTGTGTTGGAGTGATGGTCAATTTGCACATTACTCTTTTATTAGATAGGTGCTCCATAGATGTAACCATCACTCTAAGTATTACCCTATGTTTGATGGTAAGACCTCAACTTGTTAAAGCAACAAGTGGTGCTTTGCCACTATTTATTAGGATTAATCCTGGCTTCAAGACTAGTAGTGCTTGGGAAGCAGTAAAATAGATAGTCATATTTAAGACCATGCCCTCTAATTGAAATGTGTTGCCACCAGTGCTTCCAAAGATCCCTTGATGTTCAATCAAGACAGTTATGTTCAAATTTATTCTCTCTGTGTTTCTAATTTATTCTCTCTGTGTGTCTCTCTCTTTCATTTTATTATGAGTTTCTATGTCAAATGTAGGTCATTTAATTTAATCACCTTGGGTAGGGAGTGGGGCGGGGGGAGAACTGGAAGTGTCATTTTCCCTGATTCCCCTGAAACTTTTTACGAAGAGGTGCTGGCAGAGTGTGAGAGAAACTCAGTGTCTTTCAAAGGCATACCTATCTCTTCCCAGTCGAACATTCTATAAGAGGGCAGAAAGGACCAGAGGTTCCACTGTCAGCAGCCAGAAAGGAAGCCTTAGAGACTTACAGATCATCCTTTTATGTTCATTCATAAGGTCAAAGACATTAGGTCTGAAATGGAAAACGTTGTCTGTTTTCTGGGTCTGTAATTGTTATGACAGTGACTGCTACAAGTTTTTTCTCTGGTGGGCTCTTGGCATCTTTTGTGACCTAACAGGTTGAACAGATCCCTCTGTGCTGTATGGAATTGAACTTCAGACTGTACTTTGTTCATTTAACTTCCAAGCCTCATTACTAAGAACTGGCATACAACCTTTTATTTTTAACAATTAGAACAGGTTAGATAGCAAAACTGATATGTACACATCCCCAAACTCTGTGACATTGGGGTAGAAATGTCATAAAATGTATTTATTTCCAGCAAAGTTGAATTCTCTGATTTAATTTCTCTTTGCAGACTGTACAAGCCCTTAATGGTCAGCAAACTCTGAGTCCTGAAGAATTCGCCAACTTGGTATTTCTTAAGATTGATATAAACCATGATGGTAAGGCAGCTACTCTCCTCAGGATCAGTTTTCTTCCAAAATAAGAGATGGTGGTGGTGGGAAGTGCCATTCAGACAAAAGCATGAATGTTTAAAGAGATCCCTAGTAGTGATATCATTTGAGCTACAGAATTTGACCAGTCTAATGTTTTCCAGTTGGTACAATTTAATTGAGGAAATATTTATTGACCATATTTATATTCAATACATTGTGCTTGATATTTTAACATGGAGAGTAAAGGGAGATACAAGGAAAGAAAAGTAGAAGAATATGAGATGAAGGGCCCTCTGCTGTTTGCTCTGGGATATGTTCCAGTATTATTTCCACTCTACCAGAGGTTTCTTATAAACTTACAAAGAAACTTTAACGTTCCTTACTGAAGAAACCCTTTTTTCAATTATGCTATCTTCTTCTAGTATTAATTACTGTTTCTTCCCATTGGCTACACATTTCTGGAAAGAGCTGTCCAAACTTGCCTCCGTTTCTGCTCTTTCTGTTTATTTCTCCATCTGCTCTTTCTACCCTAAAATATGGATTCCTCTTTGGGTCAAAGAAGGTTCACTTCTTCAGAGGTAGAATGAAAAGGGAAGACAGATATTCCAAGAGAAGAGAGAGTGCTTACACAATTGGCTAGGTGAGCATATTAATTTGAGATTGAGGCAGCATATCTAGGAATGGTCCTCAAAAATAACAAAGTTTGTAATTTTATAAAATACTAGTGGCCCAGTGCATGAAATTCATGCACATTAAAAGTAAATTAATTAGAGGAAATATTTTAATATTGCTATTTGCCCTTTCTCTATAATAGAAGTGTCAGAGATGAAAGAAAATTAGTAAAATGTATATGAAAATCTTCCTCCTGTCAGAATCTGGGAGCACTGCAGGATCTAGAGTCAAGTCCCCTTCCACCATCCACACGCGCTTCAAAAATGCAGGAGACCCAGACACGGCCAGCCCCACCCCCATTGGGTGAGACCCAGACCCGGCTGGCCCCAACCTCATCAAGCCCCTCGAGGGGGGGGGGGCAGCCTCAGATCCCCCAGCCTAGTGCTGGAGGAGGGGGTGTGGCCTGAGGTCCCCTGTCAAGCCCCACTGGGCAGGAGGCACAGCCTGAGGTCTCCTGGCCCAGTGCCAGGGCGGGGGGCACAGCATGAGGTTTCTCGCCCCAGCTCTGGGGCAGGGAGCATAGCCTGAGGTCTCCCGTCAAGCTCTGACGGGGTGGGGGGGGGTGCAGCCTGTGGTCCCCCATCAAGCCCCACAGGGCGGGGAGTGCAGCCTGAGGTCCCTTGCCCCTGCCAGGAGCCATGCAGCCTCAGGTCCCTGCTGTTTGGTCATGATGTTACAGTGTCCCAGCTAATTTGCATATTCCTCTATCATATAGATAGATAATGTTAGTAAGAGATTTTTAAGAAGTATAGATGTGAGGCATTGGGAGTCCAGCCATGGTTGTCATTAATTCACAGTAACTTTTTCCACAGGTTCAACCTGTCCACCTGGGTCACTTCTTATAGTGGACATTAGAGGGCAGTAGAGACCCATGTTGAGTATGGCAGTTTGCACTAGTCAAATGTGGTAGCTCATTCTGGCAGGACTGATGGTGAGGAGGCTGAAAGAGAGTTCAAATGAAATTGCCATTAGGAATGAGCCAAACAACTGGACAAGAGTACAATTTTCAGAGAAAATATTTGGAAATAATCAATACCGTCTATCCTCCTCTTAAGGAAGATCTAGTTCTACATCAGCCTCACCTTAAACTAAAGTCAGAAAGCTCACTTACTAGTTTACCAAGATCAAAGCATTTGGTGTAATTACTCATATTTGGGTCTCTACAGATTGAAAATAAAATAAGTGAGTTCATATGAAAGCTAGCAAGGAACACATGCAGATTAGGCAGAGATGATAAGGAAGTTTAGTGAAGCTAGAAAAGGACCAGAGAAATGGAGAATGGAAAGTCTTATGAAGTCAATGAAACCTTGCTTGGAATATACAACCAAAAATGGTGATCACCAAACAGGAGAAATGCTGCAGATTTTTTTCTGCTTTGTTGCAATGTTTAATTGTAGAGATACTCCAGGATGGCAGAGATTAGATTAGAGAGGATAAACCATTTCTCCCTGGGGGCCAAAATCATTGATTGAAGGATGAGATAGGACATCACAAATGTGTAAGACTTAGTATACAGTTATTTTCAAAAGTCAGGTCAAGCATGTTTGAAAATATCTATAGATCCTGTTTCTAGTGTGGGGAGAAGTGGGATAGAAAAAAGGTGCCCTTCTTTGGAGAAATATGAGGATTGTAGTATCCTTAAGAAGAGGCTCAGGGAGAGAAACCAAGATGGCGGCATAGGTAAACACCTAAACTGCTGCCTCGCACAACAATTTCAAAACTACAACTAAAAGACAGAACGGACACCATCCAGAACCACAGGAAAGCTGGCTGAGTGAAAATTCTACAACTAGAAGGAAAGAGAAAAGCTCACAGAGAATTGGAGGTACAGCAAAGGGTCTTTGTGCGTGCAGAGAGGAAGGGTGGCTGAGAGCCTGGCTGACTTTCTCTGGCGGAAGGGGGAAGGAAGCCTCCGACCGCACTGAACCCCAGTTCTGACTGCACTGAACCCCAGTTCCGGGCGAGCCCCTGGGGACCCACGCTCTTACTGGGGGAGTCTGGACTCTCGGGCGGAGACTCGAGCTGGGAAAGGCAGAAGTCTGAAGGCGTGCGCAGGCCAGTGCACACAAAGGCTGCGGAGGTTGCCACAGGCTTTCCCTGGTGGAAGGGAGTCAGAGGCTCGTGACTGCACTGAGCCCCAGTTCTGACTGCAGTGAACCCCAGTTCCAGGCGAGCCCCTGGGGACCCACGCTCTTGTGGGGGGAGTCTGGACTCTCGGGCGGAGACCGGGGAGCCGGGGAAGGCGGAGGACTGAAGGTGCGCACATGCGCACAAGGGCAAGGCTGACGGGAAGCCAAGACTGAGACTCCACCCCATCCAAGCTGAGCACAGAGGCTATTGCAATTTGGCAAGTCTAATCCTATAAGGTTGTCTACAGCACCGAACTTCTCCCAGCATAGACACAGCTGATCCTTACAGCCAACTGGCCTGGAGGTCAATTCTTCCCAGTGATACCAACAACAATCAAGACTTAATTACAACAAGGCTGTACACACAGTCCACAAAGGGGTGCACCAAGAGTGTCCACCTCATGTTAACTGGGGAGGCAGACCCACTGGGCCATATTGGAAACCTAGCACACAAATCTACCTTACCAACTCAGGGAAGCAGTGAAAATGCGGCGTCAAAGAATCAGATCACAAACGAAAGAAATGGAGGGAAACAAACGACTGGATATAGAATTCAAAACCACAGTTATAAGGCTTTTTAAGAATATCCTAGAAAAGGCCGATAAATATAATGAGACCCTCGAAGATATGATAAAGGACCAACTAGAAATTAAACATACACTGACTGAAATAAAAAATATTATACAGAGACCCAAAAACAGACAATACAAAGAAGCAAAAAACACTCAACCGAAAAAGCAAAAAGCAAAAAAAAAAAATCCAAAAAGTTGAAGATAATGTAAGAAGACTCTGGGACAACTTCAAGCGTACCAACATCAGAATTATGGGGGTGCCAGAAGAAGAGAGAGAGCAAGATACTGAAAACCTATTGGAAGAAATAATGACTGAAAACTTCCCCCACCTGGTGAAAGAAATAGACTTACAAGTCCAGGAAGCCCACAGAACCCCAAACAAACGGAATCCAAAGAGGACCACACCAAGACACATCATAATTAAAATGCCAAGAGCAAAAGACAAAGAGAGAATATTAAAAGCAGCAAGAGAAAAACAGTTAATTACCTACAAGGGAGCACCCATATGATTGTCAGCTGATTTCTCAACAGAAACTATGCAGGCCAGACGGGAGTGGCAAGAAATTTTCAATGTGATGAATAGCAAGAACCTACAACCAAGATTACTCTACCCAGCAAAGCTATCATTCAGAATTGAAGGGCAGATAAAGAGCTTCACAGATAAGAAAAAGCTGAAGGAGTTCATCACCACCAAACCAGTATTATATGAAATGCTGAAAGGTATTCTTAAAGAAGAGGAAGAAGAAAAAAGTAAAGAGAAAAATTATGAACAACAAATACATATATATCAACAAGTGAACCTAAAAATCAAGTGAATTAAAAACCTGAGGAACAGAATAATCTGGTGAATATAATAGAATCAGGGGCATAGAAAGGGAGTGGACTGATAATTCTCAGGGGGAAAGGGGTATGGGGGGTTCATGAAGAGACTGGACAAAAATCATACACCTATGGATGAGGACAGTGGGGGGGAGGTAAGGGCAGAAGGTGGGGTGGGAACTGGGTGGAGGGGAGCTATGGGGGGAAAAAGGAGAAATAATTGTAATAATCTGAATAAAGATTTATTAAAAAAAAAAAGAAGAAGAAGAAGAAGAGGCTCAGATTCTATTAGTTTGAAGGAACAGAAAATACATTCCAGAAAACAAGACAATGATGGAAGACTCTTTGTTTACTAGTACTATCTATGCAGGTCTCTCAAGAAGGAAGTATAAGGAATCATTAAAATGGGGAATATGGGCTGGAAGAGGTCTAGAAAGAAAAATCTTGGTTGAAAGGTTGTGGATCTGGGGAGTAAAGGTATTGTGCTCAGGAAATAATTGAGGTTATTTGTAGTTAGAAAGGTGAACTTTTTGACCTGGAAGAATATGTCAAAAGAGTGAGAATGCTTTTTGGTTTATGGAATAGATTATAGAACTAATCACATGAATCATTTTCTCTGAAAGAAACATGTATGTAAGAAAAAAATATATAATTGGCTTTTACAAAATGAAGATATCAAATAAACTAGTTGCACTTTGTAATAACAATGAACTGCTGTGTCTTAACAAATGCATATGGAGAGCTAAAACTGATAAGAGTTTGCTTTTTATTTTATATTTATTTATTTATTTATTTATTTTATTGTTGTTTGTTTTTGTTTCAATTTTTTCCCCATTTTTTTTTATTGATTAAGGTATTACATGTACGCATATTAGAGGCTGTTATATCATCTCATCAAGAGACAACTGGGTTCTTCCCAGAAGGACCAAAGAAAAGATGATAAAATTGTACTGTTGGACAAAGACAGCTCAGTGCACCAGAGGACAAGGAAGAGAAAGTAATAAAGATGCACAAGGTTGATATTTGCAGAAGTGTAAAAAAATTTTGCCAGTATTTGACAGAGGAGAAAGAAGTGCTTCATTCACACATAAAAGGGAAGTTAGTACCACAGAGGAGAATGTCTCTACATTTATACAAGCCTAATAAAATATGATTATTTTTATTTTTATTGTTATAAAAACATCAGTGTTGGTAGAAATAGAAATGTTCAATTAAGTATATCAGAATAGTGTTGACTATATGCCAACATTATATATTTGAGGATAACCATGTATCTATACATATAAAAGCCTAAGCATTGAACAACTGAATGACCAGAACAAGTCACTATGACGTGAACTGACCACCAGGGGGCACATGCTCAATGCAGGATCTTCCCCCTGATGGTCAGTGCACTCCCACAGTGGGAGCACTGCTCAGCTGACCAACCCCTCCCAGCAGCCCACCAGCCCAACGGCAGCCACTCACTCCCGCAATAGTCCTGCATGTCTAATCTTTGGAGAACAGGCCAGGCATCGATGAACCAGCACCTCTGGCACAATCCCAACAGCGAGGCCGTCCTCCTGGAAGTCAGCCTTAGGCACCACGGCAGCTTCCCTTACCTAGACGCTTCACAAGGAAGAAACAATATAAAAGCAGCTGCCAGGTGGCTCCCGACAATCCGCACGAATGTCAATGGGACAGATCCGGATCCCGGGCCAGCAAGAGCGTCCCACCGCCTGACTAAAGGGCCAATCGTGTCCCAGCATCCCCCCCCTCCCCGAGGACCCTATCCATGCACGAATTCGTACACTGGGCCTCTAGTATGTCTATAAAAAGCAAGCACATCATTAGTACCTGATCTAATGCAGGGGTGGGCAAACTTTTTGACTCGAGGGCCACAATGGGTTCTTAAACTGGACCGGAGGGCCGGAACAAAAGCATGGATGGAGTGTTTGTGTGAACTAATATAAATTCAAAGTAAAGGAGCGGAGGGGAGAGCAAGAGAACCCATCGCTCTTTCGGCTCTGTGGGCTGGATAGAACAGCCAAACGGGCCGGATCTGGCCCATGGGCCGTAGTTTGCCCATGGCTGATCTAATGAATATTGACACCAAAGATAAAGATCACAACTCACCAAGATACAAACAGAAAAACTTAAGGAACATCCTATCTAATAAAAGAGTAATATGGAAATTAACCATCACTCTGCTACACTCACAAACCACACCCACCAGCCAATCAGGAGCAAGTATGAAAATTAACCCAACCAAGATGCCTGTGGCCATGGAGCAAACAGGAGGCTTGGGTTGCCCCCGGTGATGGAGGAAGCCAAGCTTTCTGCACACCCTCGAGAGCCCAGGCCTCCACTCAAGGCTATAAAGTTTCAATTATAGAAGATACATAAATCCCAACAGAAATGGCTGTGGCCATGGAGCAAGCAGGAGTCTTGGCTCCACTCAAGGCTACAAAGTTTCAGTTATAGAAGATAAATAAATACCAGATACCAGGGCCTCCACTTGGGTCGCTGGGGGGTGTGGCCGGCCTGCAAACCACCACAGGCCCCTTGCCCAGGCTGCCCCACGCACCAAGGGAACCCCCACCCTGATCCAGGACACCCTTCAGGGCAAACCAGCTGGCCCCCACCAGTGCACCAGGCCTCTATCCTATCTAATAAAAGAGTAATATGCAAATTGACCATCACTCCAACACACAAGATGGCCACCCCCATGTGGTCAAAGATGGTTGCCCCCATGTGGACACAAGATGGCCGCCACAAGATGGCTAGCAGGGGAGGGCAGTTGGGAGGGACCAGGCCTGCAGGGGAGGAGAGTTAGGGGCAATCAGGCTGGCAGGGGAGCAGTTAGGCATCAATCAGGCTGGCAGGGGAGTGGTTAGGGGGTGATCAGGCTGGCAGGCAGAAGCAGTTAGGGGCAATCAGGAAGGCAGGCAGGTGAGCAGTTGGGAGACAGCAGTCCTGAATTGTGAGCGGGATGTCTGACTGCCCATTTAGGCCCGATCCCAATAGGGGTCCCAGAGGGGTCCCAGATTGGAGAAGGTGCAGTCTGGGCTGAGGGACACACCCCCGTGCACGAAATTCGTGCACCGGGCCTCTAGTACTATATGTGAAAATCCCAATTAGACTGCAAATTATTTGCAAAAGAATTACTAACATCAAATCTGTTCATTCAAAAAAATACATAACAACTCCAAAGTATTCTACACATAATTACTATTGCAGTTAACAAATCAAAGTTAGAAGATTAATCAAAAGAGAAATATAGGAATAATGCTAAGAAAATAAAAAATGAAGAGCTATAAGCTCCATGAGGGCAAGAACTATTTTCTTTTTTTATTTTTATTTTATTTTTTTTTTATTTTTTTATTTTTTTTTAAATAAATCTTTATTCAGATTATTACAATTATTTCTCCTTTTTCCCCCCATAGCTCCCCTCCACCCCTTTCCCACCCCACCTTCTGCCCTTACCTCCCCCCCACTGTCCTCATCCATAGGTGTATGATTTTTGTCCATTCTCTTCATGAACCCCCCATACCCCTTTCCCCCTGAGAATTATCAGTCCACTCCCTTTCTATGCCCCTGATTCTATTATATTCACCAGATTATTCTGTTCCTCAGGTTTTTAATTCACTTGATTTTTAGGTTCGCTTGTTGATAGATATGTATTTGTTGTTCATAATTTTTCTCTTTACTTTTTTCTTCTTCCTCTTCTTTAAGAATACCTTTCAGCATTTCATATAATACTGGTTTGGTGGTGATGAACTCCTTCAGCTTTTTCTTATCTGTGAAGCTCTTTATCTGCCCTTCAATTCTGAATGATAGCTTTGCTGGGTAGAGTAATCTTGGTTGTAGGTTCTTGCTATTCATCACATTGAAAATTTCTTGCCACTCCCATCTGGCCTGCATAGTTTCTGTTGAGAAGTCAGCTGACAGTCGTATGGGTGCTCCCTTGTAGGTAATTAACTGTTTTTCTCTTGCTGCTTTTAATATTCTCTCTTTGTCTTTTGCTCTTGGCATTTTAATTATGATGTGTCTTGGTGTGGTCCTCTTTGGATTCCTTTTGTTTGGGGTTCTGTGGGCTTCCTGGACTTGTAAGTCTATTTCTTTCACCAGGTGGGGGAAGTTTTCGGTCATTATTTCTTCCAATAGGTTTTCAGTATCTTGCTCTCTCTCTTCTTCTGGCACCCCCATAATTCTGATGTTGGTACGCTTGAAGTTGTCCCAGAGTCTTCTTACATTATCTTCAACTTTTTGGATTTTTTTTTTTGCTTTTTGCTTTTTCGGTTGAGTGTTTTTTGCTTCTTTGTATTTCATTTCTTTGACTTGATTCTTGTGTTCCTCTATTCTGTTTTGGGGTCTCTGTATAATATTTTTTATTTCAGTCAGTGTATGTTTAATTTCTAGTTGGTCCTTTTTCATATCTTCGAGGGTCTCGTTATATTTATCGGCCTTTTCTAGGATATTCTTAAAAAGTCTTATAACGGTGGTTTTGAATTCTATATCCAGTCGTTTGTTTTCCTCCATTTCTTTCGTTTGTGATCTGATTCTTTGACCCCGCATTTTCACTGATTTCCTGAGTTGGTAAGGTAGATATTTGTGCTAGGTTTCCAATATGGCCCAGTGGGTCTGCTTCCCCAGTTAACCTGAGGTGGACACTCTTGGTGCACCCCTTTGTGGACTGTGTGTACAGCCTTGTTGTAATTAAGTCTTGATTGTTGTTGGTATCACTGGGAAGAATTGACCTCTGGGTCAGTTGGCTGTAAGGATCAGCTGTGTCTATGCTGGGAGAAGCCCGGTGCTGGAGACAGCCCTATAGGATTAGACTTGCCAAATTGCAATAGCCTCTGTGCTCAGCTTGGATGGGGTGGAGCCTCAGTCTTGGCTTCCTGTCAGCCCCGCCCCTGCACGCACATGCGCTTTCAGTCCTCCGCCTTCCCCAGCTCGAGTCTCCGCCTGAGAGTCCAGACTCCCCCCACAAGAGCGTGGGTCCCCAGGGGCTCGTCTGGAACCGGGGTTCACTGCAGTCAGAACTGGGGCACAGTGCCGTCAGGAGCCTCTGACTCCCCTCCACCAGGGAAAGCCCGCGGCAACCTCCGCAGCCCTTGTGCGCTCTGGCGCGGGCGCGCTTTCAGTCCTCCGCCTTCCCCGGCTCCCGAGTCTCCGCCCGAGAGTCCAGACTCCCCCCACAAGAGCGTGGGTCCCCAGGGGCTCGCCTGGAACCGGGGTTCACTGCAGTCAGAACTGGGGCTCAGTGAAGTCAGGATCCTCTGACTTCCTTCCACTAGGGAAAGCCTATGGCAACCTCCGCAGCCTTTGTGCGCACTGGCCCGCGTGCGCCTTCAGACTTCTGCCTTTCCCAGCTCGAGTCTCCGCCCGAGAGTCCAGACTCCCCCCGTAATAGCGTGGGTCCCCAGGGGTTCGCCCGGAACTGGGGTTCAGTGCAGTCAGAACTGGGGTTCAGTGCGGTCGGAGGCTTCCTTCCCCCTTCCGCCAGAGGAAGTCAGCCAGGTTCTCACCCGCCCTTCCTCTCTGCGCGCACAAAGCCCCTTTGCCGTACCTCCAATTCTCTGTGAGCTTTTCTCCTTCCTTCTAGTTGTAGAATTTTCACTCAGCCTGCTTTCCTGTGGTTCTGGATGGTGTCCGTTCTGTCTTTTAGTTGTAGTTTTGAAATTGTTGTGCGAGGCAGCAGTTTAGGTGTTTACCTATGCCGCCATCTTGGTTTCTCCTCTATTTTCTTTTTTTAAAAAGTATAGTTTATTGATCTTTAGAGAAAGAGAAACATTGATGTGATGTGAGAGCACAACATAGATACACTTCCTCCTGCACTCCCCCTACTAAGAATGGAGCCCACAACCTGGGCATGTGCCCTGACCAGGAATCAAACCAACAATCATCAGATGAAGGCCAACCAACTGAGCCACACTTGCCAGGGCAAGAACTATTTTCATTTTATATTCTTTGGTATTTCCTGTGCTCTCACACTTCATGGCACATAGTAGATACTCTAGAAATAGTTGCAAAAAGGATGACTGATAAGAAGAAGATGTCATATGAAAAGTAAAGGAAGAAATAAAGAAGAAACAAGCATAATATTCAATGCTATCTGTGGGAAGAAAAGTCTTTTTAATAGAAAACTACTTTGGAAATTAACATACATATGCATATGTATTGCAAACTTCATAAAATATAAACACAGATTGATTAGCAGGAATCAATTATCAATGGAGAGTGCAAATGGGGGGCCAGAGAGAGGTTAAAGGGAGATTCTTTCATTTCATTACACCTTTCAGCAGTGTTTGAATTTTTTACCATGAGCATGTATTATAATTCAACAAGTTAGTTTTATTTTTATATTATGCACAATAGCATCCAGGAAGGGGAACTTGATGAGAATTCTCCTCAAAGACAGAAAGTTGAAGTTCAACATTCAATATTATTAAAGAATGAAAAGAGAGAAGACAGCGAAACAAGTCAGGATAAATGAGCATGGAATTCCATAACCTTTACCATAACCTTTACCACAGCCCATTCCACCATGAGCTGCTTAGAAGTCATTCCTGACATGATTGAGGAAGATTTATGGATGCTGTTCACACAACATTAAGTGCTGAAAGTTTAACACAGCACCAAATAGGGACAAGGGAGACTGAAGTGGCTCATAAAAATAAACAGTGAAAGTCAAAAGAGACAAAAGGAAGCCAAAGGGGAAATAAACGAGGGTGATTATTGAGCAGCCCCTTAGGGTAAAAGAAAACAGGGACAGGACGTGAAGGAAGACATTGAGCCACAAAAGATGTGCCCTAGCTGGTTTGGCTCAGTAGATAGAGTGCTGGCCTGCAGACTGAAGGGTCCCTGGTTGGATTCCAGTCAAGGGCACATGCCCAGGTTGTGGGTTTGATCCCCAGTGGGGGCCATGCAGGAGGCAGCCAATCAATAATTCTCTCTCCTCATTGATGTTTCTATCTCTCTCTCCCTTCCTGTCTGAAATCAATAAAAATATATATATATTTTTAAAAAGATGTGTTTTAGACTGGAACATTCTGGAAAGCCACGAAGGTCACAGTGAAGCAAACTGGGAAACTGAGAACCACCAGGAGATCAGAGGAAACTGAGTTTCCTCATATAAGGGAAGAAACAGCTGTACTTAAAACTCTGCTATGATTGTATTTTGAGTTTTAAGTGCAAAGAACATTATATATATATAGATTGCAAAAATAGGACTAAAGAAAAAGTCATGGGTAGCTGTCCTATCACCAGTAAAAGTGCTGAACTTGGTACTGAGTGATGGAAGAGCATCTGAAACACTGACCAGCTGTGGAGAGATATCTGAAGGGATCAAGAAGTACAAACTGGTCATTACAAAACAGTCCCGGGGATGTAAAGGACAGCACAGGGAATCCAGTCAATAATATTGTAACAACTATGTATGGTGTCAGGTGGGCATTGGAAATATTAAGGGGACCACTGTGTAAAGTATATGATTGTCTAACCACTAAGCTGTACACCTGAAACAAATACAAAATAATATTGAATATAAACTGTAATTGAAAAATAAAATTAAGAGAGAAAAAAGAGTATAATTATATCACAATAAAAATATTAAAAAAATAATTCCTTTTTCTCTTTTTTACATCAGTAACCTGCATTGCTTTTTTAAAAAAATATAAATATATTATTGATTTTTTTACAGAGAGGAAGGGAGAGGGATAGAGAGTTAGAAACATCGATGAGAGAAAAACATCGATCAGCTGCCTCCTGCACACCTCCCACTGGGGATGTGCCTGCAACCAAGGTACATGCCCCTGACCGGAATTGAACCTGGGATCTTTCAGTTCACAGGCCGACGCTCTATCCACGGAGCCAAACAGGTCAGGGCCCTGCATTGCTTTTTAATCAACTTGGTGACTATACACCAGCCCTGCAGACATGCTTCTTTCACAGCCAGCAGAGAAGTGTGACAACTGGGTGGTCAAAAATCTACTTCAGCTCCCTTATCTCCACTCCCACTCCCTTTTGCTCATTTGAAAAATCTCTTGGGCTGAGAATTTAGCAGCTGTGAATTTCCTTTGCAAAGGACAGTTATTCTTTTGTTGTTTGTGGTTCCCCCGGCCCATCTTTTCACCCATGTGATACTCCCCACCCACACACTTTTTTATTTTCAGTTTTCTCTACTTCATGTTGGTTTATTCCACACTTGTACATTTCCTGTGAGACATAGGGAATTCTGTTCCCACCCACTGTTAACTGGGGTTTTGCACAGACTTCTTTGGCATAAGGAAAACATATGGAGCAAAGATTAGATTTCCCTCTAGAAAATGTATTGTAGTATTTTACCAGTGAAAGAAAAATGTATATTATGAGAATGTGATGATTCATGCTTATTTATATTTGAATCACTATGGTATTTTTATTTTTAAAATGTTTGTATTGATTTTATAGAGAGAGGAAGGGGGAGGGAGACAGAGATAGAAACATTGATGAGAGGGAATGATTGGAATGGCTGCCTCCTGCATGCCCCCTATGGGCATCGAGCCCACAACAAGGACATGTGCTCTAATCAGGAATCAAACCGGTGACCTCTTAGTGCATGGGACAATGCTCAAACAACTGAGTCACACTGGCTGGGCACCATGGTTGTGTTTTAGATATTTGTCCTTATCATTAAAAAGTACAGGTACAATGTAACACCTGATTTCAGTCTCTGCTGACTTTCTGTCCCAAGTGCACATCCTCTAGTTACTGTCTTTGTACTTGTCTTTGGCTGGCCTTCCACTCAGCCAAAACTCTATTGGGTACAATCGCTTTGAAATAATAAATTGCATCTGTACTCCTTCATTTGAATCTGCTTATAATTATAATACAAACTAATGGCCCGGTGCACGAAATTTGTGCATGGTGGCGGGGGGGGCAGCATGCACCCTCTCTAATTGTGGACCCCTTGGGGGGTGTCTGACTGCCAGCTTGGTTGCCCCCAACTGCCCTCCCCTGCTGGTCTGATCTCGCCCCCAATGGCCCTCACCTGCCAGCCTGATCGCCCCTAACTGCCTCTGCCTGCCTGGTCACTCCCAACTGCCCTCCCCTGCTGGCCAATTTGGTTCTAATTGGTTGGTTTCTATGCCAGTCAGCGTCTCCAGGCCTGATCAGAGAGGTGGGGCTGATCAGCAGCCCCCACAGAGGCCCAGAAAGAAACAGAGGCATGCTGCTGGTGACGCCTGGAGAGAAAAAGAGAGGCAATGGCTGATCAACAGCTGCCATGGAGGCTGTGGATCAGACCCTGCCTCTATCTTCGGGCCTTTCTCCAGGCCTGATCCTCAGCCCCCTTGGCAGTCAGTGCTGGGTTGAAAACAGCCTTGCAAACAACTATTTCCTCCAGATCTTAGAAATCTTCAATCTCTATGCTTTTATTACTTTGTAAATCTTCAAGATTAATGGCTAAGTAATCAATACTGTGTAAAGATGTGAATGCATATGTGTTCATGGGCGCTTTATCTTTTATTTTCAACCCAAAATAAAAATGGAGTGCATTCATCATCTTTATTTTCACTACCAATCCTGCCATTGAATGCTTTTCTGTGTAAGAATGTTCAAAGAATTTAGTCTGGTTGAGGTAAAAACATATCAAAAGAAGTATATCAATAATACCAGTGACTATATTGTATATGCCAGTGAGTAGTATGGACAAAGCCTCTTATTGTTTGTTTATTATTTTCTAGGAGAATTGACTTTAGAGGAATTTATCAGTGGTACAGAAAAAGATCAGGATCTTCTGGAGATCGTTTCTGAGAGCTTCGACTTCTCCAATGTACTGAAAATTATCTGTAATGGGAAGAAGGCAGACACAGGAGGAGGCTTCCTTCAAACCATCTAAGAAGGCTTGTCAATGGAAGGCCAACGACGGAGTGCCTTTCCCAGATCTCAATTAAGAAGAAATGAAATTCCCCCCAGGTACATGTTATTGATTTCAGGATTTTATTATAATTGGTGTCAGTTTATGAATACATCACTCATCTTAAGTCCCATGGAGACTTCCATAAAGATCCTAGACAGAAGCATTGCTATTTTTCTGCTTAGACATTAGTATTCTCTGAGCAGATCAGAATACGACAATGAAACTGAAGAGCTGTCTCCATATCTATCAGTTCAAAATAGAGCTTGCATGTATGTTTCCTTGCACAACTAAAATAACCTGCATCTGAAGTAGAACTGGATGATCCAGGCAGTGTCTCTACAGTTTCGCATTCTTCTTAGATTGAACATGCATTTGGCAAACGTGTTTACTGTCTCTTGGCTCTTGTTGCATCTGTATATTACAAATAACTATGTCCTGATTTATTGAGAAACTTCCTTTCTGCCCTTCTTTCTCATTCCTGACCCCAAATGATGTCTTGAATCAGTACTAATGTTCTGTTCCAATGGCAAAGTCTTAAGCTATGTAGAAAAAGGAGAAAATTTCAGGCTGGGCACTGAGAATGTTTCTGTCTGATTTGCTATAAATCTGGGTCCAGTTGTGCATGAAAATGCAATGCATCATCTGTAATTATTATGCCAGTTGCAGGTTTGATCAGAACAGCAGACAGCCAAGCTATGCAACAAGAACTTGACATTTTAAATGGTCCTGACATTATAGTTCTGACATTTTATTTTTTATATCCTTTCTAAAAAAAAAAAAAGGAAATGATGAATGGGATTTCTTGATGGGTTAGGACTTTTTAAGTTTGGGGTTCTATTATGTCATAGGCCCATTAGTACATCTTTCAATGCAAGGCTTTCTTTTGGAAACATGGTGGAGGTTGAAGAGCATTCGTGAGCTGTCTTTATGTAAAAAGCTTCCTAATTATGCTTTTATATTCAAATTTGGGTTAAAACACACAATTGAAACTATAAAGACAGAGTTTACTGTCCCTGTCTCCCTCACAGTTACAGATGTGGATAAAAGTATTGCATATACAAAGGTGTAGATGAGGCATACGTGGCAGTAAAAATAAACTAAATGGAGGTAAAAAAAAAGTTACAGATAAATATATAGATGAAGATAAAGATGACAGTAGTATAGACGGTGGTAGAAATATTCTAGGCGTTTCCAAAAGATTTTGAGGAGATTCACAAAGAAGTACACACTATAATACAAAATATGTTACAACAAAATGATCACAGCCCTGGCCGGTGTGGCTCAGTTGGTTGGAACGTTGTCCCATGCACTGGAGAGTCACAGGTTCAATTCCTGATCAGGGAACATACCAGGTTGTGGGTTCCATCCCTGGTTGGGGATCATATGGGAGGCAACCCAGGGACATTTCTTTCTCACATCAATGTGTGTGTGTGTCTCTCTCCCTCCTTTTCCCTTCCTCTCCCTCTAAAATCAATAAAAACATATCCTTGGTGAGGATTTTAAAAATAATAAAATGATCACAAATAATATGAGAAAGATCATTGCCACTCTAATAACACAAAGTTCTACTCACTTGCCAAAAGTGAAAAGAAAAACACCTTTACAGTCTTGCCCTGGCAACAACCCCATTCTGGCAGTGATAGTTTATTTTAGGCCTCCCTCCTCCCCTGCCCCATTCCTCTGAGGCACCTAGTGTCCTTTCCACAGGGTCCCAGCTCCCCCTTCCAAGCTTCTATGTTCTAATAACCCAAACCTCTTCCCGTTGTTCCGCCCACCTAGGGTGGGAGCTGCTTCCTGCCATTTCTGTGTTCCTTCAGTGTCCTCCCCTTGCTTTTGTAGTCCTCCAATGTCCTTTTAACTAATTCCTTGCACTATTTTTTTTTCCTTTAAAATAACTAAAGTGGTTTTTGTTTTTCTGAGTGGAGCCTGGCTAATACTGGACCTTGACTGATTGAAGGGTCAACTCTATTTAGGGTGAGGAACCACCCACTCCTTTCCTTACATGCATTGAGTACTACTCTAGAACTGTGCCAAGTGGGCTTGCTGAATCCAAATAGCCCAGTGACCTGGTTCACTTTATGTCTGGTAGCCGAGACTCAGTAATTTTGTTTCCCCAAAATTAATGCCCGGTAATACCCCTCTAGCATCCTCTTTGGGCTGAACCTAGCTAACAGGAAAAAAGCTGGCAAAGAAGCCATTGGGTCAATATGATCCCAGCCTAGCTTCGCAAAGCGGAATACGGAAAGATGGGTTTGGAGTGAGAGTTTATATCCTAATTACTAGTACAGTTAGGATAGGTCAGGTGAGTCACATAGACACCTTAAGGACACCTCACCACCCCTAGGTCCCATATTACCAGCATCTTAGCTCTGCTTTACCCCAGACCCCACCTCCCACCTTATGCTTTGAACCCTGTAGTTCTCATCTGGCTTCCCCAGGCTCCTGCTGCCCTGTTGCCTCTTCCCTGGATCCTCCTCTTCCCATTACTCACTTTGGGATCATGACTGCTTTCTTTAGTTTACCTAGGTTTGGTTTAGTTTTTCCCTGGATGCTGCCTCTTAGATTTCTAAGCTCTGTCCCATGTACTGTACCCCACCCACTCCATGTCGACCTCCTCTGAAGTTGACCCTAGTGCTCATGAATCCTTCCCTTTCCAAAGGATAGCCTTGTCTTACCTGGAAGAAAGGCAGGCAGGCCCACAAAGCACACCCTTGTCAACTTCTTAGGAACATTGGTTGTTAGGTACAAAGAGTGTAAAGATACTAGTTGTTTGTTATAAGAAACCCGATAATAAAATAATATTTAGTCTATAGTTTTGCTGAGGGTGGTGATAAGAAGATGAGTCTGAAATTTAGTTTCAAAATAATTTGGATTAATTCATGGTTAAAAAAAGAGGCTGGAAAACAGAACCACACTGTTTCCCTCAAGTCTCCAGCTCTTAAGGTCATATCTCCCTGAAGTCAAGTTTCTTCTCCATGCTTTCCTCTGCAACTTGGCATCATGAGTCCAGTTCAAGGAAACAGTCCTAGTCTGCATATGAAGTGATGTTCATAATAAACATGGTCTTTATTTAAGGAAATTTATTTTTCCTTCACATGATAACCTTTAAGTAAAGCCTGCTGCCCAATGATTTTTTAAAAATGCATTTTTTTTTTTATTTAATCAGAACTCCATGTGTTTTGCCTTAATGGTTTTAGAGCAATATTTCAAGTAAGGAATTCCAGGACAAGTAGAGTCTAGTGTGTGAAGAACCTCAAAAGCTTTAATTAATTTCTGAGACTGTCATTCTCATTTACCAAAGGGCAGTGGCCCAACAAGAATTATAACCATCTAGAGAGAACCTAGATGCTGTAACATTATTTTCCCCTCCTGCTACAATTCCTTAATGCTTTGAAGGAAAAACACTAATTTAAAAAAGAAAGATGAAAAGGAAAATATTAAAGGGTCTAATAATTTTTACCTTATAAAAGTGAAAATGACTAAAATCATATTACTCGAATCGCTTTGTTAGAGTTAAAGATGTTCTAGGAAGATGGCCTGATTCTTTGGTCCAACATATAAAGAAAGAAAAGAAGAAAAAAAAGATGAAATATGCTAATGGCAGCTGGTCCAGGATGAGAACAGGTTCTAATCCATATTGTTCATCTTTTTCCTCAAGTCAGTGGCAGGTGTTCAGCTGCTCCTTCAATTAAGTGTTGGTTCTTTCTGGCCCAGACAAAGAACATTCCACCTAGCAACCTAACATATAACTGCTGTTTAAAGGAGAACACTAGACTGTGGGAGCAGAGAAATGGTTTTAGAGGGGCAAATATTTCCCTTATTTTTCTTTCCAAAATATGTTGCATAATATGATGAGAAAATAAATCAGAGATATGATTCGTTTGAAATTAACTATATGGTGGAGAAACAATGAAGAGGCCTACAGGAAGAGTTAGTCCATTAAAGAAACTAGATAAGTGCCTGCTTGCTCCGCTCCCACTACCCTGCCCCCTGCTTATATTAGAATATCCTTCAAAAATAAAAATGAAATACAGAAAAATCTTGACATTTGAAACTAAGCTAGGGTTTTGCTGAAGAAATCTAACTCATTAAAATTGTGTGGACAGAGAATAGCTTTTTTTTTTTTCAATATTCCAAGTGTGTTTCTGAAGACAGCTGTAGGTATGCAAACTGGGACATTCAAATTAAACCCAGGGAATACAAAGTTTTATCAGATGCATGACAATATTGAGATAATTATTTAGGGATACAGAACTGCTTGGTGGAAAAAGCACTGAACTATATCCATATCTGAATTCTTGTGACCTTGGACAAGCCACTTTACCTCTCTGAGTTTTGGTCCCTTCAGCTCTCAAGGGAGAGGAAAAATCACTTCGGTTCCTTCACAATGCAGGGAGTGACAACTCAGTACCACAAAAAAGTTATTTGCTTAAAAACAAAATTTAAGAAAAATTGTATGTGATGCAAATTGTAGGAAGTCCATATTTTTAAAGACTTTTATGGCCAGTGGGTTTCAGGTTGCTACCTATCGGCTCTATGTCTTCCATTGTTATTTTTGTACCCACCTCTCATTGTGAGTTGCTCTTCATCATGTACAGAATGGTAGGTTAGTGATAAGTGGTCTAAGACCAGGCATAGAAACCACAGCTGTTCAAATGGATCCTTCCCTATTGTTGCCCTGAAGAAGGCCAGAATCCAACCACACTCTATCTTCTATCATTGACCTTTTAAATTCCGTAGAACCATGGAGTCCTACATACTTTATTTGTAAGATATTGGAAAAGGTCATGGATTTGCATGCATGCAGACTAATTTAAATCGTGCCTCCAAAATTTACTATTACCCTTGATGAGTCATTTTACCTCAATTAGTCTGAATTTCCACACCCATGAAATGAGATTTAAATTACTTCATAGAGTAAGAACAGTATGGAGATTCCTAAAAAAATTTAAAATAGAACTACCATATGACCCAACAATTCCACTTCTGGGTAATTATCTGAAAAAAAGCAAAAAACATTAATTTGAAGAGATATATGCATTTCTGTAAATTGCACCATGGTTTACAATAACCAAGATATGGAAGTAACCTAAGTGCCCATCAATATACGATTGGATAAAATAGTGCCTGGCACATTATATATTTTTCTTCTAATTAGAATTTTTAAGACCTCAGATATATGAAGCTAAAGTTACTTCTTAGACAATAGTTCCCATTCTGCCCTAGACAAAGGCTACATACTTGTCCCAGACACTTTAATATCTTGGGTCTCAAGCCACATTTAATTGGCCCTTCTAATGAGGTCTGAGAATACAATCCTATCTAATAAAGAGGGAATACGCTAATTGACCATCAGGTCCTCACAAAGATGGCAGCTCCCACAGCCAAAAAGGAGGGAATATACTAATTGACTGCCACGCCCTCAATGGTGGCAGTGCCCACAGCCACAAGATGGCGACACCCAGTCCCCTCAGCCCCGCTGGGGTGGCAGATGCTCAGCACTGCCAGGCCCGCCCCCAGGCAGGTCTGGCCGCTCCGCACATCTGCCTCTGGAGTCCCCCAGTCCCCTTAGCCCCCAGGCACCCAGGGCCAGCCCGAGGTACAGGCAAGCCTCAGATGGTGGCTGCCCAGCTGCCCAGGGCTGCCCAAGCTCAGGTAACCAGGGCCGGCCAAGGCTTGCCTTGCCAGCAGTGGCAGCAGCAGAGGTGTGATGGCGGCATCACTTTCCCCTGATCGCCGGGTTACCTCCTGCCCCTGAGGGCTCCCAGACTGTGAGAGGGGGCAGGCCAGGCTGAGGGACCCCCGCCTCCAGTGCATGAATTTTCATGCACCAGGCCTCGAGTCATCTATAAATTATTATCTCTGAATGGGCAAAACTTTTAAAATGCCAACAGGGAACAGGCCCTCAAACTGTCAGTTATACAGACCTTTAAGATTTTTTCATGCTCTTAAAAAGGCAATGAGTCCTCACTGATTTTCAGCAAAAGTCTTATCATTAGACTGCACCCTTGGTCTCTGCTCCAGCACATATGTTCACACTTTCTGATAATAAATTTTATGTCTTAATGAGGACATTAAGAAATGTAATATCAACATTAATAGCAATCCATTAAGATAATTTAAATATTATGATCATAATTTAATGTATATTATTTAGATCAATATATGTAAGAATATTAATTAAAAATATATCCAGAACTCGACCCCTTTCTTTACCCAGTTACAACCTCCCACACTACCAGCCTACTTTTGGCTGCCATTATCTGTCACCTGGATTATAGCAAACTCCTAACTAATCTCCCTGCTTCTTTTATTTCATATACCCTTTCTTTTGTCACAAAAATAATGATGGGGAAATAATTTTTTTATTATCCTTCAAATTAGTTTCCATGGGAGCGCATAAATTCCAACTGATGCTGCCATTTAAAAAATGCATTTGAAATTGGCTTTTAAACAGTTTCTTAATCACAAAAGAGAATCATAATGTTACCATTATATTATCATCATAGCTGGCTCATGGTTCTGTTTTTGTTTTATTTATTTTCTTACCAAAATGATATGTATCTGTATTCTGGTTACCTGACTTGACTACAAATGACTTCTGACTCTTTTTAGAATTCAAAATATATTCTTAAAAAATAGAATAATATGCCACTGTTGAGAGCAAAATTGTTCTCAAAATATGATTTTTAAATACTTAAAAAATTAATACTATAAAAAATTGTAAAAATATGAACTATAGGATCAAAAATTAAAAGACAAATAAAAAGTTGATTTCATTTGTACAAGTGTAACAACAAACACATCAAAATATAAAAGTTCAGAAAATTTTATAAGAAAAACACTAAGACTCCAAAGATTGTGAAATTATCAGGATAAAAAATTTACAAAGGAGAAAATACAAGTGATAATTGATTAGCAGACACAAAGGAAAGTTTTCAAGATCATAGTTAATGGGAAAAAAACACACACATCACAAATTAAAACAAAACAGAAACAATTCCATATGTAATGTTTAAAGTTTCTTTTAAAAATCAATCATAAGATGGTAATATTAGGTATAATTGGGTAACAGATATAAGGGAATTCTTTGTACCATTTTTGCAGCTTTTCTGTAATTCTAAAATTAGTTCATTGACCTATTTGTCTATTCCTGCGTCAATTGCAAACTCTTAATCCCTGTAGTGTTATAATAAATTTTGATAACTGGCACCTACTTTTTTTTTTTTTTTTTGCAATTAATTATCTCAGCTATTCTTGACCCTTGGTTTTCAATAGAAAATGTAAAATCAACTTGTCAGTTTCCACAAAATCTCTGCTGGCATTTTCCATTAGAATTACATTGAATTCATAGGCTGGTTTGGGGAGGATTAACAGTGAGAGATAAGAACTGTAACAACAACATGCCGTGTGTACCTTCTTCTGTTCATGCTCCTTGAGCTCATCTCCCACGCCCTGTATCCTGGATAAAGCTGGGCCGGATCAGAGCTTATCGCCCCTGAGGTGCTATCTGGTCTTATGGGTGTACAGCTTATTTTTCCACTTTGAGTATTTCTGATACAATTTTAATCAGGTATGGAAAATAAAGCTTGCCTTCCTGTCTCCTAAACTAAGCTCCATTTTAGCAGGTGTCTGTGTTATGGTTTAGAATAAATTGATGACTCTTCTTATACCAGGAGGATGCTATTCTAACGTAATAGTCAACAGCAGAAACCTAGCTGATAATAGCTTTAAGTAGAAAAGGGAGTTCTACTCACATAACAAACATTCAGACAGCTGGATAAAGGGCTCAAAGGATGTTATCAGATCTCTGGATCTCTCACGTCTGCTTGTCTCTATAAGTTGGCTTCATTCTCTTCTTTGTCCTTTCTGAGGCTGGGATAGATGAACACAAATGAATCTAACCTAAATTATTCTTATAATTATCCATGCCAAAGAGTGTCTCCCACCCCTCCCCCTCTCTCTGACCTCAAGCACCCATATAGCAAATGGAAGACTGTCTTTAGTCATTGCCTACATTAATCACCTTGGCCAGGGGAATGCAGGCTTGGCTAGCTGTGTGTGCACAAGTGTGCATGCGCACCCGCGCGCACACACACATACACACACACACACACACACACACACACCCTCTTTGACTTGGTGTATATTGAGGGGTAGGCAGTGGAGAGAACTGTTGTCAGTCAGCCTCACCTGAATCTTGAGAATGAGTTCCCCACAGCACAGAGGAGTTGTGTTTCCAGAAGAAGGGAAGGAAAGCTCAATAGACCAGAATAGCATATATCACTGAAGTTATATAAGTACTTGGCCTCATCTCACACCACCTGTTGTAGTCTTTCATCACCTCTTCTTTAAAGAGCTAAGTAAGGCAAAAACACCATTTATTAAATTGTAAAAACAAAAACTTGCAGAGTCTATGTAAATTTTAATCATTGTCTTAAAAATAAGAAAGAATTAAACATGGTCTAAAAATATTGTATAAATCTTTGCCTATTTAGGCGTTTAATCTGTAAGTGTTCAGATGAAATGTTTCCATTGCTGGTGCAAACCCCCAGACTTCAGAACTTTCCCACTACTGACTGAATGTACAAATAACCACTGCTTCAGGCATTGGGCAAACTCAGGTCCCTTCCCCACTTCCCTGGCCACAACTGCAGATTAGAATCTCAGTTCTAATGGAACTTTTAATCTCAGTTCTTTGGAAGCTTTTAAAAATTCCTATGCCCAGGTGGTAACCCAGACAAGGGGAATCAAAATCTCTGGGATTAGAACCTTGCCTACTGAGCATGTCTTTCTCTACTCTCTCCTACCTCTTTGTAGCTCTTTATGTTTCCTTTTCTTCTTTAATTGGGATGCCTGCTTCTATCAAGCACTAGGATGAAATAGATGGATAAATGTGTCCAAATTTGTTCTTTAGAGGGATTATGGTTGTTACTTCTCTCTCCCCAATCCCATAGGATTGTATTCATTTTTTTCCGTCCTCTAAAGCAAATAATAACAATAATTTTTATCCAGCCTTTTCCCTCTGTTTGAGAAAGATAAACAAATGTGTGGTTTGCTCATACATCAAAGTCCTATTAGAATATCTCCTGTTCACTAGAGAATTATGCCACATTTTTCACATTAAAAATATATTAAAAATTTTTTACTATGGAGTTTCAGCCATGTGCTATTGTTTCTGGTTGTTAAGTATTGTGCATGGAAGGGTGAACATTATGAAGGGGAAAACATAAAAGCAAATGTTTACTCACACGCTCCAACCATGAACCCGAAACAAACAAGTGTTTGTATCTGAATCACAGGGCAGGATTTCGAAAACTCACCCAACTCTTCTCAAACAGAGTCCTGCCAATGTAACTGCTTCATAGCAAAATAAAAGCAGTTTTTTGTCTTACTGATTATCATTGAGATGACGAAGTAGCTTTTACATCCTTCCAGTTATTTGTAAAGAAATGTCTAAGCCCTCAGGACAGAGGAAGCCCTTTCAGGAGCCTGAGCTTCCTTTCTCCTTAGCTGGAACCTCCAGACTTCATGACTACCCCCCTCTTTGAAGAACTTATAGCCTATCCCACTTCTTATAGTAAAACTGAAACCTTCTTATTGTAAAACTAAAATTACACAAGTCCTGAGCATCCTAATCCATATTCCACATTTAAATCCTAAAAGTAGGGTGGAATGTGTGATGTCCTTGAACTTTTCTTTTGAGTTCCTCCCTTCAAGGTGCTTCTTCCATACAACTGGTCTTGCCACATAATTGTTTTACCTGTTACTTTCCCCCCACTCCGTGTTGTTTTAGTTCTCTTTCCTTTTACCTGACCATCATGTTATCATATTGTATCCTTCACATAATTGCTTTTATTTCCTTTTCCCTCAAAGCTTTTTGGTCTAAAACTTGTCTTTGCTTTTCTCTGGCGATAATACATCCAACTACATTTTCTTTTCATACAGCTATTCTTTTATACATTGCACTAGAGGCCCAATGCACGAAATTCATACATGGGGGGGGGGCGGGGGAGAGGGGAACCCTCAGCCCAGCCTGCACCCTCTCTAGGGATCGGGTCTAAACTGGCAGTCAGACATTCCTCTCGCAATCTGCAATCTGGATCCTAACTGCTCACCTGCCTGCCTGCCTGATTGCTCCTAACCACTCTGCCTGCCTGCCTGATCACCCCTAACTGCCTCTGCCTGCCTGCCTGATCACCCCTAACTGCTCCCCTGCTGGCCAAATCACCCCTTATTGCTCTCTCCTGATGGCTCCTAATTGCTATCCCCTGCTGGCCTGATCACCCCTAACTGCCTCTGCCTCAGCCCCCGCCACCGTGGCTTTGTCTAGAAGGACATCCAGAAGACATCTGGTCTAATTAGCATATTACCCTTTTATTAGTTTATATGAGCATACTTTCCAGGCACCAACATTCATACTTCAGCCACCTCCACTGGAAAATCCACATTATCTTTTAGTTTGTTTGGGAAAATATTTGTATTCCATAGCTATTTTTTTCTTATTCTATTTAAGGAGTGTTATTCTTTATTTTTGTTTTCACGTTGTTTACTTTTTACCTTTTCCTGAGTTGGAAGTTTGGAGATCAAGATGGTAAGAATCAGAACAGAAAATTGGTAAAATACCCATCTCAAAGCAAGCAGGCTCTTCGCTGTAAGGTACATGCAGAAAAGAGGCTGGTTCTTTCATAACATTCATTCATTTAATAACATTCATCCAACAAATAAAAACTTTGTTAGACAATAGACATACAAAGATGAAAAGATGCAGAATCCCTCAAGGATTTAATAATCAATCTATTGTAATGAATCTCCATTTAGGAAAATTTGATTATATAATGCAGATTTTATGTATAAAAATTAGTTGGCATGTTAATTCATAGATTTATGAATATACTTTACAACTTATCTTATTTCTAATCATGCACTTTGGGAACCAAAATTACCCATGGCTTTAACTAACATTTATACATGCTGGAGGCTAATTCCAGAAGGGCATAATAAATGCGAGAAGTTCATCAGAAGGCTGATGGACACATTCAGCAGGGCTAAAAATCTGCATGTTATTGCCTGCTGCCAGACAGCTGAGGGAAGTTCCCCCAACCTGATAATCCTTTACTGTTTACCAAACCTTACCTTTGATATGTATATCTGCTTTGCCAAAGGGAAAATGTGTGAATAAAAAGCCCTGGGTCTGGATATTCAGGGAGTTTAGTCACTAGAGCTAAGCCTCCCCTGGCTCCCCCAAAATGCCTTCCAAATTTATATTTCATGTCTAGTTTATTTAATTTATGTGCAGCCCTTCTCCAGACTCCTGAACCCTTGCAGCTGTGGAAAGACCCCAGCATTTATGGCGCCAGAGACAAGGACATATGGAGAAGAAGATTTTGCCTGGGTGAAGAAAAGAAATTCACCCAGGAAAGGTGAAGGATTACCAGTAAAGTTGGGATAACTGAAAATTTGGTGAGGAGATTCACTGTATGTAAAGCCCATGCCAAGCTTTGGATTTCACAAACCAGAGCGGGTGGGAAAGTCTTCTGTTTCAAGCCAGGCCATAATGGGGAAGGATTCAACCAAAAGGCAAAAAAAATCATTGTAAATTTTTAGCTTCATGCTCAAGGATAAAGAAATTGAAATGTCAAAAGATACTCTTTTAAATCAGGCTCAAGGAAAACCAGTGCCGTTATCCTCTTTAACTATGTGGGGTCTTGTTCAAACTGTATTATACCTAATTCACCTTGGGGATCAAAAATCTGTAAAAATAAAAAAGGCCCCGGATCCTTTGCTTCTAGTGTGCAAAGACTTGGCAGCTAGAGAGGGTGGAGCTGTTAATCCTCTCGCCAGGGAACTCTCTAATGCTTTGTTTAAAAATTACCATAGGATGCCTTGGGACAGGCAGATTTTAGCAAAAATCACTTTAAAGGCCAGTCAATGCTATGGAGAGCAGAATAGGAAAAGATTCAGGTAAAGAACTTTGATTTATTGAGTCTTATTGATCTGTCATTTTTAGTTTAATGTGTTTATTGTTAGTCTATTAAGCATGCCTTTAATTCAATAAGAAAGGAACCTGGGTGGCCAGGTCAGTTGCTAAATTTCCCCAAAGCAAGCAGGATATGGGGGTGGGGAGACACATGGTGATCCTGTAAAATGGATGCCCACTTCTGAGAGTACTATTAAAAATTCTCATGTTTTTTTTTTATTTCCTGGTTCATCATTTAAAAGTTTTACAGAATTTAGGAATGCATCTGGGATTTCTGTACTCATAAAGAGAGAAAGCTAGATTAAGACAAAAAGTGCACATAGTCAGATTTTGGATAAAGGTTTTGGGCTAAACTTAATCTTTTATGGATGCTACAGAATAAACCCAACACTGTTTTTTCCTCAAAAAGATGGTGGAGATGATCCAAGGAAAAGATACAGGCAGATTCTAAGCAACAAGATTGGTATTTCCATAATAAAGAGTAGTTTTTAAATAATAATGAACCACTTTCCAAAGTTAACCTTAAGGCCACTAAAAGTTAATAAGTTATCTCTGTTACAGAATTTGCCCCCCCCCCCCTCAAAAAATACCTTGGATAATAATAATTGGCTTTAAAATCTCAAAATTATTGAAACATGGAAAAAATAGATGTATCTAAAATTAAGGATTTGTGGTGGAGCTTTTCAGTGATAATTATAGGTAATGAAGGTCTAGTAGCCCAGGGGAAACTGGCTTCACTCTTTAGAGGGCTGATCACCCTTCCCCCAAAGAAAAAATGTGGTAGTTTTACATCAAGCAGATGAGCTATACTTGTTTCGCCAGTCAGAAACATGGTTTTCCAGAGTAGTTGGCAACTTAGAGCTTTGGAGTTTGCTGAATTAAATAATAAAACTTATTAAATATCTAGGTATTTTGAAATGACAAAATACTGAAATGTTAATCTAAGTTTGCCTCGTATGAAAAATCTAGAGGATAGAATTAAACCTATTAATTAAACTAGAGGCCCAGTGCACGAAATTCGTGCATGGGGGGCGGTTGTCCCTCAACCCAGCCTGCACCCTCTCCAATCTGGGACCCCTCAAGGGATGTCCAACTGCCCATTTAGGCCCAGTGGGATTGAGCCTAAACAAGCAGTCGGACATCCCTCTCACAATCCAGGACTGCTGGCTCCCACTTGCTCACCTGCCTGCCTGCTTGATTGACCCTAACCGCTTCTGCCTGCCAGCCTGATCACCCCCTAACCACTCCCCTGCCAGCCTGATTGATGCCTAACTGCTCCCCTGACAGCCCGATTACCCCTAACTGCCCTCCCCTGCAGGACTGATCACCCCTAACTGCCCTCCCCTGCCAACCTGGTCACCCCTAACTGCCTTCCCCTGCAGGCCAGCTCACCCCTAACTGCCCTCCATTGCCAGCCTGGTCACCCCAACTTCCCTCCCTGCTGGCCCGGTCACCTCTAACTGCCCTCCCTTACCAGCCTGGTCATCCCCAACTACCCTCCCCTGCAGGCCTGGGTCCCCCCGCAACTGTCCTCCCCTGCAGGACTGGTCGCCTCCAACTGCCCTCTTCTTCCAGCCCTGTCACACCTAACTGCCCTCCCCTGCAGACCTGATCACCCCCAACTGCCCTCCCTTGCAGGCCTGGTCCCTCCCAACTGCTCTCCCCTGCTGGCCTAATCGCCCACAACTGCCCTCTCCTGCTGGCCATCTTGTGGTGGCCATCTTGTGTCCACATGGGGGCAGCCATCTTTGACCACATGGAGGCAGCCATCTTGTGTGTTGGAGTGATGGTCAATTTGCATATTACTCTTTTATTAGATAGGATATGTCTTGTATCTTTGAAAATGTAAAGTTATTATTAATCTAAGAAATGCTAAGTATTTAACTTACCAGCTAAAATTTAAGGCTTCTAAGAGGTTAAAGTTCAAATTAAGTTGGGAGAAATTATATAGTTGTGATAACAAAATACATAAAGTGTAGAAATTTATTTTTGAGAAAATAATTCTTGTATTTTCTCTAAAGAAATTAGTAGTTCAAAATATATTGTTTATTGGTCTGATTAAAGAAAGAGGATTAATTCTGTGGTCTGAACCAAATTTTTAATATAAAAACCAGTTTAAATTTAATTGATATATTTTAGAATAATTATAAAAATATATAATATAATCTTTGGGACCATAAATATGATGGTCTTTCCAAGTTAAACTTCAAGACTCTAATTGAGAGATGACTTTTGGAACATTCCAAGGGCCCTGGAGTGGTTCAAGAATTTATTCTCTTCTTAAAAGAACTAATTTTTAATTAGGCTGATCTAATATACTTGAATTCATGTGGAAAGCTTTATCAAATAAAAATTAATGACTATATTTTATTTATATACATATATTTTAAATGTTCTGGGGGTTTTGACCTCTAAGGGAGGGCAAGACAAAGTAGCTAAATATTTCTTAAGATTCAGCAGTGGAATTTTAAAGACAAAAGCCCCAGGCAGCCTGCTTTCAGATAGGATGGGGGGATGGGACAGCATCTATACCTCATAGATCAAACATATAAGTTTGCTTACTTTGTTTTTTCAATAAAGATGCCTACTTTAATTACTTAATAAATTAGCTTTTTAAAATATAATCAAGGTCTCATATAATTTCAGTTATATGTGAGAAGCAAATATTTTTATATACAAATGGATTCTAGTAAAGTCCTTTGAAATAGTAACTGAGACCTCCCATAACCCCTCTGTATATGCAAATGAGCACTAGCTATAAAGAATACTGTTTAAAAGTAAGTTTTAAACTTAATAAAAAGGAGAAATTTAAAAATTTTAAATCTCTTCAGCTAATATTTACAAGGCAAACTGAAGGTTATTATTCAAGCATTAAATCTGATTATTAATAAAGTCACCATAACTAGGAAGAGAGTCACTTAAAATATAGGCATGGGTGCATTATTCAGCATCTCAGAAGTAATTATGTGTGTTGCTCGGTTTAAAAGAAAGAAAAAAGGCTTTTAAAAGAAACTCTCTAAAGATGTCTTAGAAATTACTCTGGGAAGAAATAAAGGGAGGTTTTCTTCAAATGTCTGGAAAATTGTAATTAAAAGTTAATATATTAGGCCTCAAAAAGAAAAGTAAGTAATTTGCATTTTGCATCCCTAAACAAAGCTTATGTAACTTTACTCAAAGATTGATAGCAGAAATTCAATTATTGTCATTTATTGTCCACACCCAAGGACAAATAAAATTTAAAAATAAGCCTTATTTCAGATTGATTTAAATTGGCAAATTGAAATAAGTGAATATTCAGGGAACTTAGTTGTACTAGGCAGGAACCTATTCCTGGAGCATTAACTAACTTTTTACCAATGGTTCATCTCATAGTAAAGCTGCCTATAATGCAATGAGTCCAGAACAGTCATTTTTCTATATTAAGAATTAAATTAAAAGCTATCAAGGCTGCATTGCAGGATTTCCAAAAACCTCTTGATATTATTTAAAACAAAAAAAGGGGGGATAGTGGAGTAATCTCCTGTAAGTAAATTACATCAAGCCTTAATTACTTAAATTTTTTACTTTAAAATTTTTTTCACTTGTAATGCTGATGGCAAGACACACATGGTGTCAGAATAAGCCAAAGGAAAATGGTTTGGAAAAATGAAAAAAATCTCGAGCCTAGTTTATAGAAAAGATTCCTTTATTAACCTTTGGTTGAGAATATGCTTATATATTTCCAGAGAACTCCTCCAAGCCCATGTGGATTCCTGCAACAATGGATCCAAGAGAGGAACTGACCAGACTACTCCAGCCATAGATGGCAGTGGCCCTAAGCAACACGCTGAGGAGACAGAGGAGAAACAGTTCAGAGATGGAGGATGAAAAGACGCCTTACCACGTGAGCAGTCAGCAGCTGTGCATCACTGCAGGCTTCCCCAGACAAAGCCAAAGAAGGTCAGACCTGCATCACCATTTATCACTGTTTGTCCATCATCCAGAACTGGAATATCATTGCTGTCATGTCACAGGGGACAGTGATTGGGAAGAGGACTCAAAGAACTGTTGGCCCGGAAAGGAGCTTACTACAGACTGATTCCTTTGATGCCTGGCGGCAATTTAAAAGGACATGATAGAACTCATTCCTTTCCATTGAATCTAAAAATCTAAAAGGATCCTAGTTCTGCAAATGGCATACATTCTTGTTAAATTTATTAAATCAGAAAGGGTGATGTGCTGGAGGCTAATTCCAGAAGGGCATAATAAATGCAAGAAGTTCGTCAGAATCAGCAGGGCTGAAAATCTGCAGGTTATTGCCTGCTGCCAGACAGCTGAGGGCAATTCCCCCAACCTGATAATCCTTTACTGTTTACCCAACCTTACCTTTGATATGTATATCTGCTTTGCTAAAGTCTAAGGGTAAAATGTGTGAATAAAAAGCCCTGGGTCCAGATATTCGGGGAGCTTAGTCACTAGAGCTAAGCCTCCCCTGGCTCCCCCAAAATGCCTTCCAAATTTATATTTCACGTGTAGTTTATTTAATTTACGTGCAGCCCTTCTTCAGATTTCTGAACCCTTGCAACTGCAGAAAGACCCCAGCATATACACTCATGGAGCCTGAACATATATTTGCCTATTAAAATATCCATTAAGCAAATCAAGTTAACATTTACCCAAACCAACTTTTGATAGACCCATAAGCTTGCTCTTTCCTCAATCTGACAACCTTCCAGCCCCTTAAAATAGCTTTATTTAGTGTTGTAGAAATATCTTCCATTTTTACTCAGATATTAGAACCCTATATTTATGTAATAGAATTTGGGAACTGAAAAGAACAGTAGGAAGTAGTTTAATATCCTTGATTTAAAAATAAGAAAATTGTAACTCACAGAATTTATGCTCAAGGTCACCCAGGCAGGAGTAATGACATTTTCAAAAATTGAATTTAATTATTTAATCTACTTAGATAATAAAGTATTGAGACATTTTTCTGAAAAGGATTTAACAATAACATGACAGTAAAATATAAATAACTTTAAATTGTAAACTATAGAAAATACATGTGAAAATAAAAAAATTGGACCCTAGTGAAAGACAATATTATTTTAAATTTTTGAGTGTCATTAAATGTGCTTATTGGTTAGAGGACTAAATAAGCAATGGAGAACCTGGTCTGACCCAAAACTCAGAGGTGCATAGGCCTCTGCGATATAAGCTTACTTATTAATGTTTCTTTTTTATTAATTTTTAAGTTGACTTTTAAAATATGTTTTTATTGATTTTTAGAGAGAGAGGAAGGGAGAGGGATAGAGAGATAGAAACATCAATGAGAGGGAAATATCATCCATTGGCTGCCTCCTGCCCACCCCCTACTGGGGGTTGAGCCTATAACCCCGGGGCATGTGCTCTGGCCAGGAATCGAACTGCTGACCTCTTAATTAATGAGTCGGTGCTCAACCACTGAGCTACACTGGTCAGGCTATTTATATATTTTTAATAGTAATTAATCTCTCACATAAAACACTGCCACACATTTGTGCTTGAAGTTTATTAGATATTTGCAATAAGCTGGAATTATTTGGAATTGATAAGTAAAATACATATACATATATATATTATATATATTTAATTTGTTAAGCAACTGCTTCTGAATAATATTTTATTTGAGATGATTAATTATTTGAGACCTGCCTATAGACACATGGCACTGCATTATAAATCACATCTTATTTTCATTCATAATGAATAAAATGATGTTCATTTTTTGGACATGATTTATCATTTGCAGATTCTATCTGCTATCTGTGTGGGATAGGAAAACAGATGGATTATCTTATTAAAAATTATTCACATTTTGCTATTAAATTCTCTGCATACCCAGAGGAAAAAAAATCAATGAGCAGTGTCTTCTCCATATCCCAATATTAAGCTGCATTGAATTACTGATGGAAAGAAAGGTTACGAATGAGTTCCTTTTATAAGAGAAGCAAAATACATGCCAGCATCTGGACTTTTCAAACCATTTTATCCAGGTATCATTTGATCTGTAATTTTTTAAGGATGTCTACTTGCTATTTACATATATTCTGTCTTCTTTCAGAAGCATGGTGAGTAATATAGGTGTTAAGCCTTGAGATAAGAGTTCTTTTTTCTTTTGATGCAATTCCCTCCAGCTCTCCGTGATATGTAATCTCAAAGTTAAAGCAGTTGCTACTATTTTATGAAATGTCACTCTCATTGCCTGGTAGGTCTCTGTTCCCAGACTGCTATTGTGAAAGCTGGTCACCAGGGCCATCTTTACTGTCTGGTGACAATGGTGGATGTCTGCTGTATTCCTAATAGGATTACTCAGATGAGGCTGTAAGGAAACTTAATAAAATATCAAGAGCAAATAGGATTCAGGACTTTAGGACCAGCCTTGCATTACAATGCCAGCACTGCCAGCTACTGTCTGTATATCTTTGGACAATTTACCTCTATGAGCTACAAATTCCGTATATGCACAGTGGGGATTAAAATAAAATGCATCTGAGGGTTCAGTGAGCACTGGCATAAAGAAAAGCTTTTATAATTGCTAGTTATTTGCTGACATTACATATGAAGTTAGGGAAAATACATTAATATTTCTGAATCTCAGGCTTCTCATCTGTAAAGTGGGGAATGATAATAATATTTTGGCAGAATTTCCCTGGGTCTTTGATACAATATATGTAACACATAGAACAGCATCTGGATGTAATAGGCAATCAATCATTTTATTGCATCTGCCAATACTTCTTTGGATTTTTATTTTTTACACATCCCTGTCAATGAATATTTACTTAGTAAACACAGTTTTAGGGGATTTTTCAGAGTGAAAATCTGAGCAAGTAAACTATCTCTGTATAGTTAAGAACACAGATAAGCTTAGTTCTAATCTCAGCTTTGCCACTTATTCTTCTTATAACCTTCAGCAAATATATGAATTCTCTGTGCCTTAGATTTCTGACCTTTAAAATAGGGATGCTATAGTGTCCATTGTGTCCAATTGCTATAAGGATTAAATAAATGAATATATAAAATATGCTTCAAGTAGCATCTGACAAACAGTAAATGCTAAATAAATACTTGCTATCATTATTCCCTGAAAGAAGGTCCAAATATAACTTTTCAAATTTATACACACACATGGAGGCAGGCATGCTTGCACACTTGCATTCACTCACCCACACGTAAACATATCTATCTTGGTGCCAGGGCTGACCAGCAGACTCTGAGTGATGAATGAATGGATTACTCTGGCACAAAGTTTGCTGTGAAAGAGAGGGCTAAGGGACTGCCTGGCTAAAGTAACCAGACAGCCTCGAATGCCTGACTCATTAGCCTTTTATTGTAGCAGTAGTTTGAGATAAAGTTTATCTTTCAGATACAATCAGCAGAGTAAGTAATATTGAGAGGACACATGTGTTTGTAATGCCCTGAAAGCAAGGACACCCAAAAGATTAAGCATAAAAATTCCAGTGAACACCCAGGTGTCTGCACATGCATAGACTTGTTTTGTAAGGTCAAGGAATAATCAGGGGTGCCACCTTGAACATTCCCCTAAGTCTCCCCTAAGTCTGAATTCCAATAAACAGGGCAGGCAGCCTTCTACACACTTCCCGTTTCTCAGAATGTCCTCCTTACAATCTTTTCAACCAAGTCTCATGTTTCCCCACATCTTGGTGGCCAACAGTGAATTTAACTGAGAAATTAGTTAAGAACTATGTGTAAAGTGGATTCTAATCAAATTAATTATTTTCCTTATTATAAGGAGGATGAATATTATATAGAAGACACATCAATGACTTAGATAATGTGGTTCCAGGTAAGTTTAATTTTTCCAGGAATTAATTTACCTATAAATTAATATACCTCCCTCACTTTATTCCACAAATAATTTGAGGTGGCTTATTTTTCTCACAATCACATTTAAATATCCCAATGATAATGATAAATTCAAACATGTTTAGCATGTTATTTAGTATGCATTTCCAAAGCCACACATTATAAATTACATTTCAGCATTAGGTGTAAATTAGCATCCTGTTTTCTATATGCTCTCCATTCACTCTAGCAGTAATGAGAATACAGGAAGACTCTATAACTATGAATGTTGAAACACAAAGAATTCTGTGAAATACTATTTCTAGAACAGAAAGTGGCCCAAGCAGGGAAAAGAGTGTTTTTTTTTTGTTTTGTTTTGTTTTGTTATTGTTATTTTTAAACATATTTTATTGATATTTCACGGAGAGGAAGGGAGAGGGATAGAGAGCTAGAAACATCGATGAGAGAGAAACATCGATCAGCTGCCTCCTGCACATCCCCCACTGGGGATGTGATGTGCCCACAACCAATGTACATGCCCTTGACCGGAATCGAACCCGGGACCTTTCAGTCCGCAGGCCGACGCTCTATCCACTGAGCCAAACCGGTTTCGGCGAGGGAAAAGAGTGTTTTATGCACTGTATGCAAAAGCAAATCTGCAGTGAAATATCTGAAGTAATAAATACATTTTCTGTTTTCCCTTGTGTAAATTTGTTCTTTTTAAGTAGAGACCCTAGGTCTGTTTTGATGGCTAGTGGGGAAAGAGAAGAGCTAAATCTTCATGGAGTGGGTTATATATTTTTGTTCTGATGTAACAGGTCCTCATCAATTCCCATCACCCCTTATTACTTGAAACATCCCAACCACCCAAGACAAAACACCTCAAATTCCTCAAAACAGACCACTGTGATCTGATCCCAGAGCCTGATGGGAGGAGCAAGGAGGGTGATGCTAGCACTTAAGCCCATCCTTGTCCTGCAGGCACTTCACTTAATGCAGGACAGGAGAATTGGGCTTCACTCCTGCAGGTTTCTGAGTCTCAAACACAGAGATGTCCAGGAATGGACTAAATTGAAATATATATGTATGTATATGTATATATATGTATATGTATATATATGTAATTTCAGATGTTTCCCATCCCCCCCTTTACCTCTCTCCTCCCAACCTCAACCTCTCCCACCCTCGCCCCACCACCACGGTCTTCACCACCCTAATGCCCATGTCCATGGGCTATGCATATAACTATATATGTTCTCTGGTTTAGCTCTTCTCATGCCCCCATTCCTACATCGAGGTATTGACAACCAAAATTGTGAGCTGAGGTTTTTTTTCAGAGTAGTGTCTCATGACCCCAAAGTATGAGCTCCGAGGACCAGAAGATTTAAGCAAAAGCATGGAAAATTTATTACAAGCAGATTCAGACTTCCTGCGCAGGGAGGGGGCCCAAATAATGGGTCACCAGTGAAGTTAGTTGGTCTAAGGGTACATGTGCTACAAGCCTGCTCTATATCTACCTGTGTCACCACCTGATTGATTCCTTCATTGTTCTTGCTTAGCAACTGACATGAACTCTTCCTGTTCCTATGCATCAGTACACCTTGTTGTTGCAGGCCCTCCCTTTGTTTCACATGCCTCCCACTCTGAGTCCAAAAACATTCCATTATTTCAGCATGGTTGGTTTCTGTGATTAGGCTCAAACTGCTGTCTGCCCCTGCCTATGTTACACCTGTCTTTGTTTTCCACTGGACCCCTGCCCTGTTTGCCTGTGTATTAAGCTAATTCCTCTCAGTTCCCCCTGCTCTGATTAGGAGACACCAACTGCTGTTGGGAGCAGGGGCAACAACTGCTCTGGCTACTTCCTGCTGACAGTGGGCATTGCTGGGGAGCAATTGTCAGGTCTCATAGGAGGAGGCCTGTCTAAGGGTCCACAGAAAAAGGCAGTTATCTCCATCTGAGGCTGCATTTGGAGGACCATCTATAGCTTGAATGCTTCTATATTCGAAGAAACAAAGCGGATTAGGAGGTTTAATAGGCAAGGGCCAAAGATTAAGGCCAGGACTACTATGATTAGAGATCCAGCTAATGGTAGGAGCCATGATAGTCAATTTATTTTGGATAGCCAATTTGCCCAAGAACCTGTGAGATTTTGTTGAATGTCTGAGGCTTTATCTGCTAGGTTCCTTGCTGTATCTTTGACAATGCCAGATTGGTTTACATAAAAACAAAATTCCTCTTCTAAAAATAGGTACAGGCCACCCTTCTCAGAGGTGTATGACTGTAATTTCAGAGGACTGGAAAACAGCGGATAAGAGGTGGTCGATTTCCTTATGGTATTTAATTGGAGACGCATTAACTGTTAAATACTGTCTCTCCTTCCAAATGGCTGCATGGGCATGTAAAACCAGGAAGACATTCTTGGAATTGGTATAGATGTGGACTCATTTTCCCTGGCTTAATTCTAGAGCTAAGAACAATCAGTTCTGCCAGCTGTGCACTGGTTCCTGGGATAAGGGGCTGATTTTCAACAGTCTCATTTAAGGAGACTATTGCATATTTTGCCTTTCTGGTCCTTGCTGAACGTATGAGCTGCCATTTATAAATAGCACCAGGTCAAGATTATCCAGAGGGGTCTCCTTTAAGTCTTCCCTTGCAGCATATGTTTGTAAAAGAACCTATTCACATTTATTTAGAGCAGTGGTTCTCAACCTTTCTAATGCCGCGACCCTTTAATACAGTTCCTCATGTTGTGGTGACCCCCAACCATAAAATTATTTTCGTTGCTACTTCATAACTGTAATTTTGCTACTGTTATGAACCGTAATGTAAATATCTGTGTTTTCTGATGGTCTTAGGCGACCCTGCTAGCGGTTCTCAACTTGTGGGTCGCCTAAGACCATCGGAAAACACAGATATTTACATTACGATTAATTGACAGTAGCAAAATTACAGTTATGAAGTAGCAATGAAAATAATTTTATGGTTGGGGGTCACCACAACATGAGGAACTGTATTAAAGGGTGGCGGCATTAGAAAGGTTGAGAACCACTGATTTAGAGGTTCCTTATCCTCTTCAGGGAGAAATGAGGCAGGGTTTGGAGTAGGACAGGTTGTCATCTGGACAGACAGGCCTTCTAGAAGGAGGGCTTGGTACTTCCACAGCCAGCTATCAGAAAGCCATAAGCCACCCTTGGTATTTAAGAAGGAGACTACAGTATGTGGGGTGTACACAGTTAAATATTGTCCCAGGGTCAACTTAGCCCCTCAGGGAACAATAGGACAACTGTAGCCATTACCTGTAAGCAGGAAGGCCAGCCCTTGGCCACATCAATTTCCTTGCTCAGATATCCTATTAGTTGTTGGGTATGTCCTCTAAGTTGTGTCAGGTCTGCCAAGGCCATTCCCCCCTTTCTGTCATGTATAGGTTGAGTTCTTGACCTGTTGGAAGACTCAAGGCAGAGGCTTGTAAAAGGGCCTTCTTTAATTGCTTAAAGGCTTTCTCGGCCTCAGGTTCCCAGACTAAAATAGAGAAATTGTTCTTTTGGGCCTCCTTGATCAGTTGGTAAAGAGGGCATGCTGTTTCCCCATAACCAAGAATCCATAGCCTGCAGTACCCGGTAATGCCCAAGAAGCCTTTCCATTGCTTTAAAGTTTGGGGCAGAGGGAAGCTGAGAATAGGACCAATCTGGTCCTCCCCTAGAGCACATGTTCCCTTTGACAGATGAAGGCCAAGGTACTTTACTGAGCTAAACACAGCTGGGTCTTGGCCTTGGGAACTTTATAACCCTTTTCTGCTAGAAAATTCTGTAAGGCCTTAGTTCCCTCTTCGGAGGTTTCCTCTGAGGGGGAACACAATATGATGTCATTCACATATTGGAGAACCTTAGTGCCAGGAGAATTAAATTGCCTGAGATCTCTGGATAAGGCTTGCCCAAATAAATGAGGGCTACCCTGAAAGCCTTGGGGCAACACTGTTCCACTCAATTGACTGTCATGATCATTGGAATCCTCAAAAGCAAACAGAAATTAAGATTCAGGATGCAAAGGTATGCAGAAAAAAGGCATCTTTGAGTTCTAACACAGTGAACCACTCTGTCCTCAGGAATTTGAGCAAGCAAAGTATTAGGCTTGGGAACAATAGGATAAATGAGAATCACTGCCTCATTTACTAACAGTAAGTTCTGAACTAGTCTCCATTCCCTATTAGGTTTTTGTACCCCTAATATGGGAGTATTGCAGGGATTATCACATGGCTTCAATAAGCCTTGGGCTTTTAAATGGTCTATTATAACTCTAGTCCCTCATGGGCCTCAGGCTTGAGGGGATACTTTCTTTGATGTGTGTATGAGGCTGAATCCTTGAAGTGTGCCTGAGATGGGGACCCCAGTGATGGCTCGCCCTATCCTGCCCTGAGTGGCCCAAATGTCAGGGTTAATTTCAGTCTATACCAGGGGAAGACACAGTATTTGCTCTGGATGTAAGAATAGTTGTCCCCAGGCGGGCTAAGATATCCCACCCCAAAAGGGGTGCAGGGCTTTCTGGCATAATCAGGAAGGTATAGGTAAAGAATAGCTCACCCCAGCTACACCCTAAAGCAGGAGTGGGCAAACTTTTTGACTCGAGGGCCACAATGGGTTCTTAAACTGGACTGGAGGGCCGGAACAAAAGCATGGATGAAGTGTTTGTGTGAACTAATATAAATTCAAAGTAAACATCATTACATAAAAGGGTACGGTCTTTTTTTTTTATTTCAATAATTTTATTCATTTCAAACATTTTAACAAGAAGAATGTAAACACTAATTATTATAATTTGAAACTTCAAAAAATGGAGGAATCATAGCACAATAACATACGTTATATTGAAGATGGCAAAGGCAAAATAAAATTGCCTAACAAAGGAAAGGTACAAAAGCCTTTCAAATTAAACTTAAATATAATAAAATAATTTAAAACTAAAACAAATAGAAAAGAACAAAATGTGTAAACAGTAAATTAAACATTTTCTTTAGTGCAACTTCCAAATTATGCCCGGGACGTAGATGTAGATGGCAATGTAGACTGGGTTGAAAGGTTTTTGGTCTTTAAAACGTCAACTTCAGTGGGAATAGTGTTGTTGGTCTCCTTTTTTAGATAATGCATCAAAGTCTGGAGATAGTTTTGTTGTGGCTATTCTCAGGATAGATCTGAGGTGTTCGTCAGTTAAGCTGGATCTGTGAGGGGCTTTGTTGATGTTCATGACGCTAAATGTCTGCTCACAAACATAGGTTGACCCAAACAGCACCAGTATCTTCTGTGCCATCCTCCAGATGTTTGGAAAAGTGGCTTCATTAAGTGGAGCATAAAAGTCTCTTAGTTCAAGAGAGCTGGATTTCTCCTTTAGGACAAAGTCAGACTGAAGATCGATGAGTTCCAGTTGCACCTCTTCTGGTGCTGTTTCAGGGTTTTGTGACAAAGGACAGGCCACCAGTTGAAGTGACTGGTCAATTTTTTCAACATCAGAAAACCGACGACAGAATTCTGCATGCAGGTCATCCAGTGATTTGCTGTATTTCTTCACGTTTTGGATGGTCTCCTTCTGTGTGGCTAGTGTGGCAAAATGAGTGAAGACTTTGTCTGAAATTTGTCTGGAAAAGAAAATCAGCTTTGATTTAAAGGCTTTCACATTAGTGTACATGTCATGTACATACTGATCTTTTCCCTGTAGCTTCACATTTAGTTCATTCAAATGTGAAAATATATCTACAGCAAATGCAACGTCACACAGCCAATTCTTGTCACTCAGCTCAGTAAATTCGTCAGACTTCCCCTTTAATTTCAAAAATGCACCAATCTCTTCTTTGAGCTCCCACACTCGTTGGAAAACTTTGCCCAAACTCAACCAGCGGACACGAGAGTGGTAAAGTAAGTCGTGGTGATCCGCATCAGTTTCCTTCAGAAACTTAATAAACTGACGGTGCTGAAGTCCCTTTGCTGGAATGAAATTAACAAGCTTTAAGACAGGATTAACAACATGATTAAGTTGTAATATAGACTTGCACAATGATTCCTGGTGAATAATACAGTGAAGAAAAATAACATCTTGGTTAGGGTTCTCCTCTTTCACTTTATCCTGAATTCTTTTTAGCAGTCCAACATTTTTTCCAGTTAAATTTGGAGATCCATCTGTCGTGACATTAGCAAGTTTACTCCATGGTAGCTTCATTTTCTCGATGACAGTAGACACCCGGTCATACAAGTCCTCTCCCCGTGTTTTTCCTTTCAGTGGCTCCATGGCTAAAAACTCCTCCGTAATTTCAAAATTGTCACTAATCCCTCGGATAAAAATTAAGAGCTGAGCAGTGTCCTTTACGTCATTACTTTCATCCAATGCTAGTGAATAAAACTTAAAGAACTCTGCCTTACTATTTAACTTGCTGGCCAAATCTTCATCAATCAGTTCCACTTCTACAAGTCACTGTCCTGCGTGATAAGCTGAGTTTTTCAAACTTGCCTTTGCTCTCTGGACACAAGAGACCTGCTGTCTCTATCATACATTCTTTCAAAAACTCACCTTCAGAGAGAGGTTTGCTAGCTTTTGCTAATTTGAATGATAGCATAAAACTTGCTTTGGTAGTTCTCTTGAATTGCAGTTTGTCTGTGAAAGACATTTTGCTGAGCCTGTAATTTAGCCATCAACCTCTGTGCAGTAGCCTCCCGTTCTTGAGGTGACTGCTTGCTAGCATAGTTGCCATGCTTTGTGGCAAAGTGACGGCTGAGATTGTACTCTCTGAAGACTGCAAGTGTTTCCTAGCATATCAGACATACCAGCATTGATCGGACTTTGGTGAAAAAATATTTTGTTGTCCACTCCCTCTTAAACACTCGGCATTCTCTGTCCACTTTCCTTTTCTTTGGTCCACTCATGTTTAATATTGGGCTAAAACCAACAGTACCGTTCTCTTATTAAATTCTTTACTAAAATAAGACAGTAAAGTATAAAAACAAGTGATTAAATTTGCTCTACTATAACATTTTTGGTCTTTTAAAAAATATATATATAACAAAATCATCTGAAAAAGTTCAGACATGGGACAGAGGCACACACTGACCATAGAGAACAACCCCTTTCCTCCATAGGAAACCTGTGTGTCTTTCACACAGGCCCTTTGTTTATGGTAACACACATAGCTGCACATTGCTGTGTCTTCCAGACACACTTGTATGGGAGGTGCTAGGGCAGTGCAAAACATGGGTAACCAGTAGTTACCACTAGCATTTCCGTTACTGGCAAAAAACAGCCGCAGTGCACATAGTGTGAAAGAGCCCATTATCAATGTCAGATTGCATCCACTGGACTCTATAAAAACAACCAAGTGCCACTTTTAAATGCCCATTGCAACAGTTTTTCTTATTAAAAGCTGGAAATGGCAGGATATTTATATATATACCCCTACTGTGACAGCCTGGCAGAGCATTACAAAGGAGAAAACCCAGCATCTGGTGATGTTCATAAGTACAAGACTTCAGGCTGTCATTACCAAGAAAGGGTTTCATCCAAGTATTAGATATGAACATTTGATTTTCAGTTTTTCATTTGTCCAATTACTTCTGAAACCCTGAAATTAAGCGATTTTGTAATAAAATCTTTAGTTAATCACATTTCTATACAATCTTTTTGTTCAACCCACTGAATTAGGGTTCGTTCACACTAGCCGTGCTGCCGTTGCAGTGTGGTGCAGTACTGCAATGCAGCGCAGCTAGGGTTAATGCAGGGTACACAGGTTTCCATCATGTTTGCGTTGATGCTAATGTGCAGTGGTGCATGTTAACACAAATGCCCTGTATCACGCATTTTTACAGGTGCAAGGGGGAGAAGCAAACGCAGCGCAAAATGCATTTGTTTTGCCACTAACACATGCAGTTAGTGGCCACGGTAGCATTACTGATACCGCATCCGTATCAGCAAAAAAATGCAGCCGCAGCATGGCTAGTGTGACATGTCCTCTGTGTGTCTTTTCCCCTGCTGCGCGCGTCCGCAGTGGGAAAAAAAACTGCAGTGGATACAAGCCCTAAAAGCTGAAAGTCTTTGTTGTTTTATTAACAAGTCATTGTGATGTACAGAATGTGGGAACAGGAAAAAATTGTGTTTGAGTAGAGCTTTTAATCTTACCTCAGAAAGGCTCTGATACTGTGCTCTCCAGGGGCGTGTCTCCCTACATCACCACGATAACATGTCTACGCATTCCCAGGGTGATGTCGGGAGATGCGTCCGCGGGCATTACAAGGAGCCTCTGGAAGATTGAGAGGTTGTTCCTTCTACTGAATGGGCGGATATAAATCCGCCCACTCAGAAGAAGGAGCTGTGGCCGTGTTTCCTGACGTTGCCATGTTAACAATGCTGCTGGTGAAGGAGCGGAGGGGAGAGCAAGAGAACCCTCTGCTCTTTCGGGTCTTTTTTTATTCCATATGAATTTTTAGAGAATTTGTTCTATGTCTGTGAAATATGCCGTTGGCATTTTAATGGGGATTGCATTGAATCTACAGATTGTTTTGGGTATTATGGACATTTTAATGATGTTGATTCTTCCAATCAATGAATACGATATATTCTTCCAACTGTTTTTGTCTTCCTCTATCTCTTTTTTCAAAGTCCTGAAGTTTTCTGAGTATAGGTCTTTTAACTCCTTAATTAAGTTTATTCCTAGGTATCTTAATTTTTTTGTTGCAATGGTAAATGGGATTGTTTTTTTAGTTTCTCTTTCTGTGAGTTCATTAGTGGTGTATAAAAAAGGCCATCAATTTCTGGGTGTTAATTTTGTATCCTGCTACATTGCTGAATTTATTAAGTCTAGTAGTTTTTTTATGGAGTCTTTAGGGTTTTCTATGTACAATATTATGTCATCTGCAAATAATGACAGTTTTATTTCTTCTTTTCCAATTTGGATGCCTTTTATTTCTTCTTCTTGTCTGATAGCTATGGCTAGCACTTCCAGTACTATGTCGAACAGGAGTGGTGAAGGTGGGCATCCCTGTCTTGTTTCTGTTCTTATTGGAAATGGTTTTAGTTTTTGCCCATTGAGTATGATGCTGCTGTAGATTTGTCATGTAAGGCTTTTATTATGTTGAGGTATGACCCCTCTATTCCCACTTTGCTGAGAGTTTTTATCAGGAATGAGTGTTGGATTTTTGTCAAATGCTTTTCTGCATTAATTGATATGATTATGTGATTTTTGTCTCTCAATTTGCTTATGTGATATACCATGTTTATTGATAAAGAGTTGAATTTTTACTGAGAATGTCTTAAGATCCCCCACATTTCAACTCAATTCTCAAGAAAAGGAGTAATAACTCATTTCAATTTGATATTAAAAACCTTATTTCTGTCACAGTAAAGGCAGGATGATTAGTTTGAAATATATTTTAAATCTCTCTCTAAAATTCTGCCTTTACTTCTTTTAAAATATATTTTATTGATTTTTTACAGATAGGAAGGGAGAGGGATAGAGAGTCAGAAACATCCATGAGAGAGAAACATTGATCAGCTGCCACCTGCACACTTTCTACTAGGTATGTGCCTGCAACCAAGGTACATGCCCTTGACCGGAATCGAACCTGGGTCCTTTCAGTCCGCAGGCCAATGCTGTATCCACTGAGCCAAACCAGTTAGGGCCTGCCTTTACTTTTCATACAGAATAGACAATTTATACTAAGACACTAAAAACAGGAAACAAAAATTTAGAAGAGAACAAGAAAGAACACAAAACATACAGAGGTGCACTCCTAATGTTGCTTGCCACTCTCTTAACCTGTTCCGAGGGAAAACACCCTCCCCACTTGCAGCTCCTTATACCTAAGAATTGATGGGGCTGGATCAAAAGTGAGTGCCTCAATCAAGACAGGTGAGTCATCTTCTGAACCAGTCTATATACAAAAGATAGAACAGTGACCAATGAGGATAGAGCCAAAAGGATGCCATAGAAGGACTTAATCACAAGGAACAACAACAGCCTGTAATTATTGGAATCTAGAGTCTAGGCATAGACAGAATCAAGGTCTTGGGAAGCAAGGCACAATTATAAGGTGCAGAAACTGAGAGTAAGCAGAGGAAATAGTTGGTAGAGAATGGAGTTCAAGACTTCATAACTAATCAGACTAATCTGATAACTATCATAACAATGACAAATGTGGGTCAGTTAACAAATCTTCTGCTTTACAAATCCAAGTCACCTTTACAGATTGAATATTTAGAACACTGGAAGTGTCTCCCACTCCACAAAATCCTTACTACCCAAGCACTAGTAGTACCTGAGATTCTACATATAGAGAGGTTAATTTTTTATTTAAACAATACTGAGTCTCTTTAGTTTTTCTTTAGGAATTGAGAGAGAACAAAAGTTATTAAGCCAACTGAAACAAATTGCCGGTTATCCTCAAATTTCCATTCTCCTATTCTTCCTTAGAATCTTGATTTTTAATGGGTGACCTCTGGGTCTTAATGCTTTCAGCTTGACTAACTTTAGTCAAATTTCTTTCTGACTGTAGACCTCTCACCTTCCTTTCCTAGGATATTTACTTAAAATACATGTAATTGCAAATTATTTATTTACCCTCTGTTCCCCTCCCTTTAAAAATGTATATAAATTCCATGGAAAACCTCTTTGGAGTTTGATAACCCAAGAATACTTTTCTCAAGGGCCTGGGAACCATCAGGAACATACAAATTAAATCCACAATGATGTCTCACCATGCAGTTATCAGAATGACTAAAATAAGAATGACGACACTGAATGCTGGTGTGGATGTGAGAAAACTGAATCACCTATGCGGTGCAGACAATACTGAAATGGTGTAGCCACTCTGGAACAGTTTGACAGTTTCTTAAAACAAAACATAGGACTACCATATGGCCCAGCAATTCCATGCCTGGGCATTTAAATCCACCGAAGGGAAGACTTACATTGAGAAAAATCCTTGTACACAAATGTTGGTATCTGTCTGATCTGTAATAGCCCCACACTACACACAACTCAGAAGTCCTTTGATAGTTGAATAGTTAAACAAATTGTGATATATCCCCATCATGGCCTCCACAAGATAATACAGAATAATGAACTGACACCTGCAACAATGCAGATGTACCTTCAGTTATGCTGAGTACAAAGAGCCAATCTAAATAGGCTATGAACTCTATGATCACATTGATATAACATTTGTGAAAGGGCAAAATTATAGACACAGAGACAGATGGTTGGTTGCCAGGGATGAGAGATTTGGAGGAGTTGGGAGGAACATGTGGCTGTAGAAGGTGACACAAAGGGTCCTATGGGGCTGATAGTGACTCTACCAACATTAATATCCCATTTATCATGTTATCTACAGTTGAGAGAGGTATTACCATTGGGGTAAACTGGTAAAGTATGGATGGAATCTCTGTTTTATGTCTTATAAGTGTGAGAGAATCTAGTGTTTCCTCAGAATCAAACAATTAATTAAAAAATCAAGATGGAGGATGAATCAGGGAAACAAGACAGACAGTTGGTGAGGTATGGCATGAGTCTTAGAACCTTGACATCATGATGCTTGGTGGTCTAGATGACTGCAGAACCCTCCGGCTTCCTGGCATTCTTGACAGTTTTCTGCCAAGTGCTGGAGACACACTCATTTTTCAGTGCCAAGAATTGAAAAGGATGTTTGCATCAATCAGAAAGCATTGGGGGCTTGTTGATGGTTTTCCAAGGCTTCACTGTAGAAGGTAATCTTTGAAAAAACTACCTTTTGATCATGGACATGAACAGGGAGTCATGGGAAGTGTTCTGTTTTGTTTCCTCTAAAACATACGGGCTAATTTTTAACTTCAACACTGATTTCTTGAAAAAGCTACTTTATTCGGTGCTGCTGAGTACAAAGAGGAGGGATGGGGAGGGGGGGCATAAAACTATTTGTCTCATTATTGAAGAGTTTTCACATTTTCTTCAAGATTGTTGCTTTACCTATTATGACCAACAAGTCCTATTAGAGCTTAGTCATTGCTCAACCCAATTACAGCTAAACCCTTTCTTGTGTTTAAAAACTTTTTCATTTTTCCAATATTACTTGCTGATCTTTGAGAATTTCCCTCCAGTTGTCATTATTGATTTAGATAAAATTGAGATCAATTTTCCAGTCCTCAATTATCTAAATTTGTACAGTAACATGAAACCAAATAGTAATTACTTCTTCACAAATCTCCATATCGTTTTATTTAGACTACATTAGGCCACAAACTGCTCTGTTTTGTTTTGGTTTTCCCTTCCTGTAATAATTCTGCCTCTGGTCTTTTGTTTCTTCCCTCCCAACACTCTGATCTCACCCACTTTGCTGCTTTCTCCTTTCCCACCTCTAATAGCTGGCAGTTCCCAGGACATATCCTGGAAGTAGGTCTCCATCTACATCAGCTCCCTAAGTGACCTCCTCTCTCAGTAGCTGTCTATAACTCAGTGACTCCTGGGTTTGAGCTATGGAGCTCTGTGTGAAGGATTGAGACTCATTTTTAGTTTTGTACCAACCTTGGCCTATAGCATAAAACCCTAGCATATGTTTGACTTGTGACTGGCTGTGCTGTGGTGTTTGCTGTGATACAGGAGAAACCTTTCTGTTGAGGTGGACACCAAGGTCAAGCACCCTACAACATCTGAGGATGCAAAGATAGAGCACCCTACAACATGTGAGGATGCCAAGGTTGAGCACCCTATAAAATCTGAGGATATCAAGACTGAGCACCCTATGGAATCTGATGATGCCAATATCGAATACTTTACACCTCCTGAGGACACCAGGCGCACTCTGCTGATGCACAGCTCAGTGGTGCTCAGAACAGGCAGGAGGAGAAAGATGCAGCACCTCTTCCTGTTCAGCGATTTGTTGCTTATATCTAATACCAAGTACGTTTACAGTGCACACTCTCCCTATTACCATAGTTATATTTTCACTAACCCTCACTGTAAAAGCATATTCATTTCATGGAAACCACTGGAGTTTTAGCTGTAACTGTTCCCTGAATCAGTGAAGCCATAGGGAATTTTGTACATTGTTTTCTTTGATCAGATGTTATCTCTGTTTCCACAGGTGGTTTCTGAATAGCAGGGAGTTCTAGATGTGTACCCACCTTGTATGGGCATCCTTCATAGGTTCATGGGGCCTGTGACTATTTAAGCTCAGGTCCACCTGTGTATCAAACAGGTGAATTACCCAAGAGCTATGTTGGTTTCCATGGCAGAGGTCAAAGGCAGATTAGGCAGAAATGCTGACAAAGCAATTTCATAGCTCACAGAGTTGATCACCTTCTGAGTTTCCAGTGATAATTGTGCAGTATGTCCATCACTTATGGATAATACATCCTGGCCACTGGTCTGGGATGGATGGATTCATTTATTTTTAAGCTGGGTCCATCAGTAAAATAAAAGTTTCAGTTTTAGCCAGGATATAAAAGAGAACAGTATGAACAAAATCTTAAGAAAGGAAATTTAAAATAACTTAGGACTTAAAAACTAGAAAATCTTTTTAGAAGTTAAAATTGAAAATGTATTTGAAATCCCTCCAATCCACTCATTTATTTTTTAGTTTTCCTCTATTAAGAAAAAGGTTAAATAAACATTTTATACAGCATGTATCTTTGAGTCTCTCAAATATTTTCTGTAGTAAGCAAGACATGTAGAAATAATAAATTAATACTTATAAAGATAACATTATAATACCCAATTAAAGACAAATATAACAATAATAAATAAATTAATGGTTCTTTTATAATAGTCTAAACTATAAGTACGGTCCATACTCAATATTCAACATTCAGAAAAATGGCTGTTTGCTGCCATTGATGAAGTTAGTTCAGGGCCTTGCTCAGCAAGGCTTCTCTCAGCACATGAGCTCATGGCCCGCCCATCTCATCACTGGCTGTGCTGTGCACCCACAGAGGGTAGCAGAGGTGGAAGAGGCAGCCTTCCCTGGAGCAATGGGAACTGGCGCCTTATGATGAGCACAGCTGCTCCCATAACATTTAAGAAGCTGACAGACACCCTGTTGGGTTATCTTTCTAAGGTGTAATAAAATCTTTAAGATAAAAAATAAAATACCGCTGAACACCATGTGGACTGCCAACTACATGGACCAAGCAGGGGAAGCCAACAAAGATGCCAAGAGGTCTTTTGTCTTGGGCTGCTCTAAGCTGAATTTTGTGGCCACATTTAGGTAAGACCTACAGCTTGGTTCTGTATTTACACAGTTTAAAATGGAAACTATTTTAATCTGATTGTATATTAAGGCAGAGTCTCATTGCTGAGACCCCATAATGAGATCTGTATACATTGTACTTTTTCCAAAATGTTTATGTGCAAAACGAAGTATACAGATGGACAAAGGGTGGCAACTATTGGAGTGATGTTCTTCGGTTTGGATCAGTGGTTTTTCAAATGGGCTCTGTGTGCCACTTGGGGAGAGAGGAGAGATCCTCTCCAAACCCTGCTCCTAGTCCACAGGTAGTGTCTGTGCTTTTATACCACTGGGCTATCTATCTTGATCAAGCACTGTCAACTAGTCCAAGTGAGTTTGAAACATTACTTTATACTCCCAAATTAATTCCCTTACAATAGGATTGAATATACAAATGAAAGTCATCACGTCATCAAACACTGGGGTACCTGAATTGCTGTATACAGATAATCTTATTTGGTGTCTATAGAGAATAGACTATATAAAACAGGTATGATTCATGGAGTTCATGGTACTTTTCCAAGACACATTTTTTAGGCTCCATGAGGATTGGGAATATGGCAACAGCTCTGGACCACTAAGTCTCATTCTTATTTTATTCCTCGATGTGTTCATAATGCTCACTAAAGGGTCTTCTTTCTCTCCTTGCTCCACTCAGGCAAAACCTCACCCAACACCATAACAAGGAAACAACCCAAATGTTTCTAAGTTGTTAATTTCTAAATTCTATTATGTGATTGTACATTTAAAGACATACTAAAAATCTTATTAAGAAACTAGAGGGCTGGTGCACAAAATTCATGCACGGGTGGGGTACCTAGGCCTGGCCAGCAATCAGGGCCTGTGGGCCTGCCGACTGCCAGCCGGGGCCTGCTGGCCGGGGGGAGGGACCAGGGGAGGTTGACTGTGGGGGCGCACTAACCACCAGAGGGCAGCTCCTGCATTGACTGTCTGCCCCCTGGTGTTCAGTGCACGTCATAGCGACTGATTCCGGTTGGTTGGTTGTAATGGTAGCTTAGGCTTTTATATACAAACTAGAGGCCCGGTGCACAAAATTTGTGCATGAGAGGGTTGTGTCCCTCAGCCCAGCCTACACCGTCTCCAATCTGGGACCCCTCAAGGGTTGCCCGACTGCCTGTTTAGACACAATCCAGGACTGCTGGCTCCCAACCGCTCGCCTGCCTGCCTGCCCGATTGCCCCTAACTGCTTCTGCCTGCCAGCCTGATCACCCCCTAACCACTGCCCTGCCAGCCTGATTGACACCTAACTGCACCCCTGCTGGCCTGATTGCCCCTAACTGCCCTCCCCTGCTGGCCTGGTCACCCCTAACTGCCCTCCCCTGCAGGCCTGATTGCCCCCAACTGCCCTCCCTTGCAGGCCTGGTCCCTCCCAACTGCCCTCCCCTGCTGGCCATCTTGTGTCCACATGGGGGTGGCCATCTTTGGCCATATGGGGTGGCCATCTTGTGTGTTGGAGTGATGATTAATTTGCATATTACCATTTTATTAAATAGTATGTATATAGATATGTATTTATATCATTCTCTGTATGTCTTTTTTTCAGTGACATATTTTCTAAAGATTATCAGTTCTATTTGTTTGAGGTCTTCTTCATGTTGCAGGTGAAGGGAGGCACTCTCAATGAGTAACAGAGAAAATCTTTGAAAAAAAAGCATTTCCCAAAAACCTCTTTGTCTAACGATGGGGAAATGTGCGAGCTTGGTTTGTTATATTGGTGTAAGTGCTGTGTGGAGATGGACAGGATGTGCAACCAGGCCTGCACCCAGTGCTCTGCTTCTCGCTGTTGTTCCTCTTCTGCTGTCTAGCAGAGGAACCAGGAGCCTGGTCCATGTCCATGTGCAGGGGAGCTAGGTGGGCATCCCACTGCCCTGAAGAAGCGGGTCCTGAAATGGGGATCGAGGCAGCAGGAGCAGTGCTGCTGGTGGGAATATAAAAAGTGGCAGCCACTGTGGAAAAGTTCAAAGTAGAATTAACATATGGGCCAGCAATGCCACCTCCAGGGATATATATAAGAGAAATGGAACACACACATTTTATCCACAAATGGTCACATATCATTGTCCATTACAGCCAAAGAAACTGGAAACAACCCAAATGTTTGTCAACTGATGGCTGGATAAACTAAATGTGATATATGAGATAGGGACAGGGGAATTGGAAGTGAGCACTTGAGAGATACAAGTTTTGCTTTGGGGCAATAAAAATATTCTACAACTAGATAGTGCACAGCATTGAGAATGTGCTATGAGTCACTAATGATACATTTTATGTTATGTATAATTTACTGCAATGGAAATGTTAGTATATGATAAATCTGTGTATGTTGAGCCTTAAAATATTTTCCCTTTTGGGTAATAAAGTCTGCAGGAACTTTAGCAAAGGAAATACTAATCTTTACTGATTTAGAACTAGGGAGATTGATCTTGCTCAGAGGATCACAATAATGAAGAATATATTTTCTAGGAAATAATTTAATGCATCACAAGCTGATATATGTACCATTATAAAGAAATAAAATATTGTGGGTGTTTTCCTCCTAAAACTATGTTTTGGTTTCTAGGTAAAGTGGGTTCCATCCAAATGCCAAATTTATGATTTCATCTGGATAATAATGGTCTTTTTATGTTTGACTAGCACTTGCAGATGCAGGAGCACTCTGAGATGAAATTGACCCCATTTCAGCTCTGGAAACTGAAGCTCAGAGTAGATAGGAGACTTGCCCAGGACCACCCAGCCTGCATCACCTAGTTGAAATGAAGTGTTTAGACTTCAAATCAACTTCTCTCACTCTCTAACATCCACTTCCCACCCCTGTGACACTGCCTGAGAAACAGCAGGGTCCATGGACAGTCCTTATGAGGAGGGGACAGCTTATACCCACATCCACATGGCTATGGTCTGGCAGCTGGTATCCTTATCCGAAAGGAAAGTCTTTTTTTTTTTTTTTTTTTTTATTAAATAAATCTTTATTCAGATTATTACAATTATTTCTCCTTTTTTCCCCCATAGCTCCCCTCCACCCATTTCCCACCCCACCTTCTGCCCTTACCTACCCCCCACTGTCCTCATCCATAGGTGTATGATTTTTGTCCAGTCTCTTTATGAACCCCCCCATACCCCTTTCCCCCTGAGAATTATCAGTCCACTCCCTTTCTATGCCCCTGATTCTATTATATTCACCAGATTATTCTGTTCCTCAGGTTTTTAATTTACTTGATTTTTAGGTTCACTTGTTGATAGATATGTATTTGTTGTTCATAATTTTTATCTTTCCTTTTTTCTTCTTCCTCTTCTTTAAGAATACCTTTCAGCATTTCATATAATACTGGTTTGGTGGTGATGAACTCCTTTAGCTTTTTCTTGTCTGTGAAACTCTTTATCTGCCCTTCAATTCTGAATGATAGCTTTGCTGGGTAGAGTAATCTTGGTTGTAGGTTCTTGCTACTCATCACATTGAAAATTTCTTGCCACTCCCGTCTGGCCTGCATAGTTTCTGTTGAAAAGTCAGCTGACAGTCGTATGGGTGCTCCCTTGTAGGTAATTAACTGTTTTTCTCTTGCTGCTTTTAATATTCTCTCTTTGTCTTTTGCTCTTGGCATTTTAATTATGATGTGTCTTGGTGTAGTCCTCTTTGGATTCCTTTTGTTTGGGGTTCTGTGGGCTTCCTGGACTTGTAAGTCTATTTCTTTCACCAAGTGGGGGAAGTTTTCGGTCATTATTTCTTCAAATAGGTTTTCAGTATCTTGCTCTCTCTCTTCTTCTGGCACCCCCATAATTCTGATGTTGGTACGCTTGAAGTTGTCCCAGAGTCTTCTTACATTATCTTCAACTTTTTGGATTTTTTTTTTTGCTTTTTGCTTTTTCGGTTGAGTGTTTTTTGCTTCTTTGTATTTCAATTCTTTGACTTGATTTTTGTGTTCCTCTTGTCTGTTTTTGGGTCTCTGTATAATATTTTTTATTTCAGTCAGTGTATGTTTAATTTCTAGTTGGTCCTTTTTCATCTCTTCGAGGGTCTCGTTATATTTATCTGCCTTTTCTAGGATATTCTTAAAAAGCCTTATAACTGTGGTTTTGAATTCTATGTCCAGTCGTTTGTTTTCCTCCATTTCTTTTGTTTGTGATCTGATTCTTAGACGCCGCATTTTCACTGCTTCCCTGGGTTGGTAGATTTGTGTGCTAGGTTTCCAATTTGGCCTAGTGGGTCTGCCTCCCCAGTTAACCTGAGGTGGACACTCTTGGTGCACCCCTTTGTGGACTGTGTGTACAGCCTTGTTGTAATTAAGTCTTGATTGTTGTTGGTGTAACTGGGAAGAATTGACCTCCAGGCCAGTTGGCTGTAAGGATCAGCTGTGTCTATGCTGGGAGAAGTCCGGTGCTGGAGACAGCCTTATAGGATTAGACTTGCCAAATTGCAATAGCCTCTGTGCTCAGCTTGGATGGGGTGGAGTCTCAGTCTTGGCTTCCCGTCAGCCTTGCCCTTGCGCGCACGTGTGTGCCTTCAGTCCTCTGCCTTCCCGGCTCCCGATTCTCCGCCCGAGAGTCCAGACTCCCCCCACAAGAGCGTGGGTCCCCAGGGGCTCTCCTGGAACTGGGGTTCACTGCAGTCAGAACTGGGGCTCACTACAGTCAGAACTGAGGTTCAGTGCCGTCAGGAGCCTCTCACTCCCTTCCGCTAGGGAAAGCCTGTGGCAGCCTCCACAGCCTTTGTGTGCACTGGCGCGCGCGCGCGCGCGGACTTTCAGTCCTTCGCCTTCCCCGGCTCCTGAGTCTCCGCCCGAGAGTCCAGACTCCCCCCACAAGAGCGTGGGTCTCCAGGGGCTCGCCTGGAACTGGGATTCACTGCAGTCAGAACTGGGGCTCACTTCAGTCAGAACTGAGGTTCAGTGCCGTCAGGAGCCTCTCACTCCCTTCCGCTAGGGAATGCCTGTGGCAGCCCCCGCAGCCTTTGTGCGCACTGGCGCGAGCGGACTTTCAGTCCTCCGCCTTCCCCGGCTCCTGAGTCTCCGCCCGAGAGTCCAGACTCCCCCCACAAGAGCGTGGGTCCCCAGGGGCTCGCCCGGAACAGGGTTTCAGTGCAGTCAGAACCGGGGTTCAGTTCGGTCGGGGGCTCCCTTCCCCCTTCCGCCAGAGAAAGTCAGCCAGGCTCTCAGCCGCCCTTCCTCTCTGCGCGCACAAAGACCCTTTGCCGTACCTCCAATTCTCTGTGAGCTTTTCTCTATCCTTCTAGTTGTAGAATTTTCACTCAGTCAGCTTTCCTGCGGTTCTGGATGGTGTCCGTTCTGTCTTTTAGTTGTAGTTTTGAAATTGTTGTGCGAGGCAGCAGTTTAGGTGTTTACCTATGCCGCCATCTTGGTTTTCCCCCTGAAATGAAAGTCTTAACGTTAGTTTACGTATGTTATGTAGTTTAATTTTTCCCCCTTTTTTAAATTGCAGTTCTTCAGAATTAAAGGAAAAATGGCTCTCACTCCTTCAAAGGTACTTTGTCTGTGTACATATTTTAAATCTTTAACCCCTGATAAAATAATGCACATCTCTGCAGAGCAGTGCCTCCCCCCCCCGCCGCCACCCACCCCATTCTCCCTGTTCTCAGTTGAAATCCTTAGACTACCAGTATTCTCACAGCACTGCTTGTTTGGATTGGCCCTGCAATAAACTGCTCTCACTGACATGCCAGTTCCCTTATTTCTGAGGTAATTCTGTTGTTCACTCTTAGGTTTCCCTTCTCTCAAACCTATGGCTTACAGCTAACATTATTCAAAAACCATACATTAAATTTCCTTGAAGGCATATTACACTACTGAGTGATTCTCACAGCTACTGCTGCTTTCTGCCCTCAAAACCAAGAAAATGCTCGCCCTCCAATCTAGGCAGGAAAGCTTTGAGCACTGGGTTTGCTGCCCAGGCCTCACATGACAAAGGCAACCTTTTAATTTTGGGTCATGTCTTATTTTCCTGAAATAGTTTCGCATATTTTCTTTAAACTCATATTTTTTTTATTTCTGAGTTTATTTATGTGATTTTTAAAATTGCAAAGTATATTGAAAATATTAGCCACATAGTTTAAGTTGAAAATAAGTTAAAAGCAAATTCATCCTATTGTGTTTGGGTCGATATTGAATTTGATTAGGTACATCGATCTAGCCAAAGAGAAAGACCCATTGAAAAGCCTTCCCCTCAACATCATGACTGAGGATATCAAGAACTGTGCACCTGTAAGTGTCATTAAGACCAAAATTCAAATCCAAGTTCCTGATTTAGGTAGAATGAAAGAGAAAGAGAGCAGGGAGGGGGCGGGGGGCTTGGAAGGGAAAAAGGGAGAACATTTAAAATGTACTATGTAGAAAAATGTATTTTCTAAATACATGTCTGTCTTTGTATATATATAACATAAATCCCGGCCAATAGGGATAAGAGGAATCTATGATAGCTACAATTCTTAAGCATGGAAAGTGTATTCATCTTAATAGTCTGCACTGTTTCTCTGGATCCTTCTAATAGGAACAATAGTGGTTTGTAATAAAGTGATTTTCACAAGCAGAGACTCCCTACTGGAATTAAACACTTTTTCCCAATAAATTAGGCAGTGATTATTATTGTATAAAAAGAAGCCTTTTTTCCTTTATAAATGATTTAATGGGAGAGTTTTTAAATTGTATGAATGGTTTTTAGAATCTAAAAGAAATAACAGAATCTTTCATGACTTCTAATTAAATCCCAAGTGAAATACCGGTATCTGAGTCCTCCTAAACACATTGGTATAGGAAGCCCCCCATCCCCAAGATTGTCCTCTGAGCCCTACCCTTGGGTTCTGAAACACTGTCCCATAATCCTTAGGGCTAATATGTAGCATAGCTTAAAACCAATGAATTTAAGATGTTTTTCTTTAAAATTCCTATTATAAAACAACTTTTAGGGCCATTTGTCTTATCAAGTAACTGATCCATAAAAAGAAAAAGTACAATGAAAGGGCAAGTAGTAAATTATGCAAAGTTTTCTTTTAACTTGTTTTTACTCCCACCTTTAAAGGCTATGAGTAACCACTATGCTATTTCCTTCTGTAAGCCCTTCTTATCAAAGAGCACAGCCTCCCTGCCTGATAATATTAGCAAGCCTATGTGCATGGTAAATGTTCTTGGACCATATTGTCTTATTTTTTAAATATATTTTTATTGATTTCAGAGAGGAAGGGAGAGGGAGATAGAAACATCACTAATGAGAATCATTGATTGGCTGCCTCCTGCATGCCCGTACTGGGGATCGTGTTCATAACTCAACATGTGCCCTTGACCAGAATCGAATCTGAGACCCTTCAGTCTGCAGGCTGATGCTCTATCCACTGATCTAAACCAGCTAGGGCCCATATTGTCTTATTTTGTAGTGTCTTTTGAAGTTGAGATTGCTTGGTAGCTATCATCTCAGAATACTATTAATATGTTTTAGGTGATTTTCTATAAATTGTCTTTCTATTTTTATGGAGCAGTTTCTCAAGGTGAGGTGTCAGAGAAATATTATAAATACCCTATTCACTGGAGGACATGGAAGTGGAACTTAAAATTTCTAACATTTTAGTCTTGTGGCCTAGTCTCTTTGGCTTTATTGAATTTGCTCCACAGAATTCAATAATGAATCTCTTAGTAACCATAAAGCCTGCCACAAAGAAGGCACTCACTAAGTAGCAGTTTGAAAAAGGTCTCTTCTAGCCAGTTCCTACTCTGATTTTACTGAAACTGAGTATATAATTGCAAAGACATGAAACCTTGCTATAAAAACACAACTCCAGAAGAGAGAGGTGCTAAGGGCCAACCCACGTGCCTATGCTTCAGGCTCAGACTTCCTCTTCCTTGCATTAGCTGTTACATAGTCTGTGTCCCAGAAATCTGCTCAGGGAATCATGTTGTAATGAAATGCTTTCTACCAGCTACACGTTACAGAAAGGTGTGACAATATGTTGTAAGGATGGGTCATCGCTCTCCATGTGCTTCATGGTCACCTGAGAACAAGTTTTGCCTTACAATATGGATAATAATTTGACAATAATTATTAATGACCTACTTAAAATATATATATATATATATATATATATATATATATATATATTTTTTTTTTTTTTGCAGAATGGAAATGGCACCTTGCCTTTTTTTTTATTATTATTAAGGTATTATATGTGTACATGTCTTACCATTGCCCCTCCCACCCCACTCCCATACATGCCCTCACCCCCCAATGTTTTGCATCTGTTGGTTACTCTTATATGCATGCATATAAGTCCTTCAGTTGATCTCTTATTTTCCCCACCTCTCCCTAACCTTACCGCTGTAATTTGACAGTCTGTTTGATGCTTTACTGCCTCTATAACTATCTTTTTGTTCATCAGTTTATAATGTTTTTTATTATCACCAAATGAGTAAGATCATGTGGTATTTTTCTTTCATTGACTGGCTTATTTCACTTAGCATAATGTTCTCTAATTCCATCCAGGTGCCTACAAATGGTAGTAATGCCTTCTTTTTTATAGCAGCATAGTATTCCATTATGTAGATGTACCATAGTTTTCCGATCCAGTCATCTGCTGACGGGCACCTAGGCTGTTTCCAAATCTTAGCTACTGTAAATTGTGCTGGTATGAACATAGGGGTGCATATATCCTTTCTGATTGGTGTTTCTAGTTTCTTAGGATATATTCCTAGGAGTGGTATTACTGGGTCAAATGTGAGTTCCATTTTCAGTTTTTTGAGGAAACTCCATACTGTTCTCCACAGTGGCTGCACAGTCTGCATTCCCACCAGCAGTGCATGAGGGTTCCTTTTTCTCCGCATCCTCGCCAACACTTGTCGTTTGTTGATGATAGCCATTCTGACAGGTGTGAGATGGTATCTCATTGTGGTTTTGATTTGCATCTCTTGGATAACTAGTAACTTTGAGCATGTTTTCATGTGTCTCTTGGCCTTCCTTCTCTCTTCTTTCGAAAAGATTCTACTTAGGTCCGTTTTGCCCATTTTTTTATTGGATCATTTATCTTCCTTTTATTAAGTTGTATAAGCTGCCTGTAGATGTTGGAGGTTAAACCTTTATCAGTGATAACATTTGCAAATATGTTCTCCCATACAGTGGGGTTTCTTGTTGTTTTGTTGATGGTTTCTTTTGCTGTGAAAAGCTTTTTATTTTGATGTAGTCCCATTTGTTTATTTTCTCTTTGGCTTCCATTGCCCTAGGGGCAGTATCAGTGAAAAAGTTCTTTTGGCATATGTCTGAGATTTTGCTGCCTGTGGATTCCTCTAGTATTTTTATGGTTTCCCGTCTTATATTTAAGTCCTGTATCCATTTTGAGTTTATTTTTGTGTATGGTGTAGTTGGTGATCTAGTTTCATCTTTTTGCATGTATCTGTCCAATTTTCCCAACACCACTTATTGAAGAGACTGTCTTGACTCCATTGTATGTTCATGCCTCCTTTGTCAAATATTAATTGAGCATAGTGGTTTGGGTCGATACCTGGATTCTCTATTCTATTCCACTGGTCTATATGTCTGTTCTTGTGCCAGTACCAGGCAGTTTTCAGAACAGTGGCTTTGTAATACAGCTTGAAATCTGGTATTCAGATCCCACCTACTTTGTTCTTCTTTCTCAGGATTGCTGTGGCTATTCGGGGTCTTTTTTTATTCTAGATAAATTTTTGGAGAGTTCTTTCTAGGTCTGTGAAATATGCCGTTGGTATTTTAATGGGGAGTGCATTGAATCTATAGATTGCTTTGGGTAGTATGGACATTTTAATGATGTTGATTCTACCAATCCATGAACATGGTATGTTCTTCTATCTGTTTACATCTTCCTCTATCTCTTTTTTCAGTGTCCTGTAGTTTTCCGCATATAGGTTTTTACCTCCTTGGTTAGGTTTATTCCTAAGTATCTTAATTTTTTTGGTGCAATGGAAAATGGGATTGCTTTTTTAGTCTCTCTTTCTGTAAGTTCACTGTTGGTGTATAGAAATGCCATAGATTTCTTGACGTTAATTTTGTATCCTGCTACATTGCCGAATTCATTTATTAAGTCTGTTAGTTTTTTGATGGAGTCTTTCGGGTTTTTTATGTACAATATCATGTCATCTGCAAATAAGGACAGCTTTACTTCTTCTTTTCCAATTTGGATGCCTTTTATTTCTTCTTCTTGTCTAATTGCAATGGCTAATACTTCCAGTACTATGTCAAACAGGAGTGGTGAGAGTGGGCATCCCTGTCTTGTTCCTGTTCTTAGGGGAAATGGTTTTAGTTTTTGCCCATTGAGTATGATGTTAGCTGTGGGTTTATCATATATAGATTTTATTATGTTGAGGTATGATCCTTCTATTCCCACCTTGTTGGGAGTTTTTATCAAGAAAGGGTGTTGGATTTTGTCAAATGCTTTTTCTGCATCAATTGATATGACTATGTGATTTTTATCTCTCAATTTGTTTATGTGATGTATCACATTTATTGATTTGCAGATATTGTACCATCCTTGCATTCCTGGAATATACCCTACTTGGTCATGGTGTATGATCTTTCTGATGTACTTCTGGATCCGATTTGCTAGAATTTTGTTGAGGATTTTGGCATCTACATTCATGAGGGATATTGGCCTGTAATTCTCCTTCATTGTGTTGTCTTTATCTGGTTTTGGTATTAGGGTGATGCTGGCTTCATAGAAGGAGCTTGGAAGTGTTCCTTCCTCTTGAATTTTTTGGAATAGTCTGAGGAAGATAGGTTTTAGTTCTTCCTTGAATGTTTGGTAAAACTCTCCTGTGAAGCCGTCTGGCCCCAGGCTTTTGTTTACCGGAAGCTTTTTGATGACTGCTTCAATTTCTTCCATAGTTATTGGCCTATTGAGCTGTTTAGATTCTTCCTGATTGAGGTTTGGAAGGTTGTATTTTTCTAGGAATATGTCCATTTCCTCCAGGTTGTCCAGTTTGTTGGAATAGAGTTGTTCGTAGTATTTTTTAACAATCCTTTGTATTTTTGGCGGGATCTGTTGTTATTTCACCTCTTTCATTTCTGATTTTGTTTATTTGGGTCCTCTCTCTTTGCTTCTTGGTGAGCCTGGCTAGAGGTTCATCAATCTTGTTTATCCTTTCAAAGAACCAGCTCTTTATGTTGATCTTTTATGTTGTTTCTTTGGTCTCTATGTCATTTATCTCTGCTCTGATCTTTATTATTTCCTTCCTTCTGTTTACACTGGGCTTTTCTTGTTGCTCTTTTTCTAACTCTTTGAGTTGTTGGGTTAGGTAATTTATTACCATTGTTTCTTGTTTTTTGCAGTAGGCTTGTAGAGCTATGAATTTCCCTCTCAAGACTGCTTTCGCTGTGTCCCATAGATTTTGGATTGTAGTGTTTTCATTGTCATTTGTTGCCATGATGTTTTTTATTTCTTCTTTGATCTCTCTGGTAACCCAGTCATGGTTTAATAGCATGCTGTTTAGTCTCCATGTGTTTGATTTCTTTGGGTTGTTTTTATTGTAGTTGATTTCCAGTTTTATGCCACTGTGGTCTGAGAAGATGCTTGATATGATTTCTATCTTCTTGAATTTGAAGAGACTTTGCCTATGTACCAACATATGGTCTATCTTTGAAAATGACCCATGTGCACTTGAGAAGAATGTATATTCTGTGGCTTTGGGGTGAAATGTTCTGAAGATGTCCATTAATTCCATCTGGTCTAGTGAGTCATTTAGGACTGATGTTTCTTTGCTGATTTTTTGTTTAGAGGATTTGTCCAATGGTGATAGTGGGGTATTAAAGTCTCCTACTATGATTGTATTGCTGTCAATCTCTCCCTTGATATCCTCCAGGAGATTTTTTATGTATTTGGGTGCTCCTGTATTGGGTGCATAAATGTTTATTAGGGTTATTTCTTCTTGTTGGATTGCTCCCTTTAGTATTATGAAGTGGCCTTCCTTATCTCTTGTTATGTCCTTCACTTTGAGATCTAATTTGTCAGATATAAGTATTGCTACCCCAGCTTTTTTTTCAGTTCTATTTGCCTGGAAAACCTTTTTCCATCCCTTCACCCTCAGTCTGTGTGCGTCTTTTTTTCTGAGGTGGGTTTCTTGTAGACAGCAGATATATGGGTCGTGTTTTCTTATCCAATCCGTTACCCTATGTCTTTTGATTGGGGCATTTAATCCATTTACATTTAAAGTTATTATTGAAAGGTACTTATTTGTCGCAATTCCTATTCTTTACCCCTGTGTTCCTTCTTTGCTTCCTTTTTTTTTTTTTTTTTTTTTTTTTTTTTTTTTTTTTTTTACAGCAGACCCTTTAGCATTTCTTGCATTGCTGGTTTGGTGGTAATAAATTCCCTTAGTCCTTTTTTGTCTGTGAAGCTCCTGATTTCACCTTCAATTTTGATTGATAGCCTTGCTGGGTACAGTATTCTTGGATTCAGACCATTCCTTTGCATGACTTTGTATATTTCATTCCATTCCCTTCTGGCCTGATGAGTTTCTGTTGAGAAATCAGTTGCTAGTCTGATGGGGGTTCCTTTGTATGTAACTTTCTGTCTCTCTCTGGCCGCTTTTAAGATTCTTACTTTGTCGTTGGTGTTTGCCAATTTAATTATAATGTGCCTTGGCGTCGGTCTTTTGGGGTTCATTTTGCTTGGGACTCTGTGAGCTTCTTGGATTTGTGTGGGTTTTTTCTTCCCTATATTAGGGAAATTTTCTGTCATTATTTCTTCAAAGAGGTTTTCTATTCCTTGCTCAGCTTCCTTTCCTTCTGGAACCCCTATTATGAGGATGTTGTTTTGTTTCGTGTTGTCCCAAAGTTCCCTTAGGCTCTCCTCCTGCCTTTTAATTTTTTTTTCTAGAAGTTGCTCTACTTGGGTATTTTTTCCCATCTTGTCTTCTAGCTCACTGATGTGGTCCTCTGCTTCTTCTAGTCTACTCTTGATGCTTTCTATTGAGTTCTTTACAGCAGTGATGTCATTTTTCATTTCTTTTGGTTCTTCTTCATTTCCTCTTGGTTCTTGCTCATATTGTCGAATTTGTCTTCCATTCTTTTCAGCCACCTTATGACCATTTCTCTGAATTCTTTTTCTGGAAGGTTGCTTGCCTCCATTTCGTTTACTTCCTTTTCTGGTGATGCCTGCTTTTCTTTCATATGTGGGCTGTTTCTTTGTCTCCCCATGGTCTCTCTTCTCTGGGTGTCTGGTTATGTAGTTCTCTCTCTCCTGCGTTGATTTAAAGGCACAAAATACAGCACTACCAGGTACAACACACAAGGCACTGAACAGAAATATATTCATGATATTAATAACCTCCAATAAAGGTGACCACCAGAGAAAGGCAAATTAGGGGATAGGAGAGAAAGAAGAGGAAAAAGAAAGAAAGAATAAGAAAAAAAAGGAGTGCCAAAATGAAATTGGGAAAAGGGAAAAAAAAAAGTAAGAGAGACAAGAAAGAGACTAAGAGAGAAAGGGGAACAGACTATATATATTGGGGATAAAACTCCAATAGAACAATCACTAATCCCAGCAAATGCCAGCAACAAGTACCTGGGGATTAATACAAACTACAACACCAACTAATATTGAGTGAGGCAAGGGAAAACAGAAGCACACACACACACAAAAATAAACAAAAGAAGAATAAGCAAAACAATCTCACAAAAAAGCATAAAAATTCGATATAATCTACATTCAAGCGAACAACAACAAGAGGACAGAGAGAAAAACAATTTTTTGGATAGTTAAGACAGCGAAGAGAGAGGTGTATGTGGACTTGGTGCAGGGGATTGGAGATTAGATATGTAAGTAGGGTGAAATTTTAACAAGGGGTAAACAGAAAGAATAGGGAAAATCTAAAGCAGGAAAGGGGTAAGATAAACAGGACACCGAAAAGGGGAAGGTTAGGAAGAGAGTGATGGCATAAAGGTAGAGTTGAGAAGGAGTAAAACAATGCTAAATGAAAGATAAAAATAGAATGTAGAACACTAATCCCAAAATAAAATGAAGAGAAAATAAAATGACACTTAAAAAAAAAAAGATAAAATAGCAGTAGTAATATATGGATTGAAAATAAAAATGTAATAATTAAAAAGGTAAAATCAAGTGAGGAAAAAAGAAAAAAATTAGTTTCTTAAGTAATAGATGCAAAAAATGAAAATAAAAAAATAAAAAATAAAAATAAAATGTGGAGTAGTGAAGGTCATTCACTTCCTCTGTTGTTCTGTTTGGCACCCCTGTTTCTCAGTCCGGACAGTATTGCAGTTCCCTGCGTTCCACTCCTCTTCAGTGTTGTAAGCCAGTCCTGATTTTAAGCAGGCGGTATGTCTTAATTTCTCGTATTCCTTTATTTTTGATTACACGAGAGTCAATTTGTGATTCAGCCCCTGGGTGGCAGTGTTTCTGGATTGACTTCCAGGTCTATCTATGGCCTCTCTAGGCAGTGTTAGAGCCTTCTTTCCCTGTGGCACTCACTACCAGTTTGTGGGAGTGGGCTGCCTCAGAGCTGGCTCTCCGATGTTCACTCCCTGCTCCGATCCCCAGGTTCCAGAAAAACAATTTTCCCCTGCAGTCTCCCAGGGTGTCCCCAACTGGGTGATCCTATGTATTGGGCTTAGTAATCAGAAGCAAGGATTTGAAGAGGAAAAAGCCCAAGTGTGCGAACTCCGGGGCTGCGCGTAAGTCTAGGCAGCCGGCACACCCCTGAAATTCTTAGGGTGTCCCTGCACGTCAGATCAAAATGGGTTGCTTTTTAGAGAGCCCTTCTGTTAGCAGCTCTGAGGACCCCCTTCCACATTCACAGATCATGCCAGCCCCAACAGCCACGGATTTTTCTAGGCACAGACTTCCCTGGTCCTCCAGCTCCCGCAAAACGCGCGTTCCTCTCTCCTGCCGGGACCAGAGACCTCACCTTATCCCAGGCGAAATCTGACCTTTCCCTGGTGGAGTGTAGAGCTCCTCTGAACCCGTGTGTTTGCACCAATTGGGGAGCGTTGTTCTGGGGCTCGCAGCTGTTTCGTGGGTGCCGCAGTTGTGGATTCTCAGGCTTCCGATAAGCTCCACTTTCCGGTTCCAGATGGCGCAGACTCCGCGTCCAAGCCCGCAGCTCCGGGAGGGGAGCCAGCCGCAGTGGGGGCTGCCAGGTCAGGGGAACCCCGTCTAGCAGTCCCCCATCTTCTTCTGGAGTTCAGCTGTCCCCCAACTTGCCAACAAACACTCCTCGTGCGACCCTCAGCTGTTCTTTCTTTCTGCTCCGGGACAAGGCTCGGAACACGTCTGTCTATTCCGCCACCATTTTTCCCTCCCCTACTTAAAATATTTAACATCAAGCAAATAATCTCATTTCTTTGCTACAGTCTCTAATTATTACAGTAACAAATTCAGACATAGCAAATGACATTATGAACTGGTCACTACCAAATCTAGGATTAAATGTAAGTCACCTGTGCACTATTTTAGTTAAAAAAACACAACTTGAATTTTTGGGATTTGTGTGTGTGTGTGTGTGTGTGTTGATAATAAACTTCCCATCTTAAGGCAGCTAATTTTTATAAAGTCATATCATGTCCCCCCAAATTAAAATTGATGGCAGCAAAGCTGTATTATCCGCCTGTATGTACATAGGTGCTATCCTTATAGTCCCTTAATTATATATGAATTGAAAATTATAGCATAAAGAAATTGAGCTATAATTTTAGAATGTTAATAACAACATGGATTTTCATTATATGTACTAGAGGCCTGGTGCACGAAATTCGTGCACAGTAGGGTCCCTAGGCCTGGACAGTGATCAGGGCCAATCAAGGCCTTCCTTCCCCTGGCTGCCAGCTGCTGGCCGGGGGCCTTCCTTCATTCCACGCTGGCCCCTGGTAGTCAGCATACATCATAGCAAGCAGTCGAACTCCTGGTCGGTCGTACTCCTGAGAGGACAATTTGCACATTAGCTTTTATTATATAAAATATCATTTTCATAAGATTCCAACTCAGAGATTCTAATCTCTTCTTTTGGAAGGTTCTTTCTGTATTTCCTCTCCTGACACCTCACTTGTTACCACACCAGGCCTCAATGTCAATACGATGAATCCTAAATGCAATGTTTTGTTGTAAATTTTGACATAAAGACCCACTGGCTAGACCAGGGGTGGGCAAACTTTTTGACTTGAGGGCCACAATGGGTTCTTAAACTGGACCGAAGGGCCGGAACAAAAGCATGGATGGAGTGTTTGTGTGAACTAATATAAATTCAAAGTAAAGGAGTGGAGGGGAGAGCAAGAGAACCAGATAGAACAGCCGGATCCGGCCCGCGGGCCGTAGTTTGCCCATGGCTGGGCTAGACACTACATCTCCCAGTGCAGATCCTGAGAATTTGTGGGTTTTTTTTTTGTTTTTTTGTACTTCTCTTTTTTTTTATTTTTTAATTGTTTGAAGTATTACAAATAGTAGTACATATGTCTCCTTTTTTTTTTTTCCCATTGACCTCCCCCCCGGCCTCCCCTTCCCCCCAGTACATGCCTTTACCTGCCCCCCCCCCAGTGTCTTTTATCCATTGGTTATGCTTATATGCATGCGTACAAGTCCTTCGGTTGATCTCTTACAGCCCTTGCCCCAACCTCCTCTGCCTTCCTGCTGTAGTTTGACAGTCTGTTCAATGCTTCTTTGCCTCTGTATCTATTTTTTCCCCAATTTCTTTTCTTTAAAAAATCTTGCCTCTGCAGACTAGAAATAAACATATAATAACAAAAAATGTTTGAGTCCCAATTTCAATGTCCAACAGTTCTGAATCCCCGTTTCAATGTCAAACAGTTTCATAAATGTACATGTCAACAATGATATCTGGATGGTGGACACATGGTGTCAATGCAGGTCCGACCCTCTCTGGTTTGGTCCTAGGCAACCTGCTTCGTTGCACAGCTGCTGACTGCTAGCGTGGCAAGGCGTCGTCAGCGTCTTCCATCTCTGGACTGTTTCTCCTCTTGTCTTCGTGGTTGGAGCAGACCTGTCAATTCCTCTCTGTTGCAGGAATCCACATGGTCTTGGAGTTGTTTTCTGAAAATATACAAACATATTCTCGACCAAAAGTTAATAAAGGAATCTTTTCTATATAATTGATTTGGGATCCTTTTTATTTTTGCCCAAACGATTTTCCTTTGTCTTATTTAGACACCATGTGTGTTTTTCATGGGTGTCTTGCTGTTAGCATTACAAATGAAAACTAATTTTGTAAAGTAAAAATTTTCTAGATGTAATTTACTTATAGGATATTTTTCCTTACATGAAATTACCCTACTATCCCCCCTTTTTTGATTAATGGAGGCTTTTGTAACTTTTATAATGCAGTCTTGATGACTTTAAATTTTAATGTTTTGCACAAAAATATGACTGCTTTAGTTTCATTGCATGTTCAGGAATTTTACCATGAGATGAACTACCAATAGAAATTTTAGTTACCACATTAGGAATAGCTTTTTGTCCAGTACAATTAAATTTTCTTGAATATTCACTTATTTGAATTAGCCTATTTAAATTAATCTGAAAACTTGATTATTATTTTACTGTCAAATTTAATACTCTACCAACAATCTTAATTTACCTTGTAAATATTAGTGGAAAGGATTATTTGCATTCTTGAGTAGGCCCTGAGCATTCCTGGTGCTAGGCTGGATTTAGATATAGGGCAGTTGCTGTCGGCCAAGTCTCTGTCTGTTACCTGGGTCCCAATCTGAGCTGGGCCAAGTCACTGTCTGTCACCTGTGTCCCGATCTGAGCTGGGCGTGGGAAGCAAAGCAGCCATGGGGGCAGGAGACCTCCCTCAGATGGGGTGAGGGTTCAGGCCCCTGCAAGGTTGTGGGGGTGAGGGTCTGTGCCCCATCTCTGTTGATTCCCAAGTTCTCTCCTAATGGCCCCTCTGCAACTGTGCCTGTCTTATTTTGTTCCTTCCCCAGGAATCTTACCCGTCTCTGGCTAACCAGTCATCCTCCGGGGCCAAGCAGGGTGACGTGAGGTTCAGTTCTGTCTCCTTGGTAGCCTATGCCCCCATGGCCTCCAGGCCCAGCACCTGCCTTGGGATCCCCTCGCCTGTTGGCGGGGCCCCAGCACTGATCAGATATCTCGGGGAACTCAGGTTTCTTCTCCAGGGAGGGCCCAGCTCACACGATTGGGCGAGAGACAGATCCATGGTACCAGCCACCATGAGGCTTCAAGCTCAGCATGAACAGAAAGCTCAGGCAACAGCTGAGGGCAATTGGATCGTGAGAAGAGGGTCCCTCTTGGCACAAAAGGCAAGAGGGGCCAATATAGAATGCTCAAGTGCCTTCCCAGCGCCTTAATTCCTCCTGAAAGGGATTATATCCTTTCATGTCCTTTTTTTTTTTTTTAAATTGCTGCCAAACATTCCAAGAATTAGTTTGTAAGTTTGTTTGGGATAATTGTACAATATGCTATTGTAAAATATCTAAAATTATAATGACATTGTAGAGTAATATCATGTAAGGATATTCTTTGCTCTAGGCCATGGCAATTCAATTTCAAACTGGCTGTCAATTTCTTTTTGTAACTTTATATAAACTTTGTCAGGGAAGCAAAAACACAAATTATTCCCCCATAACCCCCCATCCCCCACTTATGCCCCACCCCCTTGTTGTCTGTATCCATTGATTAGGCTCATATGCATGCACACAAGTCCCTTGGTTGATCTCTCCCCCTTACCCCCACCCTCCCCTACCTTCCCTGAGGTATGATGTGCTGTCTGACGTTTCTCAGTCTCTGGATCTATTCTTGTTCATCAGTTTATGCCGTTCATTATATTCCACAAGTAAGTGAGATCATGTGATATTTATCTTTCTCTGCCTGGCTTATTTCACTTAACATAATACTCTCCATCTCCATCCATGTTGTTGCAAATGGTAGGAATTCCTTCTTTTTTTACTGCAGCGTAGTATTCCATTGTGTAGATATACCACAGTTTTTTAATCCACTCCAGATCCTGAGAATTTGATAGCTAATGTATCTTGTGAATCTTTATAGGAGACAGGTTCTGACTAAGACCTGGGACCTGGGGACACGGGTGTTCACATTGCTTTTACTTGAAGTATCTACCTCTTTATATTTTGGTGGTGCAGCTGTGAGCAGTTGAAATTGTTTTGGTGGAAGAGGTGGGTGTGGTTTAAGAGGAGACTGCATAAGGAAAAAGAGAGGGGGGTGACATGCAGATGGACAGACCTGCAGGAATCACTCTGTAGTACTGCTCCTTCTACAGACTCCTGACTCATGGACAATGCCTTGCTGTTGTGACATGGCGTGATCATAATGTTTGTATTTAAGGTGTGTCTCACCCAATGGTATATAGAGGTCGTTAAAAGTCAGGGTAACCAGAATTTGGCAGAAGACCTTCAATGATTGACATATTAGTGGAATTGAATAATACATAAAAAATGAAATAGAATTCACATGCACTGAGTGGCCCACCCCTCTGCATTGATGTCTAACCTGCATGATATGCATGCCCTGAGTAAGAACTAAAACTTGAAAATTTGAAAGACAGTGACTGGCTCTGGGGAAGATGTAAGGGATAATGATTCATGATTCAGCTCATTTTATGTCAAGTTTATGACTCTCCCTTGCTTAAAGTGATCAATCTCACCAGACCAGAAAAATGCTCCATTTTCATGAAGGCCTGGGGTTATTTGGCTATTACATGTATGCCAGATAAGTGGTTACAACAGTGTTTTCAAACCCTACCTTAAAAGAAAGTGTCTTTTGAGCTCTCACTTCTATTTTGCAGTACATTTTTGAGCTGAGTTTGTTTCGTGTGTGTGTGTGTGTGTGTGTGTGTGTGTGTGTGTGTGTGTGTGTGTCTGTATGAGAGTGTATGTGTGTGTGTTTGTATTTCTGTGATTGCTTCTGGGACCCTCTTTCATAAGAACAGAGGCATGATACTTTATCAGGAATCAAGGCAAGCATAGTACCCATCACTAGCAACTAACTCCATGTCAAATATTCTTTGCTTTGTTCTCTCTTAGAGGATTCATTAAAATAACTCATCAGTCTTTATAATTTAGACCTGATTGTTTCAAGTAGGATTTCCAGTGTTAGTGAGTGACAATTCTGTTTTCTCTTCTAATCTGTACTCTATGCTACAGGACTTGTCCCAAACCTGGATTGTGATTCCTCTGCACCAAGGCCAGTGGGCTGACTTCACTTTGCCATTATCTTTAGGACATCCCTGTACTTTTGTTTATATTGTTGAGCTCATGATGCCTTTCAAGTTTGACTTTGTTCAGAAACAGTAATGTTAGTGTGTGTTGTTCTCTGGACAACATGCCTGCCTGGGAAGGGGCATCAAAGACAAAACCCAACTTCCTCCAAGGGTTTTGGAGATAGCAGAAAGCAGAGCTCTTAAGAATGGACTTTTCTGCCTTTGTGAAGGATCATAACTGTGATTTCTTATGCCATGGGCCACCCAGGAATTAAGGGACTGACTGCATTGTGGTTCATAGATCCCCATCCAACCAAAAGGACAAGGCAAGAATCAATTTGGAATGGTATATCAGAGGCTGTGAAGGGACAAGGGCTTAGGCAACTCAACTCTGTTAATTCAAAAATGTAGGCAGCCCCATGGACCAAATAGCATTTCCACTGATGCCATTTCTTTCTTTTTGGAAACAGAGGAATGCTAACAAAATGTGTTCTTCATGTTCCTACTGTCAATGATTTGCTGTGACACATAGTTCTTTTTGTCTCCAAGGGCTCTGAGAGAGATTACCCGCTGTGGGTCAGCTCTGGAAAGGATGTGGCCCCATACCCACTCATTGGTGAGTGTCAGGAAAAAGTTGACTGGATTCAAATTCTAACTCTAAAGTCTCTAAGTACTAGTTGTTTGGTCCTTAGCTTAAATGCTGTTAAGAGGGGAAATACCATGCAATCTTTATACATACAGTTAATAAATAATTACAAAATACTTATTCTGTCCCTGACACTGATAACATCTATTCATTCAGCAATTTATAGTCTAGTTAGGGAAAGAAATGTGGATATTTTCTCATGCTTTATTTTGTTTGTTTTGTTTTGTTTTGTTTTACTTGACAAACAGAGCTGTCTTGAAAAGCATCTCTTTGTCTGTTTGTATGTATGAAAGCAACATGGATTGTGATTTCTCCCCACTCCATATTTTTATTTTTCAAAACCAATTCTTGAGTTCCTCTGTCCCATTTCCTTAAACACAAAGTAGCCTCTCTTTGGTGACAATCTTCTAATTCCCATCCAACCTCTGAATCCAAGTACAAATTACTGCCCTATGCTCAGAACTTTTCAGCATCAAAGAAAAAATCAGGCCATCAAATTTACAGCCCTGAGGACTTCACTGACTAAAGCGCCTATATTGTGCTATTTCTCGGGAGTTTTCCAGCATTGTTCTTGAGGTCATTGATAGGCTACACTATTTTTAAAATAGTTTTTTTTTGGCACAATTTACCTAAAAAATAATGAAAAGTCTTGGACTAACAAGATTGTTCAGTGTGATGAAAGGAAACAGAGGGATTAAAAGCAGAGCAAGGCCAGGATGGTAGCACACTCTGCACTAGTGCTGGTGACAATGGTGACTGCTGTGAGAAACCTGAGAACACCAATCTTGCTTGCATTCTCTTTTTTAATCCTTTTAATAATCATGTGAAGCTATTGCTCCTTTTCAGGTCACCTGGAAATTCTAATCAACCTAATATTTTCTATTAAGTGTATTTTCCCAGTGTGGACACACAGGGAGCCACCAGGTACATAGGTGAGGACAACATCCCCAAGCCACTTCATGGTTTTTTGTTTGCCTATTTGTTTTTTTATCAATGTTGAAATCTTTGGTAACAAAGTAAAAATAATCAAATATATACTTAAATATATTTATATTAACAAAATGTGTTAATACAGACAAGAGAATATAGAGGACAACTTTTAGGCTTTCAACGGCTCTCAATTCTTAGTTGCATGTTAACTCCCTGCCTTATCCTGGAGATTTGCTTGCACTTTATTGCTCTCATTGCTTTTGCCTTAAGATAGAAGTTGTTGTGAGTCTTGCTCTAACAGGGTCCTGACATAGTTCCATGGCAGATGAAATGGTAACACAGGTGCTCCTGACTTATACTCACTAGTAAATCAGAAAGTGAAGACATGACATTGTTTCCTGCAACATGAATTCCATGTCATAGTACAGTCTTTAGAAATTCCATGGAGAGGAAGAAGTTTAAAGCATGAAAATGCCAAACAAATAATGTGACCTCAACCCCAGATGATCTCTGTGTGGTTTTCCACCACGTACATACTGTATAGCACATTGTTTCTTGGTTCCTGGGACCAGGCAGACTGCCCTCTGATCTCTGCCTGGTAGGACCCATTATCAGGTGGAGCATACTGAGGATGGATCAGGGTAATTGACACCTATTTTGGAGTAGGCCAGGCTAGGAAACCCCCAGTAAGCAATTAAACATCTTTTAAACTGACTTCAGGTGTGAGAGAATAGCAGTTCTGGACAGTATAGTCTTATTATTTGAAAAATATTAACCAGCAATGTTGATTACTATATTTACTTTGGTCCTTAACAGTCTTGGTAACAGAGAGATAAACATTTTTAAAAAGGAATGTCGGGCTCAGAGTGTCAATTAATTCAAATAAGATGTTTGTTTGTTTCTCATGGGAAGAACTAAAAAACCTGAAATATCCTCAGATGGAAATTGCAAAAGCCAACATTGTGCAACATACTTCATGAATCTGTGACTTCCAGGCAAAGCAACATGATTCCATGTTTTTTGTCTTTACCTTTTAAACTCTTCTGCTTGGGCACATGCCTTATGTGGGGTGTCTCCAATAAGAGTACCCATGATGCTCACTCAGAGCCCTGGCCTTATTTATCCAGATGTCCCAGGAGAACGGCACACCAGTGTGCTGCCTATGCTCGTGTTAAGGTAGGTTTGATTATACCCATCTCCATCAGCTAAATCTACATCTGGATTTTTCTCTGTGTAGGTCATGAATATCCCTATGACCTTGCACAGCACCATCTTCCAGCTACTGTCCTCCTGCCTAAGGGAGCTGAGGACTCTGCATCTCCTTCCATCCTGGGGCCTCCAAAGGCACAAGGCCAGTTCATCCTGAAATGCAGATGCCCAGCAGGGCAAGAGCAGGAGAGAGGTGAGCTCTTTATTTCCTGCAAGTGTCTCTCTTGGCTCATGACTCCATTCCTCAAATAGACTCACCCCTTCTGCATGTGGAGATGGCAGGGCAACAGTACCAGCAGGGACCAGTACGCTCTCAGAATCAAGCTGAGAGGAACCTCAAAAATCTAAAATCAAGACCCACATCAGTTCTAGGAAGAACTGACTCTCAGCCTAAGGAAGTACCTGGGTTGACTTACAGGTATGTAGAATGTGGGGAAGAAGAACACCTTTGTGCTACAAGGGGGCAATCAGCCAAATTCAGAATGTGGGAAATTGGACACAAAAATTACTCAGTTTCTCCTTCTTCTAGCTAGCCTCACAATAGACAAACTTAAAATGAAAGTGCTGGAAGTAAGGTTAAGTGAATTAAACTGGTACTACCGTGTTTTCCCGAAAATAAGACATCCTCTGAAATTAAGACCTACTTACAGGTTTCCTTCTGAGAGAAATATAAGGCATCCCCCGAAAATAAGGCCCCAGGCTCTGTCTCAGAATGAAAATTAATTTACCGTAAACTGGTCGCTAGGGCCACCCCAAACTGGCATCTAGCAACCAGTTACGCAGAGTCCTGACGTCACTGCTGTGTGGAGGCGGAGCGGAGGTCAGAGTGAGCGGTGAGCATGGGGCAGGAGAGAGGAGGAGACTTTCGCAGATGCGTGTAGAAGAACAGGAGGATTAGAGCGGCGGGACGCGGCGAAGGTGGTGAGTGCTGGTCTGTCTCTGGTGACACTACCTGATGCTCGCAGCTGCCTTCATGATGACTGAATGTTCTCAGTCAGTGGCAGACCCTGCTCCAGCCCAGATCCAGGCCCCAGCAAGCCCAGTGACAGTCCCCAGGCAGGCCCCAGGGGGTAAATGTCTGATAAAGGGGTAGGGGGGATGTCTGGTGAAGGTGTTCAGAGGCACAGGGGTGGGGGGAGGGGGATCACTTAAAATGACACAGGAGGATCAGAGGGGGCAATCAAAATGACACAGGAGGATCAGAGGGGACAATCAAAATGACACAGGAGGATCAAAAGGGGTTACTAAAATGGTAATCCCCCCTCTGATTCTCCTGTGCCATTTTGATTCCCCCCTCTGATCCCCCCTGTGTCATTTTGAGTGATCCCCCTCCCCCCACCTTGATACCCCAATTCCTTTTTTTTTTACCCCTACGGTAGAAATGAGCGCAAAAAGAAAAAGCTACTCCGTGGAGTACAAGAAAGGAATCGTGGAAGACTCTTGGGGCCAAAATCTTACTGCTTTCTGCAAAGAGAAGATGTTGAGTATCCGATTGGTCCGAAAATGGCCAGCAGAGTATGGTAACTTCATTGAACAAGTGGACAAGGGAAATGCTAAAAAGCGCAAGTGTGGATCAGGTCAGCAACCATTATTTTCCGAGCTGGAAGACCTGATCTGTGAATGGGTTGTTGACAGGAGAGCAAAGGCTTTGGTTGTGAATAGGGCTCAGATTCAAGAATTTGCCCTTGCAATGGCACCACAGTTTGACATAGCCCCCAAAGACTTCAAAGCATCACAACACTGGCTGGATAATTTCCTTCAGCGAAGTGAACTGTCTTTAAGAAGATCTACAACATTGTTTAGGTTGGAAGATACTCAAGTTATTAAGCGAGCACTTGTATTCAAGTCCTTTATTTATGATGCTGACTTCTCTAAATACAGTCTTTCCAACATGATTGCTATGGATGAAACTGCAGTGTTTATGGGCCAATCATCTCAAACAACAATTGAACAGCGGGGTGCCTCCTTAGCGTACATTCCCTCCACTGCTTATGAAAGTGCACGTGTTTCCTGTATTTTGGCAATTCGTCTGGATGGCACTAAAATCCCACTTTTAATCATTTCTAAGGGAAAGAAGGAAAAGATTGAACGTGTTTTGGGCGTTTTTATTCTTGAAACTGAAAAAGCCTGGGCCACACAAGCAGTTATAAGGAAGTGGGTCGATTTAATGCTGCTGCTTGTTATGCAAGGGAGCCAAAGAGGTCTGCTAGTCTGGGATGCAGCCAGCACTCACTGCGCTAAAGACATGAAGACATTTCTTCACGAAAGAAAAATAGAACAGATAATGATTCCCGCAGGAATGACAGCCTATCTCCAGACTCTTGATATTGTAATAAACAAGCCATTCAAAGACAATTTGCGCATGGAAATTAATGACTACATTGAAAATAGAATGGAGAGAAATCAGCGTGGAAACTTTGTGAAACCTAAACTGCAAGAAGTTGTGACTTGGGTGAAGAATTCATGGGAGAAAATCACTGACAGTTGCATTGCAAATGCACTGCAAGCAGGCTACCTTGACAAGCAGTACTCATGTAAAGGCAGTGCTATTGCTAAACATGAGAGATTTGGTCCACTGATTCTGAAAGAAATGGAGTCACAAGAAATTCACCAGGAAATTCAGGAATTGGATTGTTATGATGATGTTCCAGAAGATGATGACATGATTGTCATTGAATAAATGAGTAAATTCTTGATACTGTAGGATTCACAGTTTGTCTGGTTTGTGTTGACAACTACCGTACTACCGTACCGTATACAGGTAATAAATTTCCTTTATTTTCATTTAACAATAAATGTGTACCATATTCTTCTTCATGGAAAAATAAGACATCCCCTGAAAATAAAACCTAGCGTGTCTTTGGGGGCAAAAATTAATATAAGACACTGTCTTATTTTCGGGGAAACACGGTACTAATGATCTCACTTCTTTGTAGATCCAGGGCAGAAGAGAGGTAACATAAGGTCATCTCCAACATCTCCTTTCTGGCGGGGCCCTTGCACTAACCAGGACAACCAGGCCCAGACCCCACCACCACCAAAGCCAAAACAGCTCTTTGGAATGTCTCTCACAGACCTGTGTGCGGATGACACACTGCCTGGCCCTCTTCTGGTAGGTCTCATTTTGGTCTTCTGAGGATGCCCTGAATGGAAGGGGCAAAACCCTGAAAGGTTGTGTTATCACCTAAGACTATAAATAGTTGTCATTGGATAGTCCCAGGCTTTGGCTGAGATGCTCTGTAAACATGACTTCAAAGAATAAAATCTGATTCAGGTTTCCCAGAGGCATAAAGCAGGTACAACCAAAAGACACTCTTGTCCAGCCGTGGGCAAACTACGGCCCGCGGGCAGGATCCGGCTCGTTTGGCTGTTCTATCCGGCCCGTGGAGCCGAAAGAGCGGAGGGTTCTCTTGCTCTCCCCTCCACTCCTTTACTTTGAATTTATATTAGTTCACACAAACACTCCATCCATGCTTTTGTTCCGGCCCTTCGGTCCAGTTTAAGAACCCATTGTGGCTCTCGAGTCAAAAAGTTTGCCCACCCCTGCGTCTTGTCCATTCCAGGGATTCAGCAAAGACCCAACCACACAGGCTCAACCAGTCAGGATGGGTCTGTGTGCATGAATCTGGAGTCTGCCCCACCCTCAGTTTCTCCTGACATCTCCTTCCTTGAAAGTCACACTCCCTCATCTCACCATTACTTAATTCCATTTCCAGCTGAGTCTATTCAGCCTTACAACTGGAATATATCACATGGATTTGATTGGTATTTCAAGGGCATATCTATAAAGTCTCACCATCAGGCAAATGAGAACCCATTCAACCTAACAGTATGTGTCCAGAAAATGACCCAGAGGTTGGCCTGTGTTATCTCAAAGTGAATTCTTGGCATTAACATTTATTGAGTGTCCCAAGTCCCTCCAAACATGATACTAGATGGAGGGGATTCTTTATAGAGATGAAGTTTGTCATGTAGGTCCATGTTGGCTATGACCACAGGCCTGTATCTTTCTCAGCAACTTTAGGGGGAACTACAGTTATCATTACCCCACTTCACAAGTCCAAAGAGAAGCCCTCGTGAAGTATATACCTTGTCAAAGGCCATATAGCAGATGAGTAGCATAATAGATTTCAAATCCATGGATTCCTGACTCTAACCCCCATGACCCTCTACACTGTGAGCATAGGAACATGCCGAAAAGGAAATGAGACCATTGGGAAGGGGACATAACCATAGGAGGACAAAGAGTATGAGCCTGATTTTAAGAGAGAAAGCCTGTCTCCAGTTAGTTAGGGGGGAATAAAGAAGAGGTAATGAGTATGTAAAAGAGTCTTCTGTACTTGTTTTAATGCATGAACAGAGAAAGGACTGTTGGGTAAAAATATATGAAGAGGCATCAAAAGACAAATCCAAATTTTGGTTAGGCCCTGAACTCCATCACTGTTCCCTACATGCCCAGGTCTGCCTGTCAAGAGGGAAAGCTTGTGCTCTGGTCTTGTGGATTCTTAGTGCCACATACTTTTCTTTCCTGTAGGACATGCTTTTCTTTATCAATCAAAAAGGGCTGCTCACAGAAGGCATCTTCAGAAAATCAGTTGATCTGGTCTCATGCAGAGTCCTAAAGGACAAATTCAATTCTGGGGATAAAGTGAACCTGGATAGTGAGTCCGTGCTTGTGGCAGCTTGTGTCCTAAAGGTAGGGAACCTTCCAGAATTATCCATACAGCATGACACTGACAGTGCAAGAATGGCTTCCTTCACCATTGTTGCCCAGGAACCAAAATAGTCAAATTAGAGTAAGAATCTGAAATACTGAAAAGACTTCAGAGTCAAAATTTAAGGAAGTCTGTTTGGGTATAAAAAGCCCCATGCACTTTCTGTTATCACATACAGCACATCTGTACTCTTCACTCCTGAACACTTTCTGGAAAATAAAAATAGTAACAATAATATTATTAATCATAATAATTATAAAAATTTCAAAATACACATACATACACAATGTTTAACAAAACAAACATCATTTTTTTTATGAAATCCTCATTGTCTTTCAAATGAAGGCAAAGTTTCCAAAAGAAAATTCCTATTAAATGTTTGAAAATATTTATAGTAGTTGCCTTATGATGAATCCAAAAATTGTCAACGCGGCTAGGGGAAGCCCTGGCCACCCTGTCATCATCAATGGTCATCACTCAGGGCCTTCGGTTGGAGAACCAGGTAGGGATGAGTCCACCCCTGGGGCCTTCTTTCACCTTTCCCAAATGGACTACTTTTCTCAGTAGTTCTTATGGTAATGAGCTCTCACCACATACATCTTCTTATAAACCTGTCTTTTACGTTGGTGCATTAGCCAAAAAGTCAATATATTTCTACAAAAAAAAACCTATAAATTCTAAAATGATACTGTGAAATCACAAGCATCCAGTGACATTCAATCTGTGCATGTTGAGCTTGTGAAAGCACTGAACAACAAAATGGTAATGTAGAAATGACTACAAACAGGTTATTAAAATTGTCTTAGACTCTCAGTTACATGGGTCTTTCCTTGTGCCCCATTACTGTTCACCTGCATGATAAATCACGACAGTTCAGAAATGACGTGGAGTCGACCTCATACACTGGGACCACAGTGAGGCACACCAGGTGTGCAAACAGCAGGCTGGGTGCTGCCCTCTGGAAGGTGAACACATGGAACAGCCTGTCCAGTGAGTAGCGTGGCCCATCAGCAGACATTTGCCTATTTCTGTGCTAGAAGCACAGACTAGGAAGAGGGGGCTCCTGGTGTGTACAGTTCTAGACATCCTGAGGTTTCCTAGAGAGGGCTGATCTTGGGGAGCTGGGCTAAAACCAGGAAGTACTATTTCATTGGGAGCACACTGAGTTTGCCACTGAGCAGTCTATAAGCCAAGGTCCACCCTTGGCCTATTCTCCTTGGGTCATGTTCTGGCGTCACCTCACTCAGCCTCACCAGTGGACTCCACAGCACAGGGTCCAGGAAACAGAGAGGAGACATGTGCCCCCAGACAGGCACTTTGGTCACCTCAGGCAAAGTTGCTCTTGAACCAGCCCTGAATCCCAGAGTCAGCCAGAGCTGGATGCTTCCTCCCTGCAGGTACCTTGGGAACACTCGGTTAGAAGCAGGGACAAACCTTAAATACCACAGGTGGGTGTCATACATATAAAGGTAGGAAGGACTGGAACTTTATCCACTTCCTTCACTGCTCTATCCCCAGTACTCAAAACAGTGCCTGCCTCAAACAGGTGCTCAATAATATTAGGAGTGACTGTCAATTATAATCACGATAGTTGCCTGGAGGATTTCCTGAGCCAGCTAGAATGAAGAGAAGTCTTGGGCTCTTTAGGGAGACCAGTGGAAGCAAGGTGTGCCTTTGAAGCTAGCAAGCCCATGTGACAACCTCCCCTCAGACTTGGACAAAAAGATGAAAGCTTCATAAATGTTAGCAGGCCTAATTCTATGGTTTTCAGACTTGTTCTTCAGCCACCTACAGTGATCATGTTTCCCAGCTTCCACTTAGGAAGCTTACATTTGTTTATCTCTACCCAGGATAGTCACAGCTATAATGAGAGTTGTTTGTTTTTTTTCTTCCCAAGAAGCACCTACAGCTCCAGTTAGAAGGCCCATTTCTCTCTTCATATGTTGCAGGAGCACGTGGCTGTGTGTGCTGCTTCAGAACGTTTTTGCTAGGAGATAAGGGCCAGCACTATGTCTAACCTGCACTAGCACAGTGGGGATGTGTATTTCTTTCCAAGAAATGCCTTTGTGTACACAGAGAGGAAGAGCCAGACACTAGAAGAGCCTTCATCTTCATTCCTACCATATTCCTGACTCTGATTTTGAGCTTCTTAGTTGCAGATGTCCCAGCCCTTGTCTCTGGCTGGTGACTCAGCAGGGAACTGGACCCACAATCTTCGTGGAGTCACAGTTGAAGGGGCGATGAAGAAGTGGAGACTGAAACTGACTTTTCCAACTAAACATGTTCTCTGTCATGTCTCCAAATGTACATTTGCCATAACAATACTATTCCTATTTATCTGTGTAAGGATTTCCTTCGCAATATCCCAGGAAGCATATATTCACCAGGAGTCTATGAGCAATGGCTCAGTGTCATGGATGAAGAGAATGAGGAGGAGAAAATCACTGCTTGCCAGAGGTAAGGAGGCAGTGATGACTTGACTGGGCCACACTTCCAAACACAGTCAACATCATTTTGCCTTTTCACTGGGCTTTATACATTACATACAGAGAAGGACTTTGTTCCCATCTCTCTGTTTCCAACTTCCTAAGAGAAATGACTGGCCTTTGAAAAGTGTGTGCTTCTGTCTTTAAGCTCCTAGAGCTGCTGCCCAGAGCCAGCGCTGTGCTCCTGCGACACCTGTTTGGGCTGCTGCACAGCATCCAGCAGCACTCCTTCACCAACCAGATGACAGCTGGCAACCTGGGCGTGTGTCTCAGCCCCAGCACCTTCTGCCTGCCCATTCCCTGCACCTCAGACTTAAGACAGGACTTCAGAAAAAAGGTAATAAAATCTCACTTTGATGCCCTGTACACTTGTAACCCTAAATGTGAGATACTAATTCTGAAGGACCAGTGTTGTGAAGTGGACACTTCAATCACAGGCCTCTGGAGTGACCCTGTGGGGTACAGGAAGGTGGGTGGTTTACAGTCAAATTTAAAACCCTTGAGTCCCTTCCCTATTCTGACCAAGGAGACCACACATTAAATGTTTAAATGACAGAGAAATCGATTGGTTGGCATCACAGAAAGAACCTGTGCTTATGAGGTTGACAAGCCGGATTCAGCTCTCAGCTCAGTCACTGAGGGATGTGGAACCTTGGGCACAATTTCCAAGCACTGGTTTCAGTAGTGACAACACCAGATCCTCTGGTTCTTTCCTGACATGCCTTTCGTGGCTTTGGAGATGTGAGCACCCATGGCTACACTCATATGGGCCTTCATGACCGTCTGGCCCATTGAGAAAACTATTTGGCTACCAACTGGCCACTGCTCTGGATGAGAAAACTAGGATAAGAGTCCAGAGCACCTCATGACGGTACAACTTGTCTGAAAGATCACAGCTCTTTCCTCATCTCACCATCAAGGCAGTTCATCAGGACCAACTGCAGTGAGACAAATGGATGTGCTTCTCCCAGCTGCTTGCTTCCTTCACAAAAAAACACAGAACTCTCTGCTTCCCAAGGTCCAGATACTTTTTTACTGAAGAAGTGAATTTTTCAAGTTTCATCTGTAAAGTTTAATAGGAGGTTATAGGTTATTTATACCTCAATAAAACTCAGAAAATTTTAAATTAGAAAAATAAAAATAAATAAATACATCTTAGAGAGTATATATCTTACCCCCAAAATTTTGAGGGGTACTTGAAAAGTATCTTAGTTTTAAAGATATAACCACTGATATAAAGTGTTAGCTATTGAAAGAGACAGAAATTATAACTTTAGACTCCTGATTGCAAGTATTTTAAAATATGTTCCCCAAGTACTCTTGAAAGTTATTTCTTTGAGAAACCACATTAAATATTTTTTATCCAATTGTGAAGTAAGTTTTCTCTGAATTCTTTCCAATTTTGTTAGATCCGAGATTCATATATGACATATTAACTATATGATTAATATGATGCCCATTTTGCCTTGGTTTTACAGTTTGATCTTGCACAATTTCTAATTGAAAATGGCCTCAAGATCTTTGGAGAAGATCTCACTTCCCTCTGTGGGGAGAGCCCCAAGAGTGGTGACCACAACCAAAAATCTGCATGTACCTAAAATAATGGAATGGACATTGAGGGGAAACAGACGCCAAGTCTGCCTGGGGGTGAGGGAGATGCTCAGATGGTGTTGCAGAGCACATGCCAAGGTCAGTAACTTCACGTGCTCCATCTGCAGAAGGCTGGCCCAGCCCACAGGTCAGGGAGGGTTTGCCCTGTCCTGAGACCCACGGTAAAATGGCATTAGGAGAATTCATGGTGAGGGAAGACAGGAAGCATAGGGAACAGAGGCCCAGACTCTTCCCGACTTCCTCTTGGTTAGGCCACTGGGGATGTGACTTATGGATAGAAACCTGACCCCTCTCTGACCCTCTTCCAATTTCCTGGGATAAGAAATAGTTGAGACAAATGAAAATTAGTCTCAGACAGATTGGTGACCACGTTGACCTACGTCACAGTTTTTTAAAATTATTTTTAAATTCTTTTGTTAATCCTCACCCGAGGATATTTATTTATTTATTTATTTATTTATTTATGTGTTTATGTATGTATGTATTTATTTTAGAGAGAGAGAGAGACAATGGGAGGGGAAGAGACAGAGAAAGAGAGAGAAACATCAATTAGTTGCCTCCCACACTCACCCCAATGAGGGTCCAGAATCAAGCCTGCAACCCAGGCACATGCCCTTGACCAGAATTGAACTCATGACCCTTCGGTCTCTGGTCTGATGCTCCATCCATTGAGCTAAACTGGCCAAAGCTACATCACAATTTTAATGTTGCCCCGCCATTATTGCCATCATCCAGAGAAAAGATACTGAGAGGAGCTATGCTGAAGACCACCCCCATTCCTTCCTCTTGCCCATAGCTGATAAAAACCTCCACCCAGAGCCCTCAGTGTGAGTGACATCCTGAATTTCACCCCACTTCTCTCCATCTGCTGTACTTTGCAGAATCTGTCTGGATCCAAATCCTTTCATGTGCAGCGACAAGAACCTGGACACAGCCATTTGCTTGAGGCTTCCCTTGACCTCCCTGTAAGCCCTCCAGTAGCAGTAGCAAATGGACTGAACCCCTCTATGCATAATAGATGTGCCCTGGTTGAAACCAAACTCAGGTCCCAGGAGTGCTACCTGTTTTATCCCCATCTCACTTTTCTGCTCTGAGTTACCAGCTGTTTTATCTTTTGCCAGTGTTTCTAGCTCATGCTCCATTTCTTCATTTCTAAAATGTTGATAAAATCAATATCTAAATCTGGGGAGTCTTGTGAAGATTATATAAGATAATGGATGTAAAAGTAATGTGTAGAGAAGCAAAGAGGGCTGGCAGAAGTCCCACTGAGGTAGGAGCTCATACTATCTGAGCTGAGCTCAGCTAAGCACAGCTAACTGGCCATAGTCCACTCTCTTAGGCTCGCAGGGAGCAGAGCAGAATTGGGTCACAGATCACCAGTTCCTTTATATTTTTGACATTTCTTGGTTTTATGCCATATACCTCATTGCTTTCTGCAAATTTTTAGGAAAATCCATTCCATGACAAATTGAGATGAGTCTAGTGCCTCAGAATATGTTTGTACTAAGGCAACTGTTTTCATTTCAGCAATGACAACAAAGAAAGCTCCGGAGTCCAAGCCGGTAGAGTGCTAGTGCTGTGAAGAAGGTATGACTCTGGGATGATGCCAAGGCCCTGATGGGCCTATGTCCACTCCGTTGCCTCCTGACAGTTTTCTCAGTCACACAGGATTAGCATCTCCAGAATCACACGGGACCTTCCTTTCCTTTATTCCCTGCACTCTCCCATGGATAAAGTTTACTCCCAAATGTTTGAATTTGGATGAAAACCTTTAGTTCCATTCCAAATAAGATAATTTTCTGAAAGATGAACACGAGGCACCTTAAACTAAGCCCCTGCGATCATGCTTTTAGTTGGAACTTTGCATAAAAATGGGGCACCTTCAAGGCCACAGCTCATCCCACCTGAGTTTTTCTTTTCCTTCATCCCATTTATCCATATTGGTGGAAAATTTCACACACTGTCTACTTCTATATTTCTCTTGCTACCATGTTATTTGTTATATAATTTTCAATTGTATTTTATTGTCAATTTTTATACTGACGCAATAAAAGTCCCTCCATAAGTTAGTGGCTGAGACACCATTTTATCTGCTCACAACTCATATTCACTCTTTGGTGGAGGCTCCTTTGGGGAGTTCTGTCTCAGCTGAGGTCACCCCTGCACTGCAGTCAGCTGGCAGCTCAACTGGAGCTCCCTTTTGTGTCTGTCCACTATTGCTTATTGTTTTGTCCCTGTGTCTTCAACAAGCTGGCCCGGCCTTCTGTGTATGGTGGAGGAAGTGAGCCACCAGCAAGAGAGCCTTTTTAAGTCAGTGTGGAAGGGACTACTCGCATATGAAGGAAGGCTGGGACACAAGGTCATTGCCCATTGTTTCTGAGCCAGTCATGTGTAACCCAAGGTGAGCTGTCCCTCCAGCTGGGCAGTCTGCATGCTCACAGGCCACTGTGCTCTCACCATCCCGACCCTGCTTCCTTCCACACAGAGTTTGTCTGGAGCTGCTATTGGGCATTTGGCCTTGTCCCTAAAGGCTCCAGCAAATGTAGTCAGACAGGATTCTATGGATGAAAAAGGGGTCGCATACTAAAGCTGACAAGCTCAGAGGAGGCCTGCCTGGTGGCCTTACAGACTCAGAGACTAAAAGTAACCATGGAGGATAATCTGAAATTAAAACTTTCTAACTAAAAGTAAGTCCTGATGGATAGTCATGTCCAGGCTGGCATTCTTCCTGACAAATGTCAATCTTTACCTTAACTGAGTCTGTCTATTGTGCTTTTACACCTAGGATAACATACCTCTGGAATGTTATCAGAAATGTCAACAGTAAACCCTTTACATTTTTCAGACTATCAGAGCAAATTCTCCCAGCAGAGCATGTTGCCAAAGGACCCTTCAGTGATACCTTGTTTCCCCACCTACTATCCTTATGTGCTATAAATGTTACTTGTTAACTATCCTATACCCACCCATGTAAAAGAAGTATTGGTCTCTTCATTTTACTCTTTATCCAATCTCACAGATTTTCCTGCTTTGCTTTCTCCCATCTCCATAATCTATCACCAATGTATTTAATGTAATTATTCTCACACCTCATCTTATTATTCTAACGTATAAAATAAACTGTAAACCTATCATTCTCTAAAGCATTTTCTCAATTTGTTGAGATTTTGCTTTCTGGAAATTGTCACCTGTTTGACTCAAACTCATAAAAATTCTCTACAGATTTGGATGTTTCTTACATTGACAATAAGAAGGGTCTAAAGCCCTTACACATTGAACTTTGTTATAACCTTGAACCAACTATCTCCAGTTTTGTTTTTTTTAATGTATGAGAGAAATTTGTTTTAATTCAGCCATGATTATTTTGAGTTTTCTGTTACTTCCTGCTGGACCTAATCTAGCTAGTACAGCCACAGATATCTTGGTTTTATTTATTAATTAACATTTTTTAAGGGGTATAATCAGGAGTGCTAAAACAGTGTCATTTACTGTGAGGTGGGGTTGGTAGAATGAGATCCATTCAGACTTTTTGTGGACTGAATCAGCTCCATAACACTCAGAATATTTTATTCTTAGAGATAAGGCAGCCAGTTTTTAAGATGAATATTGATACTTCTTACAAATGCATAAACTTGTTTCCTCTCCATTAACACTTAGAATATTTTATGTAGGAAGCCTATTTTATGTCAGACTATGAATATTAAATTTACATATACTTATCAGTTATATTCATAAATACTGAGCAAATATAACCAAAAGAATACAATTGTGCTTTAAGAAGATCACTTAAAAGAAAATATTTGGTGATATACTTAGAGATATTTTATCTAATAAAAGAGTAATATGCAGATTGACCATCACTCCAACACACAAGATGGCCACCCCCATGTGGACACAAGATGGCCACCCCCATGTGGTCAAACATGGCCGCCCCCATGTGGACACAAGATGGCCACCCCCATGTGGTCAAACATGGCCGCCCCCATGTGGACACAAGATGGGCGGCAGGGGAGGACAGTTGTGGGCAATCAGGCCTAGAGGGGAAGGCAGTTAGGGGTGACCAGGCCAGCAAAGGAGGGCAGTTGGGGACAACCAGGCCTGCAGGGGAGGACAGTTGGGGGGAACCAGGCCTGCAGGGGAAGGCAGTTAGGGGGGACCCAGGACTGCAGGGGAGGGCAGTTGGGGGGAACCAGGCCTGCAGGGGAAGGCAGTTAGGGGGGACCCAGGACTGCAGGGGAGGGCAGTTGGGGGGACCAGGCCTGCAGGGGAGGACAGTTAGGGGCAATCTGGCAAGCAGGGGAATAGTAAGGGTTGATCAGGCTGGCAGGGGAGTGGTTAGGGGGTGATCAGGCTGGCAAACAGAAGTGGTTAGGGGCAACCAGGCAGGCAGGCAGGCAAGTGGTTGGGAGTCAGCAGTCCTGGATTGTGAGAGGGATGTCCCAGATTGGAGAGGGTGCAGGCTGGGCTGAGGGGACTCCCCCTCCCCTGTGCACAGATTTTGTGCACCGGGCCTCTAGTATTATATATTGCAGCATTATATGCAAAAGCAGAAGTTTGATCACAATAGGAATCTCTTTAAATAAACTCTGGTACAACCACTAAATGGAATACTAAGAGACTAAAAAGAAGAATGAGGGCACACTCTGCACTTTGGTGTGGAAGGATTTCAGGAGACAGGTTTAAATATTTTAAAGACACAATGTATAATATTGTATAATGTATGTGGCCTTTTGTGTAAGAAAGTTAGGGGTGGAAGAATAAGAATCCTAACATATAAAAACCTTGGGTCGTAACAACCAGTATAATAGAGGCTTGACCAACTGGAAGTCAGTCCTACAGTCAGCACTGGGTTGCCGTGGAAACCCAGCTCTGACTGCTTCCACTCCAGGCGTGGTGTCCCAGCACTGACTGTTGAGGGGGCTGCGAATCAGGACCAGAGAGTCGCCTGAAGAGAGAAGCAGGGACTGATCTGTAGCCTCAGAGGCAGCTTTTGATCAGCACTTGCCTCTCTCTTTATCTCCCAGTCTGGCCAGCAGTCACACCTCCATTTCTCTCTAGGCCTCCACCGGGGATGCTGATCAGCCACACCTTTCTGATCAGGCCCCATCGGTAGGCCCAGAGACGCTGACTGGCATAGGAACCAACCAATCAGAACCAAATGTGGGTGCTGTGAAGAACCAATGGCTGCCTAGGAGGTGGAGCTTTTGATGCTGACTGGCATAGAAACTGACCAATCAGAACCAAATCTAGGTCAACTGTGAGGAGCCAATGGCTGCCTAGGAGGCAGAGCTTTTGATGCTGACTGGCATAGAAACAGACCAATCAGAACCAAATCTGTGTGCTGTGGGAAGCCAATGGCTGCCTAAAAGGCAGCGTTTTTGTGCTAACTGGCATAGAAACCAACCAATCATAACCAAATTGGCCAGCAGAAGAGGCAGTTGGGGGCGAGATCAGGCCGGCAGGGGAGGGCAGTTGGGAGCAACCAGGCCAGGAGGGGAGGGCAGTTGGGGGCGAGATCAGGCTGGCAGGGGAGGGCAGTTGGGGGCAACTAGGCTGGCAGGGGAGGGCAGTTAGGGGTGATCAGACTGGCAGGATAAGGCAGTTAAGGGCGATCAGGCAGGCAGGCAGGTGAGCAGTTAGGAGCCAGCAGTCCCAGATTGTGAGAGGGATCCCCAATTGGAGAGGGTGCAGGCTGGGCTGAAGGAACCCCCCCTCTATGCATGAATTTTGTGCACTGGGCCTCTAGTCTATAATAATAAAAGTGTAATATACTAATTAGACCAGACAAACTTTCGGATGAAGCCAGGGCTTCGAGGGAAGCCCAGGTCCTGGGTACAAGAGGGAAGCAAGTGCCAGAAGCCGGGGGAAGGAAGACCTACTCTTGCATGAATTGCATGCATCGGGCCTCTGGTATACATATATTTATATACATATGAATATGAAAGACACTCTGAGGAGGTGGGGAAGCCCCCAAAACACTCAGATTGAAATTCACACAACCTTGACCAGTCAAGGCATGAAGTCAGAATTAATTTGATATCTTATATTATAAAAGGCCAGAGGCCATAAGTGTCACAACCAGAATGACCACTCGATCAGTTGCCATGAGGTGGCATTAAGCACCTCTCGGTCCCTCCCCTCCCCAGCCCGCGAGCGTGGGCAGGGTGGGACTAGGGACTGGTGAGCAGGCTAAACGGCTGACCTCTTGGTCCCTCCCCCACCCCGAAGGCTCCAATAGATCAGCAATGGTGAATGGGGGAATCGGGGTGGGTGGCAGGAGGACCAGGATGGCTGTCAGGCTGTTGGGATCACCAGCTCATCCCCAGCTGCTTGGGGGCTCAGGCCTGCGGGAAAGTGGGTGCCAGTGACTTCACCTTCATGCACATGCACTGGGCTGGCTGCTGATGGAACGTGCTGCCTGCTTGGGGCCGCTCACGCTGGGGCAGGTAGGTCACAGGTGCGCCTCACAGCCTCCATCAGCACCTCAAGCCCCAGCAGCGGTGGTGGCACCTGCGTGAGCAGGCCCGAGTGGGTAGCGCATTCCATTAGTGGTCAGCCCGGCAAATGAGCATAAAGGTGAAGTCACCAGCACCCACTTTCCTGCAGGCCTGAGCCCCTGAGCAGCTGGGGATGAGCTGGTGATCCCAACAGCCTGACAGCCTGGCAGCAGAGGCGGCATTCGGCCTGAGGACTGGTGAATGGGCAGAAGATGGCCCTGATCACAGGAGGCTAGGCCTAAGGACCCTACCTATACAATTTTGTGCGCTGGGCCTCTAGTGCACAAATAAAGCAATGTACCTTTTCTTTGTTCCAAAGTGTTGTGAAACAATTGCACACCTTCTACACTACAATGGTTCATCAACATTTTCAATAATTGATTGATTTCACATGATCTTATTTAAAGACCAGTGCTCCTTTGGAGCAAGCAAATAAGAAACTTAAGATTGAGAGAGGTTCGTATTTTATCCAGGGTCACATAGTTGTTACCAGTTACTGTCTACAAAGACCCATTTATAGATCATCTGATCTACTAAAAAACATCAACCCAAATGTGCAGCACTTCTCTTGCAGAAATAAATCACAACATGTACTGTCTTACCACTGCCCTATTTCCTAGATCTCCCATTTTATATCAGAGAACTGATATAAAGAAAGCCCTTCTTGGTGGAGGAAAAATATGAGAAAACATTGAGTCTTATAATGCAAACTAGTGGCCTCGTGCATGAAATTTGTGCACGGGTGTCCCTCAGCCTGGCCTGCACCCTCTCCAATCGGGGACCCCTCGGGGGATGTTCGACTGCCGGTTTAGGCCTGATTCCACAGGGATCAGGCCTAAACCGGCAGTTGGACATCCCTCTCGCAATCCGGGACTGTTGGCTCCTAACTGCTTACCTGCCTGCCAGCCTGCTCGCCCCCAATTGCCACCCCCCACTAGCCTGATCACCCCCAACTGCCCCCCCCACTGGCCTGCTTGCCCCCAACTGTCCCCCTGCTGACCTGATCACCCCCAACTGCCCTCCCCTCCTGGCCTGATTGCCCCTAACCGCCTCTGCCTCTGCCCCGCCACTATGGCTTTGTCTGGAAGGATGTCCGGAAGGTCTCCCGATCTAATTAGCATATTACCCTTTTATTAGTACAGATGAGAAATAGAATTCATTCATACTTGTATGTGCTTTGTCAGAATTTAATTGTTTGCCTGCAATGTGGCAGGCACAGTTCTAGGCACTAGGGTTATGAAGAGGGGCCAATCCCATATTCTCTAACCTCAAGAAGCTCTGGATTCAGGGCAGTACCATCTAGGCTGCATCACTGAATTATGCCTAAGAAGCCTGGAGTCCTTCATTTGCAGAACTGGGGACAATTGTCATCTTCTCTTATTCTGTCTGCTGGGCAACTTGGTGCTTCAGTTCTCAGGAATTTATAGCCTTTCAGTGTTGTTAGAGCAGGAGGGAAGGGGGAAAGGCAAGAATATGGAACATGACCTCTTTCAAAGCATTTATTTAATGCTTGCCCCAGACTGCCCTTGCCTCAGCAGATGCCTCTGACAGAAAGTGCCCTTGACATTAACACAGCAATATACTAAAAGTGACTTTTTCAATTTTAACATTGTTGTGGCCTGATTATTTTATTTAGATGCTGTTTATCAATATAAGTTATACTAAAATGATACAGCTTTCTGTCTTGAAAATGTTATTGGCCTCATGTTCTACGGAGGACACTTAAACAAGTAAGGATAATGGGGAAAATTATAGTTGAAAAAAGCATGGCAATAACTTGTCATTCTATGTTCATCAGCAGATGATCCATCTAAACAGACATGCTACTACTTAACCTGCCTCCTTTCAATTGGGGGAGTGTCACACTCTAATCAGGGGAGTTAAAAGCTTAGTCAGTTATAAAGCAAAATTTCATAATTTAATTGTTTAATTGTTTGAAAGGTAGGAGGAGATCAGGAAACCAAATCTGAGCTATCTGTATGTGCATTTTGCCTAAGAATACCTGCTTCCGTGTCACCAACAAATGGCAAACTGTGACTCTACTTTTGGAGGTGTTCAATGAAAAGTAAATAAATGTTTGCTTAGTAATCAATACCTTGGGTTCAATAAGGAAAAGGAAATGATTCTGAAGAAAAGGGAAAACAAAAGGCTCTGTTGAAATTTGAAATTGATCCCATTTCTCCAAAATTAAATGTACTCATATTAAATCATTCCACTGGTTTTTTGAGCTTTAATAATCTATCATGATTTGTTCACAATAGCTTCATCTTTTCATCTCTAGGTATAGGGGTGGGGGCAGCTCACCAAACAGCATAATAACAAAGAGCTGTTGGGTATGATAGACATTTTCTAGGGAAGAAAATCTGCTTAATATTATTTCTCACTTTTTGCTATGTTTTGAAAGCTGCTTGTCACACAACAGTTTGTTTATAATGCATTTATCATGTAAGAGATTATGCAATGAGCCTAATTATGCCCTATGTGTTGTAAACATTTTCCTTAAGGCCAAAAAAATTTCTACTAAAAACTCCAAGTCCAAAATCTATGTTGATTCCAAACTGCTGTCTCCACCTGTCATGGTGGGAAACAGTTGGTCTTCAGGTTTCTCCTTTGTTTTGTATGCTTCTTAGAAAGCTCAGAAAAGCACCAGAGTGCAGCCAAAAGGTCTGAGACACAGGACCCCTCCCACCCTCAGGAACTCAAAGGTTGCACCAGTCTGCATTCCCACCAGCAGTGTACAAGGGTTCCTTTTTCTCAGCATCCTCACCAGCACTTGTCATTTGTTGATTTGTTGATAATAACCATTCTGACAGGTGTGAGATGGTACCTCACTGTTGTGTTGATTTGCATGTCTCAGATGATTAGTGACTTTGAGCATGTTTTCATGTTTCTTGGCCTTTCTTATGTCCTTTTTGAAAAGTATCTATTTAGGTCCGTTGCCCATTTTTTGATTGGGTTGTTTATCTTCCTTTTGTTAAGTTGTATGAATTCCCTATAAATGTTGGAGATTAAACACTTATCAGAGATAACATTGGCAAATATGTTCCCCCATGCAGTGGGCTTTCTTGTTGTTTTGTTGATGGTTTCTTTTGCTGTGCAGAGCTTTTTATTTTGATGTAGTCCCATTTGTTTATTTTCTCTTTAGTTCCCACGGCCCTAAGAGCTGTATCCATGAAGATATTGCTTAGGCCAGCCGTGGGCAAACTACGGCCCACAGGCCGGATCTGGCCCGTTCGGCTGTTCTATGCGGCCCACGGAGCCGAAAGAGCGGAGGGTTCTCTTGCTCTCCCCTCCGCTCCTTTACTTTGAATTTATATTAGTTCACACAAACACTCCATCCATGCTTTTGTTCCGGCCCTCCGGTCCAGTTTAAGAACCCATTGTGGCCCTCGAGTCAGAAAGTTTGCCCACCCCTGGCTTAGGCATATGTCTGAGACTTTGCTGCCTGTGGATTCCTCTAGTATTTTTATGGTTTCCTGTCTTAGGTTGACGTCCTTTATCCATTTTGAGTTTATTTTCGTGTATGGTGTAAGTTGGTGGTCTAGTTTCATTTTTTTACATATATCTGTCCGATTTTCCCAACACCATTTATTGAAGAGACTGTCTTGACTCCATTGTATGCTCTTGCCTCCTTTGTCAAATATTAATTGCGCATAGTGGTTTGGGTCAATTTCTGGGTTCTCTATTCTATTCCTTTGGTCTATATGTCTGTTCTTATGCCAGTACCAGGCAAAACTAGAAACACCAATCAGAAAGAATATATGCACTGCTATGTTCATAGCAGCACAATTTACAATAGCTAAGATTTGGAAATAGCCTAAGTGCCCATCAGCAGACGAGTGGATTAAAAAACTGTGGTACATCTACACAATGGAATACTACGCTGTGGTAAAAAAGAAGGAATTCTTACCATTTGCAACAGCATGGATGGACCTGGAGAGCATTATGCTAAGCAAAATAAGCCAGTCAGTGAAAGATAAGTATCACATGATCTCACTCATATGTGGAGTATAATGAACAACATAAACTGATGAACAAAAACAGAGACAGAGGAGCATTGATCAGATGCTCAAACCTCAGAGGGAAGGTAGGTGAGGGTGGGGGTAAGGGGGAGAGATCAATCGAAGGACATGTATGCATGCTTATAAGCATAACCAATGGACACAGACACAAATGTGTTTTATCCCCTTATTGCCCCCCAACAGGGAGGGGTTGGGGGGTCAATAGGGGGATAAGGACACATTTGTAATACCTTAATCAATAAAGAAAAAAAAGGAACTCAAAGGTTTTGTGAGGCCCTTCCAGGGTTGGGGGGACAATAGAGGGATAAGGACACATTTGTAATACCTTAATAAAGAAAAAAAAAGGAACTCAAAGGTTTTGTGAGGCCCTTCCAGGGTTGGGGGGACAATAGAGGGATAAGGACACATTTGTAATACCTTAATCAATAAAGAAAAAAAAGGAACTCAAAGGTTTTGTGAGGCCCTTCCAGGATGTGGTACAAAGCAAAAAATGTTGTCACTTTTCTGACAATGCATTAACCCAATGGGAAAGTTTTTCTGCTTACTCTGTATTGAAATTCAATTTCATTTCAGAAACAAAAGTTGAGTTAAATCAAACTTTTTGGAATTTACTGCAAAGATTCTGAACTTCTTCAAGAAGCTATGTCCTCTACTGGACAGAATGTCCAGAAGGTCAGGGATCCCTTGGATAAATACTGAGCTATGATTTTGTTTCCATTTTTCTGAAATGTGTGCAGAGTGTCTTGTTTACAGATGTAACAGTCAAAAGCAGGATTTGAGGGGGTGGAGGCAGGTGGGAAGTGGGTGGGGCTGCCAAAGTGCAACATGACTGATCCTGTTTTGGTGCAAATATTGTGTAGCTTGACTGTATCCAAGCCAGTGTCTGATTGTGACATTGTACTATGGCTTTGAAATATGTTGCCATTGAGGAAACTGGATAAAGGGTGCACAGAACCACTCTGTATTTTTCGTACAACTACATGAGAGTTTACAATTATATCAAAATAAAAAGTTTAACAGAAAGCAAGTACTTTGTGAAAATCAATATGGAAAAAAGATCTAAGGGGTGGTATCCAATCTGATTCCAAGGTTTGAGAAGTTGTGCCCAACATTAGTAACTGTAGTTATTAAAAATAAAATTAAGCTATTTTCCCCTGAAATTATTTTTTTCCAGATAACAGCAAATCTACATAATTCCACCTCCTTGTACTTTTGCAGCAGTTCAAGCACACAGTCTTCACAGAAATAAGTAAAGGCAATGCACATGCCCTCTCCAAGATCTCCAAATGCATTCTGAAAGTTGCCAATGTCCTTCACGGCCACTGAACTAGTAATTAAATCACCACTGTTTATAAAATTCTGAACTGAATTGGTCTTGCTCTATGTCATAGCCCATGTCCAGATTGGCAATTTTATACTCATAATGTGATTTATTTGGTGAACAACTCCTACTGGCCTGTAAACTCTAAGAGGGCATGGTCCATGTCTGGTTTTACTAACTTTGTCTCCTTAGTGTCTAACCCAGAGTTTGGCAGATAATAGGTTCATAATAGGTATCTTATAAATTAAAAAATAAATTAATGAATGACTCTGTCTCTGCCCACTTCATTAATTCTACTCTCCTAACAGCAGAGCCTACAACACTTATCATTTTACTTAGATATTTCACAGGTTAGGAGGCCCAAGGGAGCTATGGTTACATAGCTATAGATGTAGATTTTTCCACTTCTTTTCAGTTCATAAATTTAATGGGTGTCCAGTTCTACCTCAGGTGGTGGCCGCTGCCGCTGCCACTGCCTCCTATTCCTGCTAGGAGTGGTTAAAAAAATGAAATAAATTAAAAAACTTTATATTCATTCAGCTGGAAATAATGCAATTGTGCAAAATAACTTTGAACCCTGCTTAATATAATTTAAATTTGGTTAGGAACTTCCTTTTCTTTGACCTACAAGGCCGTTAGTCTGTTTTTCCTTATGACTTCTTCAGTTAAAAGGTTAACCTAACATACTACAGAGAAAATAACTTATTTTCTACTATGGTACCTGCATTTTAATGTTATATGATTCCAAACAAGTTACACATTCTATTTTTCTCACTTGATATATCCTTAGCATTTTAAATTGCTATTCAATCAGTATACAAGATATACCAACCATGGCCACAGTAGCATTGTTGAAATGCATTTCTGCTTAAACAATGTGGTTGAAAATACTAATTTTCAAAATAGAAAACAAGCAGAGTGTGTGTATTTTAATGAACAATCTTGCCCTATGTAGAAAAAAATAATACATTTCCCAGCTTTAACCAGAACAGAGGGCAGTGTAACTTATTTTCATTTGTATAGACACCAATTATTTTACACAGAGATCATTGAACTATCTGTAATATGTTAATTGTGTTTGGCATTCACTGTTAATGCACAAATTTTACATTTTTTCAAAATAGAAAATCTGGTAGAAACAACAATAATTCAGGCATTTTCATATCAGTATTGCATTTCTTATGCAATTACCTTCATTACCAGGTACCCTTCAACCTACCCACTGTCCCATGTCTACAAAACCCATTCTTCTATTCCTGGTTTTAACCTTGCTCACCTGTCCTAACCTATCTCATAATAAATTGGAGGATAGATATAAAAAAAAATGATGGGAACATTTACGTCCTCAAAATTCATGGCTGGATCAGAAAGTACGTTTGCAGATTACTTCAGGACAAAACCCAAGTAACAGAAATAATATTTCTGTCAGGCTGCTTTGCTTTGAACAATAGCCTTCCTAAATTATCACTGAACAAATTGCCATATTTTCTTTATAGAATGTTTCATGTTTTTTGCTTAATGAAAATATAAACCACCAAGATAACCTTTCCTCCAAATGAACAATACTGAAAAAAGATTATATTGACCAATTCTTCAGATGGTGAGTTAATGCCTTTTTAATTCATTTCTGAGTAATTAGATTATCTGCAGACAATTTTCCATATCAATATCTGTATATGGATTTCTGGTAATATAGATTAAGTTACCATAAACAAAATGTATACATCATAAATAAAAGATCTGCCTCATTTACATTTTTTGTTCAGTTTCAAATAAACTTTTTTTTTTTTTTTTTACTTTAAGTTATCTTCCTGCCAATCAACCTATTAATACTTGGCTTTACCAGCTGTAATTATATCTGCAGGAAATAAAGTTTGGATTGCCATAATTTTTTAGGCTTCAAGTTTTTTTTTTTTGTTTTGTTACCAATATAACAAGATTATTATTTAAAACTGTACCAACAGAATGTCTAATAATACTTTCTGAAGAGGCAACTGGTCAAAATAAATATTCTCTGAATATTAGTTCTTGGTAGGATTTCTAAATGTGTTGTTGGAAATAAATTATACTGAGAAAACATCAACAATCATGAAATCAATACTTTGTTTAAGCCTGCTTTAGATAGTTAAATTAATATGAAAAATGAAGATATATTTTATGTAGTCTAAAGGGCTACATCTGAAGAGAAGTTCTAAGTTAAAGTATTTGTAATGACATCAAATATGAAGATGTGTTACACACTAGATAGAAAATATAAATAAGAGCAGAGTTTGTTATTATAATCACTAGAGGCCCAGTGCATGAAATTCATGCACTTGGGGCGGTAGGGGGGGGGGGTCCCTCAGCATGGCCTGTGTCCTCTCATGGTACAGGAGCCCTTGAGGGATGTCTGACTGATGGCTTAGGACTGTGGTCAGCAAACCGGCTGGAGAGCCACATGCAGCTCTTTGGCCCCTTGAGTGTGGCTCTTCCACAAAATACCATGGCCAGGGAGAGTCTATTTTGAAGAAGTGGCGTTAAAAGAAGTTTAAGTTTAAAAATTTGGCTCTCAAAAGAAATTCCAATCATTGTACTGTTGATATTTGGCTCTGTTGACTAATGAGTTTGCCGACCACTGGCTTAGGACATCCTTAGCACTGCAGCAGAGGCAGGAGAGGCTCCCGTTGCTGCCTCTGGGCTCACCAGCCATGAGCTCCTGCATTGAGCATCTGCCCCCTGGTGGTCAGTGTGCATCATAGCAACTGGTCGTTCCACCATTTGGTCAATTTGCATATTACCCTTTTATTATATTGGATTTTTTGAGAATATCATGCCATTCTCCTCATTAATTGATGAAATTAATGCCAATCCTATCTAATAAAAGAGTAATATGCAAATTAACCATCACTCTGCTACACTCACCAGCCAATCAGGAGCAAGTATGCAAATTAACCTAACCAAGATGGCTGCGAACAGGAGGCTTGGGTTGCCCCCGGCGATGGAGGAAGCCAAGCTTTCCACACACCCTGGCCAGCCCAGGCCTCCACTCAAGGCTACAAAGTTTCAATTATAGAAGATAAATAAATCCCAACAAAAATGGCTGCGGCCACGGAGCGAGCAGGAGTCTTGGCTCTGCTCAAGACTACAAAGTTTCAATTATAGATGATAAATAAATCCCAAATACCAAGGCCTCCGCTTGGGTTGCCAGGGGTGTGGCTGGCCTACAAACCACCACAGGCCCCTTGCCCAGGCCGCCCCACACCCCAAAGGAACCCCCACCCTGATCCGGGACACCCTTCAGGGCAAACCAGCTGGCCCCCACCCGTGCACCAGGCCTCTATCCTATCTAATAAAAGAGTGATATGCAGATTGACCATCACTCCAACACACAAGATGGCTGCCCCCATGTGGTCAAAGATGGCTGCCTCCATGTGGACACAAGATGGCCAGCAGGGGAGGGCAGTTGGGAGGAACCAGGCCTGCAAGGGAGGGCAGTTGTGGGCAATCAGGTCAGCAGGGGAGGGCAGTTGGGAGGGACCAGGCCTGCAAGGGAGGGCAGTTGGGGGCAATCAAGCCACAGGGGAGGGCAGTTAGGGGTGACCAGGCTGGCAGAAGAGGGAAGTTGGGGGCAACTGAGCCTCCAGGGTAGGGCAGTTAGGAGGGCCCCAGGCCTGCAGGGGAGAGCAGTCAGGGGGGACCAGGCCTTCAGGGGAGGGCAGTTAGGGGTGACCAGGCCTGCAGGGAAGGGCAGTTAGGGGCAAACAGTCTGGCAGGGGAGCAGTTAGGCATCAATCAGGCTGGCAGGGGAGTGGTTAGGGGGTGATCAGGCTGGCAGGCAGAAGCAGTTAGGGGCAATCAGGAAGGCAGGCAGGCGAACAATTGGGAGCCAGCAGTCCTGGATTGTGAGAGGGATGTCCGACTGCCCTCCCCTACAGGCCTGGTGGGATCGGGCCTAAATGGGCAATCGGACATCCCTCTAGGGGTCCCAGATTGGAGAGTGTGCAGTTTGGGCTGAGGGACACACCCCACCCTGTGCATGAATTTCATGCACCGGGCCTCTAGTATATACTATAACTATTAAAAAAGTAATATAAATGCCATTTGAAAAAAAAATTGGTATGGTGGGGTTATTTGTTTTGACAACCTCTCTTTGAAATTTTTGACTCAAACTATGGGAAATAACATTCCCTACAGATTCATGTTGCTCATTAAATGAGATCTGGTGACTCCATAGGATAGTCATCACCACAAGCTATAATTGGCCTTCAGGGGGAAAAAAAAGCTACCCACATTTATTCATCTATTTCATCCTAGCACTTGATGGAAGCAGGCATCCCAATTAAATAAAAAAGGGAAACATGAAGAGATACAAAGAGGTAGGAGAGAATGGAGAGAGACATGCTCAGTAAGCAGGCTTTGATCTAGTTCTACATTCAGGTAGGATCTTTCCATTCGTTCATTCATTCAAAACCTATTCAGCAGTGTCTACCAATTATCAGCTCAATGATAAACTTTAAGGATGGAATGGGTGAAGTAAATAATCATACAAAGAAATATAAATCAGTGACTCTAAAAACAGAAAAATAAAAGATCTTGTTAAAGAACTTGGGTCATCAGCTCCAGGAAGTAAGACAATAGATGACTTAAATTTTCATATTTGTATTTTATTTTCTGAGTTTTCTAATAAACATGCACCACTCTAATAAGAAAAAAAAATGAGGACAGTTTAAAATATTCATTAGTGCTTCACTTTCTGAAGCTCATAAACCATGATGGTATTTGGCCCTTGATAAGGCTTATCCTTTATATGAAAAACATCACACAAATGGCTCAATCCTAATTTAATCACTCACCTTAGATGCTGAAATTCAGCAGATGGTAGTGGACTCAGAGATCCTGCTTATTGGTATAAACTGAGGCTTTTATGGAAAAAGGCATTAGACAAATGTGAGTAACAAATAACTTTCAATTGGCATATTGCAATAATTCAATATTCTTCATTGCTTAGAAAAGAAGTTTGATATTGCATATCCTCACCGATAATTGATAATTACTTAGGGGTCCCTTTCAGATGTTCTGATTAGTGGAAACTGGATGGTACAAGAGAACCTGATGGCTGTTGAAACATTATAGATCAAGTGTCTCATGAGCAAGGTCAGGGTGCCCCTGCATCGAGTACCATCTCCCCAGGCCTCTCTCCCCTTTTGGAGACCCTTGGTTTCCTACTCGGAGGTCCCAGCATCTGGAATGCGTTCTGACCTTCAGCAATAGCTCCGTCTAGGTCAGAGCTCCAGGCCTGAGCATCAAGGGACTTTTGAGGGTAGAGTGGCTTTAACGGTGTCCCTCCTCGCTGGATGCTGCCTTAGCCCCCTCATCCAGCTGCTGCCTTGTACGCAGAGGCAGGGCTAGAGGGAGAGGAAGCATTTTCTCTCCCTGAAAAAGAAGCACCTTTTAAGCTAAACTGCCTGTGATGATCGTTACCCTAAAATAATGAGACACTAATGAAATACACAGAGAGGATAAAGAACCACGCAGGCTCTGCACCCCAGGCCCAGCTTCACTCCCTTGGGTTGGAACCCTGGGTAGGGGACCACTTGCACCTCCTTTCAGGGCACCCATCATCTCTTCCTGTTCCATTGCAGTATCAGCTCGGTCCAGATTCTCTAGGACAGAATATTTACCTTGCTCCTGTAAGTACCTATCCCCCAAATTGGTCCTGACTCTGATTACGGGTGCAATCTGTCTTCTGCAGAAAATTTTTTAGATGTGGATGAAATGCAAAGATTTTGAAATAGTGTCTTTCCCTCTATGCTCAGATCCAAATGCCCCCTGGTGCATCTTATAACTGCAGGTACCTTCAAGGCAACCCTTCCAAAACTGAATCCATTATTTTGCCTCTACCTTCACTCACCCCAACCGGTACTTCCTAGTGCATTCCTCTTTCGACTAATGACATCACCATACACCCAGCCATCCAAGCTAGGTTATCTTTGGCTCAGCATCACTCTCAATCCCTTCCACCTAATCAGCGATCAAGCCTTGTGGATTTCTCCATTTAAACATCTTTTAAATCCAAAACTTTGCACTAACCTTGCCCTGACGTGTTTGGCTCAGTGGTTACAGGCTTGGCCCCGCAGGTCAAAGGGTCACAAGTTCCATTCCCAGTCATGGCACATAATTCAGTTCTAGGTCCCATAGCCCCTGTAAGAGCTTGATGTGTTTCTCTCAGATCAATGTTTCTCTCTCTCCCTCTCTTTCTCTCTCTCCCCTGTCCTTCCTACCTTATCCTCTCTAGAAATCAATGGAAAAAATATCCTCGGGTAAGGATTTATAAAAAACAACACAAACTTTGCACTAACCTCAAATAACTACATTTTTAAAAAAGATTTTATCTTCTCTTGATTGAACTATTTTCTATCATCTATTTTCTTGCTTCTAATTTAGAGATTTTCTAGACCTATGTCACAACCACTTTCTACACAATATTACTCCCTTCATTAAAATAAGGAAGAGGAGCCCTAGCTGGTTTGGCTCAGTGGACAGAACATCAGCCTGTGGACTGAAGGGTCCCGGGTTGGATTCTGGTCAAGGGCACACCCCTGGATGTTTCTATCTCTCTCTCTCTCCCTTCCTCTTTAAAATCAATAAAAATATAATAAAATAAGGAAGAGGAGGAGGAAGAGTGGGGGTAGATGGCATTCTCAAAATTTAATGCATGTGATTAGAATCACCTGGTAAGTCTTAAAAAAACAAAAACAAAAACTGCTGATGCCATGTCCTATGCCCTAAATCTTTCACTGAATTGTGTGGAGTGGGGACCTGGCATCAGCATTTTGTAGAGCTCAACACATGATTCTAATATGCAGTTGGGATTGAGAATCACCAGCTAGGAGACAGATCTCATTTTTGCAGCACTGAGCACATGGAATGGCCCATACAGACATTCAAGTCCCTTAAATGGAACCAAACAGCACCTACCATAACATACAAACAATCAGCTTTCAAATGGTTGCTCCTAAACTTTCTAAATTCCTCTTCTGAGCCATTTTCCATTCCTCTGGTGCCCCCTGTTACTCTCACAGACTCAGTGCCCAATCCCTATTTCCCAGGTTCACATGCCTTTGTATAACCCATTTCCTTTGTTTGTAATAACTTTCCAATCTCCATTTGTTAAATTTCACTCATCCTTCAAGTTTTAGTTCAAATCTTTCACATTCTGAATATATCCCCCAATTCCACAAGGGAGAATTGCTTTATATTCTATGCCCCTGTAGTATAATTTATTTTTAGCTGTTTACATACGTAGTATATTCACATGGAGCGACATACATTTTTAAAAGTCCATTTTTTTAAGTCTCCTTACTACTCCATTCTCAATCTGTCCTGTTCATGTTCCACTAACAAGTAACCACTGTTGCTACTTTTTTTGTTTATCTTTTCAGATATTTGTTTGCACATTGTATATCAGCATATGTAAATAAATGTTCTCCACTCTTTTGAGGTAGAGAAAAATGGTAGTATATTATACACATTGTCTACATCTTCTTTTTTTAAAATTTTTTTGTTGTTGTTGATTTCAGAGAGGAAGGGAGAGGTAGAGAGAGAAACATCAATGATGAGAGAGAATCATTGATTGGCAAGCCTCCTGCACGCCCCCCACTGGGTGTTGAGCCTGCAACCTGGGCATGTGCCCTTGACCGGAATCAAACCCAGGACCCTTCAGTCTGCAGGCCGATGCTCTATCCACTGAGCCAAACCAGCTAGGGCTACATCTTCCTTTTTTCTTAAAGATATATATATCCTAGAGATCTTTCTTTATTAATACTTAAAAAGCTTCTTTATCCCCTTTTTCAGCTGCATTGTATTCTAATGTATTTTGCACAACATTTTATTTAAGCAGACCTGTTGATAGACATTTAGGTCTTCTCAATATCTTACTACACAAAATATTTTGCAGTGACTGGTAAAACAGGTAATTTTATAAATAGGTCATTTCATATTTGTGTGAGTAGACCCGTACAATCAATATCTAAAAGTAAAATTGCTGGGCCAAAAGGTATATGCACTTGTAGTTTTGATAAATATTGCTGAATTGTTGCTACCAGGCTTTTGGTTGGCCTAGCATACAGTCATTCCTGTGAATATTCCAAGAGCACTTAATAAAAACTTCATTCTCTATTTTGAGAGTACAATATTATATATATATATCAATTATATCATTATTATTAATAATTGTTAGGCATTCCTAAGCTGAGAGCAAACTAAAGTTTCTTATTACTAGTATGATTGTCTCTTTTTCCATGTATCATTAGTAGGTTTTGCTTTATGGAACTTAACACTACATTAACTGATGTGAGAGATTTGTAATTGATACATCTTCACTGTAAATTAATGGCTTCAGCCTAATTAAATGACCTTCTTTTCACTGTTTAAAGTTTTCCCCTTGAATTTCAACTTGTCTGATTTTAGGCTAGACCCCTATTTTATTTTTGTGTATTTTTCTGAATTCAACCCTTCTGAATTAACATTTTAGATGTGCATTTTGTATACAGTGTAGACTTGATCTTTGCTATGTAATACAATCTGAAGTTCCTTATCCTTATAAGGTAAGCTTGGGCCATTTATATATATTGATACCATATATGTATTTGGTATTAATTGTAATATGATTTTATTTTTTATAATTTCTTTTAAGTTTTTAATGATACAATCCATTTTTTGGTTAACTGTAGATACTTTTGATATTATGTAGGTTTTTTCCTTGTGACAACCATTATAATGATAACTTTACATAATACTCTTATTCTTAGTTCTTTATATTTTAGATAATATCTATAAGTTTCCTACTGTAAAGAGTGACAAAATTTATTGTCTTTTCCCTCTTTTTTCCACACTGATATTTATTGATAATATTATCTTTGTTAGTGTTTATACTAGTACCAAAAAGTATGTTTAAATTGCTTAAATGATATATCTTAATACCCTCTTACAAATGAGGCAAACTACAATCCTTTGTAAATAGGCCTAAAGATCAAATCACTTATAGGGAGAAAAAAAATAGATTGGCTTCAAGAATGATTTCGCCTTTCATTTTTGACCTCCTATCTCTGTTAGTTGAATTATTACTACAATTCCAGGACATTTCCACTCAGTTTGCTATCTAATGTCACATGAGTTTTAGTCTTGTTTCTAGAGTCAAATGCAGTCAATGCTTTTTTCCAGTTCTTTACTGTAGAATTTCCTGATATTTCTTGACTGATTCAAGTTTGACCTCTAGTTGTTTCCTCAAAAGGAATCATGAGAACAATATTTCCTGAGGTGTTTTTTTTTTTTTTTCTATTTTCCAAATTATTTGTAGGTTTTTTATTTGAAAATGGTACGGTGAATATAAAATTCTTGGTTTACAACTCCTTTCCTTGAGGGTCTTATAGTTTACTTCACTACCACCTGGAGCTGAGACTTTTAAAGTATATATATATATATATATATATATATATATATATATATATTTCTTTATTGAGTTCAGAGAGGAAGGAAGAGGGAGAGAGTGATAGAAACATCAGTGATGAGAGAGAATCATTGATCAGCTGCCTCCTGCATGCCCCTTACTGGGGATCGAGCCCACAACTCGGGCATGTGCCCTTGGCCAGAATCGAATCTGGGACCCTTCAGTCAGCAGGCCGATGCTCAACTGAGCCAAACTAGCTAGGGCTGGAGCTGAGACTTTTGTAGAGAATTTGAAGCCAATCTATTTTTTTTCTTCCTGTAAGTGATTTGATCTTTAGGCCTATTTACCAAAGGATTCTATCTTTTTCTTTACAGTTGAGCAACTTACAAGAATGTGTTTGTGGTTGACTATTCTGGGACAGTTTTCCCTACCAGGCAGTGCAATGTTTCAAATATGTAGTTCCAAGTTCTATTTTTTTCTTGAAAACTTGAAAATATTTTTCTGGAAAAAAGGAGACATATATAATACTTTCAACAATAAAGAATATTTTTAAATATATTTTATTGATTTTTTACAGAGAGGAAGAGAAAAGGATAGAGAGTTAGAAACATCGATGAGAGAGAAAAAATCAATCAGCTGCCTCCTGTACACCTCCTACTGGGGATGTGCCTGCAACCAAGGTACATGCCCTTGACCAGAATCGAACCTGGGACCTTTCAGTCCACAGGCCAACGCTCTATCCACTGAGCCAGGGCAAGAATTTTTAGAGAAATTAAAGAATGTTTTTTTAAAAAGAGAATGAGCATTAGTTGAAACTGAAAAAAAAAAATGTGTTCTTCTCTTAACTTTTTCTTAAATTTTTACTCAGTAAGTTTCCTAAAGTAGCTTATTACTCATTGCTCGCATTTCTTTACTTTTCACTGACTCTTCAACCAACCTGGCTTATTCTCTGAAACTTACCTTGCTTATGTGAAAATTACTTTAAGTTATAAAAACCAATGGATCAAGAAAATGAGAACACAAACCACAAAAAAAATGTTTGCAAAAGAAACATCTGGTAAAAGACCAAAATGTTATGTATATACTAGAGGCCCGATGCACAAAATTCATGCTAGAGTAGGCCTTCCTTCCCCTGGCTGCCGGCACCAGCTTCTCTCTGGCACCCAGAACCCAGGCTTCCCTTGCAGCCCCAGCTTCATCTGGAAGGTCATCCGGAAGGACGTTCAGTCTAATTAGCATATTATGCTTTTATTATTATAGATTAGAGGCCCAGTGCACGAAAATTATGCACTTGGCGGGCGGGGGGCAGTGGGGGGGGGTCCCTCAGCCCAGCCTGAGCCCTCTTGCAGTCCGGGAGCCCTTGGGGGATGTCTAAGTTGGACACCTTAGTGCTGCCACGGAGGCAGGCGAGGCTCCCACCACTGCTGCTGCACTCGCCAACCGTGAGCCCAGCTTCTGGCTGAGCTGTGCTCCCTCTATGGGAGCGCACTGACCACCAGGGGGTAGCTCCTGCCTTGAGCGTCTCCATAGTGACCGGTCGTTCTGCTGTTCAGTCAATCTGCATATTAGCCTTTTATTATATAGGACTAGTGGCCCAGTGCACGAAATTCATGGAAATTCACAATCTGGGACTGCTGGCTCCTAACCGCTCATCTGCCTACCTGCCTGATCATCCCTAACTACCTCTGCCTGCCTGCCTGATTGCCCCTAACTGCCCTCCTCTGCCGGCCTGATCTCGCCCATAACTTCTCTCCCCTTCTGGCCTGATCTCGCCCTCAACTGCCCTCCCCTGCCAGCCTGATTTCCCCCAACTGCCCTCCCCTGCCACCCTGATCTCGCCCCCAACTATCTTCCCCTACCAGCCTGATCTCACCCCCAACTTCTCGCCCCTGCCAGCCTGATCACCCCTACCTGCCTCTGCCTGCCTGATCACCCCTAACTGCCCTCCCCTGCTGGCCTGATTTCACCCACAACTGCCCTCCCCTGCTGGCCAATTTGGTTCTGATTGGTCAGTTTCTATGCCAGTCAGCATCAAAAGCTCTGCCTCCTAGGCAGCCATTGGCTCCTCACAGTTCACTCAGATTTGGTTCTGATTGGTCAGTTTCTATGACAGTCAGCATCTCCGGGCCTGATCAGAGAGTTGGGGCTGATCAGCAGCCCCCACAGAGGCCCAGAGAGAAACAGAGGTGTGGCTGCTGGCGAAGCCTGGAGAGAAAGAGAGGTAACGGCTGATCAACAGCTTCCATGGAGGCTGCAGATCAGACCCTGCCTCTCTATCCAGGCCTCTCTCTGGGCCTGATCCACAGCCCCCTCGGCAGTCAGTGCTGGGTTGCTGCGCCCACACCGGACTTCCAGTGTTTGGTCGAGCCTTCAGTCAGTTGTTACGGACCTTGGGTTTTTATATATATTAGGATACTCTTATGTTCATTGCAGCATTATTTACAATAGACAAGATGTGGAAACAATTCAACTGTCCTTCAATGGATGACTCGATAAAGAAGATGCAGTACATATATATAACTAGAGGCTCGGTGCACCCTCTCACAATCCAGGACCTGCTGCTCCTAACCACTCGCCTGCCTGCCTGATTGCCCCTAACCACTCACCTGCCTGCCTGATCGCCCCTAACCACTCTGCCTGCTGGCCTGATCACCCCTAACTGCCTCTCCCTGCCTGCCTGATTGCCTCTAACCACTCTGCCTGCCTGCCTGGTTGTCCCAAACCTTTTGCCTGCCTGCCAGTCATCCCTAACTACTCACCTGCCTGCCTAATTGTCCCTAACTGCTCACTTGCCTACCTGATTGCCCCTAACAACCTCTGCCTTGGCCCCCACCTCCACAGCTTCCTCTGGAAGGACATCCGGAATGACGTCTGGAAGATCGTTCGGCTGTCCAGTCTAATTAGCATATTATGCTTTTATTATTATAGATAGAATACTACTTAGCCATAAAAAGATAAAATACTGCCAATTGCAACAACATGGATGGATCTTGAGAGTATTATGCTAAGTGAAATAAGTCAGACAGAAAGGGACAACTACTGTATGTTTTCACTCATATGTGACATATAAAACAAAAAGCAACAAGGAACCAAACTTATATATACAGACAATAGAATGGTGGTAACCAGAAAAGAAGGGAGATAGACAAAGGGAGCAAAGAGGGTAAAATACTAGGTGACAGAAAGAAACTAGATTTAAGATGATAAGCACATAATTGAGAAGTCTCTGAATAAAGGAAGGATTCTAGAGCATTATGAACTGAAGGTCATAGACAAACATGAGTTAGTTCTCTAGATAACTAAAGCTTATCTTGTTAGTGTTAAACATTTTTTCCAAAAAAACATTAGGGATAGAAATCCATCTGTGTATCTACTACCAAATAGTTTTGCTTATGAGACACATGGGTGGTTTGCATGCTGACTCAGGTTCACTGTGAAGATCTGTGAAAACTGTGATGTGATGTACTCACCGACAGCCTTGGGGGAGTAGTAGAGTTTTTCACCAAATAACTCCCCAAGTACTCCCCCTGCTGCAGCGTCCTTCTCTCCTACTGCTGTCAGTGTATCTGCTTCTGGTGATCACTCTGCTTCCAAACCTCACAGATGGGTTAACACAAGTATATCATCAAATAGAATTGTGTGTAAATGACAAAAAAATAGACTGTAATGAGGGCTTCCCGTGTTATGCTTATAAAAATGCTAATGACTTTTGAGACATATGATTTGAAAGGTTTGAGGCCTTTCCCCCCTATTTTTGGTTTTGTGGCTATGTGCTGGGAGCTGAATCAGTCAAACTGTTAAAAAATTGAGAGATTATATTATTCACCTTGGAAATGAGCCTTGGCAAGGATAAGAGGTTCAACTCCCACTGGTCAGGGCTTTGTTTCATGGCTGGGATATGCAGTTAAGGTCAAAATGTTAAGTCAAGTCTTAGAGCCTGCTTTACACAGGGGGTTTCTATTACATAGGTACCAAAAGGAGGTGGAAGGGACAAAATAAATGTGCATTAGGCCAGGAGAGGGGGGAAGAGGTTGAGAATAGAGAGAGGGCCTTCTCCCACCTGAAACAGTATGGGAAAAGGGAAGCAGATCAAACCCACAATTTCTCTGCTTTGGGGAGCTGTGGCTTATATTTTTCTTGCACCCACCACCAGAGAAGAACTACAAGCAAATTCAAGTACTACTGTGAAAAAAAAAACAAAACACCACACCACTTAATTTCACCCAGATATGGTATTTGTTGTTATTGTTCTTTTCAAAGAAAGGTGGTGGATAAACAAATCAGGGGACACCTACTATATATGTAGCCACCTGTAGTGTTGAGATAAAGACACCTCTAAGGTTTCTATTTCATGGGAGAAAGAACCTGTGGCAGCAATAAGTTTTTATTCAAAACAGATAAACCCCAAGTATTTTATGAAAGTATAATCCATTCAATTGTCTTCAAGTATTTTTGAAAACAAATAAAAATTTAAAATACATTCAATCCAGATATTTTTCAACATCATTTTCAAAATTCAGGGTTTTTGGTTCAGTCAAATGGCAGTCATCATTTTTGCTCTGCTGGTGATCCTGATTTTCAATGCAGCTAAATACAAAGCACGAATGTAATGGAAGCGTTCTACTACCCATTTCTTGGGTACTGTGACAAAAATGTCTAGCCTCCCTCTGGGCTTAAAGTGGAAAACAAAGAGGGCTTTGGTGGTCTGAAAAAGAATGGCTCCACTTTACCCTGCCTCAGTCACCCACTCTGATAATGCCATTTATGCAATGGTGTATTTTGTCACTATAAAGTATTAGGCTGGAATTAGGCTTTCTTAAATGTAAAGGATGCCCTCAGAGAGTGGGTGTAGTAAGGAGGAAAGAGTATAGGTTTTGCCTCAAAATCCTTGGCTTCAAGTTTCAGCTCTAGAGCGGCCTGCTAGGCAAGTCACTGGACCTCTCTTAGCCTTACTGTTTTCTCTTCAGAGAAGCACAGAAAGCTCATAGGGTTATTGTGAAGTTGAAATTGAAGCAGGATTTTTTGGACTTGAACATGCAGTGTTCCCCTGGGGAGGATGGTTCCTGGGCTCTTTGTCAGAAGGAGTCTAAGAATGAATCAATCCACAGACAGAAGGTGGTATAGCAAAGGTGGAAATTTATTAAAAAACAATTACAGACTCCCATGAGGGGAGGGGGAAAAGAGTCCCATCGAGTCCCTGTCTTCAGGGTTTAAAAAGGCTGTAGATCTTGGTGCTTTGATATCCTCTCTGATTGGTCACTATTCCCTTGGACTGGTTACTAGAGTAACTCCTGAGTTTAAAGGTCAAATCTCACATGGGACATGTGAGGTTTTCCTCCCATCCTTCCTTATTGTTTTTCTATTCCCTTTGGGTTTTCTTCTTCTCCCTTTGAATGAGGGGTTTCCTTCCCTTTATTTTGTAAATATAGACCTTCTGCTGTTTCCAGCTACCTCATTCTATGGAAATGTACCTGTTGCAGCTTTTCAGCTTCCCTATTCTATGGAAATATACCTTCTGTTGCTCTGCAGCCCTATGCTTCTTCCATGGTCCCCTTAATTTCTAAAATTTCCTAAACTTATCTTTTTCACTCCTAAAAATTCCTGTTTCAAAATGAGATAACACATGTAACTGCTTTGTAAAAGAGAGTTGCCATTGTGTTTCCTACCCAAGTTCTAGGTATACTCATTGTTTATTCAAATGCTGTTCATTGGCATTAACCCTGCTGACAATAAACTATATTTTCTGTAAATATAGACAATGCCACTTTTCATCCCATTACTCTGTTGTTCCATTCATCAAAAGTTGTCTAATAACTAACTATACTCCACTTCTCATCACGTTAACACATGCACTTTATGTGATTCTATCCAAATCTAATGGCACAGTTATATCAGGGTTTTGTCTAACAATGATCTATTTCACCCATATTCTCAAAGTACTTATGGCCTGTCCTGCCATACTGAATCAGAGGACTGAGTGAGGTCATCAGATGAACTTCTCTTCCCCTGGAAATCACCATTTCTACTTGCTGTCAATATCTCCCATAAAGGAAGTGTCAACTCTTGCCTTGGTAATCAGGAATTTTTTCTTTACATCTCCCCTAAATCTCTTGCTGTCACTTTTACCATATTTTTGTCATAATCTTTTCAGTGGAAATAAAATACAGATGGTCATATGTCTGTGTATTTAAAGAATCAAGGACTTAAGAAGAAATTATAAATATAAAAATACTTTGCATCTGAGGCTTTTCCATTCAGTTTTCTGTCAACATGGCTGAATTTATCTTGCCTGTCATCACAAGTGGCACTGTTTTGATGTGTGAAAGACACAGAATTAGTGCAGCTTTGAAACAGTGCTCTGTGATGGCATCCCTACTTTTCAAGGAAAAGCTGTAGAGGACAGCTTCCCAGTTCTAACACTGGACCTGTGGAGGGGGGCCAAAACTCTCATCGCTTGTTATCAAGGGGCCCCAGTGACCAGGAACATAGCAGATTGACCATACAGTGGGCCCAGCTAGACCCAGAAAAAATGCAAAAGCTTACACGCCACCATTATTATACCCCATTCTAGGTGATAGAAAGCTCAGTTAAAAATGGATTGGAGGGACGCGGAGACTGCACCATCTTGAAAGGGAAAGTGGAGCTTATTGGAAGCCTGAAAATCCACAACTGTGGCACCCACCGAACAGCTGCGAGCCCCAGAACACCGGTCTCCAATTGGCGCAAACACACGAATTCAGAGGAGCTCTACACTCCACCACGGAAAGGTCAGATTTTGCCCAGGATAAGGACACAGAGAACTACATAACCAGACATCTGGAGAAGAGAGACCATGGGGAGACAAAGAAACAGCCCACATATGAAAGAAAAGCAGGCATCATCAGAAAAGGAAGTAAATGAAATGGAGGCAAGCAACCTTCCAGAGAAAGAATTCAGAGAAATGGTTATAAGGTGGCTGAAAAGAATGGAAGACAAATTCAACAATATGAGTAAGAACCAAGAGGAAATGAAGAAGAACCAAGAAGAAATGAAAAATGACATCGCTGCTGTAAAGAACTCAATAGAAAGCATCAAGAGTAGACTAGAAGAAGCAGAGGACCGCATCAGTGAGCTAGAAGACAAGATGGGAAAAAATACCCAAGTAGAGCAGCTTCTAGAAAAAAGTAGAGCATTGGCTTGCGGACTGAAGGGTCCCAGGTTTGACTCTGGTCAAGTGCATGTACCTTGGTTGCAGGCACATCCCCAGGAGGGGATGTGCAGGAGGCAGCTGATCGATGTTTCTCTCTCATTGATGTTTCTAACTCTCTATTCCTCTCCCTTCCTCTCTGTAAAAAATCAATAAAATATATTAAAAAACAACAACAACAACAACAACAACAAACTGCCCTAATCGGTTTGGCTCAGTGGATAGAGCGTCAGCCTGCAGACTGAAAGGTCCCAGGTTCGATTCCGGTCATGGGCATGTACCTTGGTTGCGGGCACATCCCCAGTAGGAGGTGTGCAGGAGGCAGCTGATCGATGTTTCTCTCTCATCGATGTTTCTAACGCTCTATCCCTCTCCCTTCCTCTCTGTAAAAAATCAATAAAATATATCTTAAAAAAAAAAAAAACCAACAAGTTTCTATTAACACTTCAATAAAAATAATGACACTGACTATGAAAAACTACATATCAGACTATTAATAGTGAAACTAAACCAACATTTTAGTGGAATATTTGGGAGATATTTAAGCTCCAGGTTAGGACTGAAATCAGGTTAGGAATCAAAAGACCGTGGCAAGTGGCTTCATGAACAGATTTCTGAGGCCCCATTTGGGCTTCACTTTTCACTTCTCTAAAATAAAGATGTGAGAGTAGCTCAGTGTCTCCTAAGCGCACTCTCTGGAGCTCTAGGTTCTTTGCAGACAGTAGGGAACAGAAGTGGGAAGTGGGTGGGTACCTTTGGCCTCCAGATTCCAAACCTTCAATTCAAAGCAGGACAATTCTGAATTTATCTAGTTCATATATTTAGGGTCTGAAGCAAATTTTATTTGGGGGAAAACAAAATAGGTTCTGTTGCAAACCAATGAAACAGGAATTTTGGGGGGTGAAAATTTTAGGAAATTTTAGAAATTAAGAGGACCATAGAAGCACAGGGCCAAAGAGCAGCAGAAGGTACATTTCCATAGAATAGGGGAGCTGAAAAGCTGCAACAGGTACGTTTTCATAGAATGAGGGAGTTGGGAACAGCAAAAGGTCTATATTTACAAAATAAAGAGAAGGAAGCCCTTCATCCAAAAGGAGAAGAAAGCCCAAAGGGGAATAGGAAAACAATAAGGAAGGAGGTAGGGAGAACCTCACATGAGTTACTATACCCAGGAGTTACTATAGTAACCAGTCCAAGGGAATAGTGACCAATCAGAGGGGATATCAAGGCACCAAGATCTGCAGCCTTTATAAGCCATAGGGAAAAGAAACTCAGTGGGACCCTTTCCCCCTCCCCACGTGGGAGTCCATTCTGTGGGACTCTCCCTCTCCCCATGTGGGAGTCTGTACTTGTTCTTCAATAAATATCCACCTTTGCTATACTACCCTCTGTCTGTGGATTCATTCTTCAACTCCAGTGGACAAAGAATCTGGGTTCCAGTCCAGGGGAACACCGAGTGTTCCAGTCCAAAAATTCTGCATCATCAAGAGAGAGAACAGGAAAAATCTGGATCATGTGAAACATAAGAGCCCTGTCATCTATGACGTTCTTAGTTTCTAAATATGGTTAACATGGGGACTCTCATGGGGTTTTAGTAGTAGTTTCTGAATGTTTTCTTCTTTTAAATTTTTTTATTTGATCTTTTTCCCCCCAAGGCTGGATTAAAGTAATCCAATAAGAGCATTAGAACACTGAGTAGAATAGACATGACCCTTGCCCTCAACAACTTTATGTCATGGTAGGAGAAACAGATTGAAAGAAGTAGGCAAATGAACAAGATTATTTCTAAGAGTGTTAAGTGAAGGTAACAAAATCAGGGTAATGTAATCGAGAATTAAGAGGAGTGTGTCCTACAGAGAGAATGGTCAGAGAGGCCTCTTTCAAGGTACCAACTGAGATGAGATTCAAATGATAAGTCAGACAGTGTGACTGGAGTGTTAAAAGCAAGAAGGTGAATCATAGGAGAGAAGGTCAGAGGGCAAATAATGCAAAAAATTGAAAGTGTTACCTGTGAGTCTGAATTTTATTCTAAAGTAATAAAACACTAAGAGTTTTAATCAGCAAAATAATATGACATGATTTATGTTAAAAGAAGAAATCCACTCAGGATTTCCATATGGGGAACAGCCTGTCATGGTACAAGACTGGGGGGTGAAAGAGTTTGGAAATTACTGCAGTCATTTTCTGTGGGTCCAGATTGATCTGGCTCAGTATGGCAAACAGATAGATACTATTTTCAGTCATCAGATACACTCCTCCTTCTAACTTATTACACTCCTTCTAACTTATTACTCAATTTCTAATCAATGATAATAAAGAATTGCTCTCTCAACACTAGTGGACTTTTTTTTATTTAAATACTGCTCTTTATGTCAACTGACATGTGTTCCTTCTGAAGGTCTGAGTATGTCACTTTCCTGCATTTTGATCATTTTGTTCATGGAGCCATATAAAATGAGTTGCTTCCTTTTTTAAAGAATTACCTTAAAATGTATCACATATTCTGCTATTTATTTTAAGAATTCAGGAAAATGAACTTTACATTCATCCTAGAAGTGGAAAATGAAACTGCTTGTTCAGCGTAGTTTTCTCACAAACTCTGCTCTCTCATTTAGTTAAACACTAAAGAACCAACAATACTTACTAATCAAACCTGGAAAAATAAAAATTATCCAAACAAAATCAGAACAAGAACTGAGTAGGCTATTTGAGCATTCCTAAACTTGGTAATAAATTACTCTGACTATTCAGACCAAGTGGGAACTTCCAAGACTCAGAAGAAGAAAATGGCTTTACTTTGTATTCTCAACTACCATTGTTGCAGAAGACCAAAGAAAACCAAGGACACTTCTGAGGAAAAAAGGAGGGACACTGTTTAATACGCTGGCAGACTCAGGGAACAGCCTTCCAAATCTGAGTGAAGGAACACGCATGGGGCTTTCCTTTACATGTCCCTCCCTGTGGTCTTTGTCCCACAAACATGGATTATGCTTCCAGTCCTTTTCATGGGCCTTGCAAGAAGGCCCCCAGGTGTTGGGGGTCTCCAGGCCATATCTGATGGTCTGGTCTGGTGCCAGTGTTAATAACCCTCCCTCAGCAGCAGTTCACTGTTCACAGTAACAGGTTCTGCAAGACCAGTATCTGGGAAGGAGATAGGGACTTAATTATAGGTTATCAGGAATGTATACTGAGCTTGCTGGCTTGGATTCAGATCACTAGCCCCAAGTATCAGGGTTACATTGGAATTAGCCCTTTTTAGCCTTCTCACCATCAGTGTGAATGAGCGTTCCTTCCTCTGGGAACTGACCAGGATAGTCCTATGTTACTTATACTAGTACTCCCTCACCATGTTTAAACCTAGTGGTCAAAAACCTTGGCTTGTGTCACATTGTCTGAGTAGAGTATATGGGGTGTAATCCAAGGTGTCCCTTGAGATAAACTTAATCGTGCAGGTGTTCAGATATTAAGTAGTTGCTAGTGAAGGGACTACTCTAAGAAAGCTAGGCATCATCATCTGACCTTATATTAATATAGTTAAAACTGCCAAAGGAATTACGCCACACAAATATATGCAGTTGCAAATCACACAGCACTTTATTACTCACACAAATTCCTGGTGCCATGGGTACAGGCTTAACAGGATCCCAGAGTGTGGCTTCCTTGGTGGGGCAACTACGTTGTCTCAGCTGATGGCTGGCAAGGTTCAGGCCAGCAGGGAAATCTTCAGGGTTTCTAGCACCCAAGATCTCGGGGAGCTGGATCATGGCTTGATCGGGGCTTCAGCCGTCTTCCGTTGTTTGTCATGGAGTAGGACGCGGAGGGAGCGTGGATCGTCAGCCGATCTGGCCTTCTTCTGGTGGTGATTCATCGTCTCTGGTTTGGGTCCCCGTTATATAGCCAGGTTGTCTACCCACAGCAGTCCAGGTGCTTATCAATTAGGGTGCAAAACAAGTTTCTATCAACGTGCCACAGGTATGCACTTAAAAACATGTTTTTAACCAAAGTAAGTTCAAAACAAGTCCTTATCTATGGGGTACACTCTTCTAAGTTACTTCACAAACATGTTTTTCAAAAAATGTTCAAAACAACACACAGTTGTTTATCATACTAAGTTCCAAACAAGTATTTTTCTACTATAACACAGTTTCACACAAATATTTTTCTACTATGACACACATACACAAGTGTTGTAAGAAGTTGGGGTTAAGCTAGCCCAAATTACTCAAAACCCACATCAGAAGAAATAAATAACATTTAAATTCCACAGCAAATAGGTATTATGCACCTACTATGTGCTGGCTTTTTGCCAGCCTTGAAGACACAAAGATAAGGTGTGCAATGTATTGCACTTATTCATTATAATGAGTACATTCAATTGAAGCAACTAACCTTTGAACATGCAAAGAAAAATCACAAATGGCTAAAAACAAGGAGAGAGGACCTCTACCTCAGGTTAAGCAGAAATTTTTAAATAGCATTGGAAACTGCCTCAGAGGTCTCACAAGCAATACCTGAAGGATGGTCTAAAAACAATCTCAGAGTGCAACCAGTAACTATTTGTATTCCATTCACTCCCAGATGCTTTTTCGTACAAGTAATCAGGTATCTTCTGCCTTTCATTTTTCTGGCAATATTTTTAATTACGTTCACTTTTTGTCTTGGTTTTATATGGTTGCAATGAATTTATTCTGTCAGCTGAAATATTTAAGTCAAAAAAGTTCAACTCTATGTATGGCAGGGTTTTATCTTTCATAATAGCTCCATACCTGTTTTTGCAGGTGGCTCAGTTGACTTATTTTATGAGTTTTCACACTGTTCCCTCTAACAGCCAGTTAGGTATCAAGATAATTAACTTACCAGGGCTCATACCATATCCATCATCCAGGAAGTACATGAATTCACTCTGTATTTTTTCATTATCCACTGAAGGAGAAAGCAGTTATTACTAATAAATATTGAGCTTAATTTTTTTGTCAGAAAGTTATGCTGCTCACATAATTATCCGTGCTCCTCAAATGCAGACACTGAGTGACAGAGCACAGTGATAGAGCTCAGAAAAGCATTTTGACTACAATTTCACAAGAAATTACAGAGGCAAAACAATCAAGCAACAAAAAGCTTTAAAAAAAAGGTTTGATTTAACATAAAACATCTGCACATTAATGAATTAATGACATGCCCAGCTCTAGAAGGTGACTGGCCCATTGGACTCTATGTATTTCCTCCCTGGAGAAGGGAAGAAAGGTAGATGGTGGTGTGACCCAAGGATCCTCCTATCCTAACTGATCAACCTGTATTCCCATCCACCAAAGCTCAATTCCAAAGTCAAGCCAGGCCATTCCAATTACCAGTTGTACCAGTTAATAATGCGGATTTTTTTCAATAGATGGAGTTACACATATGTTGATATATATGCAATTTTATATGTATGCTATTTTATTGTATTGACAGCAAGCTTCAAAACTTCATATGTCAAATTTTCTGAAGGTATTAACAACATAGATATTTTTACACTTAAAAAATGTCGAATTTCATGCCAAAAAAGAAGAGCATTTGCGGGAAGTCTCAATTCATTACTTTATTTTGAAGAAAAGTGCTGCTGAAAGTTATTGTATACTTCGGGAAGCTTATGGTGAACATGCTCCATCTCAAGATACTTGTGAACACTGGTTTAAACGCTTTAAAAGTGATGATTTCTATGTAAAAGACAAAGAATATCCAGGCCAACCGAAAAAGTTTGAAGACAACAAGTACAAGCATTATTGGATGAAGATGCGTGTCAAACTCAAAAACAACTTGCAGAAAGATTAAACATTGCTCAGCAAACAATTTCCAATTGTTTGCAAGTAATGGGAAAGATTTTAAAGGGAGGAAAGTGGGTGCCGCATCAACTGAATGAAAGACAAATGGGAAACCGAAAAGTCATCAGTAAAAAGGTGCTTCAGTGGCACGAAAGAAAGTCTTTTTTGCATCGAATTGTGACTGGCGATGAAAAGTGGATTTATTTTGAGAATCTCAAATGCACAAAATCATGGGTTGATCCAGGTCAACCATCAACATCGACTGCAAGGCCAAATCGCTTCGGGAAGAAGACAATGCTTTGCGTTTTTTTTGGATCAGGAAGGTGTGGTGTATTATGAGCTTCTAAAACCAGGTGAAACCATTAATACTGATCACTACCAACAACAAATAACCAATTTGAACCACACTTTGATCGTAAATCAACCAGAATGGGCCTGAAGACACAGCAAAGTAATTTTGCTTCATGATAACGCACCATCACACACTTCAAAACGAGTTAAAGACACATTAAAAGATCTTTCCTGGGATGTATTAACCCACCGACTGTATTCACCAGACCTCGATCCTTCAGATTACCACTTGTTCCGATCGCTGGCACACACACTTTCTGAGAAGCACTTCAAAAGGTACAAAGAAGTGGAAAATTGGGTCTCTGGATGGTTTGGCTCAAAACAAGAAAAGTTCTATTGGGATGGTATCCACAAATTACCTGAAAAATGGGGGAGATGTGTAGCTAGCGATGGACATTACTTTGCATAAAGCACTTTTGATATTTCTCTTGAAATTATCGTGTTTTCTTTTATTACAAAATCTGCATTATTAACTGGTATACCTGGTAAATTCATCACTCTCTCTTCCAACTAGTTAATCCTCAGAAGAGCCATTTGAGCATGCTTCTTTTGTTGTTATTATTGTTGTTGATTTTTTGAATTTATAGATTTTTGCTGATTTCCATACTAAGTGGTTATGAGGACAAAATTACAAATAAATGACCAATGTCAGAAACTTCCAGTAAAATCAGCTTTTTCAGTAGTGTCTTTACAGATTTATCCAATTTGAATGTTTTACATATTTATACCAAGCACTAGAAATATCTACCAATTCTATATAACACCATTCTCCCTTCCTAGGAATTTGTTGAGATGGTAAAAGCAAAGAAAGCTGCTCAAGAGCAAGTACTGAATGCAAGTAGAGCCAATAAATAACTTAAGATAAAACCATCTTTGTTGTGTGTGCATTTTTATTATAAAACAAATACTTCACAAGTTTTCATTCTTAAAACTATACTTATGGTGAGCATTTGCAAGCATGCTGTTCTAACATAATTTCTCAGAGATCTACCATTCACTGTGGTAGTATTATCCTTTGAAAATTTGATGCAGTATTTCATTCAAATTTCCAAGTATGTATGTTCATTTTTATTTTTTCCTTCAGGGATTGATAGCTTTAAACTTGCTAGTCTCTGTTAGTTTTATAAATATATATGTTCAAAATATTTTGAGCCTGGTTGGTGTGGCTCAGTTGGTTGAGTTGTCCCATGCACCAAAAAAGGTCACTGGAGATATAGAAGAAGGACAGGGAGAGAGACAGAGAGGGGGAGGGGAAAGGAGAAGAACAGGGATAGAAAAGGGGAGAAAAGGCAGATATGTTATCTATCTCCTACTAGTTCTGTGTCTCTGAAGATCTCTGACTAATATACTCTCCAAGCTCATCTCTGGTCACCCCTCCTCCACCAATACTGCAATCTTCTACTTCCACATAGATAGTTGTTCCCTTGAACTAAATCTTCACCATCTCAAACATTTTTGGAGTTCCATTGTTATGCCCAGATTTCGTGATCCCCAAAGACCACCAGGGAGCCGAGTCCAATGCAAAAGCAAAGAGCCTTTATTCGAGCTAGCTCGAGCTCCCAGTCCACCACACTCGCCGACGCAGGCCCCAAACGCGCTGATTTATAGGGGGCCTGAGAGAGGTAGGAGGGGTGAGGTAGTGTGGCCTCCGCTGATTGGTCAGGGTCAGGTTGCACATGGGGGCAGGGCGCGGCTTACTTTCCTCTTGCATTTCTATTGGCTAATTCAAAAGTGTGGGTTGGGCTCTTGGAGAGGTTCTAGGGCGGGAACCTGACTCCACAAGGTGGAGGACATGGAACAAAGGGAACATGGAGTCGGTCTCTCCCCGCCCTTTCACCATCAGTGTTCAGATTCTCTCCAGATTCAAGCACTGCATAGTACTCTTTTGCCTTTCAGATTCCTTATTCACCATTCCAAGGCCTAGTTAGGTCTTTAGTTCACTTAAGATTTATTCCAGAAACTTTTCTAATCCTTCCACGTCACCAGTAGATGACCATAATGAATGTTTTCTTTATCATTAGTGTTCCCCACCTTTCACAGTATATTTAAATACCTATTCACATATCTATTTCTCTTTCATACTAGTGGTTATTACAGTCTTTGCAACACAGTTGCCTCAGAGATATGATGAGAGCTATGGACCCTCTCTACCTATAAAAGTGCAGACACATACCATATTTTCCATGGACAACAACACTAAGATGCCAACTCCTTAAAAGCAGGCACAGTGTGTATTCAGTATTTGGCCCAATGCCTCTCCCTTGGTAAGCACTAAAAAAAAATGTATCGGCCCTGTCTGGTGTGGCTCAGTTGGTTGAGCATTGTCCCATGCACCAGAAGGTTGCTGGCTCTATTCCCAGTCAGGGCACATGCCCAGGTTGCAGGTTTGATCCCTGGTTGGCATGCATAAAGGAGGCAACTGATCAATGTTTCTCTCTCCCATCAATATTTCTCTCTCCCATCGATGTTTCTCTCTCTCTTTCCACTTCCCTTCATCTCTCTCTAAAATCAATTTAAAAAACCAAAACCAAACAAACAAAAGAAAAAAAATGTATCAAATGCATACCCATGTTTACTAGAACTAATACACACATAGAGATAAAACACCCATGGCTAAACATATATTTAGTTTCAAATTTATAACCTGAGGAAAACCTAACACTGGAGAGTAATTCAGGGACCTCAATAAACAACTTGAAAATTAACCCAGTACCTAGATACACATTAAGCACCATGTCAGTCACTGGTGACTGACACTAGACTTTCCGTCCAGAAGACAAAACAGGCGGGGTGCTTAATGTGTTAAGTATGTATACCCATACAAATTCTATCTATTGATGCATAACCCCTGGTCCGGTTTATTTGTTTGGAAAAATCAGTTTGCTAGGTATATGGCCATAGCACAGTTTGCTGCAACAAAAAATCTTTATAGGTAGCCCTGGCCAGTGTGGCTCAGTTGCCTGGGTGTCATCTGTGACCTGAAAGGCTATCAGTTCCCAGTTGGGGCACAAGCCCAGGTTGTGGCTTGATCCTGGGTAGGAGGCATGCAGGATGCAGCCAATTGATGTTGTTCTCTCACATCAATGTTTCTCTCTCTTCCCCTCTCCCTTCCTCTCTTTAAAAAAATAAATAGAAACTATTTTTATAAACAACTCTATAACATGAATATGTAGTTTACAACCCAAAACCACAAGCTCAGTTTTTCACAAAACATGTATAACCTAAAGAAAGCAGTGCCACTTTGAACACATATTGCAAAAATTCTTTTCCATTTGTTATGACCATAACAAGTGAGGTAAATAGTCAGGCCCTGCTTGGTGTCCTGACACAAACACAGAAAAGCATAATGTGTGAATTCTGATTACAGTTGTTGTACTTTGTGATTCCAGGAAATTCCTATCAATCCTTCATCGATAACATGTGTGCTCTGATTGAAATGCAGCTTAATTCTCTTCTCTCTTCTCCATTTCTAAGACCACTGCCCTAGTTAAAATCCTCATGAAATCTTGCTTAGGTCATTTCCATAGCCCCACCTCCCTGCTATCTCTTCTTTCACGCTTCTATAGACCATTCCTCATGTTATTGCAGAAGTATCTTTAAAAATGGGAAAGAGAACATTTCTAATTTCCAAATGACATTGCTCAAAGTTATTCAATGGTTCTCTGGAAGAAGAAGAAGAAGAAGAAGAAGAAGAAGAAGAAGAAGAAGAAGAAGAAGAAGAAGAAGAAGAAGAAGAAGAAGAAGAAGAAAAAGAAGAAGAAGAAGAAGACAAAAAAACCCCTAGTGTGGCATTCAAAGTGCTCATCCATTTGGCTCTAACACTCAGCTCTAGTCACCCTGACCTAGTCATTGTTCCCTGAATGCTTCTTCCCCAAGTGCCTACTTGGCTCCAGCTCTCACATAGCTCAATTCAGCCGATTTCCCATGAAAAATAGCACATCTTGCCCATCACTCTCTGCTCTGCTCTCTTATCCCACTTCATTTCTTTTCTTTCACCACTTCTCACTGCCTGGTGTTTTATGTATCTGTTAATTTCTTTATTGTCTCTCGCCATTAGAAGGCATGCTCCATGAGTGCCAGGCTTAATCCAACATTCTGCTCAATGCTCCCTCCCCAGCACCCAGAGTAATTACTCGGTTCATTCATAATAGGCCCTCAGTAAACTGTTATTGAATAAATGAATAAACCTGTGAACTAGTCTACTTCTGATACCGAATTTTTGGACTGGACACCAGGATTCTTTGCCCACCGGAATCAAAGAATGAATCCACAGACAGAAAGTGGTATAGCAAAGGTGGAGATTTATTGAAGAACAAGTACAGAATCCCACGTGGGGAGAGGAAAGAGTCCCACAGAACTGACACCCATGTAGGGAGGGGGAGAAGGGTCCCACTGGGTTCCCTTTCCTTATGGCTTATATAGGCTGCAGATCCTGGTGCCTTGATATCCCCTCTGATTGGTCACTATTCCCTTTGACTGGTTACCATGGTAACTCCTGGGCTCAAGGGTTGAACCTCACATGGGACATCTGAGGTTCTCACCCCCTCCTTCCTTATTGTTTTCCTATTCCCTTTGGGCTTTTCTTCTTCTGAATGAATGAAGGGCTTCCTTCTCTTTATTTTGTAAATATAGACCTTTCTTGGCTACTTCCAGTTCCCTAGTCTTATGAAATATACCTGTTGTTGCTTCCTTGTTTTATGGAGATGTAACTGCACCTGGCTTCCTTGTCTTATGGAAATGTACCTTCTCCCAGTCTGTGGCCCTGTGTTTTTTCCATAGACACCAATTCTAAAAAATCCCTAAACCTGCCTATATCCCTTTAAATCCCTGCTTCACTTCTATTCTTTCCTCATGGTAATTCCTCAGACAAGAATATTCTTTTCTTCCGCCAACACTACTTGACAAAAATCACATCCATATTTCAAGCCCCAGCTCTTTTACATGAGGCATTCTTTCTCTTTGTTCCCACCATACTCTGGGCCTCTCCTGGGCAAGAGATGCTTATTCTATTTTATTCTGTGTAATTTGATACATAAGGGAAGACGGCCTCTTCTCCTGCTGTTTCCTTCTGTGTGGAATGGAGTTCAGCCAGTATTAGTAAAGAGGCCTTTTGCTGTCCCTGGACTCACTTTCCCGGCGGCAGTGAGCTCACCCTCTGACTGGTAATTTGGGGAGGCCCTGCTCAGATCCCTCATGTTCCCTCTGGGGAGTGAGCTGCCTGCAGAGAGCAGAGGTCCTCTGCCCTATCCTCAGGACAGCCCAGCTCCCAGGGGAAGCCTGAAGCCAGTGGTGGGAAGTGCCTGGTTCTGGGTTTGATCAGCAAGTCTGCTGGCTCTCACACCAAGCTCCATACTCCCACCCAGCACTTATCAGTAATAAAGAATGACTGTTGTTTTCTTTCTCCTTTTCAGAACATGGAGGTAGAAAGGGAAGAATACTGTCATTTATAACATTTCAGATCTCTCAAGATGTCCATGTCTCTCTCCTGTGTGAACCATACACACCCACCTGCACAGGATCTAAACACTTTGAACTGAGTTGCTTTTTAAATATCGATATGGATTTACATCGTGGACCATATTCTCTTGCCTGTGACCAATAGCCAATATTAGCCAGCATCTACAGGAGATCTGACACAGTTGAAGATGGGGGTCATTTTTAACACCACGGGTGCTTCTCTACAAGTGTTCACTGCAGGGCTGGATCACAGAACCTAACTTCGTTCACACCAAATTCTAATGAAATGAACTAATAAGAGCAATAAGTACTTGGTGACTAGAAATGAAATTAATGAAGAAAATGTATTTGGTGTGAATTTTATAGCCCTCAAACATTCATACTGCACGTTCACTTACTGCAATAAGTTGAGAATGATGTATATTTAATTATAAATACTTGCTAAGTTAACACCCTTTTAAAAATAAAACTGTTTTCTCGTGGCAGACAAAGTGCCTGTTCCGAATCAGTCTGAGGCTTTCACAAAACCCTGAAAGATCTAATTTTGTAGAAGGTCCTGTCACAAGTGAACAATGTCACCCCAGCAGCGTACTTATTTAAACCCGGCTCCATGGGGTCACTGTAGTCACGAAGCACTTAGATTACATTACACACCTATAGGATGTGGGTGGATTTCATGGAATAAAATAAAAGCAAAATAACTACAGGCTTTTCCTGTAGAAAAAGAAAAAAAGAAGAAAAAGAAAGCAAATCTGCTCACCTGAAAATGAAAGATAAGACAGAGGGCCGGAGACCAGGACTACAGGCTTTATTAGAGGAGAAGGACCCTGCGGAGCTGCCTTGCAAAGGAAGAGAGCACACTGAAGGAGTGAACACGCCTTTTGAGGGGAGGAATGGGAAGGGATGGGGCTTAGGGTACTCCGCACGCGCTGATTGGTGGTTTCATATAAGGCACATGATTAGGCACTTAGGTACTTAGGAATGGGGCCTTAGGGTATTTGGCAGGTGCTGATTGGTGGTTCAATGTACAGTCCATATAAGGTGCCTGGTTAGTTGCTCAGGAATGTCCAGGCCGCAGGTGCAGTTTACGTCATACTCCGTCCATGAGTTGGGGGAAGAGAGGATCTATCAGAAAACACATCAAGTCTTGCAGCCCCAGCATCTCTGGAAACAATATAAAAATGTCATTGCTTCAGTGTGAAATTGTTTTTAAAAATTACCTTGATCAGAGCTCACGGAATTCCCCACCTGTGCGGGGCGGGCGGCCTGGTGGTGCGGCCCCCTGCTGGTTGCCAGAGAAACAGCCAGCAGGGAAGAGGGGCTTAGGGTGTCCCCGCCCACGTAACCCCTCCCCCACCTCCACCCCCACCCCCAATGTGCCAACTCCCCACATAATCCCCGCCTCCGGTCCTAGGTGCCTCATTCCAGGTTACCAAAAAGCCCGCCTCACACCCTTCCGGTTGGCATCTCGGGACACAGGTGTGGCAGCACCCCTCCCTCCTCCCGGGTGCCGCCCTGGAGGTTTTCCCTCTGTGGTCCTTCAGCAGGCCGCCTCCATCTCGCTGCAACCCCTTACATCTCTCCCTGACCTCCTGTCCTTGAACCCCCGGGCTGCGGACCCCTACCCCCAAGCCCCCACCCCATTCTTGGTGTCCTCCCCGCCCCCCCCCCACCTTATCCCAGCCTGTACCCTGCTTCCCATCGTAGGGGGTGAGGGGATGCTGGGCCAAGGGTGAAGGAATGCGGGGCAGAGGTGGGTTAGGGTTTGGTGCCAGGCGGGTGACTTGGGTGTCGGCTTAGCAGGCAGGTTGTTGGCCTGGGCAACCCGGTCAAGGGCCAGCAGCATCAGGGTTGCCTCCATCAGGCGAATGCGGAAACTAAGGGGGTCCAGGCGGTGGAGGCTGGACTTGGGACAACTGTTCCCCACTACTCTACTGTTGGCTCCCTCCTTTTCAGGTACCTAGCATGTCCAGGTGCTGTGGTTTAAAGACCCTGGGGGTCGCCCGTCTTTCTTAGGTCTGGGGTGGTTGGGCCTTGGGGAGTCAGGAGGGCCTGGCCTGTCTCCCCCAAAGGCAGAAACTTCCCAAGGAGCCAGTGGGGTGAAAAAAGAAAAGGGGAGGGGAGGGGTAGGGAGGGAAGGAGGTCACTTAAATTGCCTCAGGAACCACTTAATTACTAAAATGTTTCACTCTGTGTTTATATACTAAAACTTATGATCACTCATAATTTGAGAATGTTACAAAGCCTGAAACTCAAACATTTAAAAGAAGGATGGAATTAATGGTACTTTCACACACAAAAACTCAACAAAATAGGTATGAATATTTTTTTTAAAAATTGACTGGAGAATAATCCAGAAGTCAGAGAAAGATTTTCATTATATATTTAGTTTCTTTAAAAGGTGAAAAGAAAACGCAAATTACTAAGCAATAATGTATGGCATGAATACATTTTTAAGAACATACGTAGTATATATGGGTATATCTGTAATGAAAGAAATTAAAATGTTAACAGTGGTTTTCTCTAGGTCAGAGGTTGGGAATACCATATAGCCCACTAGCCAAATCTGGCCAGCCAACTGTTTTTGTAAATAAAGTTTTATTAGAACACAATCACACCCATTCATTACATATTGTCTAGGGTTGCCTTCACACTACAATGGCAGAGGTGAGTAGTTTCAACAGAACACAGGCACACAAAGGTGAAAATATTTCCTAACTGGCCTTCTACAGAGAAGTATGCTGAGCTCCCACCTCTATGTGATAAGATTGCTGGATGAGTTTTTCTTTTTCTTTTTTCTTAATTTTCTACAATTCACAAATATTATTTGTGTATTTTTAAAGTATCAACTTAAAAAGGGAAGAAGAAAAGGCCAGAAGATCCTAGCTTCAATATCAAGGGTGTGAGAAAAAGGAGAAAGATAATGAGGAATAAGGTCTTAGATGCAGAAGAGGGTATGTTGAGGGAATGAAGGCTCTAAAAGGAAGCTCGGAATAATAAAAAACGACCAGATTCTGATGGGAAAATCTGAGTCTCTTCCCAAATTTCCATCAATCCCAACCCAAAACTATCCCGTAGAAATCTGAATATGTGCACTGTACTTGTTCTACATGCCTAGTTTCAAAGTTAGCCCCTTAGCTCCTTCCTCTAACCAATTGCTTCTTTAAGCTCCTCCTATATAGAAATTCTGGTGTTACCACTGCCATTTCTTCAACATTTTCTGTGTCTCAGGTAAGCACTGAATGAAGTATTTTTTAACTATTTTTATTTTGACTATTAGAAGGATTATCTTGCTGCCTTATATCAATCAGTACATTTAGTAAACCCAAATTACTAAAATATCCCTGCTATGTTTGCTGTGTTGGAAATGACAGATGGAGTAGAAAAACCTGTCATCTTCATCTGCAATCAGAGCATCTGACAGAGAAGCAAGAGGGCCCTTGAAATAACTAAAAAGTGAGAATTCTAACCTCAGAGGTCACATTTTTTTAAAGATTCTGGAGGCCACAGACGCTGGAATCAATAAATTACAAATTACTCTCTGGAGGCAACTTTAATCTTTAAAATGTCAGGATATTGAGCAGAGAAATACTAGAGATGGGCAACCTTGGTGGAATGAGGGTTCTGCTGGCCTACAATTCCACATTTTTGTTAAATGATAAAGGTAAGGCCTTCCTACCACTTGGCGTTAATGGGAGGGGGAAAAAAGGGTTTAGTCTGGCCCAGAATATATATATTTATCACTTTTATTGTTGTTGTTTGTTTTTAAGGCATGAACAACTTTATTTATTTATTCATTTATTTTATATCTTTTTGTTTTGTTTTGTTTTGTTAATCCTCACCAGAGGATATTTTTCCATTGATTTTTAGAGAGAGTGGAAGGGAGAGGGAGAGACACAGAAAGAGAAACATCAATGTGAGAGAGACACATCGATTGGTTGCCTCCCACACAAGCCCCAACCAGGGCCAGGGATTGAGCCTGCAACCAAGGTATGTGCCCTTGACTGGAATCGAACTTGGGACCCTTCAGTCTGCAGATCGATGCTCTATCCACTGAGCCAAACTGGCTAGGGCAAATATAAACAACTTTAAATAAATAAATATTTCGGTATGGGGTTAAATATAAGGAAGGGCTTCATACACCAGCTTTCCAAATGGTGCTATTCACAAAGCACTGGTTACCAACCAAAATGCAGCTGAAACAGGATTTGTCAAAGATCCTGTATGGAAAGGTTCTGGTTGAGATGAGAAATTCGTTCACCTGGATGATCTCTAAAAATTGTTTAACTCATTCAATTTAGGGTTAAATGACTTATAAACTAAGGTAGTTCAATAGTACTCAGCAGATATTTTACATGACAGTTTTAAAATCAGAAGTGAGTGCCTACTGAATAAAGAACTTGAACTAGATGTGCCTGTGATTTCTGGGAATCATACAAGCAATGAAGCTCCCAGGAAAGAAAAAAAAGTCAGTTTTGGGATAGTAATTCTACTTCTAAAGAAAGAAGTTTATCAGCTACTACAGTTATAGGAATCAGGAGAGGAAGAGAGCATTTGAATGACAACCCAAAGGAACATGATGCTCTACTTTAATTTGAAAACTGGAAGTAAACATAAACATTTCAAGTAATTTTCCTGATTGCATTTTTGGTTTAACTGTGGCTTATATGGTTGTATTTTGATAGCAAAATTCTTTTCACTAAGCGACTTGAGCTATCTTTTCAATTTTTTCCTTCATAAAACTTCATAAATATGATATTTTACTTTCATTTAATGGGCAAGAAAAGCTTGATGAGCCTCTTCTGAACTGAAATTAAGTGGAAAATCTATATATCTATATCTATATCTATATCTATATCTATATCTATATCTATATCTATGTAACCATATCTCCCTTGGGCCTACTGCCCTGTGAAATATCTGGGCAAAAAGGTAAGTGAACATGCTGTTAGGACAGTGGAATTGATGAAATGTGCAGAGAGAGAAAGAGTCACTCATTAATTTATTTTTTAATTTATAAAACATCTATTGTGAACCTATTATCTGCCAGACTCTATGAGATAGACAAAGTTAGTAAAACCAGACAAGGACCATGTCCTCTTGGAGTTTACAGGCAAAATAAATCACATTATGAGTATAAAATTGCAAATCCGGACACGTGCTATGAAAGAGAGCAAGACCAAACCAGTTCAGAATTTTATAAACAGTAGTAATTTAATTACTAGTTCAGTGGCCGTGAAGAACATGGGCAACTTTCAGAATGCATTTAGAGATCTTGGAGAGGGCATGTGCATTGCTTTTACTTATTTCTGTGAAGGCAGGTGGTTGAATTGCTGAAAAAGCAAAAGGGTGAAATTATGTAGATTTGCTATTATTCGGGGGGGGGGTGGGAAGAATTTGGGAAAAATATTTTAATTTTATTTTTAATTAATTATAGTTACTAATGTTGGGCACAGCACAGCTTCTCAAACCTTGAAATAAGATTGGATACCACCCCTTAGTTTCTTTTGTTCCATATTGATTTTCACTTGTTTTTGTTAAACCTTCTATGTTGATATAATTATAAACACACATGTAGTTGTAAGAAAAATGCAGAGTGGTTCTGTGCACCCTTTACCCAGTTTCCTCAATGGTGACATATTTCAAAGCCATAGTACAATGTCACAATCAGACACTTGTTGTGGAGCGAACGCGAGTAAAGACCACTGGAGTCCAGACCAAATTAAAATTTAGGGAGCCTTTATTGCCGGCTGGCGACTGTTCTCTCTCCATGCAGGGAGATCAGAGAGCAGCCCCGACCCTTTGTGTCTGACCATATTTAAACCCATTCACTACATCCTGTTTTTGCAGAGCAAACAGTCTAAAACAATTTAAAACAAAGCAGTTTTCCTTAATTAAAGAGCCAGCCCAATTTGCGCTTAGTGGTTTTTCGCTGCTGGCCTTGAAAACAACACAGTTCTATCCAATTAAAAAATGCACCTGACATGGCATTGAGAGTTTGGGCATATCTAGTCTCTGGCCTACAAGGTCAGACAGCTAAGTTTATCTTCCTCATTATTCAAGCAGGCTAGAAAGCAAAGTTATTTTTTAGAATAAGAGTTTGTCTAAAAAAACAGCAGAGAATTCCAAACAGTAGTTTTACAAAATAGGGGTTAGCCTTCTCACTAGGGGGAAGCATGCTCAAAAATTCCCACTCTCCAACACACTGACTTGGATACAGTCAAGCTACACAATATTTGCACCAAAACAGGATCACTCATGTTGTACTTTGTCAGCCCACCCACTTCCCACCTGCCTCCACCCCCTCAAATCCTGCTTTTGACTGTTACATCTGTAAACAAGACACTCTGCACACATGTCAGAAAAATGGAAACAAAATCATAGCTCAGTATTTATCCAAGGGATCCCTGACCTTCTGGACACTTTGTCCAGTAGAGGACATAGCTTCTTGAAGAAGTTCAGAATCTTTGCAGTAAATTCCAAAAAGTTTGATTTAACTCAACTTTTGTTTTTGAAATGAAATTGAATTTCAATATAGAATAAGCAGAAAGACTTTCCCATTGGGTTAATGCATTGTCAGAAAAGTGACAACATTCTTTGCTTTGTAGCACATCCTGGAAGGGCCTCACAAAACCTTTGAGTTCTTGAGGGTGGAGGGGTGGGTCCTGTGTCTCAGACCTTATGGCTCCACTACAGTGCTTTTCTGAGCTCTCTCAGAAGTGTACAAAACAAAGGAAAAACCTAAGGACCAACAGCTTCCCAGCACGACAGGTGGAGACAGCAGTTTGGAATCAGTGTAGATTTTGGATTTGGGATTTTTAGTAGTAATTTTTTTTTTTTTTTTGCCTTACTCAAGGAAACTGTCTCCAACACATAGGGCATAATCTCTCACTTTTTATGCAACGTGATAAATACATTATAAACAAACTGTTCTGTGACAAGCAGCTTTTCAAAACATAGCAAAAAGTGAGAGAAATAATATTAAGCAGATTTTCTTCCCTAGAAAATGTCTATCACACCCAACAGCTCTTTGTTATTATGCTGTTCGGTGAGCTGCACCCCCCCCCCCACCCCCCATAGCTAGAAATGAAAGGATGAAGCTATTGTGAACAAATCATGATCGAATTATCAAAGCTCAAAAAACCAGTGGAATGATTTAATATGAGTACATTTAATTTTGGAGAAATGAGACCAATTTCAAATTTCAACAGAGCCTTTTGTTCTCCCTTTTCTTCAGAATCATTTCCTTTTCCTTATGTAATCCAAGGCATTAATTATTAAGCAAATATTTATTTACCTTTCATTGAACACCTCCAAAAGTAGAGTCACAGTTTGCCATTTGTTGGTGACTCAGAGGCAGGTATTATTAGGCAAAATGCACATACAGATAGCTCGGATTTGTTTTCCTGTTCTCCAACCTTATGAAATTTTGCTTTATAACTGACTAAGCTTTTAACTCCCCTGATTAGAGTGTGACACTCCCCCAATTGAAAGGAGGTGGGTTAAGTAGTAGCATGTCTGTTTAGATGAATCATCTGCTGATGAACATAGAATGACAAGTGATTGCCATGCTTTTTTCAACTATAATTTTCCCCATTATCCTTACTTGTTTAAGTATCCTCCATAGAACATGAGGCCAAAAATATTTTCAAGACAGAAAGCTGTATCATTTTAGTACAACTTATACTGATAAACAGCACCTAAGTAAAATAATCAGGCCACTGAAACAGGAAGTTTTAGGGGTGAAAAAGACAGGTTTAGGAAATTTTAGAAATTTAGAAGTTATGGAGACCATGTTAGAAACACAGGGCTGCAGAGCAGCAGAAGGTATATTTCCATAGAATAGGGGAGCTGAAAACAGCAAAAGGTCTATATTTACAAAATAAAAGGAAGGAGGGGAGGAAAACATCACAAGTCCCATGTGAGGTTGACCTTTGAGCCCAGGAGTTACTACAGTAACCAGTCTAGGGGAATAGTGACCAATCAGAAGGGATATCAAGGCACAAAGATCTGCAGCCTTTATAAGCTGTAGGGAAAAGGAACTCAATGGGACTCCTTCCCCCTCCCTACGTGGGAGTCTGTACTGTGCGATTCTTTCCCTTTCCCCATGTGGGAGTCTGTACTTGTTCTTCCGTAAATTTCCACCTTTGCTATATATACAACCTTTGTTCTGTGGATTCATTCTTCGACTCCATCAGACAAAGAGCCCGGGAACCAGCCTGCCTAGGGGAACACCACATGTTCCAGTCCAAAAATCCCGTTTCAACACAACAATGTCAAGATTGAAAAAGTCACTTTTATTATATTGCTGTGTTAATGTTAAGGACACTTACTGCCAGAGGCATCTGCTGAGGCAAGGGCAGTCTGGGGCAAGCATTAAACAAATGATTTGAAAGAGGTCATGCTCCACATTCTTGCCTTCCCCCCTTCCCTCCTGCTCTAACAACACTGCAAGGCTATAAATTGCCTTCCCCCCTTCCCTCCTGCTCTAACAACACTACAAGGCTATAAATTCCTGAGAAGATGACATTTCTCCCCAGTTCTGTGAATGAAGGACTTTAGGCTTCTTGCACATAATTCAGTGAAGCAGTGTGATGGTGTTGCACTGAATCAGAAGCTTCTCGATGATATAGAATGTGTGATTTGTCCCTCCTCATAACCTCTGTGCCTAGAACTGTGTCTGCCACATTGTAGGCAAACAATTAAATTCTGACAAAACAAGACAAAATAAAACAAAATGAAAAACAAAACAAAACACCACCATTAATAACAATAACAAATAAAATAAGGAAAAAAAATAAAAGAAAGAATAATAAAAGACAGTAAAAAGAAGAATATGAGAAGAAAAAAAAGAATGGAGAAAAATATGAAAGAAGGTAAAAGAATAAAGGTTATGAAAAGAAAAACGGAAAAAATATAAAAAAAGAAAATAGAGGTAAAAAAGGAAAGAGAAATATAAAATATGATGAGTAAACAAGAAGAAAACAGCAAAAAAAAAAAAAAAAGAAAAGAAAAGAAAAAATAAGTAAAAGAATAAAAGAGAAAAAAGTGAAATTTATATCCTTCTCTGATGAAGTCTGAAATCAGCCACTTGGTGTGCAAGTTCCAGGTCTCCCGGGAAGGTCTCTGGTGCAAGTCAATGTCAGATGTTGTTCACACCCGGCCCTCAGCAACCTGTCTGAAGCTACAAATGACCCACCGTTTGTGGCTGCCTCCACTGGATGTGGCTGCACACAGGAAGGACCAAGCTTCACTTCACGGCAGGCATTCACCAGCACAGGGCCCAGGGGCGGGTCAGCAAAGGTCCCAAGGCATCCTGGGACCCTCTTCCACCTGCCTTCGCCTGCTCACTGGCTGCCAGGCTTAATCACTGAAAAGGTTGTCTGTGATAGAGCCTCTGGCAGAATCAGGAGGATGGGGCGCTGGATTTCCCATGAGGGGGAGGTGCCATTCAGACTTCAGGGAAGATAGTGGGTATATTTTCCTTCCCCTGAGTCTGACCTGGATTTTTTCCTGACCTTGGCAGAGCAGAGCACCTAGTAATCAGGCTGATGGGGGCTACTGAGGCCAGAGGTCTGGTCTGCTGGAACCTGGAGATGGAGTTCCTATTGGATCTCCCATGAGGTTCCCTGGAAAGTGGGAGGAATGGCCCCACAGCAAAGCCAGTCACTGCCAACCTCTGAGACTGCCCAGCCTTCTAAGCCCCAGCCTATGCTGCAGCAGCAGGGCTTATGCAGGGTGGGGTGAGCGGATTCCAGAGGGGAGGGGTGGGGGTAGCTGCTTTCCCCAGGCTGATCCTGCTCAGAGGGAAGATACTGCTGTGGCATCAGGGGGTAACTCAGCCCAGGGATCCTGGCGGCCCCTCCCTCAGGTGTCTCCCTAAGGCCAGCCACCCCAGACTCTCTTCAGGGGCTCCAGTCCTCACCGCCCTCCACATGAGCCCAGGGTGAGTGACTGTGAAGGAAAGTTTTGGCCATTGGCCATTTAAATGGGTGGCTTTGACTCCAGAGGCTCTGCCTCTCCTTGGTGGACAGAAACCCTGCTGCCTTTCACAGCTGGATGCTATGTGAGCCTGTTCCTGGTGCTGGGTCTGGGGAGCCTGGTCTGGGGTCTGTGCTTCACTCCTCTCAGGGGGAACCCCCTGTCACTGAGGTTTCTCTCTGTAACCTGCACCTGTGGGAGTGGGACAGCCCCTTCTGCACCTCTGCCCTCCCCCCTTCCCCCTCCTTTCCCCGCCCCCCTCCCCCCCCCCCCCCCCCCCCCCCGCAAGCCCCTGAGTCTCCAGGTGGCTTCTGTAGCCCTTGGTTGAAAGTCTCCTCCTCATCTAGTCTCCAGTTAGTCATTCAGGGAGATTGTTTCCCAATTTAACTGTAACTGCTTGTTTGGTTCTCAGAGGCCATGCAAGCGAGACCTGCCATCTTGAACATTGCATCGGTTATTTTTAACAGTTATAGAACTTTTCAGGGTGTGTGTGTGTGTGTGTGTGTGTGTGTGTGTGTGTGTGTGTTTTCCTTGAGTTAGCTTGGGTAAATTGTACTTTTCTAGGAATTTATACATTTTTGTGTAAATATCTACATATTTTTGCATATATTTGTTCTTATTATCATTCTGTACTTAAGCTCTTTCTAAATTTGCAGATATGACTCCCTTTTCATTCCTAATGTTATTTCCTAAAGGCTTCTCTCAAATCATTATCCATCTGTCTAGTCAGGGTTTCTCAGCTTTGATGCTTTGGGTCAGATGATTCTTTGTTGTGGGGGCTATACGGTGCACTATGGGATGTGTAGCAGCATCGCTGGCCTCTGCCCACTACATGCCAGTATCACTTCCAATCACTCATACCAGTTTCAATCACAATATGTCTTCAGACTTTGTCAAATGTCCCCTGGGAAGGTGGGTGAGAGGGAAGCAAGAAGCAAAATTGGTCTCAGTTGAGAACCATTGGTCTAGTAGTTTGGTAGTATTAGGCCTTTTGGAAGAATGAACTTTGGCTTTGTTAATTCTACCTTTTATAAACTTAGTTAATTGCTGCTTTTGCCTTTGTTTTTTTTCTCTGTTTAGTCTTATGTTTATTTTCCAACGTTTTATGATTGATATTTAACACTTCAGTTTTCACCTTTTTTTTTCTGACACAAGTGTTTAAGGCTAAAGGTTTCCTTCTAAGTATCACTTAACTGCAATCACAAGTAGGTGGAATTATAGTTTGCTTTTAACTTTCAGTTTTAACTTTATTTCTTCTTTATCATGGGTTAAAATTTAAAAATACTCTTATAATTTCAAAATTTATGGATTTTTAACTTATTTTTTTAATGATTTCTAACTTTCCTTAATTGTCAAGGAATATATCTGTGTAATTGTGATCCTTTGACATAAGTTGGGATTTATGGTTTAGAAAATGGTTAATAATTTTTTATAAATGTATTCTTTATGAATTGAATTTGTTGGGATAACTGGTTAATAAAATTATATAGGCTTCAAGTATATAATTCTACAACACATCATCTGTATATTGTATTGTGAATTTACCACCCCAAATTCCTTCCACTACCATTTATCTCCCTTTACCCTCTTTGACTTCCTCCTGACCCTCTTCCCTCTGGGAATATCCATACTGTTGTCTGCATCCATGCCTTCTTAAAAATAATATCCCGTTGTTGAATACAGTCTTCAATACAAGTTCATTATCCAATTCTCAAACATTTTCATATTATGTCTTACTGCAGTAAATGAATGAGGCTGCTTGAAGTCAGCTTAGACAGATCTGTAAGCTCAAGACGCCAAGCCCAATGTCAGCTATCTCTAGAAGAGTGGGAATTAGGATCTGGGCCAACTTGAAACCCTTTCACCAAATCTTCCCAATCCTCCTTAAATGATTAATCTATTTAATTGCAGAAAAAGTTGTGTTTTAAGTTTCTTAATTTTATACTTTCTTTCTGTAGTTCAGCAAATATTGGCTTTATATATGGTATTAGGTACATACAAATTAGAATTGTTACATACATATTCCTAATAAATGTTAACTTTATTTATAACAGTTAATAAACTGCAATTGTATTGCTTCTGTTTTTATGTTTATTTTGCTTAAAATGAATAGAGCTATGTCAGCTTTATGTTATTTGCTTATTATGTTTTTTAATCTTTATTTTCAACTTTTGTATCCTTATGCTATATATATATATATATATATATATATGTATATATATATGCATATCTATATATAAATATATATATTACTTTTAGGCAGCATATAGGCGCATTACACCTCCATTTTCATAATATCTGTGAAATATTATTCCTGATAAGTTGGCAGATTCAATCTTCCTTTTTAAAACAAGAAAAATTGCAGTCATGGGTTTATTTTTTCCCATCATGCCTGTCAGAGAAGAGGAAAATGCCAGTGATTCTTTTCTGATATGACTTACAAATCTTACAACTATTCATATTGTTTAAAAACTCTGAGCTATAATAATATTACCAGGCCAAGTAAGTTAACCAGTCAGAATTGTAAGTTTCTTTTGGTTATTGTCAGAGGGCCTGGCAATAATCCCTAAACTCTTTAAAGTCTTATAAGAAACTTTTCTTCAAATGATACTTCCAAGGACAAATGTCTATTAATAGAACAGTACAAATTGGAAACAGTTATGAATATTCACACAAGTCCTCTGTTGCAGAGGCAACAAGATTGATATTCTTGAGAATGTTCTCAATTTAATAACTTGTCAAATCAGGCTGTTTGAGTGTGTTTTATAATGCAGAAATCTCTATCTCTGTAACCAGGATAGAGGATATCTCTTTTAGGCTGCTTTTGTTAATTGTGGGACTTGCACTTTTTTAAGGGAAGACTCTGTTAACTTTATTACTTACCATAAGTAATAAAGAAAAAAAAAAAGCAGGCCCAAGACCTTGGTTTTTATTTGCAGAAATGAAATAAGAAAGGAGTTTACTTATTAACAGTAAAAGAAGGTAAAGGTAGCATTAGTCTTCCACATTCTGATTTTGCAAATGAGACAGTGCTATTCCTTATTGAATGCAAAGTGTTCAAGAATGGTGGAATTAACAAAGAGATGTTGAGACTCTTAAAAAGGTATTCCTTTCTTAAGACAATCAAAAGTTTACAAACATACAGAGCAGGGCAAACTGAGACACTCCTGCCAGAGTTGCAAGTCATGGGTTTAATTTTTCCCATCATGCATGTCAGAGAAGAGGAAAACGCCAGTGATTCTTTTCTGATATGACTTACAAATCTTACAAGTGTTCATATTGTTTAAAAACACTGAGCTATAATATTATATATTCTCTGAAATCACCTACAAGAGTCTGCAGATCTGCCTCCTGGTGAGAAAGTGACCTTTGCCCTTTTACATTCCTTTCCTCTGACCTTTCCTATCCATTGAACCCTACAGGCCATTTGATTTATATCTTTGCTGGAACCTTGTCTTCCAGGGCCTGCTAGATTGACTGAATTTGGTTAGACTGATGTCAACTTGGTAATTAAAAATGCAGCGAGTCCTATTGTCCTTAACAATTTGATAGTGAGATTTAGAGAGTGGATGAATTATAAATAACCAAGGGTCTTTTAAAAACAGGTTGCTTAAATATTTAAAATATCTCTTAAATATCTCACCAAATATTTTCTTTTAAGTGATCTCCTTAAGGCACAATTGTATTCTTTTGGTTATATTTGCTCAGTATTTATTAATAGAACAGATAAGTTTATGCAAATGTAATTTTCAGAGTCCTACATAAAATATTCTAAGTTTTAATGGAGAGGAAACAAATTTATGGATTTGTAAGAAATATCAATATTCATCTTCTTAAAAACTGGCTTCCTTATCTCTAAGAATAAAATATTCTGAGTGTTATGGAGCAGACTTAGTGCACAAAAAGTATGAATGTACCTCACTCTGCCAACCCCACCTCACCCTAACTGACACTGTTTTAACACTCCTGATTATACCCCTTAAAGAAAAGTTAACTAATAAATAACACCAAGGTATTTGTCCGAGGACAAATTCTGTTAATAGAACAGTACAAATTTATAACAGTTATCAATATTCACACAAGTCCCCTGTTGCAGAGGTTACAAGATTGGCATTCTTGAGAGTGTTCTCAATTTAGTACCTTATCAAATCAGACTGCTTGAATATGTTTTATGCTGCAGAATCTACTAGATTAGGTCCACCCAAAAGTAACATAACACTCAAAATAATCATGGCTGAATTAAAACAAATTTCTCTCTTATAATAAGAAAAAGCTGGAGATAGTTGGTTCAAGGTTATAATATGGTTCACTGTGTTAGGGATTCAGACCTTTCTTACTGTAAATGTAAGAAATGTCCAAATATGTAGGTGATTTTTATGAGTTTGAGTTTCCAGAGAAACTTTTTTTTAAATTTTTTTTTCTTTATTGATTAAGGTATTACATATGTGTCTTTATTGTCCCATTGTCCTACACCCCCCTCCCAACCCTCCCGACTCATGCCCTCACCCCCCTGTTGTCTGTGTCCATTGTTTAGGCTTATATGCATGCATACAAATCCTTTGGTTGATCTCTCCCCCTTATCGCCACCCTCCCCTTCCTTCCCTCTGAGGTTTAACGGTCTGATCTATGCTTCTCTGTCCCTGGATCTGTTTTTGTTCATCAGTTTATGTTGTTCATTATATTCCATAAATGAGTGAGGTCATGTGATATTTATCTTTCACTGACTGGCTTATTTTGTTTAGCACAATGCTCTCCAGTTCCATCCATGCTGTTTCAAATGGTAAGAATTCCTTCTTTTTTTCTGCAGTGTAGTATTTCATTGTGTAGATGTACCACAGTTTTTTACCACTCATCTGCTGATGGGCACTTACGCTGTTTCCAAATCTCAGCTATGGTAAATTGTGCCACTATGAACATAGGGGTGCATATATCCTTTCTGATTGGTGTTTCTAGTTTCTTGGGATATATTCCTAGAAGTGGGATCACTGGGTCAAATGGGAGTTCCATTTTTATTTATTTATTTATTTTTATTTTTGAATAAAGTTTTAATGAATTCACTTTTGTGTTTTTAGGAGTTGAGAACTTGGGAATATGGTAGGGGCCTACTGTTTTTCATTATGAACTTTATTGTACTGTATGGGCTTTTTAATCTATATGTATATGTTATTCTAATAAAAATTAAGGAAAAAAACCCCAAAATGTTTCATAAGTATGTTCATGACAGATGCATGCTTTTCAAATAGTCCTGCCAGTTCACCTAGTTTTTCTTTTTTTTTTTTAATAAATCTTTATTCAGATTATTACAGTTGTTCCTCTTTTTCCCCCCATAGCTCCCCTCCACCCGGTACCCACCCCACCCCCTTCCCTTACTCCCCCGCCACTGTCCTCATCCATAGGTGTGTGATTTTTGTCCAGTCTCTTCCCACACACGGCACACCTCCTTCCCCCCAAGAATTATCAGTCCACTCCCTTTCTATGCCCCTGATTCTATTATATTCACCAGTTTATTCTGTTTACCGGATTTTTTATTCACTTGATTTTTAGATTCACTTGTTGATATATATTTGTTGTCACTTTGTTGTTCATAATTTTTATCTTTACCTTTTTCTTCTTCTTTCTCTTCTTAAAGAATACCTTTCAGCATTTCATATAATACTGGTTTGGTGGTGATGAACTCCTTTAGCTTTTTCTTATCTGTGAAGCTCTTTATCTGACCTTCAATTCTAAATGATAGCTTTGCTGGGTAGAATGATCTTGATTGTAGTTTTTTGCTATTCATCACTTTGAATATTTCTTGCCACTCCCTTCTGGCCTGCATAGTTTCTGTTGAGAAATTAGCTGACAGTCATATGGGTACTCCCTTGTAGGTAACTAACTGTTTTTCTCTTGCTGCTTTTAATATTCTCTCTTTGTCTTTTGCCCTTGGCATTTTATTATGATGTGTCTTGGTGTGGTCCTCATTGGATTCCTTTTGTTTGGGGTTCTCTATGCTTCCTGGACTTGTAAGTCTATTTCTTTCACCAGGTAGGGGAAATTTTCTGTCATTATTTCTTCAAATAGGTTTTCAGTATCTTGCTCTCTCTCTTCTTCTGACACCCCCATAATTTGGATCTTGGTACACTTGAAGTTGTCCTAGAGGCTCCTTACACTATCTTAATATTTTTGGATTCTTTTTGCTTTTTGCTTTTCCAGTTGGATGTTTTTTGCTTCTTCATATTTCAAATTTTTGACTTGATTCTTGGGATCCTCTAGTCTGCTGTTGGATCTCTGTATATTATTCTTTATTTCAGTCAGTGTATGTTTAATTTCTAGTTGGTCCTTTTTCATATCCTTGAGGGTCTCACTAAATTTCTCAGAGGTTTCTAGAAGATTCTTGAGTAACCTTTTAACCATGGTTTTTGAATTCTATATCTAGTAGTTTGCTTTCCTCTATTTCTGTCATTTGTGACCTGTTTCTTTGTCTCCACATTTTGGCTGCTACCCTGTGTTGATAGAGTGGCTTTGTGTGCTAGGTGTCCTATAGGACCCAGTGGCTCAGCCTCCCCAATTACCTGAGGTGGACACTCTTGGTGCACCCCTTTATGGGATGTGTGCACAGTCTTGTTGTAGTTAAGCCTTGATTGCTGTTGGTATCACTGGAAGGAATTGACCTCTAGGATAATTGGCTATGAAGATCAGTTGTGTCTATGATGGGAGAACTTCTGTGCTGGAGACACCCTTATGGGGCAAGACTTGTTTCAGTGGGGCTTTGGCGCTCACTGAGTCTGCCTGCTGACTGTGTCTCTTATGGATGTGAAGAGTTGTAATCTGGATGGTCTCACTTTGACCACTGGGTACAGTGGCTCTTGTATCTCCAAGGAGGTGCAAAGTCAGCCACTGCATGAGGCCACCCAGCAGGAGCTACAGAGAGATCTGCAGATTCTTCCTCTGTGTTTGGGGTTTGGAGGTGCCCAGATGAGGCCCAGCTGTGAAGCAATGCAAACTGCTGTCTAGCCTTGGGCCTTCTTTTGGAGGCTATGGGGCTTTCTGACCCAGCTCCAGTTTGCTAGGTTTTAGATTGCAAAAGACCAGGCTATTCATATGCAAAAACCTCTGCACACAGCTTGGGTGGGGTTGTAAATTGGGTGGGGGGATGGTCTCAGAGAATCACCAGGGCAGAGCAAACAGCAATGGTCAGCCCTGCGCCGGAGGGTCCCCAGGTCTCTGTGTCCCGTGGCACCATGCAGGAACAATAATCTCTGCAAGCACCTCTGAGAGAAAGCTGCCCTCGTGTTTCGGCCCGATGCTTCTCCCTGTATGAGTCTGGGTCCCCAGAGTCTCACCCAGAACTGGAGCTCAGAGCAGTTGGGAGTTTGTATCTCCCTCCCAATTGAAAAAGTCAACAGTGTACCTACCAGCCCTTTTCCCTGCGCATCTCCACACCTCGGCACTTCACTTCCGCACCTCCGCACCTCCTCCCAGTCTCAGTGTGCTTTTCTCTTTCCTTCTAGTTCTATAAATTTCACTCAGCCAGCCTTCCTGCGGTTCTGGATAATACCCATTTTGTCTTTTAGTTGTAGTTTTGATGTGGTTGTGTGAGGCAGCAAGTTCAGGTGTTTACTTATGCTGCCATCTTGGTTCCTCTCCCCATTTTTAGTTTTTTTGAGGAAACTCCATACTGTTATTCACAGTGGCTGCACCAGGCTACATTCCCACCAACAGTGCACAAGGGTTCCTTTTTCTCCTCATCCTTGCCACCACTTGTCATTTGTTGATTTGTTGATGATAGCCATTCTGACAGGTGTGAGATGGTACCGCATTGTTGTTTTGATTTGCATCTCTTGGATGATTAGTGATTTTGAGCATGTTTTCATATGTCTCTTGGCCTTCCTTCTGTCTTCTTTCAAAAAGATTCTATTTAGGTCCATTGCCCATTTTTTTATTGGATCATTTGTCTTCCTTTTATTATGTTGTATAAGTCCCCTGAAAATGTTGGAGATTAAACCTTTATCAGTGATAACGTTTGCGAATATGTTCTCCCATACAGTGGGCTTTCTTGTTGTTTTGTTGATGGTTTCTTTTGCTGTACAAAAGCTTTTAATTTTGATGTAGTCCCATTTGTTTATTTTCTCTTTAGTTTCCATTGCCCTAGGAGTGGTATCGGTGAAGATATTGCTTTGGCAAATGTCAGAGATTTCTCTGCCTGTGGATTCCTCTAGTATTTTTATGGTTTCCTGTCTTATGTTTAAGTCCTTTATCCATTTCAAATTTATTTTTGTGTATAGTGTAAGTTGGTGGTCTAGTTTAATTTTTTTGCATGTATCTGTCCAATTTTCCCAACACCATTTTTTGAAGAGACTGTCTTGACTCTATTGTATGTTCATGCCTCATTTGTCAAATATTAATTGAGCATAGTGGTTTGGGTTGATATCTGGGTTCTCTATTCTATTCCATTGGTCTATATGTCTGTTCTTGTGCCAGTGCCAGGCTGTTTTGAGAACAGTGGCTTTGTAATACAGCTTGATATCTGGTATTGAGATCCCACGTACTTTGTTCTTCTTTCAGAATTGCTGCAGCTATTCAGGGTCTTTATTTTTTTTCCAGATGAATGTTTAGAGAGTTTGTTCTAGGTCTGTGAAATATGCTGTTGGTATTTTAATGGGGAGTGCATTGAATCTATAGATTGCTTTGGGTAATATGGACATTTTAATGATGTTGATTCTACCAATCCATGAACATGGTATGTTCTTCCATTTATTATGTCTTCCTCTATCTCTTTTTTTTTTTTCAGTGTCCTGTTGTTTTCTGAGTACAGGTCTTTTACCTCCTTATTTAGGTTTATTCCTAGGTATCTTAATTTTTTTTGGTGTGATGGTAAATGGGATTGTTTTTTTAGTCTCTGTTTCTGCAAGTTCACTATTGGTTTATAGAAATGCCATAGATTTATTGGCATTAATTTTGTATTCTGCTACATTGATGAATTCATTTATGAAGTCTAATAATTTTTTGATGGAGTCTTTAGGGCTTTCTATGTATAGTATCAGGTAATCTGCGAATAAGGGCAGTTTTGCTTCTTCTTTTCCAATTTAGATGCCTTTTGTTTCTTTTTCTTGTCTGATTGCAATGGCTAATACTTCCAGCACTATGTCAAACAGGAGTGGTGAGAGTGGGCATCCCTGTCTTGTTCCTGTTCTTAAGGGAAATGGTTTTAGTTTTTGCCCATTGAGTATGATGTTGGCTATAGGTTTGTCATATATGGCTTTTATTATGTTTAGGTATGATCCTTCTATTCCCACCTTGTTGTGAGTTTCTATCAAGAAAGGGTGTTGGATTTTGTCAAATGCTTTTTCTGCATCAATTGATATGACTATGTGATTTTTATCTCAATTTGTTTATGTGATGTATCATGTTTATTGATTTGTGGATATTGTACCATCATTGCATCCCTGGGATAAACCCTACTTGGTCATGGTGTATGATCTTTCTGATGTACTGCTGGATTCGATTTGCTAGAATTTTGTTGAGGATTTTGGCATCTATGTTCATGAGGGATATTGGCCTGAAATTCTCTTTCATTGTGTTGTCTTTATCTGGTTTTGGTATTAGGGTGATGCTGGCTTCATAGGAGCTTGGAAGTGTTCCTTCTTCTTGAATTTTTTGGAATAGTCTGAGGAGAATAAATCTTAGTTCTTCCTTGAATGTTTGGTAAAACTCTCCTGTGCAGACATCTGGCCCTGGGCTTTGGTTTGCTGGAAGCTTTTTGATGACTGCTTCAATTCCTTCCATAGTTATCAGCCTATTGAGATTTTTAATTTCTTCCTGAGTGAGTTTTGAAAGGTTGTATTTTTCTAATAATATGTCCATTTCCTCAAGGTTGTCTAGTTTGTTGGAATAGAATTATTCATAGTATTTTTTAATAATCCTTTGTATTTCTGTGGGTTCTGTTTTTATTTTTCCTCTTTCATGTCTGATTTTGTCTATTTGGGTCCTCTCTCTTTGCTTCTTGATGAGCCTGGTAGAGGTTCATCAATGTTGTTTATCCTTTCAAATAACCAGCTCTTGGTTTCATTGATCTTTTGTATTGCATTTTTGGTCCCTATGTCACTTATTTCTGCTCTGATCTTTATTATCTCCTTCCTTCAACTCACTCTGGGCTTTTATTGTTGTTCTCTTTCTAATTCTTTAAGTTGAAGTGTTATATGATTTACTACCATTTTTTCTTGTTGTTTTTTTTTTTGAGGTATGCCTGTAGAGCTATAAACTTTCCTCTCAGTACTGCTTTCATTGTATACCATAGATTTTGGATTGTTGTGTTTTCATTGTCATTCGTTTACAGGATTTTTTAATTTCTTCTTTGATCTCTTTGGTAACCCAATCATTGTTTAATAGCATACATGGGTGGGTGTAGGATAATTAACAATAAACATTTATAGCACATTAAGATAATATGTGGTGAAACAAGGTATCATTGAGGGGTCCTTTGGTAACATGCTCTGCTGGGATATAGTGCCCCTGGGGATATGGAAAATAAAGGATTACTATAGATTCAATCCAATCACTATTAAAATACCAATGGCAACCTGGCCAGCATGGCTCAGTGGTTGAGCATCAACCTGTGCACCAAGAGGTCACTGGTTTGATTCCCTGTCAGAGCACATGCCTGGGTTGTGGGTTTGATCCCCTGTGCAGGAGGCAGCTGATCAATGATTCTCTCTCATCATTGATGTTTCTATCTCTCTCTCCCCCTCTTGTTTCCTCTCTAAAACCAATAAAAACTATTTTAAAAATACCAACAGCATATTTCAAAGCAATCTTGAGAAAGGACAACGAAGTTGGAAGAATCACAATACCAGATGTCAAGTTATACTACAAAGCCACCATAATCAAAACAGCCTGCTACTGGCACAAGAACAGGCATATATATCAATGGAACAGAACAGAGACCTCAGAAATTTAACCAAGCCATTATGCTCAATTAATATTTGACAATGGAGGCAAGAACATACAATGGAGTAAAGACAGTCTTTTTGATAAATGGCATTGAGAAAATTGGACAGGTACATGCAAAAAAATGAAACTAGACCACCAACTTACACCATACACGAGAGTAAACTCAAAATGAATAAAGACTTAAATGTAAGTCATGAAATAATAAAAATCTTATAATAAACCATACGCAGCAAATATCAGAAATCTCTGGTAGAATTATATTTGCGGATACATCCCCTAGGGCAAAGGAAACTAAGGAGAAAATAAACAAATGGGACCACATCAAAATAAAAAGCTTCTGCACGGCAGGAATAAACATCAGCAAAATGACAAGAGAGCCCACTGCATAGGAGAACATACACTGAGTGGCCAGATTATTATGATCTCTGAACGCATAATAATCTGTTCACTCAGTGTATGTTTTCCTATGCAGTGGGCTCTCTTGTCATCTGGCCACTCAGTGTATTTGCCAATGATACATCCGATAAACGGTTAATTTCCAAAATATAACGGGAACTCATATAATTTCACAAAAGGAAGACAAATAATCCAATTAAAAATGTACAAAGGGCCCTGACCAGTTTGGCTCAGTGGACAGAGCGTCGGCCTGCGGACTGAAGGGCCCCAGGTTCGATTCCAGTTAAGGGCATGTACCTTGGTTATGGGCACATCCCCAGTAGGGGGTGTACAGGAGGCAGCTGATCAATGTTTCTCTCTCATTGATGTTTCTAACTCTCTATCCCTCTCCCTTCCTCTTTGTAAAAAATCAATAAAAAATATATTTTTAAAAAATGTACAAAGTACCTAAATAGACACTTCTCCAAAGGGAACATACAGAAAGCCAAGAGACATAGGAAAAAAAATGCTCAAAGTCACTAATCATCCTAGAGATGCAAATTAAAATGACAATGAGCTATCACCCTCACATCTTTCAGAAAAGCTATCATCAACAACAAATCAATAGATGACAAGTGTTGGCAAGGATATGGAGAAAAGGGAACCCAGTAAATTTCTCATGGAAATGCAGACTGGTGCAGCCATTATGGAAAACAGTATGGAGTTTCCTCAAAAAATTAAAAATGGAATTCCCATTTGACCTAGTTACCCCACTTCTAAGAATATATCCTAAGAAATCAGAAAGGATATATGCACCCCTATGCTCATAGCAGCACAATTTTCAATAGCTAATATTTGAAAACAGCCCAAGTGCCCATCAGCAGATGAGTGATAAAAATCTGTGGTACATTTACAAAATGGAATATTATGTGGCTGTGAAAAAGAAGGAACTCTTACCATTTTCAACAGCATGGATGGACCTGCCAAGTGAAATAAGCCAGTCAGAGAAAGATAAGTATCACATGATCTCTCTCTCATAGTTGGAATATAATGAATAAAATATATTCAGAGACACAGAACCATGAAGTGGCTCTTCCTCTCTGTGTACACATTTGCAAGCTGCTACGGACCCACAAAGGCATTTCTTGAAAAGAAATATACATCCCAACTGTGCTTGTGGAGGTTAGAGACACAGTGCTGCCTCTTATCTCCTAGCAAAAATGTTCTGAAGCAGCACACACAGCCACGTGCTCCTGCAACATATGAAGAGAGAACTGGGCTTTTAAACTGGAGCTGTAGGTGCTTCTTGGGAGAAAAAAAAATCTCAGAATAGTTGTGAATAATCGGGTATAGATAAACAAATGGAAGCTTCCTAAATGGAAGCCAGGAAATGTGGTCACTGTAGGTGGCTGAAGAACAAGTCTCAAAACCATAGAATTGGGCCTATTAGCTTTAATTTTTATGTCCAAGTCTGAGGGGAAGTTGTCACAGGGGCTTACTAGCTTCAAAGGCACACCTTGCTTCCACTGGTCTCACTCAATAGCCCAAGACTTCTCTTCATTCTAGCTAGCTCAGGAAATCCTCCAGGCAACTATCATGTCATAATCGAGTGATGGTCACTCCTAATTATTATTGAGCTGCTGTTTGAGGCAGGCACTGTGTGGAGTACTGGGGATAGAGCAGTGAAGCAAGTAGAAAAAGTTCCAGTCCTTTCCTACATTTACATGCACCACACCCACCTGTGGTACTGAGGATTTGTCCCTGCTTCCTACTGAGTGATCCCAAGGTACTTGCAGAGAGGAAGCACCAGCTCCGGATGACTCTGAGTGTCTGGGTGGGGTGCCTGAGGTGACCCAAGTGCCTGTCTGGGGGCACATGTGTCCTCTCTGTTTCCTGGACCCTGTGCAATGGAGTCCACTGGTGAGACTGAGCGAGGTGACACCAGAACATGACCCAAGCAGAATAGGACAAAGGTGGACCTTGGCTTATAGACTGACTGCTCAGTGACAAACTCAGTGTGCTCCCGATGAAATAGTCCTTTCTGGTTTTAGTCCAGCTCCCTAGTTAGTTTGACATGGTATATCAAGGAAAAGGTTGCAAAGTCTGTCACCACCAAGATAAGTCCACTGTAGGAAAACTCAGAATGTCTAGAACTGTACACTCCAAAGCCCTCCTCTTCCTAGTCTGTGCTGTGAGCATAAAAATAGGCAAGAGTCTGCAGATGGGCCACGCTGCTCGCTGGATATTCTTTCCCATGTGTTCACCTTCCAGAGGGCAGCACCCAGCCTGCTGTTTGCACACCTGGTGTGCCTCACTGTGGTCCCAGTGTATGAGGTCGACTCCACGTCATTTCTGAACTGTCGTGATTTATCATGCAGGTGAACAGTAATGGGGCACAAGGAAAGACCCATGTAACCAAGTGTCTAAGACAATTTTAATAACCTGTTTGTAGTCATTTCTACATTACCATTTTGTTGTTCAGCACTTTCACAAGCACCAACATGGACTCATTAAATTCTCTCTCTGGTCTATTATTCCCCTTATGGGAATGTAACTCAAGGCTTGTGATTTCATAGTATCATTTCACTATCTATAATAATGAAAGCGTAATATTCTAATTAGTCTGGACAAACTTCTGGATGAAGCCGGGGCTGCGAGGGAAGCCCAGGTCCCGGGTGCTAGAGGGAAACTCATGTCGGGAGCCAGGGGAAGGAAGGCCTACTCTTGCACGAATTTCATTCATCGGCCCTCTAGTATATATATATATTTTATAAATACATTGAGTTTTTTGCTTCCTCACCAACATTAAAAGTCAGATTTATAAGAAGAGGTATGTGGTGGGAGCTCGTTACCATGTAACCATAATAAGGGGTGGCGGATTAAGCATAAGAACTACTGAGAAAAGATCCACTTGGAAAAGGTGAAAGAAGGCCCCAGGGGTTGACTCACCCCTACATGGTTCTCCAACCAAAGGCCCTGAGTGATGACCATTGATGATGACAGGGTGGCCAGGGCTTCCCTTGGCCTCGGTCAAGAAATTTTGGATTCATTGTAAGGCACATGCTTGCTAACTCTGATCAACTTCTATAACTATTTTCAAACAATATGAATTTTCTTTTGGAAACTCTGTCTTCACTTGGAAGTTAACATGATTTCATTAAAAACAGGATGTTTGTTTTGCTAAACATTGTGAATGTGTGTGTATTTTGAAATTTTTATTAGTATGATTTATTAGTTTTATTGTTGTTTATTATTATTTTCCAAAGAGAGTGTTCAGGAGTGAAGAGGGGATGTGTGCTCTGCATGATAAAGGAAAGTGTATCTAACAAATGGGGCTTTGTATACCCAAAGAGGCTTCCTTAAATTTTGACTCTTCAGCTTTTCAGATTCTTACTCTATTATGATGACTTTGGTTCTTGGGCAACGATGACCAAGGAAGCCATTCTTGTACTGTCAGTGTCATGCTGTGTGGATAGTTCTAGAAGGTTCCCTACCTTTAGGACACAAGCTGCCACAAGCATGGACTCACTGTCCAGGTTCACTTTATCCGCAGAATTGAGTTTGTCCTTTAAGACTCTGCATGAGTCCAGATCGGCTGATTTTCTGAAGATGCCTTTTGTGAGCAGCCCTTTTTGATTGATAAAGAAAAGCATGTCCTACAGGAAAGAAAAGTATGTGGCACTAAGAATCCACAAGACCAGAGCACAAGCTTTCCCCCTTGACATGCAGACCTGGCATGTAGGGAACAGTGATGGAGTTCAGGACCTAAATCTGTATTTATCTTTTGATGTCTCTTAATGTATTTTCTCTATTCATACACTGAAACAGGTATGGAAGTAGTTTTTACATACTCATTCCCACTTCTTTATTCCCCATGAAGTGACTGGAGACTGACTTTTTCTTTCAAAATCAGACTCACACTCCATGTTCTCCTCTGATTATGTTCCCTTCCCATCAGTGTCATTTCCTCTGTGGCATGTTCCTATCCTCTTCTTACAGTGTAGAGGGTCAGGGGATTGAAGTCAGGAGTCTATGGATTTGGAACTTATTATGCTACTCAAGTATTGTTGGGCACAGTACATATTTCACCAAGGCTTCTCTTTGGGTTTGTGCAGTGGGTGATGATAATTGTAGTTCCCCCTAAAGCTTCCGGGAAAGATACAGGCCTGTGGTCATAGCCAATATGGACTTACATGATGAACTTCTTCATCTCTAGAAAAAATTCCTTCCATCTAGGACCCTGGACACTCAATAAATGTTAACACTGAGATTTCACTTTGAGATAACACAGGCCAACCACTGGGTCATTTTCTGGACACATACTGTTAGGCTGAATGGATCCTCATTTACCTGATGGTGAGACTTTATGCATAAGCCCTTGAAATATAAATCAAATCCATGTGAGGTATTTGAGTTGTAAGATTGAATAGACTCTGCTGAAGGTGGAATTAATTAATTGGAGAGATGAGAGTAGTGTGACTTTAAGAAAGGAGAAGTCAGGAAAATTTGAGGGTGGGGCAGACTCCAGATATCTGCACACAGATTCATCCTGACTGGTTGAGCCTGTGTGGTTGGGTCTTTGCTGCATCCCTGATATGGACAAGAGTGTTTTTTTTCTGTTGTACCTGCCTTATGCTTCTGGGAAACCTGAATCAGATTTTATTCTTTGAAGTCATATTTACAGAGCATCTCAGCCAAAGCCTGGGGCTATCTAATGACAACCATTTGGGGATAGACTTAGGTGATAACACAACCTTTCAGGGTTCTGCCTCTTCCCTTCAGGGGGCCCACAGAAGACCAAAATGAGACCTACCAGAAGAGGGCCAGGCAGGGTGTCATCCTCTCACAGGTCTGTGAGAGACATTCCAAAGAGCTGTTTTGGCTTTGGTGGTGGTGGGCCTGGTTGTCTTGGTTAGTGCAAGGGCCCCGCCGGAAAGGAGATGTTGTAGATGACCTTATGTTATCTCTCTTCTGCCCTGGATCTATGAAGAAGTAAGATCATTAGTAGTACTAGTTTAATTCACTTAACCTTACTTCCACCCTTTTCATTTTAAGCTTGTCTGTTGTGAGGCTAGCTAGAAGAAGGAGAAACTGAGTAATTTTTGTGTCCAATTTCCCACATTCTGAATTTGGCTGATTGCCCCCTTGTAGCACAAAGGTGTTCTTCTTCCCCATATTCTACACACCAGTAAGTCAACCCAGGCACTTCATCAGGCTGAGAGTCAGTTCTTCCTAGAACTGATGTGGGTCTTGATTTCAGATCTTTGAGGTTCCTCTCAGCTTGATTCTGAGAGTGTACTGGTCCCTGCTGATACTGTTGCCCTGCCATCTCCACATGCAGAAGGGGTTCTGAGGCATGAGTCTATTTGAGAAATGGAGTCATGAGCCAAGAGAGACACTTGCAGGAAATAAAGAGCTCACCTCTCTCCTGCTCTTGCCCTGCTGGGCATCTGCGTTTCAGGATGAACTGGCCTTGTGCCTTTGGAGACCCCAGGATGGAAGGAGAGGCAGAGTCCTCAGCTCCCTTAGGCAGGAGGACAGTAGCTGGAAGATGGTGCTATGCAAGGTCATAGGGATATTCATGACCTACACAGAGAAAAATCCAGATGTAGATTTAGCTGATGGAGATGGGTGTAATCAAACCTACCTTAACACGAGCATAGGCAGCACACTGGTGTGCCATTCTCCTGGGGCTTCTGGATAAATAAGGCCATGGCTCTGAGTGAGCATCATGGGCACTCTTACTAGAGATGCCCTGCATAAGGCAGGTGCCCAAGCAGAAGAGTTTGAAAAGTAAAGACAAAAAACATGGAATCATGTTGCTTTGCTGGAAAGGCACAGATCCATCAGTATGTTGCACAACGTTGACTTTTGCATTTTTCATCTGAGGATATTTCAGGTTTTTAGTTTCTCCCATCACATCAACTTAGACTGTACATCTTCAGTGAATTACTTGACCCCTCTGAGCCAGACATTCCTTTTTAAAATACCTCTCTGTTACCAAGACTGATAAGGATCAATGTATGTATAGTAATCAACTTTGTTGGTTAATATTTTTCAAATAATAAGACTGTGTCTGTCAAGAACTGCTATTCTCTCACACCTGAAGTCAGGTTAAAAGATGTTTCATTGCCTCTGGGGGTTTCCTAGCCAGGCCTACTCCAGAGCAGGTGTCAGTTTACTGGGATCCATCCCCACTGTGCTCCACCTGATAATGGGTCCTACCAGGCAGTGATCAAGAGGGGAGGCTGCCTGGTCCCAGGAACCAAGAAACAATGTGCAAAACAGAGACATCTGGGGTTCTGGACACATGATTTTTTTTGGCATTTTCATGCTTTAAATTTCTTCCTTTCCATGGAATTCCTAAAAACTTTATGCTGTGACATGGAATTCATGTTGAGGAACAGAATTTCAAGTCTTCACTTTCTGATTTACTAGTGAGTATAACTTAGGAGCCCTGTGTTTCCCTTTCAACTGAGATGGAGCCATGTCAGGGTTCTGCTCAGAGCAGGACTCACAGCAACTTCCACCTTTTAAGGTAAAAGCCATTTCCATGAGAGCAGTAAAGTGCAAGCAAATCTCCAGGATAGCCAGGAGTTACTGTGCAACTGAGAATTGAGAGCAGTTGAAATATCCACTCAGAATTGGTGCTTACGGGGTTGGTAGGATTTTTTAGAGCCAGACTTGTTGCAGGAGGCTGTCCTAAGCCTAAAAGTTGTCCTCTACATTCTTTTGTCTCTATTAACATATTTTGTTAATATAAATATTTGTATTTATTTGATTTTTTCCACATTATTGCCATCGATTTTTACAAAGATTTCATCAATGATGAAAAACAAACAAAGAAAATACCATGAGTGGCTGCAGGGAGATTGTCCTCAGTTATATAACTGGTGACTCCCTGTGTTCACACACTGGGAATATACACTTCACAGAAAACATTTGGTGTGTAGGATTTTCAGGTGACCTCAAAAAGAGAATGCATGCAAGAGGGGATGGTCTCAGGTTTTCCACATAAGTCATCATTATTACTAGCACTGTAGTACAGAGTGTGCTACGATCCTGGCCTTGAACTTCTTTTAATCCCTGTATTTCCTTTAGCCACACCAAATAGTCTTGTTGTTTCAACACTTCTCATTATATTTTAAGCTAAATTGTGCCAACAACTACTTTAGAAGAGGTGTAATGTATCAGTGACCTCAAGAACAATCCCAGAAAACTCAGTGTGAGAAATAGCACAGTACAGGCGCTTCAGTTAGTGAAGACCTGAGGTCTGGTTTTCTCTATGATGCTGAACAGTTCTGAGCACAAATCAGGTGTTAAATAATATTTGTACTTGGATTCAGAAGCAGGATGGGAATTAGAAGATTCTCATCAAAGACAGGCTACATAGTAGTTAGGAAATGGGACAGAGGAATTCAAAAGTGGGTTATAAAAAATAAAAGTATAGGGAAATAATTCCAGTCAATGTCACTTTCATATATTCAGATGGACAGAAATGTTTTTCAAGACAGCTCTGTCAAGTAAAAAATTAGAGACTAAAAATCCCCAGTTCTTTCTCTAACTAGCCTATGAATTGATGAATGAATAGATGCTATCAGAGTCTGTGACAGAATAAGTATTTTGTAATTATTTATTAACTGTATGTACAAAGATTGCATGAGGAGAAACCAAGATGGTGGCATAGGTAAACACCTAAACTGCTGCCTCACACAACACTATCAAAACTACAACTAAAAAACAAAACGGACACCATCCAGAACCACAGGAAAGCTGGCTGAGTGGAAATTCTACAATTAGAAGGAAAGAGGAAAGCACATTGAGACTCAGAGGAGCTGCAAAAGGCTGAGGTACGGAGATGAGTGCGCGCAGAGAGGACGGGCGGCTGAGAGTGTGGCTGGCTTTCTCAAGTGGGAGGGAGACGGAAGCTCCATACTGCAATGAACTCCAGTCCCAGGCGAGACTCTGGGAACCCAGACTCATTCTGGGAGAATCTTGACTGTCAGAAAAAGAGAAAGCACACTGAGACTCAGGGGAGCTGCAGAAGGCAGAGGTCCGGAGTTGTGCACACACAGAGAGGACTGACTGCTGAGTGCACGGGTGGCTCGGTGCGCGGCTGGCTTTCTAAAGCGGGAGGGAGATGGAAGCTCCCGACTGCACTAAACTCCAGTTCCGGGCGAGTTTCTGGGAACCCAGGCTCATTTGGGGAGAAACTGGACTGTCTGGCAGCAGGCAAAACTCAAGGACGGCTTTCTCTCAGAGGTGCTTGCAGCGATTACCGAGGGACACTGAGACCCAGGGGCCTCATAGGGCAGGGCTGACAGGAAGCCAAGGCTGTCTGCTCCGCCCTGAGACTCTGCCCCATCCAAGCTGAGCACAGAGGCTTTTGCAATTTTGCAAGTCTTGTCTCATAAGAGTGTCTCCAGGACAGAAATTCTCCCAGCGTAGACACAGCTGATCCTCACAGACAATTGGCCTGGAGGTCAATTCCTCCCAGGGATACCAACAACAATCAAGACTTAACTACAACAAGGCTGTGCACACAGTCCACAAAGGGGTGCACCAAAGTGTCCACCTCAGATTAAGTGGGGAGGCCGACCCACTGGGCCATATAAGACACCTACCACACAAAGCTACTCTACCAACTCAGGGAAGCAGCAAAAATGCGGAGACAAAGAAACAGATCACAAATGAAAGAAATGGAGGAAAACAAACAACTGGATATAGAGTTCAAAACCATGGTTATAAGGTTTTTCAAGAATTTCCTAGAAAAGGCCGATAAATTTAGTGAGACCCTCAAGGATATGAAAAAGGACCAACTAGAAATTAAACATACACTGACTGAAATAAAAAATATTATACAGAGACCTAACAGCAGACTAGAGGACCGCAAGAATCAAGTCAAAGATTTGAAATACAAAGAAGCAAAAAACACTCAACTGGAAAAGCAAAAAGAAAAAAGAATCCAAAAATTTGAAGATAGTGTAAGGAGCCTCTGAAACAACCTCAAGCATACCAACATCCGAATTATGGGGGTGCCAGAAGAAGAGACAGAGCAAGATACTAAAAACCTATTTGAAGAAATAATGACCACAAACTTCCCCCACCTGGTGAAATAAATAGACTTTCAAGTCCAGGAAGCACACAGAACCCCAAACAAAAGGAATCCAAAGAGGACCACACCAAGACACATCATAATTAAAATGAATGCCAAGAGCAAAAGACAAAAAGAGAATATTAAAAGCAGCAAGAGAAAAACAGTTAATTACCTACAAGGGAGTATGCATACGATTATCAGCTGATTTCTCAACAGAAACTATGCAGTCCAGATGGGAGTGGCAAGAAATATCCAAAGTGATGAAAAGCAAGAACCTACAACCAAGATTACTCTACCCAGCAAAGTTATCCTTCAGAATTGAAGGTCAGATAAAGAGCTTCACAGATAAGAAAAAGCTAAAGGAGTTCATCACCGCCAAACCAGTATTATATGAAATCCTGAAAGGTATTCTTTAAGAAGAGGAAGAAGAAAAAGGTAAAGATAAAAATTATGAACAACAAATACATGTCTATCAACAAGTGAATCTAAAAATCAAGTGAAAAAAAAATCTGATGAACAGAATAAACTGGTGAATATAATAGAATCAGGGGCATAGAAAGGCAGTGGACTGACAATTCTCGGGGGGGAAGGGGTGTAGGGGTTGCGGGAAGAGACTGGACAAAAATCGTACACCTATGGATGAAGACGGGGTAGTGGGGAGGTAAGGGCAGAGGGTGGGGTGGGAACCGGGTGGAGTGGAGCTATGGGAGGAAAAAAGAGGAACAATTGTAATAATCTGAACAATAAAGATTTATTAAATTTAAAAAACAAACAAACAAAGATTGCATGAGATCTCCCCTCTTCAGAGCATTTAAGCTAAGGCTCAAACTATTATTTTGAAACTTCAGAGTTAGAATTTTGAACCCAGTGAACTCGACTTAGAGATTTCCTGGCACTCACCAATGAGTGGGTATGGGGCCTCATCCTTTCCAGAGCTGACCCATAGCTGATAATCTCTCTCAGAGCCCTTGGAGACAAAAAGAACTATGTGTCACAGCAAATCATTGACAGTAGGAACATGAAGAACACATTTTGTTAGCATTCCTCTGTTTCCAAAAAGAGAAAGAAACGGCATCAGTGGAAATGCAATTTGGTCCATAGGGCTGCCTACATTTTTGAATTAACAGAGTTGAGTTGCCTAAGCCCTTGTCCCTTCACAGCCTCCGATATACTATTCCAGATTGATTCTTGCCTTGTCCCTTTTGGTCAGATGGGGATCTATGAATCACAATGCAATCAGCCCCTTAATTCCTGGGTGGTCCGTGGCATAAGAAATCACAGTTATGGTCCTTCATGAAGGAAAAAAAAAAGTCCAATCTCAAGAACTCTGCTTTCTGCTGTCTCCAGACCTCTTGGAGAAGGTTGGGCTTTGCCCTTGATGTGCCTGCCCAGACAGGCATGTTGTTCAGAGGGCCTTACACACTGCCACGACTGTTTCTGAACAAAGTCAAACTTGAAAGGCATCATGAGCTCAGCAATATTGGGCAAAAGTCCAGGGATGCCCAGGATGCCTTCAGATAATGGCAAAGTGTAGTCAACCCACTGGCCTTGGTGTAAATGGCCCCATTCCAGGCAGAAAAGGGACTGACCAGTCCTATAACCTAGTGTACTGGTTAGCACAGAAAACAGTTACTCCTAACAGAATTGCCACTCGGTAACATTGGAAATCCCACTTGAAACAATCAGGTCTGAATTATAAAGACTGATGAGTTATTTTCATAAATTCCCTAACCAAGGACAAAGCAAAGAATTGTTTGACATGGAGTTAGTTGCTAGTGATGGGTACTATGCTTGCCTTGATTCCTGATAAGTATCATGGCTCTGTCCATATGAAGGAGGGTCCCACAAGTAATCATGTGCACACACACACACACACACACACACACACACACACACACACACACACCAAATTCAGCTCAAAAACATATTGCAAAAAGAAGTGGGAGCTGACAAGACTCTTTTCTTTCAAGGTAGAGTTTGGAAACAGTGTGTTGTGTCCATTCATATGGTATATGTGTACAATCCAATAACCCTACTTCTTCATTAAAACAGCATTTTTCTGGTCTGGTTACATTGATCACTTTAAGCAAAGGAGAGTCACAAATTTGACATAAAATGAGCTGAATCATGAATCAATATCCCTTATCTCTTCCCCGAAAGCTGTCACTGTCTTCCAAGGTTTAGTTCTTACTCAGGGAATGCATGTCATGCAGGTTAGAAATCAATGCAGAGGAGTGGGCCACTCAGTACAGGTGAATTCTATTTCATTTTTAATGTATTATTCAATTCCACTAACACGTCAATCACTGATGGTCTTCTGTCAAATTCTAGTTACCCTGACATTTTAAGGGCCTCTATATACCATTGGTGAGACACACCTTAAATACAAATGTTATGATCACGCCATGTCACAACAGCAAGGCATTGTCCATGAGTCAGGAGTCTGTAGAAGGAGCAGTACTAGAGAGTGATTCCTGCAGGTCTGTCCATCTGCATGTCACCCCCCTCTCTTTTTCCTTATGCAGTCTCCTCTTAAACCACACCCACCTCTTCCACCAAAACAATTTCAACTGCTCACAGCTGCACCACCAAAATATAAAGAGGTAGATACTTCAAGTAAAAGCAATGTGAACACCCGTGTCCCCAGGTCCCAGGTCTTATTCAGAACCTGTCTCCTATAAAGATTCACAAGAGACATTAGTCATCAAATTTTCAGGATCTGTACTGGGAGATGTAGTGTCTAGCCAGTAGGCCTTTATAACAAAATTTACAATAAAACATTGCATTTAGGATTCATCATACTGATATTGAGGCCTGGTGTGGTAACAAGGGAGGTGTCAGGAGAGGAAATACAGAAAGAACTGTCTAATAGAAGTTGTTAGAACCTCTGAGTTGGAATCATATGAAAATTGTGTGTGTGTGTGTGTGTGTGTGTGTGTGTAATATATATATATATATATATATATATATATATATATATATATAATGAAAATACATGTTTTCTAATTTTTATTTTAATTAATTAATTAATTAATTAATTATTTTTTAAAAATTTAATAAATCTTTATTGTTCAGATTATTACAATTGTTTCTCCATTTCCCCCCCATAGCTCCCCTCCACCCAGTTCCCACCACACCCTCTGCCCTTACCTCCCCCGCACTGTCCTCATCTATAGGTGTACAATTTTTGTCAAGTCTCTTCCTGCAACCCCCATACCCTTTCCCCCTGAGAATTACCAGTCCACTCCCTTTCTATGCCCCTAATTCCATTATATTCACCAGTTTATTTTGTTCCTCTGGTTTTTAATTCACTTGATTTTTAGGTTCACTTGTTCATAATTTTTATCTTTACTTTTTTCTTCTTCCTCTTCTTAAAGAATACCTTTCAGCATCCTATCTAATAAAAGAGTAATATGCAAATTAACCATCACTCTGCTACATCCACAAGCCACGCCCACAAGCCATGCCCACCAGTCAATCAGGAGCAAATATGCAAATAAACCCAACCAAGATGGCTATGGCCACAGAGAGCAAGAGGGAGGCATGGGTTTCCCCAGCAATGGAGGAAGCCAAGCTTTCCGCCTGCCCTTGCCGGCCTAGGCCTCCACTCAAGGCTACAAAGTTTCAATGATAGAAGATACATAAAACCAAACAGAAATGGCCGCAGCCACGGAGCTGGAAAGAGCAAGAGGCTAGGGTTGCCCACGGCGATGGAGGAAGCCAAGCTTCTGCAGCCCTGGCCAGTCCAGACCTCTGCTTAAGGCTACAAAGTTTCAATTATAGAAGATAAATAAATCCCAACAGAAATGGCTGCCACCACGGAGCAAGCAGAAGGCTTGGCTCCGCTCCAGGCTACAAAGTTTCAATTGTAGAAGATAAATAAACCCCAGATACCAGGGCCTCGGCTTGGGTTGCCAGGGGGCGTGGCTGGCCTGCAAACCACCACAGGCCCCTCACCCAGGCTGCCCCACGCCCCAAGGGAACCCCCACCCTGATCTGGGACACCCTTCAGGGCAAACCAGCTGGCCCCCACCCATGCACAAGGCCTCTATCCTATCTAATAAAAGAGTAATATGCAGATTGACCATCACTCCAACACACAAGATGGCTGCCCCTATGTGGTCAAAGATCCTGCCCCCATGTGGACACAAGATGTCCACCACCAGATGGCCAGCAGGGGAGGGCAGTTGGGAGGGACCAGGTCTCCAAGGGAGGGCAGTTGTGGGCGATCAGGCCAGCAGGGGAGGGCAGTTAGGGGTGACCAAGCCAGCAGAGGAGGGAAGTTGGGGCAACCAGGCCTGCAGCAAAGGGCAGTTAGGGGTGACCCGGGTGGCAGAGGAGGGAAGTTGAGGGAGACCAGGCCTGTAGGGAAAGGCAGTTGGGAAGGACCCAGGCCTGCAGGGGAGAGCAGTTGCGGGGGACCAGGGCTGCAGGGGAGGGCAGTTGGAGGGGATCAGGCCTGCAGGGGAGGGCAGTTAGGGGTGACCAGGCCTGCAGGGGAGGGCAGTTAGGGGCAAACAGGCTGGCAGGGGAGTGGATAGGGGGTGATCAGGCTGGTAGGCAGAAGTGGTTAGGGGCGATCAGGAAGGCAGGCAGGCGAGCAGTTGGGAGCCAGCAGTCCTGGATTGTGAGAGGGATGTCTGACTGCCCGTTTAGGCCCGATCCCAGTGAGGGGTCCCAGATTGGAGAGGGTTCAGGCTGGGCTGAGGGACACCCCCCCTTCATGCACAAATTTCAAGTACCGGGCCTCTAGTTTCATATAATACTGATTTGGTGGTGATGAACTCCTTTAGCTTTTTCTTATCTGTGAAGCTCTTTATCTGACCTTCCATTCTGAATGATAACTTTGCTGGGTAGAGTAATCTTGGTTGTAGGTTCTTGCTTTTCATCACTTTGAATATTTCTTGCCACTCCCATCTGGACTGCATAGTTTCTGTTGAGAAATCAGCTGACAATCGTATGGGTGCTCCCTTGTAGGGAATTAACTGTTTTTCTCTTGCTGCTTTTAATATTCTCTCTTTGTCTTTTGCCCTTGACATTTTAATTATGATGTGTCTTGGTGTGGTCCTCTTTGGATTCCTTTTGTTTGGGGTTCTGTGCGCTTCCTGGACTTGTAAGTCTATTTCTTTCACCAGGTAGGGGAAGTTTTCTGTCATTATTTCTTCAAATAGGTTTTCAGTATCTTGTTCTCTCTCTTCTTCTGGCACCCCCATAATTCTGATGTTGGTATACTTGAAGTTGTCCCAGAGGCTTCTTACACTATCTTCAACTTTTTGGATTCTTTTTCTTTTTTGCTTTTCCAGTTGAGTGTTTTTTGCTTCTTTGTATTTCAAATCTTTGACTTGATTCTTGTGTTCCTATATTCTTCTGTTGGGTCTCTTTATAATATTTTTTATTTCAGTCAGTGTATGTTTAATTTCTAGTTGGTCCTTTTTCATATCCTCAAGGGTCTCGCTAAATTTATCGGCCTTTTCTAGGTTATTCTTGAAAAGCCTTATAATCGTGGTTTTGAATTCTATATCCAGTCGTTTGTTTTCCTCCATTTCTTTCGTTTGTGATCTGTTTCTTTGCCTCTGCATTTTTGCTGCTCCTTGAGTTGGTAGGGTAGATTTGTGTGCTAGCTTTCCTATATGGCCCAGTGGGTCGGCCTCCCCACTTAATCTGAGGTGGACACTTTGGTGCACCCCTTTGTGGACTGTGTGCACAGCCTTGTTGTAGTTAAGTCTTGATTGTTGTTGGTATCACTGGGAGGGATAGTCCTCCAGGCCAGCTGGCTGTGAGGATCAGCTGTGTCTATGCTGGGAGAAGTTCGGTGCTGGAGACAGCCTTATAGGATTAGACTTGCAAAATTGCAAAAGCCTCTGTGCTCAGCTTGGATGGGGCAGAGTCTCAGGGCGGAGCAGACAGTCTTGGCTTCCCGTCAGCCCTGCCCTTGTGCACATGCCTCAAGACCTCTGCCTTCCGTGACTCCCCTGATTTTCCACCTGACAGTCCAGATTCCCCCTGTAAGAGTGTGAGTCCCCAGGGGCTCGCCTGGAACTGGGGTTCAGTGCAGTCGGAACTAGGGTTCAGTGCAGTCAGGAGCTTCCAACTCCCTTCAGCTAAGGAATGCCTGCGGCAACCTCCGCATTCAGCCTTCTCTGTGAGCACTCCATGCGTGTGCCACCAGACCCACTGCAGCTCCCGCGGGTCTCCTAGTCTCCGTGTGCCTTTCTCTCTACCGGACAGTCCAGACTCCCCCTGTAACAGCCTGGGCCCACGGGGTTTCGCTCGGAACTGGGTTTCAGTGCCGTCGGAACTGGGGTTCAGTGGAGTCGGGGGCTTCCTTCCCCCTCCCGCCAGAGAAAGTCAGCCAGGCACTCAGTCACCCTTCCTCTCTGCACGCGTCTCCGTACCTCAGCCCTTTGCCGCTCCTCTGATTCTCCGTGAGCTTTCCTCTTTCCTTCTAGTTGTAAAATTTCCACTCAGCCAGCCTTCCTGTGGTTCTGAATGATGTCCGTTCTGTCTTTTGGTTGTAGTTTTGAAATTGTTGTGCGAGGCAGCAGTTTATGTGCTTACCTATGCCGCCATCTTGGTTTCTCCTTGAAAATGTTATTATTAACATTCTAAAATTATAGCTAAATTTCTTTATGCTACAACTTTCAATTCACATACAATTAAAAAGGGACTATAAGGATAGCACCTATTTACAGGCTAATAATGCAGCTTTGCTGCCATTAATTTTTAAATTTGGTGGGACATGATATGACCTAGATATCTGTAAAAATTAGTCTTTTTTTTAAAAAATATATTTTATTGATATTTTACAGAGTGGAAGGGAGAGGGATAGAGAGCTAGAAACATCGATGAGAGAGAAACATCGATCAGCTGCCTCCTGCACACCTCCCACTGGGGATGTGCCCGCAACCCAGGTACATGCCCTTGACCGGAATCGAACCCGGGACCCTTCCGTCCGCAGGCCAATGCTCTATCCACTGAGCCAAACCAGTTTTGGCTGTAAAAATCAGTCTTAAGAAGGAAATGTATTATCAAAACACACACACACACACACACACACACACACACACAAAATTTAAAAAATCCAAGTTTGTGTTTTACTAAAAATAGTGCACAGGTGACTTACACTTATTCCTAGCATTGGTAGTGACTGGTTGATAATATCATTTGCTGTGACTGAATTTGTTACTGTAATAGTTAGAGACTGTAAAAAAGAAATGTGAAAATTTGCTATAAAATGAATATTTTAAGTAGGTAAGTAAATAATTATCATCAATTTGTTACCATATTCTAAGGCAAAGCTTGCTCTCGGGACCACAAAGCACATGGGGAGGGATGACCAATCATCATAACATATTGTCACATCTTTCTGTAACATGTAGCTGGTAGAAAGTATTCCATTACAACATGATTTCCTAAACATATTTCTGGGACACAGACTATGTAACAGCTTATGAAGAGACAGATGAACTGAGCCTGAAGCACAGGCACGTGGGTTGGCCCTCACACCTCTCTCTTCAGGAGTTGTGTTTTTATAGCAAGGCTTCATGTCTTTGCAATTACATACTCAGTTTCAGTAAAATTAGAATTAGAACTGGCAAGAAGAAACCTTTTTCAACCTGATACTTAGTGTCTTCTTCGTGGCAGGCAGTATGGTTACTAAGAGATTCATTATTGAATTCTGTCGAGACAGTTCAATAAAGCCAAAGAGACTAGGTCACAAGACTAAAAATGTTAGAAATTTCAAGTCCCACTCCCATGTCCTCCAGTGAATAGGGTATTTATAATATTTTCTACCACACCTCACCTTGAGAACCTGCTCCATAAAAACAGGAAGACAATTATAGAAAATTACCTAAAACACATTAATAGGATTCTAGCTACCAAACTCTCTGAATTCCAAAAGACACTTTTAAATAAGACAATATGGGACCAAGAGCATTTACCAGGCACATAGGCTTGCTAATATTATCAGGCAGGGAGGCTGTGCTCTTTGATAAGCAGGGCTCACAGAAGATAAAGAGCAGAATGGTTACTCACAGCCTTTAAACGTGGGAGTAAAAACAAAGTTAAAGGAAAACCTTGTATAATTCACTACTTGCCCTTTCCTTATTCTTTTCTTCTTATGGATCAATTGCTTGATAAGACAGGTGGGCCTAAAAGTTGTTTTATAATAGGATTTTAAAAGAAAAACATCTTAATTTCATTGATTTTAAACTATGCTACTTCATAGCCTCAAGTATTATAAAAAAGTGTTTCAGATTCCAAGAGTGGGGCTCAGAGGACCCAACCTCAGGGATGAGGGGCTTCCTTTGCTAGTGTGTAGGAGGACTCAAAAACGGGGATTTTGCTTGGGATTTAATTACACACCATGAATGGTTTTGTTATTTTTTTATTATTTTAAAAACCTTTTGATACAATTTAAAAACTCTCCCATGAAATCTTTAGTAAAGTAAAAAATTCTTCTTTTCAGACAATAATAATCACTGCCTAATTTATTGGAAAAAAATGTTTAATTCCAGTAGGGAGTCTCTGCTTGTGAAAATCACTTTATTACAAACCACTATTGTTCCTATTAGAAGGATCCAGAGAAACAGTGCAGACTATTAAGATGAATATACTTTCCATGCTTAAGAATTGTAGCTATCATGGATTCCTCTTATCCCTGTTGGCTGGGATTTATGTTTTATATATACAAAGACAGACATGTATTTAGAAAATACATTTTTCTACATAGTATATTTAAATATTTTCTCTTTCTTTTTTCCTTCCAAGCCTCCACCACCCACCACCCTCCCCATTCTCTTTCTCTTTCATGCTACCTAAATCAGGAACTTGGATTTGATTTTTGGTCTTGATGACACTTACAGGTGGATAGTTCTTGATGTCCTCAGTGACGATGTTGATGGGAAGGCTTTTCAATTGGTCCTTCTCTTTGGCTAAATTGACGTACCTAATCAAATTCAATATCAGCCCAAACACAGGATGAATTAGCTCTTAGCTTAATTTCAAAGTAATTTATGTGGCTAATATTTTTAGTATACTTGGCAATTTAAAAATCACATAAATAGACTCAGCAATAAAAATGTGAGTTTAAAGAAAATATGCAAAACTATTTCAGGAAAATAAGACCTGACCCAAAATTAAAAGGTTGCCTTTGTCATGTGAGGCCTGGGCAGCAAACCCAGTGCTCAAAGCTTTCCTGCCTAGATTGGAGGGCGAGCATTTTCTTGGTTTTGAGGGCAGAAAGCAGCAGTAGCTGTGAGAATCACTCAGTAGTGTGATCTGCCCTTGAGGAAATTTAATGTATGGTTTTTGAATAATGTTAGCTCTAAGCCATAGGTTTGAGAGAAGGGAAACATAAGAGTGAACAACAGAATTACCTCAGAAATAAGGGAACTGGCATGTCAGTGAGAGCACTTTATTGCAGGGCCAATCCAAACAAGCAGTGCTGTGAGAATACTGGTAGTCGAAGGATTTCAACTGAGAACAGGGAGAATGCGGTGGGCGGCGGCGGGGGCGGGGGGGGGCGGGGGGGGGGGGAGGCACTGCTCTGCAGAGATGTGCATTATTGTATCAGGGGTTAAAGATTTAAAATATGTACACAGACAAAGTACCTTTGAAGGAGTGAGAGCCATTTTTTCTTTAGTTCTGAAGAACTGCAATTTAAAAAAGGGGGAGAAAAAATTAAACTACATAACATACGTAAACTAACGTTAAGACTTTCATTTCAGATAAGGATACCAGCTGCCAGACCATAGCCATGTGGATGTGGGTATAAGCTGTCCCCTCCTCATAAGGACTGTCTATGGACCCTGCTGTTTCTCAGGCAGTGTCACAGGGATGGCAAGTGGATGTTAGAGAGTGAGAGAAGTTGATTTGAAGTCTAAACACTTCATTTCAACTAGGTGATGCAGGCTGGGTGGTCCTGGGCAAGTCTCCTATCTACTCTGAGCTTCAGTTTCCAGAGCTGAAATGGGGTCAATTTCATCTCAGAGTGCTCCTGCATCTGCAAGTGCTAGTCAAACATAAAGACCATTATTATCCAGATGAAATCATACATCAGAAATTTGGCATTTGGATGGAACCCACTTTACCTAGAAACCAAAACATAGTTTTAGGAGGAAAACACCCACAATATTTTATTTCTTTATAATGGTACATATATCAGCTTGTGATGCATTAAATTATTTCCTAGAAAATTTATTCTTCATTACTATGATCCTCTGATCAAGATCAATCTCCCTATTGCTAAATTAGTAAAGATTAGTATTTTATTTGGTAAAGTTCCTACAGATTTTAATACCCAAAGGGGAAAATATTTTAAAGCTCAACAAGCATGGACTTAACATTTACTAACATTTCCATTGCTGTAAATTACATGTAACATAAATTGCATCATTACTGACTTTTAGCACATTCTCTACGCTGTGCAATCACCATATTATCTAGTTCTAGAATATTTTCATTGCTTCAAAGCAAACCTTGTATCCCTTAAGCGGTCACTTCCAATCTCCCTTCCCACCCCCTTCCCCGCTCATGCCCAGATCTTATCCCACATTTTGTTTAACCAGCCATCAGTTGACAAACTTGTGGGTTGTTTCCACTTTCTTTGGCTGTAATGGACAATGATATGTGAACATTTATGGATAAAATTTTGTTTGTTCCATTTCTCTTGAGTATATGCCTGGAGGTGGCATTGCTGGGCTATATATTAATTCTACTTTGAACTTAAGGAGAAACCATCCATGTTTTCCACAGTGGCTGCCATATTTTATATTCCCACCAGCAACACTGCTCCTGCTGCCTCCATCCCCATTTCAGGACCCGCTTCTTCAGGACAGTGGGATGCCCTGCTCCCACTGCGCATGGACATGGACCAGGCTCCTGGTTCCTCTGCTAGACAGCAGAAGAGGAACAACAGCGAGAAGCAAAGCACAGGGTGCACATCCTGTCTATCTCCACACAGCGCTTATACTAATATAGCATATGCAAACCAGGCCCCCACATTTCCCCCTCATTAGACAAAGACATTTTGGGAAAACTTTTTTTTTCAAAGACTTTCTCTATTTCTCATTGTGAGTGCCTCCCTTCACCTGCAACATGAAGAAGACCTCAAGCAAATGGAACTGATAATCTTTAGAAAATACGTCACCGAAAAGAAGACATGCATAGAATGACATTATTTCTTAATAAGCTTTTTAGTATTTCTTTAAATATACAGTCACATAATAGAATTTATAAAATTAACAGCTTAGAAACATGTTAGTTGTTTCCTTGTTATGGTGATGGGTGACATTTTGCCTGAGTGGAGCAAGGAGAGAAACAAGAGCCTTCAGTTCGTGTTATGTACACAATGAGGAAATAGCAACAATGGGACTCAGTGGTCCAGGGCTGTTGCCATATTCCCAGTCCTCCTGGAGCCTAAAAAATGTGTCCTGGAAAAGTACCATTCACTCCATGAATCATACCTGTTTTATATAGTCTATTCTCTATAGACACCAAATAAGATCATCTGTATATAGCAATTCAGGTACCCCAGTGTTTGATGACATGCATTTGTATATCAATCTTATTGTAAGGGAATTAATTTGGGAGTATAAAGTAATGTTTCAAACTCATTTGAACTACTTGCCAGTGCTTGATCAAGATAGATATCCCAGTGGTATAAAAGCACAGACACTACCTGTGGACTAGGAGCAGGGTTTGGAAAGGATCTCTCCTCTCTCCCCAAGTGGCACACAGAGCCCATTTGAAAAACCACTGATCCAAACCGAAGAACATCACTCCAATAGTTCCCACTCTTCATCTGTCTGCAAACTTCCTTTTTTTTTAAGCAAAAGAAACTATGGTGGAAAGTGCAAGGTATACAGCTGTCCTTATGGGATCTCAAAAATTGAGGCCATGGCCTCATTAGTATACAATCAGATTAAAATAGTTTCCATTTTAAACTGTGTAAATACAGAACCAAACTGTAGGTCTTACCTAAATGTGGCCACAAAATTCAGCTTAGAGCAGCCCAAGACAAAAGACCTCTTGGCATCTTTGTTGGCTTCCGCTGCTTGTTCCATGTAGTTGGCAGTCCACATGGTGTTCAGTGGTATTTTATTTTTTATCTTAAAGATTTTATTATACCTAGAACGATAACCCAACAGGGTGTCTGTCAGCTTCTTAAATGTTATGGGAGCAGCTGTGCTCATCATAAGGCGCCAGTTCCCACTGCTCCAGGGAAGGCTGCCTCTTCCACCTCTGCTACCCTCTGTGGGTGCACAGCACAGCCAGTGATGAGATGGGCGGGCCTTGAGCTCATGTGCTGAGAGAAGCCTGGCTCATCAAGGCCCTGAACTAACTTCATCAATGGCAGCAAATAGCCATTTTTCTGAATGTTGAATATTGAGTATGGACCGTACTTATAGTTTAGACTGTTATAAAAGAACCAGTAATTTATTAATTTATTATCATTATATTTGTCCTTTATTAGGTATTATCATATTGTGTTACCTTTATATCTATTAGTATTAATTTATTATTTCTACTATATTTCTTACTATAAAAATATGAGAGACTCAAAGTTGCATGATGTATAAAATATTTATTCAATCTTTTTGTTAATAGAGGAAAACTAAAAAATAAATTGGCTGATTGGAGGGATTTCAAACACATTTTCAATCTTAACTTGTAAAAAGATTTTCTAGTCTTTAAGGTATAGGTTATTTTAAATTTCCTTTCTAAGATTTTGTTCATACCATTTTCTCTTAGATCCTGGCTAAAACAGAAACTTTCATTTTACTGACTGACCCAACTTAATAATAAATCAATTCATTTATCCATCCCAGACCAGTGGCCAAGATGTGTTAACGGTAAGTGATGGACATACTGCGCAATTAACAGTGGTAACTCAGAAGGTGATTGCCGGAAACCAATCATTCTACCACTAATAGAAAGATGTGGACAGGAAACTGGGAAGGCTGGTCAACAACCTTAAATGTTTTGATCACTCACTGTTTAGTTGAAACATTGTTAGCTGAAGCAGCCTCCACCTCTGTTTGTTTCATGTAAATTTCTGTTATTGGAATTTCCTGCCTAAAGGTTATAGTCTCAATAAAAGGGATTGCAAGGCCAGAGCAAAGGGTAGTCCTTCCACTAGAGTTGGGCTCCCGCCTGGCCCCCAATATTTCCAAATTAATACTTTTCCAAGTCTCTTTTCATTTGTGTGCGGCCTTCTCCAGAACCCGAACCCTGAACCAGAACCCTGAACCACGCAGGACGTGAAAGGGGTTCCCACATCTGGCGCCTGAACCCGGGACTTCTGGAGGAGATGATATTTTTCGCCTAAGAGCGAAGGAAAGGAAAAAATTCACCGAGAAAAGGTGAGGAAGGTTCACCGCATGCAAAGCCCACGGACTAACTGCAGAGTCGCGATCTGTAAGTAGGGTGGGAATGTCTTTTTCAGCCAGGCTAATGGGGAAGAATTAGGTTATAAAATAATGTGGTTTCTAATGCAAATTAAAATCTTAATTGGTATTTGGAATTTAAAATCTGTAATAAGAAATGAAACTCCGCTGCTGAAACCGCCTCTGGTATGGAGAAATTTAAAGGTGGCAGGAGAGGGCAAGGCTATCCGCTCTCCCACAATGAGATTACTTAAGGTTTCGTTTAAAAATTATAAAAGAACTCGCAGGGAAATGCAAATCTTGGCCAAATTGGGTGCTAATTATTACTTCGGAAAGCAAAAAAGAAAGAAAAAATTTAAGATCTGTCTATCTTTTAAGAATGAAAAGAAATTCGGCCAGATCTGTTGCTGAAACTTGCCCCAAAGTAAGCAGGATGTTGTTATTAATCTAGGAACTGCTAAATGTTTGACTTGCCAGCTTTAAAAGTTCAAAGTGCAAATTAAATTGGGAGAAATTATATAGTTAGAAATTATATAGTGGTAATTAAATGTCTAAAGTATAAGAACTTATTTTTGAGAAAAAAAATGTTTTCTCTGAAAACAATTAGGAATTCAAAATAAATTGCTTATTGGTCTAATTAAAAAAGAGGATTAATTCTGTGATCCCAACCAAAATTTTTCTATGCAAAATCTATTTTAAAATCTAACTGGTATCTTAAAATAATTATAAAAAGTATTGTAATTTTTAAATCATATATGGATTTATATATATATTTGATCGTTTTTTCCATGTTAAAATTTCAAGGCTTTAACAGAGATGATTCTTGGAAAGCTCCAAGGGCCTGGAGTAATAAAGGAAATTTGTTCTCTCTTCTTAAAGGAAATATTTTTGAAATTTAACCGATTGATACTTGAAATCGCATGGAAAGCTTTATCAAATAAAAATTAATAACTATATTTTACTTTTAGATGTTATAAAGGTTTTGGCCTTTAAAGTAGGGGACTATCACTACTTGCTCCTGGGAGAGGTGCAAAAAATGTAACTAAGACCTTGTCTATACAAAAAGAAAAATTGACAGCCAGTTTGAAATTGAATTGCCATGGCCTAGAGCAAAGAATATCCTTACATGATATTATTCTACAACGTCATTATAATTTTTGATATTTTACAACAGCATATTGAACAATTATCCCAAACAAACTTACAAACTAATTCTTTGCATGTTAGGCAGCAATTTAAAAAAGGACATGAAAGGATTTAATCCCTTCCAGAAAGGAATTAAGGCCTCCCTGGGAAGGCACTTGAGCATTCTATACTGGCCTTTTTGACAAGAGGGACCCTCCCACAGCTGTTGCCTGACCTTTCTGTTTATGCTGAGGTTAAAAGCCTTGTGATGGCTGGTACCATGGATCTGTCTCTGTCCCAATGGCATGAGCTGGGCCCTCTCTGGAGAAGAAACCTGGGTTTCCCAAGATATGTGATCAGCGCTGGGGCCCCGCCAGCAGGCAAGGGGATCCCAAGGCAGGTGCTGGGCGTGGAGGCCACGGGGGCATAGGCTACCAAGGAGACAGAACTGAACCTCACATCACCCTGCTTGGCCCTGGAGGATGGCTGGTTAGCCAGAGACGGGTAAGATTCCTCAAGGAAGGAACAACCTAAGACAGGCACAGTCGCAGAGGGGCCATCAGGAGAGAACTTGGGGATCAACAGAGGTGAGGCACAGACCCTCACCCCCGCAACCTTGCAGGGGCTTGAACCCTCGCCCCGTCTGAGGGAGGTCTCCTGCCCCCATGGCTGCTTCGCGCTTCCCACACCCAGCTCAGATCGGGACCCAGGTAACAGAGCACAGCTCAGACTGAGATCCAGCTACAAACAAGAGACTTGGCCCAGCTCATATTGAGACCCAAGCAACAGAGAAGTGGCTAATGGTGACTGCCCTATATCTAACTCTAACCTAAATCTAGGAGTGCTCAGGGCTTTCTCAAGGATGCAAATAATCCTTTCTATTAATATTTACAGGGTAAACTAAGATTGTTAGAGTATTAAATTTGACAGTAAAATAATAATCAAGTTTTTAGATTAATTTAAATAGGTTAATTGAAATAAGTGAATATTCAAGAAAATTTAATTGTACTGGACAAAAAGTTGTTCCTAAACTGTTAACTAAAATTTCTATTGGTAGTTCATCTCATGGTAAAATTACTTAACAGGCAAAGAACCTAAAGCAGTCATATTTTGTGCAAAAAATTAAAATTTAAAGTTATGAAGACTGCATTATAAAATTTCCAAAAGCCTCCATTAATCAAAAAAAGGGGGGATAGTGGAAAAATAGCATGTAAGGAAAAATATTCTGTAAGTAAATTACATCTAGAAAATTTTTACTTAAAAAAAATTTTCATTTTCATTTGTAATGCTAACGGCAAGACACCAATGAAAAACATATGGTATCAAATAGGCCAAAAGGAAAATCGTCTGGGCAAAAAATAAAAAGGATCCCAAGTAAAATTTATAGAAAAGATTCCTTTATTAACTTTTGGTCGAGAATATGTTTGTATATTTTCAGAAAACAAGACCATGTGGATTCCTGCAACAGAGAGGAATTGACAGGTCTGCTCCAACTAGGAAGACAAGAGGAGAAACAGTCTAGAGATGGAAGACGCTGACGACAACTTGCCATGCTAGCAGTCAGCAGCTGTGCGTCGCTGCAGGTTGCCCAGGACCAAACCAGAGAGGGTCAGACCTGCCTTACCACCATTTGTTCACCATCCAGATATCATTGCTGACGTATACACATAAGGAACTGTTTGACACTGAAACGGACTTAGAACTGTTGGACATTGAAATTGGGATTCAAACATTTTTGTTCTTATGTGTTTATTTCTGGTCTGCAGATGCAAGATTTTTTTTTAAGGAAAGAAACGGGGGAGATGCCGGAAACCAATCATTCTACCACTAATAGAAAGATGTGGACAGGAAACTGGGAAGGCTGGTCAACAACCTTAAATGTTTTGATCACTCACTGTTTAGTTGAAACATTGTTAGCTGAAGCAGCCTCCACCTCTGTTTGTTTCATGTAAATTTCTGTTATTGGAATTTCCTGCCTAAAGGTTATGGGCGTATCCCATAGTCTCAATAAAAGGGATTGCAAGGCCAGAGCAAAGGGTAGTCCTTCCACTAGAGTTGGGCTCCCACCTGGCCCCCAATATTTCCAAATTAATACTTTTCCAAGTCTCTTTTCATTTGTGTGCGGCCTTCTCCAGAACCCGAACCCTGAACCGGAACCCTGAACCACGCAGGACGTGAAAGGGGTTCCCACAGGTGATGAACTCTGTGAGCACTAAAATTGTTTTATTAACATTTCTGCCTAATCTGCCTTTGATCTCTGGCATGGAGACTAACATACCTCTTAGTTAATTCACAACTTCAATACTCAGGTGATCGTGAGCTTTAATAGCCACAGGCGCCATGAACCTATGAAGGATGCCCAGGCCACATGGGCACAAATCTGGAACTCCCTGCTATTCAGAAACCACTTGTGGAAACACCAAAGATCAAAGAGAGACATGTACAAAATCTCCTGTGGCTCCACTGATATAGGGAACAGTTACAGATAAAACTCCAGTGGTGTCCATGAAACAAATATGCTTTTACAGTGAGGGTTAGTAAAAATATAACTGGTAATAGAAAGAGTGTGCAGTGTAGACTTGGTATTATATATAAGCAACAAATTGCTGAACAGGAAGAGGTGCCGCATCTTCCTTCTCCTGCCTGTTCTGAGCACCACTGGGCTGTGCATCAGGCAGACTGTGCCCAGTGTCCTCAGGTAGTGTAAATTATTTGATATTGGCACCATCAGCTGTGGTACAATATTCAATATTGGCCTCCCCAAGATTTTGTAGGGTGTTCGACCTTAGCATCCTCAGATGTTATAGGGTGCTCGACCTTGGTGTCCACCTCAGCAGAAGGGCTTCTCCTCCATCACAGCAAATGCCACAAAACAGCCAGTCAGTGGTCAAACATATGTTAGGGTTTAATGCTAAAGGTCAAAATTGGCACAAAACTAAAAATGAGTCTCAATCCTTCACACAGAGCTCCATAGCTCAAACCCAGGAGTCACTGAGTTGTAGACAGCTACTGAGAGAGGAGGTCACTTAGGGAGCTGATGTAGATGGAGACCTACTTCCAGGACATGTCCTGGGAACTGCCAGCTATTAGAGGTGGGAAAAGACACAGCAGGAAACTGGATCAGAGAGAGCTGTTGGGAGGGGAGAACTAAGAGGCCAATGGCAGGGAGTATTATAGGAAGGCCAAACCAAAACAAAACAGCAGGTTGTGGCCTAATGTAGTCTAATAAGACAGAGATTTTTGAAGAGGTAATTACTATTTGGTTTCATGTTAATGTACAAATTTAGATAATTGAGGATTTTGGAAAATTGACCTCAGTCTTATTTAATCAATGGTGGAAATTGGATGAAAATTCTCAAAGATCAGCAAATAATACTGGAAACAACAAAAAGTTTTTAAACACAAGAAAGCACTTAGTTATGATTGGAGTGAGCGATGACTAAACTCTAAGAGGACTTGCTGGTCATAATAGGTAAAGCAACAATATTGAAGGGAACATGAAAATTATTTGATGATAGGACAGTTATTTTCATAGATCTACAGAAAATTCTCTCCCAGAGACCCAAAAAAGTGCCCCCCACCTTCCGCATCCCTGAACAAGTAAAGCCTGCTCCTTGTGCTCAGCAGCACTGAATAAAGTAGTTTTTCATTAAATCAGTGCTGAAGTTAAGAATTAGCCCATACGTTTCAGAGGAAACAAAACAGAACACTTTCCATCACTCCCAGTCCATTTCCTTGATCAAAAGTGGTATTTTCAAAGACTACCTTCGATGGTGAATCCTTGGAAAGCCATATACAAGCCCCCAGTGCTTTCTGATGGAAGCAAACATCCTTTTCTCTTCAATTCTTGGCACTGAAAAATGAGTGTGTCTCCAGCACTTGGCAGAAAACTGTCAAGAATGCCAGAAAGCCGGAGGGTTCCACAGTGGTCTAGAATACCAGGCATCATGATGTCAAGGTTCTAAGGCTCATGCCATACCTCAACAACTGTCTGACTTGTTTCCCTGATTTGTCCTCCATGTGATTTTTGAATTAATTGTTTGATTCTGAGGCAACTCTATATTCACTTGCACTTGTAAGACATAAAACAGATATTCCATCCACACTTTACTGAGTTTACCCCAGTGGTAATACCTCTCTCAACTGTAGGTAGAGTCACCATCAGCCCCACAGGACCCTTGTGTCCCCTTCTACAGCCACACACATGTCCCTCCCTCTTTGTCCACCTCTCTCATTCCTGACAACCACTGATTCTTTTCTCTGTTTCTATCATTTTGCCCTTTCACAAATGTTATTTACATTGGATCTTACAGTTCAAAGCCATTTTGAATTGGCTCTTTACACTAAGCATAATAGGAGGTGCATCTGCATTGTTGCAGGGGTCAGAAGTTTATTCTCTATCACCTTGAAGGCCCATGATGGAAATATATCACAGTTTAACTATTCAACTGTAGAAAGAGTTTTGGGTTGTGTGTAGTTTGGGGCTACTACAGATTAGACAGCTATGAACATTTGTGTATAGTGTTTTGTATCTACATAAGTCTTCCCTTCTGTGGCTTTAAATGCCCTGGTATGGAATTGCTAGGCAATCTGGTACGTCTGTGTTATGTTTTGTTTTGTTTTAAGAAACTGTCAAACTGTGTTCCATGGTGGCTATACCATTTCAGTATCAGCAGCACTGCATAGGTGATTCGGCTTCCTCACATCCACACCAGCATTTGGTGTTGTCATTCTTAATTTGCCATTCTGATAGCTATGTGATGAGACCTCATTGTGGATTTAATTTGTTTTTTTCTTAATGGTTCTCAGGCCCTTGAGAAAAGAAGGGGAGGGAACGGTAAAGAAATAATTTGCAATTACATGTATTTTAAGTAAATACCCTAGGAAAGGAAGGTGAGAGGCCTAGAGTCAAAGAAATTTGTCTAAAGTTTGTCAAGCTGAAAGCATTAATACCCCGAGGTCACTCGTTAAAAATCAAGATTCTCTACTAAGGAAGAATGGGAGAATGGAAATTGGAGGATTTGCTCCAGTTGGCTTAATTTTTTTCCTCTCTCAGTTCTTGAAGAGAGACTAAAGAAACTCAGTATTGTTTAATTCAAAAATTAATCTTTGTTACTATATGTAGAGTCTCAAAATCTACTAGTACTTGTGTAGTAAAGATTTTGTGGTATGGGAGACACTTCCGGTGTTCCGAATATTCAATCTGTAAGGCTGGCTTGGATTTGTAAAGTAGAAGATTTGTTAATTGACCCCCATTTGTCATTGTTATGATAGTTATCAGATTAGTCTGATTAGTTATGAAGTCTTGAACTCCATTCTCTACCAACTATTTCCTCTGCTTACTCTCAGTTTCTGCCCCTTGTAATTGTGCCTTGCTTCCCAAGACCTTGATTCTGTCTATGGCATCCTTTCGGCTCTGTCCTCACTGGTCACTGTTCTGTCTCCTGTATGTAGATTGGTTCAGAAGATGAATCAACTGTCTTGATTGAGGCACTCACTTTCGTTCTGGCCAGCCGTCACTTCTTAGGTAGTGGGAGCTGCAAGTGCGTAGTGTTTTCCCTGGGAACAGGTTAAGAGAGTGGCAAGCAGCATTAGGAGTGCACCTCTGTTTGTTTTGTGTTCTTTCTTCTTCCCTTTTCTAAATTTTTGTTTCCTGTTTTTAGTGTCTTCATATAAATTGTCTATTCTGTATGAAAAGTAAAGGCAGAATTTCAGGAAGAGATTTAAAGTATATTTCAAACTAATCACACTACCTTTACTGTTCCAGAAATAAGATTTTTAATATCACACAAAAATGAGTTATTGCTCCTTTTCTTGAGATTTGAGTTGAAATTTGGGGGATCTTAAGATATTCTCAGTGAAAAGCTCAAGACTTTGAAATGTATTTGTTCCCTAGTTAAAAATTTCTCTTTATTTCCCAGTTGAAATGTGAAGGTTTATAATAATAATACTTTTGGGTCATAAGCTCTGAAAATTGCCACGGGTGAAGTATATGTATTTTCTTGTGCTTGTTTTTTTAAACTCACCTGAAGATATTTTTCCATTGTTTTTCAGAGAGAGTTGATGGGAGGTAGGAAGGGGGAGAAAGAGAGAGAGAGAAACATCTATGTGAGAGAGACACATTGATGGGTTGCCTCCATGTGTGCCCCAAGCAGGATGAGAACCAGAAACCCAGATATGTGCCCTTGACTGGGAATTGAGGCAGTGATCCTTTGGTGCACAGGCTGATGATCTAACCACTGAACAACTGGACAGGGCATATATATATTCTTAATCATTGCATGATAATCAGTAACTAATAGCTTATTAATTATAATTCAGAGAGTACTATTTAGCTCACTGAATTACACTAATGTATACTAAAATATATTGTACAATTATACTAAGTTTAATGAGGGGCTTAGAGTTCTGCTTTCTGGTCAAGATGGAATAACATCTTGCATTTACTCTCTCACTTGGGTATATATATACTTTCCTTTAACAACTAAAATCCAGACAAAAATGTATGAGACAATGATACCCAAGACATTGAACATCAGGAAATTAAGGACAATGCTCCTTGAAAGATGGGGGGCGGACGGGGGAATTAGATGAACCCTACTATTGCCCTATCTTACTGCCTGGAGAAAGTTTCCAGGCTCTAGAGCAGGTAAAGGGAGTGTAGGTATTGCCCTCTAATCTCCTGAACTAAGATTAAGCTGCAGGTCAAGAGAAGCCAAGAAGGCAGAGTACTAGAGAGGAGAGAGCTGCATATACTCTGGGAATCTGTAAAGTGCCCCTTGAGTATTTAGCTGAACACTGTTCAGTGCATATGTGTGAGACAACTACCAAAGCTTACAGAAGGACCTAGCTGAAAAGATTACAGAAAACAGTGCCTGTGGTTCACATAAAACCAGGATTGTACCTGTTTTCAACAGGCATAGTGGAAAACCTCATAATTCATGAGGGCCAGAACAGCTTTTAATCTAATTAAACTTGGCCTACTGCTGAGGCAAGACCCTGTTCTGGTCTTGTCTAACCAAGTTTAAAAGCAGGACTTTAACAGATTAAATTGTGTCCAACTGTATACTGCCAACAACAAAACAATGCATTTTAAATATAAAGGTGTAAAGAAGTTTTAAAAATATATAAAAGAATATGTCATGCTAAGATTAATCTAAAGAGAACTGGAATGACAATATTAATATTAGACAAAGTAGATTTCATAGAAAATAATACCAGCAAGGATAAAGGGTCATTTCCTAATGATGAGGGATTAATTCATAAAAAAAACACCTAACCATTATGCTTCTAAACATTTATGCTGCTAGTAATAGGATTTCCAAATACATGAAACAAAAACTGATAAAATGGCATGGAGAAATAGATAAATGTCTATTTGGACAATTATAGGCAGGCATTTCAATATTTTTCTCTTAAAATTTTCCCTCTTAATAAATAGAATAAGTAGGCAAAAATCAATGAGAATATAGAAGATTTGAAAAGCTCTACCAACCAAATTGACCTGATTGAAATGTATAGAATATTCTACCCAACAACAATAATATATGCATTCTTTTCAAGTGCACACCATCACTCAACCAGAAAAACTATATTCTGGGTAATAAAGGAATGTTCAATAGATTTAAAAGAATTTAAGTCACATTTTCTTACCACAGTGAAATTAAATTAGAAATCAATAAAGAAAGAGATCCAAAAGAATCCTCAAATATTTGAGAACTAATTAGCACACTTCTAAATAGCCCATAGGTCAAAGAAGAAATCAAAAGGGAAACTGAAAGTATAGAAGTGAATAAAAAGGAAAACGCAATATATCTGGCGTGGGATGCAGCTAAAGGAAAACAATACTGTAAAAAGGGAAATTTCTGAAACTAAATGACTATTTTAGACAAGAATAAAAGTCTCATACTAATGACTTCAGCATCCACCTTAGGAAGTTAAAAAAAAATATTTAAAAAGCTAAAAAAAATGAAGAACAAGTGAAACACAATAAGCAGAAGAAAAAAATTAACACTGATTAGAGGAAATATCAATGAAACAAAATATAAAAACAATAGAAAAGTCATGTGAACAGTAACTGGTTCTTTGAGGAAATCACTATAATTGATAAAACTGGATAGATCAGGAAAAATGAAAGCAAATTGCTAGTATCAAAGAGAGTTGAAATCACTACAGATTTTCAAAGGATAATATGGAAATATTTTAAACAACTTTATGCCAATAAATTTTACAACATAGATGAGAGGGACACATTCTTTGAAAGATATAAACTACTAAAGTTCATTCTATAGGAAATAGATAACTTGAATAGCCTTATATCAATAACAGAATTTGCATTTGTAGTTAAAAGCCTTCGCAATTATCAGTCATCATATATACATATATATGATGCATACATTTCAAAATGTTATTGAGTGTAATTCAAAGGGTAAAAACCAAAAACAAAAATTGAAATATCTTTAGGGCTAGGTAAATAATGTAAGCAAATGATGTAAAATAGTCATAGGAAAAAATAACTGTCAAAAATACTATCAAACTTTATTTTCATGGAACTATAGTGTGTGTATGTGAGTGTGTGTGTGTGTGTATTGATTAGAGGACAAATCAATTAAACAAAATATAAAAAAATAGAAAAATCATGTGATCAATAACTGGTTCTTTGAGGAAATCACTATAATTAATAAAACTAGATAAATTGGGAAAAATAAAAGCTTTGCTATCATATTCATATGTATAAACATATGATAGCAATGCTTTTACTTTAATTTGAAAGTAAAACTTAAAGTCAATATGTAAATATTAATTAATTATGTAATTTTATTGCTTGTGGTGTTTTGGTTCTTCTCTGGAAGAGAAACCTGATTCATTTTCTTCCACCCTTAGATGTTACTATGTGTTGGATTTCCTATGACATTGTGGACAGTTTCAAATATTTTAATTTAAATTATTTAACTTTATACAGATTCATAATGGAAAATAGTTATTGATAAAAATAGGTACTTCCAAATATGGACATTCTTATACAACAACGTACTCACCCTTCCTCTCTTTTTACATGGATGACTCCTTCTCCTTCCTCAGTTCTCTGAATTAAAATTTCTTTTTTAGAGACACCTTTTCACCCATTATTACTCCTCATTCTTTTGTTTTCTTAATAGTTTTTTTCAGTACTAGTAACTACACATTTTTGTGTTAACCTGATAATCATCTTTTCTACTGGCCCGTAAGTTCCCTGGGGACAGGGTCTCTGCCTGTTCCCTCATCACTGTATACCAGGATCCAACTTCATGCCTAACCTACAGTGGGAGCCCAATAAAGAACAGAAGACAGAATGAATAACGTGCACTAAGCTCTGGTCAGAGGGCAGGACTGACAGCTGCCTGTAGAGTCTTCTTCATCAGTAAAATGATAACAGAAAAGAATTTTAATAAATTTTTATAGTTAGAACCATTTATCTGAATTGAAATTGAACACAAACTTTGACCAAACTGTGGCCCTTTCAGTAATATATTCTATAGAGACTCACGATATGCATACCTTTTAAAGCAGCAACTCCTTTCCTACTACGCAAGAAGTCACATAAGTACCTAAACACGTGTGGAGATGCTTTCTCATCACATTGTTACTTGTAAAAGCAAAAAACAGAGGTTGGAAATTAGCTAAATGTATTTCAAAATTATTTAAATAAATTCTGATGTAGTCGTCAAAGAGCTACTATACAAGAATTAAAATTATAAGACAGGTGGGGCAAAAGTAGATTTATAGTTGTTTGTATAAAAATACAATAATTAATGTATAATAATAGAAGAATAAATTCTGTGCTTCGCATACTCAAAACTGTAGTTAAAAATCACAGTGAAAATAAATCCACAATGTATTGTTAAATAAAAAAAAAGTTTAAATAAATTACATCCTCTTTTTTATTTAAAAAAAAACAAAACACCGCAATTGATATATGTACCTGAGCATGCCCAAGAAAAATATTTAGAAGGATATTTAGGAAGTTGCTCATAGTGATTATTTCTGGCTAAGGCTATTTTTGAATTCTTTTTGCTTCTTGTTTATTGTTACAGAAGCATGCATTAATTTTATAAACTAACAAATATATTTCTATTTGGAACAAAACACTTTTTACAAAGAGTACCCTACTTCTCTTAGGGATGTATTTAAATGCCTCCCATGCTTTTCAATCAGAAATTTCTTCCATCTTATGACCCAGCGATTTTACTTCTTGGAATATATCCCAAGAAACCCGAAACACTAATTTGCCAGAATATATGGACTCATATTAATTGCAGCATTATTTGCAATAGTCATAATTTGGAAGTAGCCCAAGTGCCCATCAGTAGGTGAGTGGATAAAAAAGCTGTGGTACATTTACACAATGGAATACTACTGGGCTATAAAAAAATAGGAGAAAAAAATAAGGGAAACCTTACCTTTTGTGACAGCATGGATGAAGCTGGAGAGTATTATGCTAAGTGAAATAAGCCAGTCAGAGAAAGTCAGATACCATATGATTTCACTTATATGTGGAATCTAATGAACAAAACAAACAAACAAACAAAATAGAAGCAGACTCAGAGTTACAGAAAACAGACTGACAGCTGTCAGAGGGGGTGGGGGTTCAAGGGCTGGGAGAAAAAGATAAGGGATTAAGCAAACAAACACAAATCTTCATCACCTACAATAGTATTGTGATTATCAGAAGGAAATGGGGGAAGTAGAAGAGGGCACGGGGGCATAAATGATGATGGAAGGACACTTGACTTGTGGTGCTGCATACACACTGCAATATACAGATGATATAGTATAGAATTGTACACCTGAAACATATATAATTGTATGAATCAGTGTTATCCCAATAAATTCAATAAAATAAAAAGAAAGTTCTTCCAATTATGGGATGTTTCACCTTGGTTAGAAAAGAGAAATGTTTTTAAAAATGGGCTTTTATTCTTTTTCTAATGAACATATTAATACTTTAAATATTTTTAAAGTACAGAACATATTAATACTTTAAATATTTTTTGTTTTATTTCACTGAATATTAAGCATTGTTGGTGAAGTTGTGACTTTGCCATCAAGCTCAATTTGTAAACTTGATTTTATTTTACATTTGACTATTAGACATTTGTTAAGTAAATTCAAATAACTAATTCAAAAAACTAATTTTCATGACATCCCATTCAGTGTGCAAGAACGTAAGTTCTGGATAAGAAGGTAAACCACCATCCCGCCAACAAATGATCAGATCGTCACCCTGCCACATCATGCTGTGTCATAGAGGGATCTTGTAGGTTTTTTTTGTTGTTGTTTTTCACAATCTTCTTCAATAAGAGCTGAATCATAATCCAGCTAATTCACAGGTTCTTTGTTAGCACGAATCAATCCAAACAGTCTAACGGGATCATCGTGAATGTTTTCCTCTATTGCCTGGCGCACGGGTGGGAGACTGTACACTAGGGTAGTCTCAGGAAGGCTGGTGTTCATTCCATGTAACAGCTCATCTTCATTCTTGTCTGATACAGAAATATTTTGTTGCCTGGGCTTTCTGAGCTTCCCCTCACAATTGTGACTCAGTGAGGCGTAAAACATCTGTGATTCACTGATTGCCTAAAAAGAGAGGCATATTAATTTTTTCATTGTTAGCCCATTCTTTCACTTTGATGACTTCTGGGAATTTCTAAGTTCTCTGAAAAGCAAGAAACTTGTTTTCTGGGCTTTAGCTGCCAGTTAGCTTATATGCTATATCCAAATTACCTTCCTAAGGCACAACTTTCATATTTTTACTGTCATGTCTCCAAAATGTTAGCCTAAAGACTAAGGTTTGAATTTCATATCCTGACATTCAAGGTTTTCCATGCTTGATACTACTCCACTTTTAAATATTGATTCCTATTACTCCCCTGCATAAACTTTGTATTTCAGGCAAACTGGATAATTCTTCATTTTCCTTTGGGAAATTCTTCTGCCTTCCCTGGTCTGGATTACAGTGCTGTACCCCAAGCCCAGCACAGGACTAAGCATGTGACATAGGCTGGAACCAATCACACCATCCATCTCCCTGGCAACAGAAATTGGTCCAAGAATAGAAGTCATGTGGTTTCAGCAGAGCCAATTATGCGGCACGTTTGGGATTGATGTACAGATGCAGGAATAGAAAATGTGCTGTTTCCTGGAGTTGGGAAAAAAAAACCTGGGTCTTCCAAAGGCTTGCCCAACCTCAAGGGAAGAGTCTGTGGTAATGGAAGAGCATGACGTCAGTAACAGAGGCAAAGAGGGAGGGAGGAGAAGCAAAGAGAGCCCTGGTATTCAGTCATCTCAAAAACAAATAGCCCCTTACAGCTCCCTGTCATGTGAGCCAGTGATTTTCCTCTTATGCTAAAGTGGTTTGAATTGGGTTTCTGCACTTATAACTTACAGCATTCCCAACAATATAAGTCTGGTCAACAATTGGTCAACCTTATCAAGTGCTGCAGAGTTCAAAAACCATGATCCTGAGAAAGAACCATGAACTGTATATGGCATAGTCACTGTGACTTCCAGAGTGTTATTTCAGTTGAGTGCATGGGTAGAAAATATATGGCCAGAGGTAAAAGAATGCTTATCTCTGGAAAGAAATGGAAACAGTAGAGAAAAGTAAGAATCAATTTAGGAGTTAAACAAGCTGAAGTCAAGTTTTGTTCTTAAATATTGGGGTGATTTGTGTATATTGATAAATAGTAATAATAGTAATAATTAGTTTTTAAAAACTGGAAAATGGAGACAAATGATTTAAGGTGTAAGATATGGAAATAAATAGGAGAAATGGTCAAGATCATAAGTAGTAGTGTTGGCTTTGGAAAGAAGAGAGGGTGCTTCTGACATAGGAGGGAAAGGAGAGATTCATTTGAGATTTTGACATGAAGATAAGAGAGAGGAGCAAGCTCACACTGTGTCCTTCAAATTTTTTAGGATATGAGAATTCTTGTGGACTCATTATATTATTAGGTTTCCTGATAAACTCTTCCTAGTTCATAGAAGATTGAGATGCTGAAATTACAAGTTCTGAACTGTACATATGATTTTCAAAGGGGAAGGAATTTATTTCCATTTTTCCAACAGATATTTCATCCATCAAGCTTTATGCATAATACCATAGATTCCTTATGCTTTTGTAATTGACTATAGTAAGTATTGTAGTAGCAAACTGGGCAGTGTGTTTGTTGATAATCATTCTAATAAAATGGAATTGAGCAAATGTAAAGAAATTACTTCTAGTTAGTGAAACTAAATTTGTGAGAAGGATGTAATAGAATAAAGACAAATCTACTTAGAGTATTGTTAATTACCCTATATAATAAAAGGCTAATATGCAAATTGTCCCCTTGACCAGGAGTTTGACTGGGAGTTTGACCAGAGGGTGGGGCCAGCTGGCCAGCCACCCTTGGCCCCTCCCTCCAGCTGGCCCTGTTCCCGATCGTCCCCCTCTACCCGAACGGGGGCAGGGCCAGCCCCCCAACTGCCCACAGCCCCTCCCCAGCAGGTCCTACCCCTGAACAGCCCTCCCACCCAGATTGGGGGTGGGGCCGGTCAGCCAACCTCCAGCGTACCCTCCCCCTGGCCAGCCAGGCCTGATCAGGGCCGATCTGGACCCCACCCATGCATGAATTAGTGTACCAGGCCTCTAATATAATTTATAAAACAGCAAACTTTTAAGAACATTTTAAGGTTTTGCACAATTTCCACTTTAGTTAAAAGCAGATGTAGCTCAAATAAAGCTGGCCTATTCAAGTCATATGTATTAAATAGCTACTTCTATTCCAGATTCTCAGATATTTATACTAGTAGCTAAGGTGCTATGAATTTCTACATTTCAGATGGTGTGGTTATATAGTAACCTTTTCTTTTTAGAGGTTTTCTTTATGTTATCATGGATTTAGCAGGTCATATTATTACATGCAGTTTTTCATTTCTTCTAACATTTTACAATTAATTGAACATCTGATGACAGATTTGCCCATCAGAGGGTGACTTTACCTTTCCTTAGACTTCACCACATTTTGCTTTCTTATTAAAAATTTCAAGAATTTTGGCTGTGGAGGGAATTTATATAAAGAAAAATAGAAAAATTCTGCCTTATTGGGAAGTTTCCAAGATGTGATCCATCTTAGGGAGGAGAATATTTTCTGCTAGATGGGACTAAATTTGAATTCTGTTTTCCCACCTAGTACCTGATTGCTCTAGGGCAAGTCTTTCATCCTTTTCAAGACTGTCAAACTGGAAAAATACTACCTCCCTCAAAGAATTTAAGAGGATAATGCGTATAAAGCACATAACACAAGACCTGACAAATCACAACTGCATAGGAAATACTGTCCTATGGCTGTTTTTAGACAGTAGCAAGAGTGCACATCATTGAAGAAACAAAATCTGGGAGGAGAAGGAATAAGAGTTACTTTAAGTGAAATTTATGCCTTAGCAGCATGTAGGCTAAGAACTGTGAATGGCTTTTGATGAAGTCAGTGCTCTGTCTGAAGATGTTGAGCTGATTGTGGTAGGAAAAGGAGAAACTCTCCAATTCTCCTTAGGTTTTTATAGGTTTTTGCTTAAGCTATTTCCCTGCCTATTTCTAATTAAGCTCTGTGTAAATACATCTCTTGCCGTAAGACCAAAGCCATAGGACTTGTATTAAATTTTACATTCATTTGCCTTGTAAAATAGAAGTATGGTCTTTTATTTCCAGCTAATTTACCTTTTAACTAAAGACCTCTCCCTTCCTCCCTCCCTTCCTTCTTCCTTTCCCCCTCTTTCCATAAATTTCTAACATGTAGGTCTTATGTGCCTTATACATGTGTCAACTTTTATATTTATCTCTGTGACACACATAATTCTTTTAATTGACTATTTAGGAAGAGAATCCACTTTTCCATTCAAATCTATTGCCTTTGTAATTGTTCACAGCTTTGAATCTTTGAATTTGAGTCTGAGTAGCATTTACTTGTCTTCCAGTTTCCCTTTAGAGTTCAGGTCCCCAAACTTGACACATTTACTCTAAATGTTCTAACAGCTATTTTAATTGTGCATCAGAATGCACTCTTCCTCTGCTCTTGAAACCTGCAGCTGTGCTGTGATCTTGACTAAACTTGACCCTTGATACAGAAAACAAAACTCACCTGTGCAGGCGGGGTAGCTTCTTGCAGTTCATTCACAGATCTCTCTGGTCGGGCTTTCATTTGTTCATAGCAATTTTCATCCATTGGTTCTTGGGAGTGGAAAAGATTTATGATTGACAATGGAAAAACAAAATATATTGGCACAAGTAAAGAGACATGACCCAAGCAACATTTAGCTGTAAATAAGAAACCTCCAAGAACCATTTAACGTATCTTTGTCATGAAAACGCAGAGGTAAGAAAGCACAATCTGCTCTCTGCAGGTCAGAAAAGAAGTCTTTTGCCCAGTAGCATTAACAATAAGACAAAGGGAGGTCTCTTGGGATAAGGACTGGATCATAGCCATATTTTAAATATCATTGTAGGCCATGACAGTTTCAAACTACCCTTTAGATGTTGTAGAGATCCCATGAGTTAAGTTTTTGCCTGTTTCCTATTTAAGTGTAATTGCAAATGATGTATGGTGGAATAATGCACAGTGCACCTACACTGATGATTACAATCTGGTAATTATTTCTGTGAGTAAAATGTTTTACTTGGCGGCTTTCTGAACCTTACGTCATTTTTTAAAAGTATTTAGAGGATGGTTTTTATTCCATAAATGAGTGACAGGACAGTTCAGCCAGGCTATTCTGAAGTTGGGCTGTCTAATGCTGACTGTAAGTCTGTGCAGCATCCACCAGCTAGCAGACCTGCACTTATTTCAGCCTGTGGGGACAGGCTTAGTGAATCATTCATGCCTTTCTTCCCCCAGATACACCTATTTAAAAGAGACAGGAAGGAGAATTAGTGACAGGTAGGATGGCCAGTGCCTTGGCAGAAATGTGGACTGCTCCAATTTGACCCCATAGGAAAAAAAAGATATATTTACCAGGTACCTCCCAATTACCCCTTTCTGAAAGCAACACAAAAGAAAGGGTCCATAGAGTGATATTTCTCAAAGCATAGTTCATGGAAAACATGCATTAGGATCACCTGGGAGGTTTGTTAAATAGCAGATTCCTGGACCTCCTACATCAGAACCTGTGGGAGGGACCCCTGCTCTCACTTAGACATGGAAATCGTAGATGTGGTGGCTTCAAGCAACTAGAATACATAAACAATGAAGTTCTCAAATCTTATAGGGGAGCACCAAGATTCCGCAAGGTGAAACAGGAGGGCAAACTCATTTTACTAGTTCATTACCGAAAAACAGTTCCTGCTTCCTCAGATGCAGAGATTAGAGGGCACTTTGCTATGGAAGAAAGACAACAATGATATACATGCTTGAATCCTATAAAACTCTCACATTCCTAACTTCAGAATTCCACACTGTTTTGATATACAGAGATCCAGATCCATTTAGTCCATTCCTGGACATCTCTGTGTTGAGATTCAGAGACCTGCAAGAATGAAGCCCAATTCTCCTGTCCTGCATTAAGTCAAGTGCCTGCAAGGCAAGGGGACAGGCTTGAGTGCTAGCATCACCCTCCTGGCTCCTCCCATCAGGCTCTGGGATCAGATCACAGTGGTCTGTTTTGAGGAACTTGAGGTATTTTGTTTTGGGTGGTTGGGATGTTTCAAGTAATAAGGGGTGATGGGAATTGATGAGGACCTGTTACATCAGAAGAAAAATATATAACTCATTCCATGAAGATTTAGCTCTTCTCTATCCCCACTCGCCATCAAAACAGCCCCAGGGTCTCTACTTACAAAGAACAAGTTTCCACAAGGGAAACTAGAAAATGTATTTATTATTCCAGATATTTCACTGTAGACTTGCTTTTGAATACAGTGCATAAAACACTGTTTCCCTGGTTGGGCCACTTTCTGTTCTAGAAATAGTATTTCACAGAATTCTTTGTGTGTCAACATTCATGGTAATAGAGTCTTCCTGTATTCTCATTACTGCTAGAGTGAAATGGAGAGCATATAGAAAACAGGATGCTAATTTACACCCAATGTGTGGCTTTGGAAATACATAATAAATAACATACTAAACATGCTTGAATTTATGTTATCAGTGGGATATTTAAATGTGATTGTGATAAAAATAAGCCACCTCAAATTGTTTGTGGAATTAAGTGAGGGGGGGTGTATTAATTTCTGGAAAAATAAAACTTACCTGGGACCACATTATCTAAGTTACCATAAATTGGTGTGTCTTCAATATAATACTCATCCTCCCTATAAGGAAAAAAAAGTATTTATTTTATTAGAATCCACTTTACACAAAGTTCTTAACTAATTTCTCAGTTAAATTTGATATTAGGTAAACTATTGTTCTTGTTCAGCTTTGGCCAACCAATGTAGATACATTTACGTGCGAGTGAGTGAATACAAGTGTGCAAGCATGCCTGCCTCTCTCTGTGTGTGTATGTATAAATTTGAAAAGTCATTTTTGGACCTTCTTTCAGGAAATAATGATAGCAAGTATTTATTTAGCACTTACTGTTTGTCAGATGCTACTTAAAGTGTATTTTAGATACTCATTTATTGAATACTTATACAATCGCACAAAATAGGCACTATAGAATCCCTATATTAAAGGTAAGGAATGTAAGGCACAGAGTAGTCATATATTTGCTGAAGGTCATAAGAATATTCTCATTCATTATAAATGAGAATAAGTGGCAGAGCTGAGATTAGAACCTAGCTTATTTGTGTTCTTAACTATACAGTGTACTACCTGTTTACTTGCCCAGACTTTCACTCTGAAAATTCCCCTAAAACTATTTACTAAGTAAATATTCATTGACATGGATGTGTAAGAAATAAAAGGCCAAAGAAATATTGGCAGATGCAATGAAATGATTGCCTATTACATTCAGATGCTGTTCTATGTGTTACATACATTGTATCAAAGACCCAGGGAAATTCTGTCAAAATACTATTATCATCCCCCACTTTAGAGAAGCCTGAGATTCAGAAATACTAATGTATTTTCCCTAACTTTATGTGTAATGTCAGCAAATAACTAACAATTATGAAAGCTTTTCTTTATGCCAGTGCTCTCTGAACCCTCAGATGCATTTTATTTTGATCCCCACTGTGCATATAAGGAATTTGTAGCTCATAGAGGTAAATTGTCCAAAGATATACAGACAGTAGCTGGCAGTGCTGGCATTGTAATGCAAGGCTGGTCCTAAAGCCCTAAATCCTTTTTGCTCTTGATGTTTGATTAAGTTTCCTTACAGCCTTATCTGAGTAATCCTGTTAGGAATACAGCAGACATCCACCATTGTCACCAGAAGTAAAGATGGCCCTGGTGACCAGCTTTCACAATAGCAGTCTGGGAACAGAGACCTACCAGGCAGTGAGAGTGACATTTCATAAAATAGTAGCAACTGCTTTAACTTTGAGATTACATATCATGGAGAGCTGGATGGAATTGCATCAAAAGAAAAAAGAACTCTTATCTCAAGGCTTAACACCTATATTACTCACCATGCTTCTGAAAGAAGACAGAATATATGTAAATAGCAAGTAGATGTTTTTAAAAAATTACAGATCAAATGATACCTGGATAAAATGGTTTGAAAAGTCCAGATGCTGGCATGTATTTTGCTTCTCTTATAAAAGGAACTCATTCGTAACCTTTCTTTCCATCAGTAATTCAATGCAGCTTAATATTGGGATACGGAGGAGACACTGCTCATGTTTTTTCTCTGGCTATGCAGAGAATTTAATAGCAAAAGGTAAAGAATTTTTAATAAGACAATCCATTTATTTTCGTAGCTCACACAAATAGCAGATACAATCTGCAAATAATAAATCATATCCAAAAAAATGAACATCATTTGATTCATTATGAATGAAAATAAGATGTGATTTATAATGCAGTGCCTTGAGTCTATAGGCAGGTCTCAGATGATTAATCATTTCAAATAAAAAATTATTCAGAAGCAGTTGCCTAACAAATTTATATATATGTGTGTGTACATATATATTTTACTTATCAATTTCAAATAGCTTCAGTCTTTTGCATAAATAAACTTTAAGCACAAATGTGTGGCAGTGTTTTATGTGGAAGATGAATTACTATTAAAAATATATTAATAAGCTTATATCCCAGAGGCCAGTGCATCTCTGAGTTTTGGGTCAGATCAGGTTCTCCATTGCTCAGAAGATGTCTGAAACAGTCCTCTAAAAAATAAGCACATTAAATGGCACTCCAATATTTAAAATAGTATTGTTTTTCACTAGGGTCCAAATTTTCTATTTTCGCATATACGTATTTCTGTAGTTTACATTTTAAAGTTGTTATTTATATTTTACTATTATTTCATTGTTAAGTCCTTTGTAGAAAAATATCTAAATTATCTAAGTAAATTAAATTAAGTTCAATTTTTTAAAATATCATTACTTATGCCTGGGTGGCCTTGGGCATATATTCTGAGTTACAACTTTCTTATTTATAAATCAAGGATATTAAACTATTTAATCCCTATTGTTCTTTTCAGTTCCAAAATCTATAATAAAAATATAGGGTTCCAATATCCAAGTAAAAATGAAAGATACTTCTACAACACTAAATAAAGCCATTTTAAGGGCCTGGAAAGTTTTCAGATTGAGGAAAGAGCAAGCTTAGGGGTCTATCAGAAATTGATTTGTGTAAGTGTTAACTTGATTTGCTTAATAGATATTTCTTTGAATAGGCAAATATATGTTTGGGTTCCATGACTGTATAAATGTTGTTTAAAGTCATGGGTAATTTTGGCTCCTAAAGTACGTAATCAGAAATAGGCAAGTTGAGAAGTATATACACAAATGTGTGAATTAACATGCCAACCACTTTTTATAGATAAAATGTGCTTGTATAATCAAATTTTGCCTAAATGAAGATATACTACAATAGATTGATTATTAAATCCTTGAAGGATTCTGCATCTTTTCATCTTTGTATGTCTATTGTCTATCCAAGTTCTTATTTATTGAATGAATGTTCTTAAATAAATTAATGTTATAAAAGCACCAGCCTCTTTTCTGCATTTTCCCTACAGCGAAGAGCCTGCCTGTTTTGAGATGGTATTTTACCAATTTTCCCTTCTGACTCTTATCCTTCTCCCAAACTACTGATCTAATCTTTAGCAAAATGATCAAATCACAAGATTTTCTATCCTATTGCATGTTCATTGCTCTTCAAATGACAAATATCAAATCAATCATCAGATTAATTTATACATAGTTACGTAGGATTGTCTTTGATACATTGTTGTAACCAAGTCAGCAAATTACTCTTGATTTGAGCTAATGACATGAAAATTATCTCATGTTATAGAATCCAAGGTTAAGAGTACTCATAACAGTGTGTGTGTGTGTGTGTGTGTGTGTGTGTGTGTGTGTGTGTAAATCTGCCTCCAAAATAGACATTCCCACCTGGAGAAGAAAAAAAAAGACCTTATAGAGACCAACAAAAAGTTTATTATCTTATCCTATCTAGTGAGAAAGCTCTGTGTTTTTGAAAGACCTCTCAGCCTTTCAGTCTACCATTTCAGAAAGGTCTTGAAGAGTCCTCAGGGAAATTCTCTATATTTAGATTTTTTTAATTCCAAAAGAGAAATCTCCAATCTAATGACACATTTGGGTCAGAATATACTAAGAAAATGAAACTTCTTTACTATAACTCACACCATTAAACATTTTTTTTTAAAATATCATATTATACAATTTATCTGCAACTAGCTAAATAAATAATAGAGTAAGTTATAACTGCATGTTATTTTAGAGTTGATTGATCACATTTTTCTAGTGATTGACATTAACCTTAAAAACAGCATATCATGAAACATTCTAGTCAATATTTGTGTGTAAGCATACCTTAAATATTATTAGGTATTGCCAGATTTATTTCCACCCTAAATTCTTAAGGGCCACACAATTTTTATACATAGACTGCATTCTTACAATCTGATCTGAATTATAACCTAGGATATTTCCTCTTGAAATTGATGAGAATTCTGTAGATAACAGGTTAGAGTCCCACTCCATTCTTCACCCATCTCTCTCATTAGCTCAGGATGTTTAAGTAAGTAGGGCAGATAATAATGCTATAGCTTTTAATTTTCAGATGGGAATAAAAATAATTAAAATTCACTTTTAATCGTATTTTAACCCAAATACAATTTCCCTGAGCCAAACCTATAAGCAATATTGCATTTGTTACTTCCCCTGGTTCATTGGGAATACAAAGCATAATTCATTTTCTACTTACCTGGGGATGTAGTAATCAGAGTGTCTGTATATTTTACCTGAAAGATATTCAAAGTAGACAAATTAAATAAATGTTTGGACATACATTTGTTAAACCTTCTAGAGAGGGTTATAAGGGGAGCTTAGCCTCAATGTCAGTTAATATCTTTATTCAAGCCACTTGGCCACCACTGTTTGAAATAGAGATAAAGATTGTCTCTGATTTGGGTAAATCATAGTCCATATTCTCTCTTGGTAGTTTGGAATAGAAACATAGTGCAGCAGAAAAAAAGAAATAATAAAAATTAGAGCAAAATTGAATGAAATAGAGAACAAAATGTCTATATAAAAATTAATGCAGCCCTGACCCGTTTGGCTCAGTGGATAGAGCATCGGCCTGCGGACTCAAGGGTCCCAGGTTCGATTCTGGTCAAGGGCATGTACCTTGGTTGCGGGCACATCCCCAGTGGGGGGTGTGCAGGAGGCAACTGATGGATGTTTCTCTCTCATCGATGTTTCTGGCTCTCCCTCTCCCTTCCTCTCTGTAAAAAAATCAATAAAATATATTTAAAAAAATTAATGCAAAAGAACTGGTTCTTTGAAAGATTAATAAAATTGACAAACCCTGGCTAGACTCACTAAAAAAAAAAGAGAAATTTCTCATATATACAAAACTAGAAGTGAAAAAGGAGAAGTTACCAAAGAAATTACAGATATACAAAGGGTCATACTAGAATACTATGAAAGACTATATGGCACTAAATTCAACAACCTAGAAAAGAGCGTAAGTTCCTAGAATTATATAACCTTCCTAGTCTAAATCATGAAGAAATGGAAAAATCTAAGTAGACTGAACAACAATGAGGAAATTGAAACAACCATCAAAAACCTCCCAAAAAATAAAAGTCCGGGACCAGATGGCTTCACTGGTGAATTCTACCAAATATTCAAAGAAGATTTGATACCTACCCTCCTAAAACTCTTCCAAAAAATTGCTAAAGGGGAAATACTTCCTAAAACATTTTATGAGGCCAACATAACTCTAATATAAAAACCTGGCAAGGATAATACTATAAAAGAAAACTACCCAGCAATATCTCTGATGAATTCAGATGCAAAACTCCTAAACAAAATACTAGCAAATAGAATACAACAGTACATCCAAAAAATAATATATCACAATTAAGTGGGGTTCATTTCAGAGGCACAAGGATAATTCAACATACACAAGTCAATCAATGTAATACACCACATTAACAAAGGAAAGAATTAAAATAATGTACTCTTATCAATAGATGGAGAAAATGTATTTGATAAGATATAACATCCATTTATATTAAAACACTCAGTAAAAAGGGTATAGAAGGAGAGTATCATTATATAATTAAGATCATCTATGAGAAACACTCAGCTAAAATCATACTCTGTGGTGCCCAGCCAGTGTTGCTCAGTGGTTAAGTTTTGTCCCATGTACCAGGAGGTCACAGTTTGATTCCCAGTCAGAGTATATGCCTGGGTTGCAGGCTGGATCCCCAGTAGGGGCATGCAGGAGGTGGCCAATTGATGATTCTCTCTCATCAGTAATGCTCCTATATCTCTCCCTCTCCCTTTCTCTCTCTGAAATCAATAAAAAATATTTTTAAAAAGAAGGAAAAAAATAAAATCATACTCAATGGTAAAGAACTGAAAGCTTTTCCTCTAAAATCAGAATAAGACAAGGATGCCAACTCTTACCACTCTTAATAAACATAGTTCTGGAAGTTCTAGCCAGAGCAATCAGGCATAAGGAAGAAGTAAAAGGCATTTAAATCGTTAAGGAAGAAGTAAAAGGGTCACTTTTTTTGGAGATAACATGATTCTATACATAGTAAACCCATAAGTCTTCAACAGAAAAAAACGATTAGAAACAATAAACAAATACAGTAAAGTTGCAGGATACAAAGTCAATGTACAAAAATCTACTACTTTCCTATATACTAACAATGAAACTTCAGAAAAAGAAATGGAAAAAAAATCCTTTTGCCACTGCAACAAAATGAATAAAATACATAAGAATAAACTTAACAAAGGATGTGAAGAACCTATATACTGAAAACTACAAAGCATTACTAAAAATGATTGAAAAAGACACAATGAAATGCGAAGATAAAAAAAAAAAAAAAAAAAAAAAAAAAAACAGAACAAATAATTGTCAGATTTGTATGGAACCACAAAAGACCCCAAATGGCCAAAACAATCCTGAGAAAAAAGAATGAAGCCAGAGGTACCACACTTCCTGACTTCAAATTATACCATAGAGATCTGATAATAAAAAAACAACATAGTATTGGCAGAAAAACAAGCACACAGACCAATGGAATGGAATTGAGAGCCCAGAAATAAAACCTCATGTTTATGGGAAAATAATTTTTTACAAAGAAGCCCAAAACACACAATGAAGAAAAGAAAACCTCTTCAATAAATGGTGCTGAGAAAATTGGGAAGCCACATGCAAAAGAATGAAAGTAGATTACAGTTTTTCCCCAAGTACAAAAATTAATTAAAAATGGATCAAAGACTTAAATATAAGATCCGAAACAAAAAATTACATAGAAGAAAATAATACATACTAAACTTATGGACCATGGTCATAGAGAATATTTTATGAATTAGACCCCAAAGGGAAGGGAAGTAAAGGCAAAAATAAATTAATGGTACTATATCAAACTAAAAAGCTTTGGTACAGCCCAAGAAACTGACAACAAAACAAACAGGCAGCCAACCGAATAGGAGGTGATATTTGCAAATAACAGCTCCGATAAGGGTTCATTATGTAAAAATATATAAAGAATTCATACAACTCAACACCAAACAAGCAAACAATCCATTAAAAAATGGGCAGATGATCTGAATAGACATTCTCCCAAGAAGACATACAAATGGCCAATCAAATATAAAAAGATGTTCAACTTCACTATTAGGGAAATGCAAATCAAAACTACAGTGAAATACCACCTTTCAACTTAGAATGGCTACTATCAACAAGATAGGTAAATATAAGTTAGAATGGCTACTATCTACAAGATAGGTAAAAATAAGTATTGGAGAGGTTGTGGAGAAAAAGGAACCCTCCTTCACTGGTGGTGGGAATGTAAACTCTAACAGCCAGGATAGAAAACAGTATGGCTGTTCCTCAAAAAAATTAGGAATAAAGTTACCATGTGACCCAGCAATCCCTCTTCTGGGTATCTATCTAAAAAAACTCAAAAACATTTATTTGAAGATACATGCACCCCAATATTCATTGCATCATTATTCATGGTGGCCAAGATATGGAGACAAACGAAGTGTCTTTATACAGAGGACTGAATAAAGAGATGTGGTACATATATACTATGGAATACTACTCAGCTATAAGAAAATATGACATATTGCCATTTGCAACAACATGGATGGCCCTTGAAAATATTATACTAAGTGAAATAAGCGAGTCAGAATAAAGCTAAGAAGCATATGATTTCACTCATATGTGGGATATAAAACTCATAGACATAGACAATGAGTGGTTACAAGATGAGAAAGTATTGGGGGATGGGGGTATTAAAGGGTAAATGGTGCCAAATATGTGGTGATGTAAGATGATATGATTTTGGGTGGTGGGTATAGAATGCAATATACAAATCATGTATCATAGAAATGTACACTTAAAATCTATGTGAACTCATTAACCAATGTCACCCCAATAGATTTAATAAAAAACGCATGCAATAAAATGGCTTTTAGAAGAAACAGTACGCTAATCAGAGATATGATGTAGGATTGTAAAACCATGAAAAAATGATGTGTCAATTCTCAGAAAGTAACCCACTGTTGAACCTTGAAGGTGCTGGTTCAAAGGCAAATAAAAGGAAGTATTTTTATTTACAATTAAATATATGTATTTAAAATTTTTCAAATAGTTTCATGAATTTCTTTTTTTGTGTGTGAAAGGCATTTATAATTAATTATTGAGGAACATTAAGGCAAATTCAGTGTACAGTTTCAATAATTAAGAACAATACAGTGGTATTTTGGCCCTGGCCAGGTGGCTCAGTTGGTTAGAGTGTTTTCCTGTATACCTAAAGGTTACAGGTTTGATTCCCATTCAGGTTGGATCCCCTGGTGGCACATATGGAGGGCAACCGATTGATGTTCTTTCTCACATTTCTCTCTCTCTCTCTCTCTCTCTCTCTCTCTCTCTCTCTCTCTCTCTCTCTCTCTTTCTCCCCTCAAGCCAATAATTTTATCTTTGGGTGAGGATTTTTCAAAAATCAATATTATGAAGTTTGTATTATATGTTCATCAATAAATTTTCTTTGGCCAAAACCGGTTTGGCTCAGTGGATAGAGCGTCAGCCTGCGGACTGAAAGGTCCCAGGTTCGATTCCGGTCAAGGGCATGTAACTTGGTTGCGGGCACATCCCCAGTGGGAGGTGTGCAGGAGGCAGCTGGTCGATGTTTCTCTCTCATCGATGTTTCTGACTATCTATCACTCTTCCTTCCTCTCTGTAAAAAATCAATAAAATATATTTAAAAAAATAAATAAATAAAAAAAATAAATTTTCTTTGAAGTTGAACTGGGTGAATGTATATAATATGATATTTATTATATTTTTATTATATATTATTTAAGTTGGTATTAAATAAAAGCAAAAATCTTGCAGAAGTTATTCCTATAAAAATGAAGTGCAGTATTATCTAAGTCTCTGACAATGATTCAGACACAGTAGTAACCAAATAGTGATCTTTCAGCTTTAACATATGAAAAACACTGTGTATTGGTAAGGAACTAGCACAACCATTTCCAAATAATTGAATGAATTACCAAACTACAAAGATTATTTTGGGGTAGATTTATGTGTGGCAAAGTTAAGTTATTCTCCAGAGAGGTCATTAACTGTTAGACAAACATTACTGGAAAAACATATTAAAATCATTACATTGGAGGATGAAATGGACATGTCACATGTCAGTGTGTTTGGAATAATTCTGTAAAGGACCAAATGTGGAAAGTTTTTGCAAAACCAAGCAGCTATTGAACCAAAAATGATGAAGGTAATCCATTGAGGATATATCCAAAATACTCTTCTAGCCCATAAGAAATGCCCCACCATGAGCTGCATATAAAAAGTGGTGTTTGAGAGAAACCAAAATGGCGGCATAGGTAAGCACCTAAACTGCTGCCTCGCACAACAATTTCAAAACTACAACTAAAAGACAGAACGGACACCATCCAGAACCACAGGAAAGCTGGCTGAGTGAAAATTCTACAACTAGAAGGAAAGAGAAAAGCTCACAGAGAATTGGAGGTACGGCAAAGGGTCTTTGTGCACGCAGAGAGAAAGGGCGGCTGAGAGCCTGGCTGACTTTCTCTGGCGGAAGGGGGAAGGAAGCCCCCGACCGCACTGAACCCCAGTTCTGACTGCACTGAACCCCAGTCCAAGGCGAAACCCCATGGACCCAGGCTCATACAGGGGGAGTCTGGACTGTCAAGTAGAGAGAAAGGCACCCGGAGACTCAGAGAGCCAGGGGAGACCCGGGGGAGCACCGGCGGGCAGGGGTCTGGAGGTGGCGCGCGCCAGTGTGCACAAAGACTGCGGAGGTTGCTACAGGTTTTCCCTAGCAGAAGGGAGTCCAAAGCTCCTGACTGCACTGAACCCCAGTTCTGACTGCACTGAACCCCAGTTCCAGGCAAGCCCCTGGGGACCCACGCTCTTGTGGGGGGAATCTGGACTCTTGGGCGGAGACTCGGGAGCCGGGGAAGGCAGAGGTCTAGAGGCGTGCGCAGGCGCGCGCGCGCGCGCGCGCAGGAGCAAGGCTGACTGGAAGCCAAGACTGTCTGCTCCGCCCTGAGACTCCACCCCATCCAAGCTGAGCACAGAGGCTATTGCAATTTGGCAAGTCTAATCCTATAAGGCTGTCTCCAGCACCGAACTTCTCCCAGCATAGACACAGCGGATCTTTACAGCCAACTGGCCTAGAGGTCAATTCCTCCCAGTGATACCAACAATGATCAAGACTTAACTACAACAAGGCTGTACACACAGTCCACAAAGGAGCGCACCAAGAGTGTCCACCTCAGGTTAACTGGGGAGGCCGACCTACTGGGCCATATAGGAAACCTAGCACACAAATCTATCCTACCAACTCAGGGAAGCTGTGAAAATGCGGCGTCAAAGAAACAGATCACAAATGAAAGAAATGGAGGAAAACAAACGACTGGATATAGAATTCAAAACCACGGTTATAAGGCTTTTCAAGAATATCCTAGAAAAGGCCGATAAATATAACGAGACCCTCAAAGATATGAAAAAGGACCAACTAGAAATTAAACATACACTGACTGAAATAAAAAATATTATACAGAGACCCAACAACAGACTAAAGGAACACAAGAATCAAGTCAAAGAATTGAAATACAAAGAAGCAAAAAACACTCAACTGAAAAAGCAAAAAGAAAAAAAAATCCAAAAAGTTGAAGATAGTGTAAGAAGACTCTGGGACAACTTCAAGTGTACCAACATCAGAATTATGGGGGTGCCAGAAGAAGAGAGAGAACAAGATACTGAAAACCTATTTGAAGAAATAATGACTGAAAACTTCCCCCACCTGGTGAAAGAAACAGACTTACAAGTCCAGGAAGCACACAGAACCCCAAACAAGAAGAATCCAAAGAGGACAACACCAAGACACATCATAATTAAAATGTCAAGGGCAAAAGACAAAGAGAGAATATTAAAAGCAGCAAGAGAAAAACAGTTAGTTACCTACAAGGGAGCACCCATACGACTGTCAGCTGATTTCTCAACAGAAACTATGCAGGCCAGACGGGAGTGGCAAAAAATATTCAAAGTGATGAATAGCAAGAACCTACAACCAAGATTACTCTACCCAGCAAAGCTATCATTCAGAATTGAAGGGCAGATAAAGAGCTTCACAGATAAGAAAAAGCTAAAGGAGTTCATCACCACCAAACCAGTATTATATGAAATGCTGAAAGGTATTCTTAAAGAAGAGGAAGAAGAAAAAAGTAAAGATAAAAATTATGAACAACAAATACATATCTACCAACAAGTGAACCTAAAAATCAAGTGAATTAAAAACCTGAGGGACAGAATAATCTGGTGAATATAATAGAATCAGGGGCATAGAAAGGGAGTGGACTGATAATTCTCAGGGGGGAAGGGGTATGGGGGGGTTCAGGAAGAGACTGGACAAAATCATACACCTATGGATGAGGACAGTGTGGGGGGGGAGGTAAGGGCAGAAGGTGGGTGGGAACCAGGTGGAGGGGAGCTATGGGGGGGAAAAGGAGAAACAATTGTAATAATCTGAAAAAGATTTATTTAAAAAATAAAAAAAAGATTTTTCTTTGCAATCTTAAAAAAAAAAAGTGGTGTTGTTTTCAACTACCTTCAGATTAGTTTTGTCAACATGAGAGCACATAGATGTAGGAGAAGCACCTGCTGTTGCACAAATCACAGTTAATGGAAACCCAACAAAATCAGAAACTTGAGAAACTAACAGTGTCAATGAGCATAAGAATAAAAAATAGTTAACACAGGTCAGAAAATTGTAAGCTGGAAAATATAAAGTAGGTGCTGATTTTTTTTATATGACAGAATGTTTATATTCATGTATCAGTAACTATTCATATTTGTCTGGAATTAAAGTACATATACAAGAATAGCCTGATGTATCATGGAACAAATTTAAGGTGAAAAATCAGAAGACATTGGATTTCAGTAGCAGTTCTTTGATGCATTTGCCATGTAACACATGCAAATCACTTTAAGATAGATTCTCATTTTACCCATAAGTAAGGATAATAATGCCCATGCCAGGCAAGCAGATATAGAAGATAACTAAAATAAATTTTGTAATAGAAATTTTAGAAACATAGAAAATGACAAAGTTGATTTTCAATATTATACATTCTAAATTCACAATTTAATTGTGCTGATTTGAATTGGGAAGTTTCTTCATTAAATGGATTAGCAGAAAACAACTGATATAATTAAGATGCTATTTTACTGTTAAAAGTAATAAGTAAAATATACGTAAAACTGGATCCAGAATGCAATAACCAAATCTCACCTTCAGCAGAGGGGCTGTCACCATTTGAGTGTTAAGTTGAAAGAAAGGATAAAAAACGATGTGAAAACAAAAATAAAGAGTGACATTACTTAAATAGAATAAGAAAAATAGGTATGGAGTACAAATATTTCCCCAAACAAACTAAAAGATAATGTGGGTTTTCCAGTGGAGGTGGCTGGAGTATGATATTGGTGCCTGGAAAGTCGGTTCATATAATGTGTAAAAGAAAAGCTCTATAGAAAGAAAATGCAAAGAAGAGTTTTAGAAAAAAAAGCTTTTTGGGAAAAAGGAAGTAGAGTCAATTATGTAAAAGATACAATATAATAATGTGATGCTTAGGTAAAAGAAAAGAGAACTAAAATAAAACATGAACAAAAAAAAGTGACAGGTTAAAAAAAAAATTATGTGGCAAGACCAGCTGTATTGAAGAAGCACTCTGAATGGAAGAACTCAAAAAAGAAAAGTTCAAGGACACCACACATTCCATGCTACTCTTGGGATTTAAATGTGTAATCTGGAGCAGGACACTCAGGACTTGTGTGGGTTTAGTTTTACAGTAAGGAGTTTTCAGTTTTACTGGATAGGATATGAGCAAAGAGGGGAGTAGTAATGAAGTCTGGAGGTTCCAGCTAAGGAGAAAGGAAGCTCAGGCTCCTGAAAGGGCTTCCTCCGTCCTGAGGGCTTAGAAATTTCTTTACAAATAACTGGAAGGATTTATTTATTTATTTATTTATTAAATTTCTTTATTGATTATGGTATTACATATGTGTCCTTATTCCCACATTACCCCCCAACACCCCCATTACCGGCCAGGGGTGGGCAAACTTTTTGACTCGAGGGCCACAATGGGTTCTTAAACTGGACCGGAGGGCCGGAACAAAAGCATGGATGGAGTGTTTGTGTGAACTAAATTGAAAGTAAAGGAGCGGAGGGGAGAGCAAGAGAACCCTCCGCTCTTGCGGCTCCGCGGGCCGGATAGAACAGCCGAACGGGTCGGATCCGGCCCGCGGGCCGTAGTTTGCCCATGGCTGCCTTACCCCCCTGTTGTCTGTGTCCATTGATTAGGCTTATATGCATGCATATAAGTCCTTTGGTTGATCTCTCCTCCTTACCCCCACCCTCCCCTACCTTCCCTGAGGTTTGACGTTCTGATCAATATTTCTCTGTCGCTACCTCGTCATCTCAATGATAATCAGTAAGACAAAAAACAGCTTTTATTTTGCTGTAAAGCAGTTACATTGGCAAGACTCTGTTTGAGAAGAGTTGGGTGAGTTTTCATAATCCTGCCCTGTGATTCAGATACAAACACTTGTTTGTTTCGGGTTCATGGTTGGAGCGTGTGAGCAAACATTTGCTTTTATGTTTTCCCCTTCATAATGTTCACCCTTCCATGCACAATACTTAACAACCAGAAACAATAGCACATGGCTGAAACTCCATAATAAAAAAAAATTTAATACATTTTTAATGTGAAAAATGTGGCATAATTTTCTAGTGAACAGGAGATATACTGATAGGACTTTGATGTACTAGCAATAGGACTTTGATGTACTAGCAAACCATATACTTGTTTATCCTACTCAAACAGAGAAGAAAGGCTGGATAAAGATTATTATTTTATTTTGTTGTTTTTTTTTGCTTTAAACGAGGAAAAGAATGAATGCAATTCTATCAGAAAAAAACACACAACATATTTCATCTTAAGAATAGGTTTGGGCAAAGAATTATATTAAAATGAAAGATTTATTTTGCATGCAAGGAAGAACTCCATTTCAAAGCTTCTACCTAGCACAGCTACAGAAAACATCAAGGAGAGGCTTATCATGTCTATCTGATCGAATGTGTAGATACTAAACTGCTGCTGGGATAGAGATTGTCTTTTGTAAACTATTTAATACACTAGCAGAACTTACTCACTGACTGTTTGCCAAGGTGGGGTTATATTTTGCAAGTTTCTTAACCACAAAAATATAGCACAAAGACGCAAAAATAAGGTGATGGGATTAGCTAAAGAATGCTTATGCATAGCCCATGGACACAGACAATAGTGTGCGGAGGGCCAAGGGCGGTAGCATGGCTGGGTGGAGGTGGGCAAAGGGTGGAAAATGGGGGACATCTGCAATAATGTCAACAATAAAAATATTTAAATTAAAAAAAAAAAAGTTACATGAGGGGGTATTGCATTCCCAGACCAAGTGACAGAAAAGCTGGCTAATGGGATGGAATCTCTTCTAGCCTGTCTGTCTGTATGTCTGTCTGTCGGGCAGAAACAAAGCAAGGAGCTAATCCCAAATCCACCTAGAATCTTTGGGTGGGAAGTAAGATGGTGCTATTTGTTCAGATGTAATAGAAAGAAGGCAGATATTACTAATATTTGGCAGAAGATGTGGGGAGAAGCTGGGGAGGTTAGAAAGGGACAGCAGACAGAAAAAGGAGAGGAGATGAGAATGAAGGTCATTCTTTCAGCATAAACATTGCTCCAAGGCTAATCTTAGGTTGCACACTAATAAAGTACAAGACCCGGCGTTTTGTGTATCACCTAAGGAGGACACATTGCATCTCAAATAAAATAATTTGCAATAGGCGAATGTTTAGAGCCAATTCTTTGAAAACCTACACAAAATTCGCTAAGATGAACCTGTGACTTAAATGAACACAACAGTTATTGCTAAAACTCAGGTAATTGTGCTGATGTGTTTAATAGAGGTGGGGACAGGAAGTGAGATGGGAGCTGGATGGGACCTAGAGAGTGTAGGAATGGTGGGAGCAGAGAAGCCAGAAGAATTCATGTTCACTGAAATAACAGGCATTGAAATTAAGTGGGATAAAATGTGGCCATAGTAACTCCTTTACAAATGTTTGTGGAGAGAGGGAAGGAGGCACTAAGGCCATCAAGAATGGTGATGTGGGCTGTACCCTGTCCAGGACCCACCTACTAAGTCCCTATCCCTGTGATGAGGTACAGTAGCCCCCCACCCCTTACCGGTGGTTTCAGTTTCCCACAGCTAACTGAGGTTCAAAAATATTAAATAGAAATAAACAATACATGCATTTTAAGTTACATGCTATTCTAAGTAGCATGATTAAATCTCGAGCTGTCCCACTATGTCTCACCTGGGATGTGAATCACCCTGTGGCCAGCCTATCCACACTGCACACACTCCCTGCTCATTTCATTAGTCACTTAGTAGCCCTGTTAGTTATCAGATCGATTGTCATGGTATCACAGGGCTCGTGTTCAAATAATCCTTATTTTATTGCAATTTTTCTATATCATTATATTATTATTAATCCCTTACTGTGCTTAATATAAATATTATACTTTGTCATAGGTACATATATGTGAGAAAAAAATATAATACATATATGATTTGGTACTATCCACAGTTTCAGGTATCCACTGGCGGTCTTGGAATCTGTGTAATTCTCACAAGAACCCTATAGTCTAGATGATATTTACAACATTTTGTAGATAAGGAAACTGAAACTCAGAGAACTTATACTACTTGTATAAGATATCCCAGGAAAACATTAAAAACAGAGATTTAATTTAATATCAAGTTGACTTAAAAGCAAGGATGTTAAAAATAATGGAGGCAACTGAAATTGACTTTTTAAAATACAACAATGAATGTAATTTATTATTTTCTGTTTTTTAAAAAATGTTATTTCCCTCTATACTGCTTTAAGGCAATAGATTTACTTATGGTACTGTTACAGGGCAGGCAGAATAGGGAAACTGAGAAGGGAAGTTAAAACAAGGCTAGGCAGTGTGGGCAATTCCAGCCAGCTTTTAACTAACAAGCCATTATCTTCCCCAGCCGAGGACAGGAGGGCAAATGGTGAATAAAACCTCCCTAATGAGAGAATGCAGAAAGGGAGGGCAAAGGGGAAAAGAAAAAAGGGCAGTTTTACTCCCTAAGCAGAGAAGACAGCAGTTTCAAGACTTGGCAAGATGAAGTTGCCAGGTGCTTTTCATGAATTCTGGGAAGGCCACAACAAAGTAAAAAGGGACTTTGGGAATTAATCTGTACCAAGATATTTAGCAGAGGAATTTTGAAACCTATAGACAGGAGGTATATAATGCCTCTGATCCCGACCCAACCTTCTCTTCAAATTAGCTTAGAGCCCAATCTGTGCTCATAAGCCAGATGTATAGGTTTGCTTGCTTTGCTTTTTCAATAAAGGTGCATGCTTCAATAAAGTGGCTTTTCACTACACAGGCAAGGTTTCTCGTACACTAGTAAATTCATTTATATGAGGTTGGGAACAGCCCTCTCCTCGAACTCGGGGCTGTCCAGTCACACCTCTACCGTGTTGGTGGTGAGAGCTGCTTCTAACAGTATGCTAGAGACAGTAAGGATTTGTACAATTGAAAATAAATAAAAATAAATCTGTCTTTAAAAATTTAAAACCTGCTACTCTTTTAGCAGTGATCAATTAACCATGATAAGTGAACAATTCCCCAAAGGAGTTTGTATGGTGGCAAATGGTATGGATATAGATAAATAAATTTCAATGTATAAACTATCGAAAATGAGAATTGGAAAACCCACATGTTCTCTGGTCCCACACAAATCTCCAAATGATTACTACTGGATCAATGAACGAATGGAGCACTACTAGTTCAAATGCTTATCGCTGTCCCAGTTTCCCCCTTCAATTATTTCCCTTCTATAGTTCTCAACTCAGTTTTTCTAACTCGGGCGAAAATATTACCTGCATTTATAAAACAAATAAAATAAAATATAATAAAATTTAAAATATATTCATTTTAAGCTATTGTATAAAGAAAAGTACTAATCTTAGCTCATTTTTTTCTGTAAAGGAAGGAAACTTTTTAAAGAAGATGTCTGATGATGGGTCATTTGTGCATCTGATATAAACTTTGAAAAATATTTGATTTTCAAAGTAATTACTAATATCACTGCTAATTAAAAAGCATTCCTTGTCTGGAATTTCATCTTATGCATTGAAATGATATAATAGAGACCCTAAAAGAGTGTAGCATTTCTGACTGAGGACATTTGGTCAGCACGAGCATGTGGAAGCCATTTTGGACAGAGAATTAGAAAAACTGAGCACTTATCCTTGATTTTTCTATTAAATAGATGTGTGACCTCAGCTATGCCACTTCATTTTTTAGTGCCTCTCATTTTTTTTTCAGACCCATGTGACAATGATGCATTCCTCTTCACATTTGATATTTGCTAGCAGCACTGAAGAAGACACTCCTAAGAAAATCAAGGACTCTCCTCAGAATCTGACCAACGTTCTAAATTAGCTTTATGCTATTTTTCTTGGTCACATGTGTCTTAGTTTGGTTAATTTCATTTTATTTACTTTTATCTGTTAAAAGATGTATTTGTCTTTTCTATTTGTTTATTACCATTTAAATGTCTTGCCCCTAATAGTTTGTTGGTTCTAGAATATTAAGATCCCCACCCAAAAATAGTTGAATTTTCATTTTTCTATCCATCCATCCACCCATCATCCATCCATCTACCCACCCAATCCATTCATGCATTCATCGTACATATATTGAATGCTTACATTGTACAAAGATTTTGCTAGTTGTTGGGCACTACACTATTTCAATAATGCACGTGAGGTGAAATTCATATGTTTAAAACTGTTGCTCAGCTTGTTGAAAAGAAAATCTGATGGTGGCAGGTCCCCTTGACCTGCCCTCCTAGGCCCTAGGGGTGTTTAAACACAAGCCTATGGTTCAGTTTCCTTCTGATCCCAAAAGAGTCTTCTGCACTGTAGAGGCCCTGACACAAGCTGAGAAGTTTGAGTAGGCTCCAGTAGAACCCGAAAAAGCTAGTTTTCAATTTTCTCATCATGTGTCAGAGAGAATCTTTATGGCTGTTCCAGGATATACTATGTTTATAGGTTATTTAATTGGAGGAGGAAAAATACGTTTTATTAGGACAATCTCTTCCTACTCTATACCTTAAGGCAAAGATAAAATTAAGATTGAGAGTCTTTAACATTTCTAATATGACTGCATTCTTTTTTGTTGTTGCTGTTAATCCTCACCCAAGAATATTTTTCCATTGATTTTTAGAGTAGAAGGGAGGGGGAGAGACAGATAGAGAAACATTAATGTGAGAGAGACACATCAATTGGTTGCTTCCCATATGCACCCCGACTGGGAATGGGGATCGAGCCTGCAATGGAGGTATGTGCCCTTGACCAGAACTGAACCCGCAGCCTTTCAGTTCCTGGGCCATCTGGGCCGTCACTGTAACCACTGAGCCAAACTGGCAAAGCTATGATTGAATTCTTAAATTAAGATAACCCTTAGGGTGAAAAATGTGTCAAGTAGATTTCCTATAGATAAAAATGTCTTATTTCATAAGATTTTATAAAATTGTCTTCTTCTGTAGGTTTTCCAGTGAATCAGTTTTGATTCAAGCAGGTCCCATATGGCTGTTTCTGAAAATGTCTTACCTTGTCGCTGCTTTTCCACATAGTGGGAAACATTGAAGATCAGTGATATAACCAGAGCGAAAACCAAGGAGGCTATAATTGCCCAGACATAATACTGGCATTCAGAGTTTCCTGCAAAGCAAAGCACACATGCCCTTAATATAGGTCCTGGACTTATTATTGAATTTCAACTGTAATTAAAAAATAAATAAAATATGCTGTTCTATCTATCTATATCTATATCTCATATGTATCATATATATCAACTGCTTACCCATTTTTTGAACTGGGTATTTGCACAATTAAAACTATTGTATTTATTCACAATGAACGACAAATCCTCTGCCAAGAAATTAATTAACATTGAAAGCCAAAGGCTTCCTACAGATTTCAAAATGGGTATTGGTGAAGGTCCCTGAATTCAGCATGGGCAAAAGGAAGCAATCTTAGTGTTAATGACATAGAAGACATTTTTAGTTTGGCTACTGGAATTTAGCAACTGGTGACTGATTATAAGAACTTTGGTTCAAAATCAAGAATATCCAAATTACTCAGAATCATAGTTTGCTATATTTTTGCCCTTTCTTTCATCCCCAGACTATAAAAGCAAGTATATTGCTTTCATTATTTACTGAAAACTACTTATTCCCTTCTATTATTCCCAGTAGTATAGGATACTGTATATTGGGATAAAACAATAATTCTGAAATCACAGTAACCCACTTTTGTCAAGACTGGCCTAAGAGCTTTTCTCATATTATTTAGATCCTCATGAATGAGTAATGGAGAGTTGATTATGCTTCCCTTTCTCATCTGCAAAGCTTCTTTTTTTCATTCCTGAGCCATAATGGGGGTTCTGTGGGATATTATTGCCTATCAGTTGCCCTTGATTATTTATGGCAACCTTTACACATACATAAATGACTACTAAGATAATTAGTTTAGCCCTAACCGGTTTGGCTCAGTGAATAGAGTGTCAGCCTGCAGACTCAAGGGTCCCAGGTTTGATTCTGGCCAAGGGCATGTACCTTGGTTGCGGGCACATCCCAAGTAGGGAGTGTGCAGGAGGCAGCTGATCAATGTTTCTCTCTCATCGATGTTTCTAACTCTCTATCCCTCACCCTTCCTCTCTGTAAAAAATCAATAAAAATATATTTTAAAAAAAAGATAATTAGTTTGATTTTATATATAATATGTGTTTTACATATATTATACAACCTATATAAAAATTATTTCTATCTGTATATAATGCTTAAATACATGTGTGTATTATATATGTTAAATATATTATATATCATATATGTATAATTATATGTATTAACTACATATATATAATTATATATATTAACCTAATATATGTGAGCCTATTATAAATCAGCCTTTATATTATAATTTGCACTAATACAAGAGAAACATGCAAATTGACCATACCTTCACGACACCCACCAGCCAATCAGGAGTGAGTATGCAAATTGGTGATGGCCCCGTCCCCCAGCCACCAGGCCTCTGGGCAGCATGCATGTCTGGGTGGGATGCCTGCCATGAGGGGGAGGGGGCGGAGGGAGTTACAGGAGCAGCAAAGGTGGCGGCCAGAGCAAAGGGCTGGGTCCCGGGTGCCAGAGGAAAACTGGTGTCGGCAGCCAGGGGAAGGAAGGCCTATTACACGAATCTGTTTGTGCAACAGGCCTCTAGTATACATATATAATTATGCTCATTATCTTAGTAGTGATATACCCATGTGAATGCTGACCCTAAAAAGTAGCTTGTGATTCTATACTACCATATATTTATATATTCATCCAGTATTAATGAGACATCTCTTCTGTGCCAGGAACTATGCCCTATATTAGGGAATCAATAAAGAAAACAGCATCTTGCCCTCAAGGAACTCTCTATATAGTTGGGGGCAGGGAGCCAGGGGCATGGATGTATAAACACATAATTGAAAATGCAATGTGTAAATAGCTACGACAGGGATTGTGTTCCTTCCAGTCCCAACTCTCTGTGACTACTCAGAATAAGAAACCATCTTAGGCCCTTTCAAAGAAATCCAAACACTGATGTGGATATCACTTAAAGACCCACAGTGAACTCCAAACACAGTAACAGAAGAAGAAAACCCTTAGTAGGAGGGAAGTTCATTTTTGCTTCCCTAGTTTGTCTTTAAATCACCCAGCAGAGAATGCCTAAACCCAAATGTTTTCTGTGCTGCTCTATTTTACCTATTATCATTATCTCAAATTTGACGTTTGAATTGCTGATTGTTTTCTTTGAATACTTTTGGACATTACCATGTTTCTTAAACTGCCCTCAGTGGTCTTTGTTTATTTCTTGGCATCATTTATTTTTAAATGAACATAAGCATATAGATGATTAAATATATAAAAATATATATTTATAATATAGATGTATATATAATATATGCATATAATTTGCATATCACTTATTATTATATGCATTGCTTTTGTTTGAACTAGTCTGTGGCTCTTTTAACACCAGCGAATCCTGGTGTTTTTATCTCCTCTTTAGTTTTGCACCATGTTAGTTAGATGTTCCAAGTACTGTAAGTTCCACAAAGAATAGGACAATTTCTGCCTTCTACTCTGCAGTGCCAAACACAGAGTATATAATTTATAAAACTTTTTCAATAATTAATTAATTAATAGGAAAAGGTAGCTGATAATGGTAGGAAAATGTATAGTTTTCTTTAAGGGAAATTTTATATTTCAGAAAGTATAAGAAACTAGAGAAGACTGGAAGTCTTCTGCAGTAGACTACTAATTAATTTGGTTAAAAACAGTAAGGTTTGGAGGGGATTAATTTATTCAACAAGAACATAATCTTGTAAATATTTATGAGAATTCTCAATATAATATTTATTAACTATTTGAAATATACTAATAATTTCTCCTCCATGATACTGCATGTATTCCTAGAATTACTTATTTGATATTTACATTTAATTATATATTTTTTAAACACTAAAAAGTGCCTGCTGAGTGTAAATTTTTAAAATTCCAGCAGTGCTAAGACATAAAATAACATCCAAGGTGCTCTATTTAAACATAAATGGGACACTGGTAGTATACTGATTGACTTTTTTATAAAAACATGGGGATTTTTTACCATGCTAGTATGTTAATTTTAGTGGCTACGTAGAATTCCATAGTATTTAATTCATCTACCCTTTCTCTAAGATGGATGCTCTAATGTTTTAAATGTTTTTCTCCTATAAACAAAATGCAAGAAACTTCATTGTACAGATATTTTGTGCTTATGTGGGTTATTTGTAAAAGAGGTTCCTGAGAATAGAATTGCTGTGTAAAAGGGAACTTTTAAAGCACGCTTTCAGGGACAGACCGATCCCCACCTCCACCCCCCTCCCCAGCCCCCCATTGATAATAATCCTTTTCAGGTGGATGATTTAACATAATTGTGGAAAATGGGGCCAGCAAGCTGTCTCACTTGCCAGATGGATCTCAGTTTCCCTCTTTGCTATTACAATACAGAAATTTTACAAAAATATTAATTTCTGACTTCTATGATTAAATTAATTGTTTTTATCATTAAAGACTTTTTTTCATGCACATATTTAAAGACCCACAGTGTAGGTCCAGTTCTACATTCTTTCACACTTTAAAGCAATCTGAGGGCACACGCTATGTTTTCTATTGCAACATATCACAATGACCATTCCAGGTTACTCAGGCAGCCAAAATAGACTGTATTCATTCACCCTCCACAGGTATTTGGTGACATTTAAATAAATATGCTTTAATTGTTACAAAGAAGCCAGACACATTATACACATCATCCATGTTCAATGTTAAAAAACAATTAGTAAACTCAGATAAGCAAAAACAAAAAGATAAGTATTAACCACAATCTTATCAAGAGACAATCACTATGAACACCTTGGTTAATATACTGCCAAACTTATTATTCTCTGTGCAGAAATTTTTACAGGTGAAGACTTGGGTTTCAGTTATGCTGACTATACTATTGTCTACTTTACCCCCAATAATTTCATAGTGTGCTTCTTTTCCTATAAACAATACATGCTTCCATTTACTTAGCTGCCCTATATTCCACTGTATGGGTTTTCCATAATTTATTTAACTAATCCCTTGTGAAAAGATATTTAAGTTGCTCTAATTTTTAGTTATATAAGCAGTGTTGTGATAAATATCTTCAGCTAAAACTATATACTCACCTTAGTTGTTTTTTTTAATCCTCACCCAAGGATATTTTTCCATTGTTTTTTGTTTGTTTGTGGGTTTTTTTAGAGAGAGTGGAAGAGAAAGGGAGACAGAGAGAAATATAGATGTGAGAGAAAGACATCAATTGTTTGCCTCCCACACGAGCCTCAACCAGGGCCCAGGCTAGGGCCGGGGAGGAACCTGCAATGGAGATATGTGGTGCCCTTGACTGGAATCGAATCCGGGACCCCTCAATCCCCAGGCTGACACTCTATCCACTGAGCAACACTGGCTAGGACTCACTGTAGTTTGTTTTTTGTTTGTTTGTTTGTTTTTTGGTAAAAATTCTTGAAGATGAATTGCTGGATCAAAGGATATACACAAGCTTAAAGAATTTTGATATCTTGATATCCCAGGTTTTAAAACACAATACTAAACAGACCATTCTCAGGTCAGTCTGCCCTCTTTCCTATTAGTTCACTTGGCCCTGAGGTTGTGTTTATGGCTCTTTGGTTAACCCACACTACATCAACTACCACTCAGGATCTATCCTTCCACACAGTGTCCTCATATACTCCCTCCTCTGTGATTTCTGCAGAAAGTTGGCTCTTTGTCTTCTTTCTGGAGTCAATGATCTTTCAAAAGAAGACTCCTGTTCCTATTTCTGCCCTAAAAATAGAGGGTATTACTCTTTTCTTTCTTATCATAAATTGTTTCTTCCGAATATTATTTTAGGTTTATTGTATCTTTTAGGACTTATCTTCTATACCACCCAATAATACACCATGCTCCAATCATTACGAAGCATTTGCAATTGTTAATAGATATCATGCTTACCATTTTGTGTCTTTATGTCTCTGTTTATTTGCCCCTTTGCCTGAAATACCTTTCCCCTTACCAATCTGATGAATTCCTAATCCTATTCCTCAATACTACCTTCTCTTTGAAGCATTCACTCCTTTGAAGCTTCTTGTTCCCCACCAAATGACATCCTATATATCCCTCTGCAATTCAATTGATTACATATTAGCATAATCAATTATATATATAAATCTCCCCAGTAGACTCTTAACTTCTCAAAGGACAGAAAGACTATCATATTTACCTTCATTTTCATGCCTCATTTCTTCCTTGTACCTATTATTTTGGGAATTAAGTGGATTAAGATATGTAATGAGATTAGGAGAGTAGTGTTTTTCACTAATATTTAATGTTCAATAAATATTAGCTGTTCTTCTTTTTATGCCTAGCAAGACTCCTGCAATCATTTCTGCAACCTACTCAGCACAAAGTAGGTGCTCACTAAATATGTGTCAACTGACCAAATAAATGAAAGATGGAGTAAAGAAGGGAAATGTAATGACCAGGACCAACAGAAAGGTTCTGGTCAAGTATAAGGTCTAGAAATATCCACAACCCAAGGAAAACAAGTTGAATGTTCTATTACATTGTCTCCCATGCTATTGAGAAAGGGCCTGCCTTTTGGAAACTGGGAAATAGAACCTGTGAGAGAAGAGTAACTCATTAAGCCACTGTGGCTTTGCTGAAAGTTATCAACAAATCCCAATTCTCTCTGCCCAGAATCTGTATTTACCAAAAAACCTATAGAAAATTAGTTTGTTTTTCCCAGGAAGCATGATACAAGGAAGTTGGTGCTAACAGCTAGCTATCTGAATAGATTGATGGGGACAGTCACCACTATAAATAAAATATTTTATTTTCTGCTTTAAAAATCATTGGGGAGTTTGATTAGAGTCAGTATAATCTCTGGGAAAGACATTTAGAAAAAACCACTAGTTGAGGTAAATTGTATAAGCCCAACTGCAACCCTAGGAAATACAGAGTGGGGCAAAAGTAGGTTTACAGTTGTGAGTAACTGAAACACAGAGTTTATTCTTGCATTCTTGTTTACTAATCACTGTATTATTTTCCATATGAACAACTGTAAACCTACTTTTGCCCGACCCTATATATGCTTGCATAAAATTGGGATGTTAATAACATAAGAGGTAGGGTGAGCAAAAGTAATCTCACAGACGACATAATAATTTTAAGAAGCATAAAATGAAGTCTGCTTTCATCCTCTTCTTTTCAACTTTTACCTTAAGGACCTACTATGTTTACTTTGACTTGTTAAATGAACACCCTCCAACTATGAAAACAGAAAAATGATGTTTCTTATATGTTGAGGACATGGTTTAGCATGGTCTCCAGTTTTCCTTTGATGTTAGGAGTCTATATTCCTAGTGGCCTCTTATTTTCTAAGATTTTTTTCCTTTTGTAATGTAATTTGAGTTTTACATAGGAAGATTTTCATTTAGAAGCTTTGCATTTCATGACATTCTTGATGTGTTTCATAATCTTTGATTGCCAACAATAAATACCTCCATTTGAAAAACAAAACAAAAACATGCAGATGAGAATATTTTGAGTAGCTAAATGGAGAAGATTTTCAACTTGAATGGCAAGATTTGTATAAATGTTCACACACACACACACCACTTCATCCCTCCCTTACCCAGTTATTTTCCATATAGAGTATGAATATTCCCAGGTACATGTGGGTATCTATTCAGTAGAGACAGTCCATCTTATAATATTGAATGTACAAAGTGCTCAAAAATTCTTGCCCAACAAATGCAATCTTTAGTATCATATTCATTAACTATAATTACTTTCATTTGTATAGATTTTATCAGTTTAAAAAGAACTACCACATAATTTGAATTTAGCTATTTACACTGTTAAAAAGCCAAAGGCAATGACAACTAGAAAAACCATGATTTAAGTTTCTATCTAGCTTTCAACAGCCAGAGGCTACGAGAGAGAGGTTTATTATAAGACCTCTGATTCCCTTAAGCCAATAGTACTTGGCAGGCACTGTATTTAAAATTCACAATTACATGTGCTCTGGAAGGAAGCTCAGCTAAGCAAATGTAATGCCTTCTGCTTTGCAGGTTTGATTCATACAGAAGCCTTTACTTAAACAAGTATCAACAGAAAAGCAATAAACATAATGCCTTAATTGTTTCTCCTTCAGGGGTTCTGTAACTGAGATAAGTGTATGAGCTTCTAGTTTTGAGGTTATGGCTTCTCTTGATGGTTTCTCTCCTTGGTTTATAAACTCTGTCAGAGCAGTGACTATCTCTTCCTTGCATTCCACAAATGTCTATATTTATTTTAAGCAACCCAGAAAGTTCAAAGAAAAAGTTCTGATTCAACAATCCCCATAGATTCTACTCATGAGTTTTTCTTACTGTGCAGATGGTTTGGTGCTGCACTAGGCACCTTCATGACTCTTTGAATGTGGCACGTTGTCACTATCCACAGAGGCCCCCTCCCCCTCCCCCTCACTATCTATCCCCATTACCCCTTCAGTAAAAGGCGTGAGAGTGATAGACAGTAGCACTGGGAGGGATTCTCAAATCCAGCCCCAGGCTTTCAAGTGAATGAGATAATGTTTTCAATGCAAATTTTAAAAGTTGTCTACCTTAAATGTCTATTATAAACAAAGGACTATTTGAGAAGTGAATGGTGTATGTCTGAGAGAGGCCACAAAAGAGAGGACAATATTCATATAGCACATTTGGAATGTCTGTTTCAAACAGCACGGAGAAAGTGAATGAGTGCACTCACATACTAGTTGTGTGACTTTCTGCAAATCACTGACCCTCACTCCTTAAGTCACTGGTAAAACAGTTCAGATCCCCATCTCAGAACCATCCAGGTTCCCTCCTTTAAGTACTCTTAACCAATTCTTACTAAATAGAATTGAGGAAAGCTACATATGAGAGTGAGGTGGAGGGCAGATTTTAAGACAATATATTGTGATTCCTGCAGTCTCTTTTATAATTAAACTTTAATTGGGATTGATAAACTTTAGAAATCCTATTGGGATTGCAGTAATGCCCAAGTCCCTGCTGTAGATGAATCTCTCTTCATGTATTTAGTTCTCCATCTTATGTACTTATAGTTTCCTATTGGAGAAGCACCTTGGTAAGACCCTCTGAGGTTGGCATGGGTATGTGGAAACTTTCATTCAGCAAAATACTCTAACTACTATATTTCTTTATTGTCTTAAGAAGGTTTGTTAATTTTTTCTCTCTTCTTTTTAATTCAGGGATGCTTAGAAAATTAAATGAAATTAAAAATGCCTGGAAAGTGATCAATAATATTTATTATTAACTAGCATTTCGTGGACATTTTATTTCTCAGCTGTGACCTCTAAGTGACAATTTTTCCTAGATTGATTTTCCTTAACATCATTGCCAAACTATCTAAATTAAATAATGAAACATGTTGTTTAACTTTTATTTTAAAGAAGATCTGAATTTAAAAGATGAGTCATAAATCATTCCTACCTAGCTAGTTTCTAAAAGAAAGGCTTTCATTGTTTTAAAAAAGGTGACTGAGGCTCAACGGAAAAGAAAATTGAACAAATACCATGAAAATTCTTTTCTAGAAAAACAGCAGTGTAACTACATTGTGAATCATTGTTTGAACTATATCAATGGTAGCCCAAAGGGGTTGTTTTCACCACTTGACTTAGCTAATATTGATTTTGTGTGAATGCAGAAACACAGTAAGAATTATTATACCAGCACATTTATTGATGCAGTGACTATAAGGCATGCAGGTAGGAGAAAAGGGAAGATTTGGGTTTTTATTTTCATACATGTTTTAATTAACTAGAAATTTCATTTTTTTGTTGTGTTCAAACATTTTCTTTTTTTACTTTACCTATCTCAATGTAAAAAAATATTATCATCTGATTGTCATCTTATTTCGCATTAAGGTTTTTTCTTTTGTTTTAAGATCTATGAGGCTTTCATGATGAATAGTTTATTTTTTTGTCTCTTCTGTGGAATTGTACTAGGTCTTAATGGAGGAGCTCCTGCCTTACACCTAAAGGAAAAATCTAAATTTCAAAGTGCTATGGAGGAAATTGTACCATATCCCTTATAAAATTACCATTAGTTAATACTGGAAATAGCTGAATGTCATATTCACTGACTTTGGCCTCCCCCAACTCCCTATCACCATTAGCTCATGGCAACTGTTTATAGAATTGCTGCATTCATTTCTTGCAGGACACTAGCAAAACCAGGACAATTGCTTTTGTTCTTTGATAATCTATGAACCCTGGAGAAGATGAAAGGCATGGAAACTGTATGTCAGCTTACACACCCTTGTGTACCTAATCCAATCAATTGATTTTAAAATCCAGCAAACAAAACACTAGAAACAAATTCACAAAAATTATCAGATATGATATCATTATAAATAGCTCATACAAATTAACATTAAAAGTACTATATGCACAAAAATTAAGAAAAAGATATGATCAGACAATTTACAAATGGTGGAATTATAAACAATTTAAAAACCCATGCAAGAATATTCAACCTCATTATAATCAAAGTAATGTATATTAAACAATGGGTTAGCATGTTGTGCTTTTTATTAGTGAAGATTTTTTAATTAGATCAGCCTATTAAGGAGAAGCACTGCTAGGAGAGTGACTTGGCATCGCTGTTGGAAAGCAATTTAGTAAAAATGGGACAGAAAATGTTCATAACCTCTTACTCAGTAATCCCAGTTCTAGAAACATTGCCCAAAAGGATAATTCTAAATATAGAAAAAGCTACAAAGATGCTCATCTTTCTGTCATTTAAAAATATAAAAATGGATACAACATAAATGTCCAATAATAAACAAGTAAACTATAATTAACCCAATTGATGCTATTTTGGGCATTCATGTAAAATAATCAGGCAGAAATTATTATAAAAAGGGAAATAATTATGTTATAATGTTTGTGAAAAGAGCTGGATTATGATTTTATGTACATTATTATTTCAGTTATGAAAAGCAAACCATGTAGAATGTAAAGAAATAAAAATTGGAAGGAAATACAATGCATTACCTTCAGGGTTTTTTTTAAGGAAATGGGAACTATGTAAATTTTTTTCTTTCTTATATATATTCCACAGTTCTCACCCTTAATAAATATGCATCTTTTCTGTTATCATGACGAATTTTTTATTAAAGAAATAGAAAGCAAATAAAATAATACAAGAGGGATGAACTATCCACATGGAAGAGACACTGCTAATCAATGTGGATACAACTTCATTCCACAGTGATGGAATTTCCACTGGCCTTTGCAAAATTATCATCTCTCTTAATGTTAACAATTGGATTGATTTCTGGGGAGTTAATATAATTTCTAAGCTCTAAAGAATTAGAATGTGGTTACTTCTAACCTACTTTATAACTGAACTAAACTGAAGAAGTAAGTGTATTGGTCAATGAAAGTTTCTTTTAAAATAATGAGTCCTTTAAGTGTCATATTATTTTTAAAAGCCCAGCTACAACTAGCTTTATATTATAAAACACTTCCAAATTTTTTAAGAGTAATAGTCACTTATATTCATTAGTAGATTTAAAAATATGTTCTAATTATACTAAAGGTTATTTCACATTTAAGAAGTAATGTGTAAACTCGCCCTAGTTGGTCTGGCTCAGTGGATAGAGCATCAGCCTTCAGACTGAAGGGCCCTGGGCTCGATTCCAGTCAAGGGCACATGCCTGGGTTGCCGGCTCTATCCCTATTAGGGGGCATGCAGGAGGCAGCCATCAATGATTCTCTCTCATCATTGATGTTTCTATCTCTCTTTCCTTCTCCTCTTCCTCTCTGAAATCAATAAAAATATATTTTTTTAAAAAAGAAAGAATGTGTAAACTAATTTACTTTCCAAATCTTAAGTGTCCTTGCTGGAGACTCAGAAATTATTAAGTGAAATTTTAGGCATAGGAATGGAACAAAATAATTAAAAATGCCACTTACCTGACATGCTTCTTTTCTCAGAGAAATCCTTATGCAACCATAAGGTAAACACATGTATTAAAAATGCTCCCACAAACTTTTATTTCCAAGTAATGTTGCTTTGTTATCTCAAAGAAGTGTGGCAGTAAAACTTGTCTTTGTCTCTACCTCAGTTTTTCTCTCATTTGTTTCTTAACATCTTTCGTGTATACTCTGTTCAGTTACAAACAGGAAATGTGGTGACTGAGGCTTTTAGGCTTTTGATCTGAAACTAGTAGGCTCTTAGGTTTTTGTGTAACGTGAAAAAATCCCACGATGCTCCTTACTGTGGTATTTAAATTTTTATCAATACCGAAACCTCATTTAAAACTAAACAATGAAATCAAGTTTTAAATTAGACTAAGAGGGATCTCCAGTCTTTCTAGAAAGAATACAGGGATCTCTTCACTGAGTTTACATGGAAATAAAATAATATGTACTAAACTGGGGAGGAAACAGTGAGAAGCCCCAGGTGTGCTAAACTGCCGGTTGTATTTTGTTATTGTTGTTGTTGTTGTTTGAGGCATGACAGAAGAGAGGGGATTAACACGTTTGAATACTACTTATATCAGGTACCTTCACTACATTGGAGAACGAGTGCCTGCCTTTTGTCCTGCCAACCCTCACCCCAGCCAATGTGACTCCCTCTGACAACCTAGGCCCGCTTGGCAGCAAGCTCCAGCTCTCAGTCCCCACACCAGAGTCTCAATAACCAGAAGTTTTTAAATGTAAGTGAGCATAAGTATGATATGTGGTCCTAATTTAACATGCATATTCCTGAGACCCTCTAAATCAGAATATGTGGAGTGGAGCCCAGACACTTTCATTTTCACAAGCACCCCCTGGTTGTTTTAATGGAAGAGTTCTGAACAACGCTCTGAAGAACTCATATATACATCAATAGCAACATTTTATTTTTAGCATCAGTCAGATAAAGGTTGCCCCAGTGGTATCTATGAACGTATGTGGTTTCTATGTGTTTCTGTGTATGTATATCTGCTGCCCGTGCCTATGCCTATTTGCTTATGTAGTCCACCAATTTTCTTTAATGGTAGAAGAATGACAAACCTGAATCCAGTTTATCACAAAAAGAGATGTACTTAAACTTTAGAAAGGGAAACTTTAAGCTGAGACTTGATGCATAGACTCAGAGCAAAGATAGTAGGTGGCCGGCAGGATATTTTACTCTGGCTGATTTCTCTAATATTATTGAGGGCAGGGAGGGTATTAATCTTATCCATCATTAAAATTCCAGCCTCTAGAATGATGCCTGGCACATTGAAGTTCTCAATAAATATTCTCACAATGACTGAGCAAATAAAGGAACGCTAGTCCTCTGCTTTCCCCTTGCTTCATTACAGAAAACAACTCCCTAGAACCAAAATGAGGGCTTCCTTACTCTTTGGACAGAGTTGACTAAACATTAACAGATTTTGCTGCTTCGCTCACCTTCTCCAAAAATATTTATTGTGAATCATTTAATCAGAATCCGTAAAACTGAAATAGACCATGGAGACTTCCTCATCTAATATTATTTATTTATTTTTTTTAAAAAGCATCTTCAAAATATGTTCTATATAACACTAGGCCTTTAAGAAACTTGGAAAACTAATGTTCCTTCAACAAATATATTTAGAAAAACTGTTATTTTCACCTTTGTGAAAGCAAGCATATTAAAGGCTTGATGAGTCCTACAAAAAAAGAAAAACAGAATAACCGTTTAAATAGGCTTTTTCTAAACCTACTTGACCAGAGAACTTATTGTTCAGCTGCCATCCACTAGCAGGGTGACAGGTTGTGTGAAGCAGGCCTGGATGCCCCCAGAGCAAGAGCTCAAGGGAACAGAAGTCTCAGATTCCTGTAGGGACCAAATGACAACAAAGAATCAGAGGATCTATTCAACAATTGGGTAGAACACAGGAATAGAGATTGCTGGAAAGCTGAAGCCCAGACTTCAGGTAGTTTTGAACACCTGAGAGATCTCTTAAGAGGAGAGAGCCCAGCTGTGGGGCAGCCTCGAGGGGTTGAGCTTTGGTCCTGAAATAGGATAACTGGCAATGAGAATAGGAGCCTCAGGCTTGAAAGGGAACTGCATAGATTATCAAAACAGGACTTTGGAACATGGACAAGGTAGATGCCCATTTGGACCAACTGGGACATACCGAGAACATGCATGGGAGAAAGAAGTGGTCTCAGAATTGGAAATGTAGGTGCAGGCATCCCCTTATTAGAACAAGGACAACGCAGAGGATAAAAAAAGAAGGAACAAGGATACCCCCCTCCAAGCTATTCCATAAAGCACAAATCAGAAACAATAAGGGTATTCAATAGTTGGCTTTGGCTGCAGAGACGGTCAGACTCAGTAAGAATGATTCAGGTAAAAGTGCAGGAATTCTGTGGTTAGCCCAGGAGGTAGGTGTACCTCTTGAGACAGCCCAAAAGGAGAGAGAGTCAAACTAAACCCACAAGTTGGGACAGTGCCTGAAGCTGCCTAAGAGCTTCTCTGCCTCAACTGTGGAAATCTGGGGAAGATGAGGGCAGAAGAGATGAGCAAAGACAGAGAAAGGGTATACTCTCCCTCTTCAGGTCAATAAGGCTATCTGTGGTACACATTTTAATGGCTTAAAGGAGTTAATGAACATGATTCATGATTGGTATCTTCAAAACAGTAAAACTTAGGCTGAAAAATTTTAACTACTTCACAATTTCCAATTATGGTAATATTTTTTAAAAGTGATCTACATTATAATATCCCCGTTCCATAGATTTATATAATCAGGAGATAGAGCAAGATGATCCAAGGTCACACAGAAAGTTCATGCTTTTGTATTAGATAGCTCCACCGGTGTTTGAAATTTGCCAGGGGAAAAAGTGATAGCTTTTCATTAAATATAGATGGCTGAACAAATAGAGACATTATCAGAATGTAAAAAAAGTCCATGGATATATGCCTGTTACGAAATACATGAGCGAGTGAATTCAGAGATTTGAATAATAGCTTCATGAGCATTCAAATAATAAATAAACATGAGGCTTCTGTAGTACTTTTTAATGAGATGAGTTATCAAAATGAAGTTTATAAGATAGCTAGACTAAGCAGAACTGTCCTGACAGTTAGAAATATTGTAGAAAATTTGGGGAGAAGGTATGTAGTTTTGATGGGCACCTGTCAAGAAATGAGAATTTTAAGGCCAACAAAATTGAGTTTCTGTTGACAAAAATTTTTTTTAAAATATCAGAATGGCAGCTGCCAGTCAGAGCTTCCACACTCAGAAAAAAATGGGTCATAGAGTATAAAAAAAGTCCCAGTTTTTAATTCTCTTTTTTATGGTTACCATTATTTGGATAATTAATCGTTATCATGATAGGGTATTTATTTATATCTTTGTGCATATATATATACTTGATATATATATTATACAAACACTCATATATATTTTTCTTCTTTTTTTTCATGCAAGGAGATCCAAATTATAAAAAGTAGTTTTTAGCAAGAGATTACCTGGGACTTTGACTTTATATTTTACTTTTTAATTCTTATTTATTTATTTTTTTATAGTTTTATTGATTTCAGAGAGGAAGAGAGAGGGAAAGAAAGATAGAAACATCAATAATGAGAATCATTGATTGGCTCCCTCCTTCACTCCCCTTTTTGGGGATCGAGCCTGCAACCCAGACAAGTATCCTAGACTGGAATCAAACTTAGGATCCTTCAGTCTACAGGCCAATGCTCTATTCACTGAGTCAAACCAGCTAGGGCATGAAATTATCCTTTTATAAAAAAATCAAAACAAAGACATTCCTAGATAAACAAAAAATGATAGAATTCACTGCAGACCTGACTTACAGGAAAAAACACACACAAAGTAAACCCTTTAAGCTGAAGGAAATTACACAAGATACTAACTCAGATGCACAGGAAGGAATGGATATCTCAGGAATATTTGAGTAAATAAAAAGACTATGTGTGTATATGTATAATTTTTCTTTCTTAATTTATTTAAAATCAGGAGATTCCTTAACATCATAATTCTAACATATTATTAGTTTTATAATAGATATGGAGCTTTTTATATATGACAATAACACAAATGAATGGGGAGAGATGAAATGGAGCTTTAGGGATATTATAATAAATATTTACATATATTTTACTAAACTTAAGACAGTGCTAACTTTAAGTGAATTTTGAAAGTTAAAGATGAATATTTAAATCCCTACAGTAAGAACAACAAAAAAACCCTCAAAGAATACAGTTAAATAATCAACAGGGGAATTAAAATGGTATTCAAAAAGTTTTCATTTAGCATAAAGACAGTAATAGGGAATAGAGGAACAAAAAAAATAAATGAGATATGTAGAAAACACATAGCAAAATGGCAAATATAAGTCCAATATATTAATCATTACATGGAATGTGAATAAAGTGAAAACTGCACTCAAAAATCAGAGGTAGAATAGATTAAAAAAAAACACACCAAGATCTTATAACCTATAGAATTTTATAAAATTTAAAATTAGAATTTTATAATTTTATAATCTTATAATTTTAAGAAATACAATTCAGAGATACAAATAGGTGAGGGTAAATGGATGGGACAAAAATGCATGCATATAATAACCATAACAGAGAGTGACTATATTAATCAGGGATGAAATAGACCTCAAGGCAAAAATTATTACTAGTGATGATTTTGTAGAGAATATTTCATAATGATAAAAGGGTTAATACATCAGGAACATATAAACAGTATAAATATATATGCTTATAACAATAGAACCCCAAAACAAATGAAACAAAAACGAACACAATTTAAGGAGAAAAAGAAAATACAACAGCCATTGTTGAAGATTTAGCTACTTTTGACTCAGTAATTGATAGAACTTGAGAGGAAATTAGTAAGAATATAGAAGCCTTGAACAACACCATTAAACGGACTTAATTGACATGTAAAGAGTACACTCCACAGAGCAACAAAATACACATTGTTTTTAAGCATACCTAGAACAATCTTCAGGATAGAATTGTATATGCTTTTTTCATAAAGCAAGTCTTACACAATTAAAGGGATTGAAATAATACCAAATATTTTTATTATCATAATGGAATAAAACTAGAAATCAACAATAGAAAAATATTTGGGAAGTCCCTAAATATTTGGAAAATAAACAACAGTCTTCTAAATAACTGATGGTCAACCCTAGCTGGCTTGTCTCAGTGGATAGACTGTCGGTCTATGAACTGAAGGGTCTCGGGTTTGATTCCTGTCAGGGGCACATGCCCGGGTTTCAGGCTTGATCCCCAGTAGGGGGCATGCAGGAGGCAGTCAATCAATGATACTCTCTCATCATTGATGTTTGTATCTCCCTCTCCCTCTCCCTTCCTCTCTGAAATAAATAAAAATATATTTAAATAACTCATGATCAAAGAAAAACCCACAAGAGAAATTACAAAATACTTTAAACTGAATGAAAGTAAAAACACAATGGGATGCAACTTAAGCAGTGTGTAGATGAAAATATAGGTCATAAAATGCCTTCATAATTAAAGCAGAAAAATCTAAATCAATAATCTTCTACTTGACAAGCAAGAAGGAAGAAATCAAGCTTAAAGTAGAAAGAAGAAAATAATAAAGATCAGAGCAGAAATCAGTAGAATAGAAATATAAAAACAATTAAAAAAAAAAACAATGGAACTAAGAGCTGTTTTTTTGGTAAAGGTCAGTAAAATTGATAAACGTAAGTAGAGATCCTATAGGAATAAAAATAATTAAAAGAAAGTATGAACAACTTTATATGCCTAAAAATTAAACAGATGAATGGAAAAATTTCTAGAAAGATGCAAATTACCAAAACTGACTTGAAAAGTAATAGAAAACCTGAATAGACCTAGCAAAAGAAGAAAATTAAATTAGTGATTAAAAATAAGGGAAGAGGGAGATTGAAGGAAGGAAACTTTATAAAATTCTACATTATTTTAATCTTATACAATGAGAGTATAATGCTGAATTATTTGTGTGATGATAAAAATGTATATTTCTGCTATTGTAGTTGTTTAGAGTTTGGCTTAAATATTAAACTCTTAGAACACATCAGGATTCACCCAATGTAAGTTTATCCTATCTAATAAAGAGGGAATATGCTAATTAACCATCACTCCATCACAAAGATGGCTGCACCCACAGCTGAGGCCAAGTTTCCATAAGGAGCCTTAACAAGCAATCAGCAGGGACCTGAGGCTGTGCCCTCCCCCGCTCCTATGGGGCTTGACAGGGGATCTCAGGCCATGTTCCATACCTGGTGGGGCTTGATGGGGGACCTCAAGGTATGCCCCCCAACCCGGTCTGGGCTGGGGGACCTCAGGCCATGCCCCCCAATCCTGGTGCCGGGCCAGGGAACCTGAGGCTATGTTCCCTGCCCGGCAGAGCTTGACAAGGGTGGGACTAGCCAGGTCTGGATCTATCCCAATGAAGCGGGGCGGGGTGGGGGGGGGCAGCCGGGTCTGGGTCTCACGCAATTTTGAGGCGCATGTTGGTGGGCAGGGACTTGACTCTGGGTCCCGTGGTGTGCCCCAGACTCTGACAGGAGGAAGGTTTTCATATACATTTTACTAATTTTCTTTCATCTTTGACACTTCTATTATAGAGAAAGGGCAAATAGCAATATTAAATTATTTCCTCTAATTAATCCCCTTTTAATGTGCACGAATTTCATGCACCGGGCCACTAGTTTAGATATAAAAATAGCCCAGCACATACAACATAGCTGTTGTGTTGCACCTCCTAGGCACAGTTTGCAATGTTCCTGTCATGATGCTTATAGAACACTAGAGGCCCAGTGCACAAAATTCATGCATTCGGGGCAGGGGGGTGGTCCTCAGCCTGGCCTGTGCCCTTTCACAGTCTGGGAGCCCAGGGGGATGTTTGACTGCCACAGAGGCAGGACAGGCTCCCACCACCGCCACTGCGCTTGTCAGCCATGAGATTGGCTCAGGGCTTGTGGCTGAGTGGCACTCCCCCTGTGGGAGGGCACTGACCACCAGGGGGCAGCTCCTGCATTGAGCGTCTGCCCCCTGGTGGTCAGTGAGCATCATAGCGACCAATTCTGCTGTTCAGTTGATTTGCTTATTAGCCTTTTATTATATAGGATGTATAGTCATAAGGAAGAAAGCTGAAAATGTATAGACTATGGTAGTGCAAGAAACCATCAGTTTTAGGTCTTTTGAAGTTTCTTTATTTTTCTTTTTAAATAACTAGTGACTCAGTCCCTATTTTTAATTTTTAAAAATTTTATTTTTTAATTTTATATTTTCTTTTTAAAAATTATAGTTGACATATAATACTATATTAGTTTTTATTAATATACTAGAGGCCCAGTGCATGAAATTCGTGCAAGAGGGGGTGTGTCCCTCAGCCCAGCCTGCACCCTCTCCAATCTGGGACCCCTCGAGAGATGTCCGACTGCCCGTTTAAGCCCAATCCTGATCGGGCCTAAACGGGCAGTCAGACATCCCTCTCACAATCCAGGACTGCTGGCTCCCAACTGCTCGCCTGCCTGCCTTCCTGATTGCCCCTAACCGCTTCTGCCTGCCAGCCTGATCACCCCCGAATCACTCCCCTGCCAGCCTGATTGCCCCTAACTGCCCTCCCCTGCAGGCCTGGTCACCTCTAACTGCCCTCCTCTGCAGGCCTGGTCTCCCCCAACTGCTCTCCCCTGCAGGCCTGGGTCCCCCACAACTGCCCTTCCTTGCAGGCCCAGTCGCCCCCAACTTCCCTCCCTTGCAGGCCTGGTCACCCCTAACTGCCCTCCCCTGCTGGCTTGATTGCCCCCAACTGCCCTCCCTTGCAGGCCTGGTCCCTCCCAACTGCCCTCCCCTGCTGGCCATCTTATGGCGGCCATCTTGTGTCCACATGGGGGCAGCCATCTTTGACCACATGGGGGCAGCCATATTGTGTTGCAGTGACAGTCAATTTGCATATTCTTTTATTAGATAGGATTAGATAGGATTAGATAGGATAGAGGCCTGCTGCATGGGTGGGAACTGGCTGGTTTGCCCTGAAGGGTGTCCCGGATCAGGTTGTGGGTTCCCTTGGGGCATGGGGTGGCCTGGGTGAGGGGCCTGTGGTGGTTTGCAGGTCAGCCACGCCCCCCAGCGACCCAAGCAGAGGCCCTGGTATCTGGGATTTATTTATCTTCTATAATTGAAACTTTGTAGCCTTTAGCAGTAGCCAGGGCAGGCCAGGGCAATAGGAAAGCTTGGCTTCCTCCCTTGCCTGGGAAACCCAAGCCTCCTGCTCACTCAGTGGCTGCAGCCATCTTGGTTGGGTTAATTTGCATACTAGCTCCTGATTGGCTGGTGGGTGTGGCTTGTAGGTGTAGTGGAGGTTCGGTCAATTTGCATATTACTCTTTTATTAGATAGGATTTTTTATTGATTTCAGAAAGGAAGGGAGAGGGAGAGAGAGATAGAAACATCAATGATGAGAGAGAATCACCAATCGGTTGCCTCCTGCACACCCTCCACCGGGGACCAAGCCTGCAACCCAGGCATGTACCTGCAGAGGTGTTCTCTCTTTTCCGCGTCAACACGGAAAAGGAACGGGTCCAATTCTGAGTGGAAGAGCTGGGGATTAAGAAATAAAAGAAAGAAAGAGACAAGAGGCAGAAATAAAAGCAAAGCTGGGAGCCAGGTGGGAGAGGCAGGGACCCTGAGCCTACACAGCACATTTATTTTATACCCCCAAATACCAGGAAGTAACACCAAAACTTAGGATCAAAGGAGCTTATTTGCATTCTTGAGTAGGCCCTAGTATTCCTGGTGCTTGCCTGGATTTACATATCAAAGCCCATTCCTGGCACCTGGACAAAGGTAAAAAGTCAGTACTGATAATGCCCCCCACCTTCTTGGGGAGGGCGTAACCGAGACTTGGCTCTGCCAGTCGCCTTGGGCTCAGCTGACAACAATTTAAAGAAATGCCCATGTGCCTTCCCAGGTGGCCCTCTACATGTACCCCCAACCACAATCGAACCCAGGACCCCTCAGTCCGAAGGCCAACGCTCTATCCGAGGGGTGGGCAAACTTTTTGACTCAAGGGCCACAATGGGTTCTTAAACTGGACCGGAGGGCCGGAACAAAAGCATGGATGGAGTGTTTGTGTGAACTAATATAAATTCAAAGTAAAGGAGCGGAGGGGAGAGCAAGAGAACCCTCTGCTCTTTCAGCTCCTCGGGCCAGATAGAACAGCTGAACAGGCCGGATCCGGCCCATGGGCCGTAGTTTGCCCATGGCTGCTCTATCCACTGAGCCAAACCAGACAGGGCTACTACATTAGTTTTAAGTGTACAACATAGTGAATAGACATTTATATACCTTATGAAATAATCAGTGCGACAAGTCTGTACCCATGTGTTACTGTGCAAAGTTATGATGATATTATTGACTATACTGTCTGTGTTGTACAAATTCCTTTAGCTTTTAATCTAGTCGCACTGCTCTCTCAAATGTCTGCCACTAGCCTCAATTCTCTGTCACAGCTGCATCTCCTCAATCCCAATTAAGCAGGTCTCTGTCTCCATAATGAGGGAGGTATGGCTTGGTCCTGTACCTAGTCCCTGGCCAGATTCTCTTTTAATATGGGCCTTCTTTAGTTAAATTACTGTAATATTTCTCTCTTTTCCGCATCCAGCACGGAAAGAGAGATGATCCGATTCTTCGAGTAGAGGGGCTGGGGATTGAGGAAATATGAAAGAAAGAGACAAGACACAAAATGGAAGGAAAAAGCTGGGACCGGTGGGACCGCTGTCCTCTTCTGAGGGAGAAACAGTGACCCAGAGCCCATGCAGCGGGTTTATTTTATACCCCAAATACCAGGAAGTTTCACCAAAAGTCAAGACAAAGGAGATTATTTGCATTCTTGAGTAGGCCTGAGCATTCCTGGTGCTTGACTGGATTTACATATCAAAACCCACTACCTGACACCTAGGCTGAAATGAAGGTCAAGCTGATAACACCCTTGCCTTTTTGGCAAAGCATGTTCCCAGGGTGTGGCTTTGCCTGTCGCCTTGGGTTCAGCTGACAATTTAAAGAAATGCCCATGTGCCTTCCCAGGCGCTCTCTACAAATTACTAAATATTTTTTCAGTTAATATTGCAAAGAGGATTGAACAGGAGTCAAATCCTCAGACTTTCCTGAGACTGAAAAAAGTTCACAGAAATAGCTGTTAAGTCTTTTTAAATGTCTGATTATCACTCAAAGTTCACTAACAATTGTGTGTTAAGATTATAGAAATTTTTCTCTTATTTAAGCTTTCACCTGTTTGGTAATTTTTCAATGAGTACTAATTAATTTTATATTCAGAAAAATAAAGCTATTTCCAAAAATAATAAGTTTTTATAAACAAATCACATATTTGCTCAACTGGGAAAATGAACAGTTGGTACAGATGGCAATTATTTTCATACTTGCCAATGTTGAAAAAGAAAAGAATTTCACTGGCATGTAGCAGTCTTAAAATTACATTTTAACTTTAATAACTCTATTTTAAAAATAATGACTTCAAAATTCCAAATAAGCTTTGAAACTAAAAGAGGAAGGAACATGTTTTGAGTATGTTCAATTTCCTATTCTATTTCTGTAGCAGATTGAGTATTCCAGGGAGAAGGTTCTGAGATGAACATTAGCTTGCAGGTTTATTAGGGGTGCAGTTGGGATCACAAGTACCTATGGAAGACAAGGGACAAAAGCAAGATTTTGGAAAAGTCAAGCTGCAATGCAGTCTCAATAGAAGCTTCAGCCAACCCACTCCACTAATGATGGGATGACCTTTCAGAGCGGTTCTAAGAGGTGGGGAAGAAGGAGTGGAGAAGAGAGAAAGGAGGGAAGTGAAGAGGAAGAGGACGGGGCAGGGCCTTTGCAGGCCCACGTTGATGAAGCCAGCCCTGCCAAGGGGGCATGTCCTTGGTAAGGCTACTCTTCAGTTCGGGTGATAGCTGAAGGGAACTGTTAGCTTGAGAACTTCTTCCCAGCGGCTGAGTAATCAGGCCTATATTCCCGAAGGGAGATGTGGGCAGAACATTACAGTGTTCATCACAATTTGAAAATGACAAATGAGTTATGCTAAGTTTGTTTTGTAACACAGTCTGTGAAGCCGATACTATTGGTTGCCTGGCCAAGACCTGGGTTCTCTTGGAGGCCTAATTTGTTTGAAGCAGCGACATGCCCATGGCAGGTGAAATAACTTGAGTATCTAAAGCAATTACAAGAATCCTGTTCTCTGCTTCCTAGAGCCTCCACCTGCTCTCCCAACCTCTGTAGCAGTTAGATGTGGTCAAATAGCCTACTGATAATAAGATAGTGAGACCTAAGGAAATGTCTGCTATAGGAATGCTGGAAAATGTTTTGTTTTCCTTGTTAAAAGGAACAGATGAAGCTGATATCCTCTGACCTCCTCCTAATTCCCTCTTCCTATTACACACAGCTGTGGTGCTTGTAACCACAGAAGCTATTTTACAACTAAGTGGAAAAGGTCACGAGAATTATGAGTTTGTTCCGAGGTTCGTGAGCCACTGACTAAAGCCACAAACCCACATCTGGGTTTCTTGCTCTTAAAAAAAATAGCTCCTTATTATTTAAGTAGCTAAAATTGGGTATTTTGTCACTGGCTCTATACATCATAATCCAAATTGAGCCAAGAGGTTTAAGATAGGATGATGACTTTATTGAAAATATATAGTTGATACATGTAATGTATGTATGTATGTGTGTGTGTGTTTACCAAATTATGGCGTGTTTGCAATAAATTTGAAAACACCAAATACAGTATCTTCCTCCTGGAATTTCATACTGCATATTAGCATGAATGATATCAATGAATTGCATTAAGATATTCTGCCAGAAATGAACCTACTTCAATGAACCACAAAATACCTAATAAAACTTCACCCACTAATATGGAATGGATTGGGAAATGTTTTTTAGCCTGTGTTCTGATCTATGATTTGGTAACTTGTTCCCTATTTCTATGATTATTTTCTGCAGCGGTATTCCTAGGAGCATCCAGTTTAGGTTGAGTTAAGCAAAAACAGTGAAACCTGGTTGCCCCAGATTTCTCAAGCAAGCAAATCAGTTAACTCTGAAATATTGTCATGTTAAACTGTTTTAGGATGTGGTCAAAGCCCAAAAGGGGAACATGTGCAGCACATTTGCAGATCATGACTAACCTACAAGCTTTGCTGGTCACAATTAACATCCTGTGTCTCTCTCTACTAGTTATTTTTATCTGCCTGCAGTCCGCCTCCTTTTACTGCTGCGTGGGCTTGCTTATTGACAGTGCAGAAACAGATGTGAGGTGGAGGCATGCAGCTTCCCAGGATGAAGAAGGAGTTTGTCCTCTATTTTGACACAGGACGTAATGGTCGTGGCCACTTTAACAAGAGTCCTGCGTGTCATTTGCTCATGTAGTTTCTGAGCCTGGCATCTATATATAGCATTGTCAGAGCACAGCAGGTGCACTGCACAGCATTGCTGCTCTGAGTTGCTCTGAGTCCATATATTCTTCCACGTTCTTTGTGACTACGCCAGGGTTGGTTCTTCCTCTAACCCTGCCCATTGTACTAACTGTTGGGAACTTAGTCCAAGTTCCTACATTATCCTCTCCTCACAGAGGCACAGGTCAATTCTTGGCAGCGGGGCAGACAGAGAAGCCATGAGAAGTAGTGGGTGTATAAGAATGAGTCTTTATTGCAGAAACCAGTGGCCACATAGCCATCAGACAAGACAGTCTTTACAGCAGTCCCAATCAGACAGGTAGCCGGACACCGACTGGTTAACTGTGGAGAGTGGCTACAGTGTTTGGACAGGTTCAAGCCTTGGACTGATGAGAGGGCACAGTCTTCTCATGGCCACGTGCAAGTCCCAGCTTGGAGGGCAGAGCCCTCCCAGCACAATTACAGCCAACAGCTTGAACCTATGGTCCAAACACGTGGCCCCACGTGCCTGAGTGATGTGCTCTTGAAAGAGATCAGGTGCATGTAATTGAGTAGGATCAAAACTTATGAGAATGTTGTAAACATCTTGACCACGCCCTTACTTTGCCTCATGGCATCTGGCTATAAAATAAAGACACGGCTTGTAGTCCGTGGTGCTGTCTCTCCACAGAGAAGCAGCGTCCCACTCAGACCCAGCTTTAATTCTCTTGTATGTCTTTTCTCAACCCTTCACCGCCCCCTCTTAGGGTCACTGATCCTGGCTGAGCTGGCGTGGCACATAAGGCGCCCCGGGACTGAGTATGCCATGGCCGTGCCGGCTCTCCACAGTTAACATGTACATCTTTCCCATAAAGCAGTAGCAATCTCTGTACCCACAGCTATTATCTTAGCAGCTGCGTGCTGCCCCAGACTCACCGCCTTACATTATAGCGACACCTGAGCTCTCCCTTAGAGCTACAGCCTCAGTAACCTCTCTGACTCAGCAGGCTCTCCTGTCTCCCCTACCAGAACACTGGCTGGTTAACATGGTAGCTATATCTGAGCTCTCTGTGAGCTCTTAGCCTTACATTGTAGCAGTATCAGCTCTCAGCTCCATCTGAGTTCTCCTCTCTCCTGCAGACATTGGAGCTATATTCTCTGTGCCTATCACCTCTGCTTCTCTAGCCTCTGCTCAGCTGCTCTCTCTCTCTGACTTCTTCTCACACATCCCTTCTGGTCAGCAACCTGTATATTACTCCAGAGACAAAGAAGACTGGTTGCCAACAGTGACATCAATCACATTTTGGCTACAGAAGGGCACAGTGTACCATGTGTCCTTGCACCCTCTTGGTATCCTGGCCTGATTATGATACTTGGGCTCAGAGTCCTTGAACATCCCATTTAGGCTCATGCCAGAATGTCCTTGAACATCCCAGTGTTTAAATAACAAGGCCTCTGTGCTCTCATTGGTGTGGTTCCCACAAGCATGATCTACAAAGAGGGGGTTTGGTACATTCCATCCAAAGTCATTCTAGTGTGAATGACTGGATATTAGTCTTGCTTCTGTATATACTAGAGGCCTGGTGCACAAAATTCATGCACGGGAAGGGGGGGGGGCCCTCAGCCCAGCCTGTACCCTCTCCATCCGGGATCCCTCGGGGGTTGTCCGACTGCCGGTTTAGGCCCGATCCCCAGGACATCTCTCTCATAATCTGGGACCACTGGCTCCTAACTGCTCACCTGCCTGCCTGCCTGATCGCCCCTAATTACCCCCCCTGCTGGCCTGGTCACCCCCAACTGCCACCCCTGCCAACCTAGTTGCCCCAACTGCCACCCCCCACCGGCCTGGTCACCCCTTACTGCCCACCTGCCAGCCTGGTCACCCCCAAATGCCCCCCCTCCGCCGGCCTGGTTGTCCCTAAATGCCCCTCCCTTCCCACCCCCCTGCCGGCCTGGTCGCTCCACGCAGCCTGCTGCTCGGTTGTTCAGTCATCCCTCACTAACCCCCTACTGGCCTAGTCACCCCATGCAGCCTGTTCAGTCGTTCGTTCGGTTGCAATGGTCACTTAGGCTTTTATATATATAGACCCTGCTTCAAAAATAATCCATTTTTCAATTGTTATTTATTCAGTCATTCATTTTTTGAAGTATGACTCAGAATGTCGCAGAGAGATGTCAAACTAAAACTTTCTGAAAAGGAGCTTTTTTTTAAAATTTTTTTTATTAAGGTACCATATGTGTACATATCTTACCATTGCCCCCCCACCCCACTCCCATACATGCCCTCACCCCCCAATGTTTTGCATCCGTTGGTTACTCTTATATGCATGCATATAAGGCCTTCAGTTGATCTCTTATTTCCCCCACCTCTCCCTAACCTTCCCGCTGTAGTTTGACAGTCTGTTTGATGCTTTACTGCCTCTGTATCTATCTTTTTGTTCATCAGTTTATACTGTTTTTTATTATCCACAAATGAGTGAGATCATGTGGTATTTTTCTTTCATTGACTGGCTTATTTCACTCAGCATAATGTTCTCTAATTCCATCCAGGTGCCAACAAATGGTAATAATTCCTTCTTTTTTATGGCAGCATAGTATTCCATTGTGTAGATGTACCATAGTTTTCTGATCCAGTCATCTGCTGATGGGCACCTAGGCTGTTTCCAAATCTTAGCTATTGCAAATTGTGCTGCTATGAACATAGGGGTGCATATATCCTTTCTGATTGGTGTTTCATGTTTCTTAGGATATATTCCTAGGAGTGGGATTACTGGGTCAAATGGGAGTTCCATTTTCAGTTTTTTGAGGAAACTCCATACTGTTCTCCACAGTGGCTGCACCAGTCTGCATTCCCACCAGCAGTGCACGAGGGTACCTTTTTCTCTGCATCCTCATCAACACTTGTCGTTTGTTGATTTGTTGATGATAGCCATTCTGACAGGTGTGAGATGGTATCGCATTGTTGTTTTGATTTGCATCTCTCGGATAATTAGTGACTTTGAGCATGTTTTCATGTGTCTCTTGGCCTTCCTTCTGTCTTCTTTCGAAAAGATTCTATTTGGGACCATTGCCCATTTTTTTATTGGATCATTTATCATAGTACTTCCAGTACTATGTCAAACAGGAGTGGTGAGAGTGGGCATCCCTGTCTTGTTCCTGTTCTTAGGGGAAATGGTTTTAGTTTTTGCCCGTTGAGTATGATGTTAGCTGTGGGTTTATCATATATAACTTTTATTATATTGAGGTATGATCCTTCTATTCCCACCTTGTTGAGAGTTTTTATCAAGAAAGGGTGTTGGATTTTGTCAAATGCTTTTTCTGCATCAATTGATATGACTATGTGATTTTTACCTCTCAATTTGTTTATGTGATGTATCACATTTATTGATTTGCGGATATTGTACCATCCTTGCATTCCTGGGATAAACCCTACTTGGTCATGGTGTATGATCTTTCTGATGTACTGCTGGATCCTATTTGCTAGAATTTTGTTGAGGATTTTGGCATCTACATTCATGAGGGATATTGGCCAGTAATTCTCCTTCATTGTGCTGTCTTTATCTGGTTTTAGTATTAGGGTGATGCTGGCTTCATAGAAGGAGCTTGGAAGTGTTCCTTCCTCTTGAATTTTCTGGAATAGTCTGAGGAGGATAGGTTTTAGTTCTTCCTTGAATGTTTGGTAAAACTCTCCTGTGAAGCTGTCTGGCCCTGGGCTTTTGTTTGCTGGAAGCTCTTTGATGACTGCTTCAATTTCTTCCATAGTTACTGGCATATTGAGCTGTTTAGATTCTTCCTGATTGAGTTTTGGAAGGTTATATTTTTCTAGGAATATGTCCATTTCCTCCAGGTTGTCCAGTTTGTTGGAATAGAGGTGTTCGTAGTATTTTTTAACAATCCTTTGTATTTCGGCGGGATCTGTTGTTATTTCACTTCTTTCATTTCTGATTTTGTTTATTTGGGTGCTCTCTCTTTGCTTCTTGGTGAGCCTGGCTAGAGGTTCATCAATCTTGTTTATCCTTTCAAAGAACCAGCTCTTGGTTTTGTTGATCTTTTGTATTGTTTCTTTGGTCTCTATGTCGTTTATCTCTGCTCTGATCTTTATTATTTCCTTCCTTCTGCTTACATTGGGCTTTTCTTGTTGCTCTTTTTCTAACTCTTTGAGTTGTAGGGTTAGGTAATTTATTACCATTGTTTCTTGTTTTTTGCAGTATGCTTGTAAAGCTATGAACTTCCCTCTCAAGACTGCTTTTGCTGTGTCCCATAGATTTTGGATTGTAGTGTTTTCATTGTCATTTGTTGCCATGATGTTTTTCATTGAAATGGAGCTTTTGATTCCTTCTTTATCTCTCACATTTTAGTAAGAGTGTTATCATTACTCATAAACCTAATTCAGTCCAGAAACCTAGAACTCATCATCCTTGCTGCCTTGGTGTATCTCTCACCCTCATATCCAATATATTTTTCATGCCCCGACTTCAGAAGACATGTTAATTAATTCACACTATCTCTCTGCTGACCCCATGTAGGCCAAGCATCATGATCTCTTTTTTTTTTTTTTACAAGCAATCGGAAAGATTATTTATTTATTTATTTATTTATTTATTTTTAATAACTCTTTATTCAGATTATTACAATTATTTCTGCTTTTTCCCCCCATAGTTCCCCTTCAGCCGGTTCCCACCCCACCTTCTGCCCTTACCTCCGCCCCACTGTCCTCATCCATAGGTGTATGATTTTTGTCCAGTCTCTTCCTGAACCCCCACATACCCCTTTCCCCCTGAGAATTATCAGTCCACTCCCTTTCTATGCCCCTGATTCTATTATATTCACCAGATTATTCTGTTCCTCGGGTTTTTAATTCACTTGATTTTTAGGTTCGCTTGTTGATAGATATGTATTTGTTGTTCATAATTTTTATCTTTACCTTTTTCTTCTTCCTCTTCTTTAAGAATACCTTTCAGCTTTTCATATAATACTGGTTTGGTGGTGATGAACTCCTTTAGCTTTTTCTTATCTGTGAAGCTCTTTATCTGCCCTTCAGTTCTGAATGATAGCTTTGCTGGGTAGAGTAATCTTGGTTGTAGGTTCTTGCTATTCATCACTTTGAAAATTTTTTGCCACTCCCGTCTGGCCTGTATAGTTTCTGTTGAGAAATCAGCTGACAATTGTATGGGTGCTCCCTTATAGGTAATTAACCATTTTTCTCTTGCTGCTTTTAATATTCTCTCTTTGTCTTTTGCTCTTGGCATTTTAATTATGATGTGTCTTGGTGTGGTCCTCTTTGGATTCCTTTTGTTTGGGGTTCTGTGTGCTTCCTGGACTTGTAAGTCTATTTCTTTCACCAGGTGGGGGAAGTTTTCAGTCATTATTTCTTCAAATAGGTTTTCAGTATCTTGCTCTCTGTCTTCTTCTGGCACCCCCATAATTCTGATGTTGGTACGCTTGAAGTTGTCCCAGAGGCTTCTTACACTATCTTCAACTTTTTGGATTCTTTTTTCTTTTTGCTTTTTCGGTTGAGTGTTTTTTGCTTCTTTGTATTTCAACTCTTTGACTTGATTCTTGTGTTCCACTAGTCTGTTGTTGGGTCTCTGTATAATATTTTTTATTTCAGTCAGTGTATGTTTAATTTCTAGTTGGTCCTTTTTCAAATCTTCAAGGGTCTCGTTATATTTATCAGCCTTTTCTAGGATATTCTTGAAAAGCCTTATAACCGTGGTTTTGAATTCTATATCCAGTCATTTGTTTTCCTCCATTTCTTTCATTTGTGATCTGTTTCTTTGTCGCCCCATTTTCACTGCTTTCCTGAGTTGGTAAGGTAGCTTTGTGTGCTAGGTTTCCTATATGGCCCAGTGGGTCAGCCTCCCCAGTTAACCTGAGGTGGATACTCTTGGTGCACCCCTTTGTGGACTGTGTGTACAGCCTTGTTGTAGTTAAGTCTTGATTGTTGTTGGTATCACTGGGAGGAATTGACCTCCAGGCCAGTTGGCTGTGAGGATCAGCTGTGTCTCTGCTGGGAGAAGTTTGGTGCTGGAGACAGCCTTATAGGATTAGACTTGCCAAATTGCAAAAGCCTATGTGCTCAGCTTGGATGGGGTGGAGTCTCAGGGTGGAGCAGACAGTCTTGGCTTCCCGTCAGCCTTGTCCTTGCGCGCGTGTGCCTCCAGACCTCTGCCTTCCCCGGCTCCTGAGTCTCCACCCGAGAGTCCTGATTCCCCCTGTAACAGCGTGTGTCCCCAGGGGCTCGCCTGGAATTGGGGTTCAGTGCAGTCAGAACTGGGGTTCAGTGCAGTCAGGAGCTTCTGACTCCCTTCTGCTAGGGAAAGCCTGTGGCAACCTCCGCAGTCTTCGTGCACACTGGCGTGCATGCTTCCAGAACCCTGCCTACCGGGGTCCCCCCGGGTCTCTCCCGGGTCTCTGAGTCTCTGGGTGCCTTTCTCTCCACCCTACAATCCAGACCCCCCCTGTATGAACCTGGGTCCACTGGGTTTCTCCCGGAACTGGGGTTCAGTGCAGTCTGAACTGGGGTTCAGTGCAGTCTGAACTGGAGTTCAGTGCACTAGGGGGCTTCCTTCCCCCTCCCTCCAGAGAAAGTTAGCCAGGCTCTCAGCCACCTTTCCTCTCTGTGCACACAAAGACCCTTTGCCATACCTCCAATTCTGTGTGAGCTTTTCTCTTTCCTTCTAGTTGTAGAATTTCCACTCAGCCAGCTTTCCTGTGGTTCTGGATGGTGTCCATTCTGTCTTTTAGTTGTAGTTTTGAAATTGTTGTGCGAGGCAGCAGTTTAGGTGCTTACCTATGCCGCCATCTTGGTTTCTCCAGCTGCATCATGATCTCTTGCCCAGACCACTGCAAAGAGCTTCCCTATTCTTACACTGATGACTTTTATGATCTCTTCCCCACATAACATCCAAAATAGTATTTTCAAAACTAAATTATACCAAGTCACTTCTTTGCTTAATGGGTACTCTCAATGGTTTAACATTGCGTTAAAATTGCAACTCCTTACTATGCTCTTAGGCCCCACACGGTCTGGTCACTGCACAGTTTTCCAATTTCAACATGTAACTCTTTCCTTTAGCTCTATAGTCTGGAGCAGGACAAACAAGAGCCCATGGACCAAATCCACCCCATCACCAGGTTTTGCAAGCAAAGTTCCATTGGAACACAGCCACAGTCATTCATTTATGTACATCAATGGTCGCTTTTGTGCTGCAATAGCACAGCTGAGTGTTTCAACAGAGAACATGTGGCCCCCAAAGCCAAAAATATTTACTACCAGGCCCTGTAGGGAACATTTTGCTCATCACTCCTTTAAGTCTCAAAGCCTCCTTTTCTCCCTTGATCGAGAAAGGCTCTTCATCACCTCTAGTCTTTGCACTTGCCCTCCTCTCTCTTTGGAGAGGGTAAAATATTTCTTCATGAAGCTTCTATCTTCTCAATAACTCTGCTAAAACTTAAATATTCAGAACAGACTTCCTTTATAAATAACTAAAGTAGGGTACCCATCTCCCCAGGTACACTCCAGTCTATCATATCCTGTTTCCTGTATAACACATCAAAGTGGAAATGATTTTGCTTTTTTTTTTTTTTTTTTTTTATTATGGCCTACTTTCTTACACAAGACTCTAAGCTCCAAGAAGTCAATCCCAGTGTCTATCTTCTTCATCGCTGCCTCCCCTATACCTAGAAAGTGACTGTAGATAGTACGTGTTCAGCAAATATTTATTGATTTAATGAAATAACTGTTGTAGTTGTGACCAATTTTCCAAAATGGCATCCAATCATTTAGCTTCACATCCAATATAAATTTCCTGTAGGAAAAACAGTGCTCTTTCTCTCCCTTCAAAATAGCCTAGAATATATGAGAGGATAACAATAAACATTGTTATTGCAGCTTCTAGATGTAGTCAAGTTACTTTTTGTATTCATTTATTTGTGCATTTACTCATCCAACAAGCATTTATTAACAGCCATCTGTGGGAAACATGGGGCAAGACATAATAAGCTTGTCTATTGGGCATAAGTGTAACTATCATTGTCTAAATATCACTAAGAGATTTCAAAAGTCAAAGATTTTGACAGATTTTCCCAATTCACTACCATATTCATCCTAGTTATGCAGAAACTCTATTTCAAAGACTCAGCAAGAATTTTGCTGTGAACCCCAGGACTAGAACAGTCAGCATTGGTCACGTGAGCCCCAGTGGGAACTGCTCTGTAGAACTAAGCATGTTTAGATAGATGTGGCTGAAGCACTCTGTAAGCAAGGTTTTCCTCTAGGCTTGGGAGTCTGGTCAGCAATGGAGAGAGAGGAGCAGTTTGTGATGGAGAACTTTTTTTGGAGCTCAGTGATATTGGGCTTGCATGTGGTTCTCCTTTGGACAGTGTGGTCACGGTATTTGTGGAGTTAGACAAAATGCCATCTGACAGCTAAGGATAGGAGAGAAAAGACCAAAGGCACAATTTTTCCATCTTGCACTTATGACAATTTCTCCATCAACCACTGCAAATCATTTAATCGTTCCTCTTTGGCCAGGGTCATAGCTTATAGGATCTTACCTTAGTTATCTTACCTTACTTAACTGCATTGAATAGCAAGTACACTTTGAGAGAAGGGGTTTTCTCTGTGATTTCATATGCAATAAATGCACCAAAAAATGTTTGCATGTTTTTTTTACCAGACTAAGGTTAGTGCTCCATGCTGCTAAATCCACAACTGGATAATATAATCAGTTTCTGAAACTTTTTGTCCACTGTATGCATAACTAAATTGTCAATTGCAGCATTGAAAGGTAGACCTACAAGGCTTTTGATTTTGCAAGATAAAGCTGCTTGATAATTGCCATCTTGTTTGGAAATGGCAACTGATGGGTTTCAGGGTGATTAGCAAGCTGTAATCTCATTAACCTGCCCTTAAGTCAGTTTTACTACAAGCTGCAGGTTGGATTTCCTGTGGGAAACCACCACTCTGCCCCCACCCCACCTCCTTCCACCACTGAGTCGTAACTAGCATGGTTTCCAAGGAAACTCTGCAGGGTTAGCAAATAATGATAATAAAAGTGATTATTTTTAAAGCATCTACATTTCCAGACAAAAAGGGGAGGAAAGGGGAAAAGTGTGTAAGGTTTATGGATTCAGTTGATATTTGTTTAGTCTTATTGAGGTGCTTTGTATACATTGGTACCAGCCCTTCGACTTTGGCCTGTTCTTACTATGGAGAGAATTACATTTCTAAAAAGGCTCTTTTGCTTGTATTTATTTTTATACTTTAAAGCCTCCCCTTGCTAACTGATCCTAGTAAATATTCACACATATTGTGTCTATTTGCCTGCACCCTTCTTAGATCAGTGAAGAAGATTTGGTATTCAAAATATCAAAACTAATTAGTAATAATGAATGATTTATACAAAAGGCTCAATATTACCCTGTTATTAATAAAAACAAAATTGTTTGGGTGGAAGAGATCACAGCACAGGGAAATCATGTGGCTCAGAAATCCAGGTTCTCATTTGATACCAAAAAGCTGCCAGATTGAAGCACCTAAAACCATCCATTTAGCCAGCTTTCCAGAGGTTCTGGATTATGGTTGTTCTGTATTTTAGTTGTAATTTTGATGTGGTTGTGGGAGGCGGCAAGTACAAGCGTTTACCTATGCCGCCATCTTGATTTCTCCTCCTCAAGGAATCTTTGATTTCTTCCTTGATCTCATTGTTAATTCACATTGTTTGGTAACATGTTATTTAGCTTCCAGGTATTTGTGTGTTTTTCAGTGTGTTTTTTTTCTTGTAATTGATTTCTAGTTTTCAGTTTGGGGATTTTCTCTTACCTATCTTCAGGCATATGAATTCTTTCTTCAGTTATGTCAAGAATTTTCATCTCTCAGTTTATATCATCCATCTTTTCTAGCATGTTGTCTACATTTCCTATTAGAGTTCTTAACATATTCATCATAGTTATTTTATAATTTTCTATCTGATGATTATAACATCTGTGTCATATTTGAGTCTGATCCCAGTAATCTTTGTTTCATACTGTTTATTTCTTGCGTTTTGGCATGCCTCGTTGAAAGCCAGAGATGTTGTTTTGGGAAGTAGGAACTTAACTAACTAGGCCACTAAGTGTAAGGATTCATGTTAATCTGTCTGGGAGTTGAGTATCATTTAATATTTGCTATAGATATCAGTGACAGAGGCTTAAAGTTTCTCTAGTGACTTCATTTTTCATCTCACATCTTTACTCCAGACTTTCCTAAGTATTCCTCTTCTGACAGATTAAGCCTCTCAGTTGTAATCCACTGCTATTATACTGGAACTTTGTGGTGCTAAGGTGTGGTGGGGGTTTGAAACATTCTATAATCCAGTTACACGTCAGCCTTTTAGTGGGTTTCTGGCCTGTGACCTTCACAAATGATTTTTCTTGTATCACTTCCTTCCAACCCACTTAGATGAGGCAGGAGGGCTAGATGGGGCTGGAATGAGAGGAATGCCTTTTTGCCACAGTTCTGGAACAATGCTTTGATAAAGTCTTTTCCCATGAAAAGTGGGCCTTTGTTATGAGGGAGGCTCCAAACATGCATTTCACAATAATTACTGCTCCTCTCCATCTGCCAGAACCAAAAAGACTATATCTGTGTCAGATGTTTACCATGAGAAGTTGGGTTTCTTGGAGGTAAAGTTCATAAAATGTGGGTGTCCCCTAAAACTTAGTTTCCCAGGGGTTACTCACTCTCATACTGGTCCGTAGCCAGCCTACAGCAATTTATCAAAATAAACATCAGTATTTCTATGAGTTTATGCCTTCAGTGGTCTCTGGTCTAGGTAAGTAAGATCACTGTGATGGATCTACCTGTCTCTCCAGATTTCAGGGCAATGTTTTGTACCAGAAACTCAGTTCTCTGGTGGGTCCAAAAAAGGTGTTGATTTTCAATTTTTCCAACTTTCTTTTGTGAGCTTAAAGTGATGACCTCCAAACTCTAAATATTGAGATTAAGCCTGCATTTAACTTTCATTGGCTGTCTTTTGCAGATGGTATTTCATACTTAAATATTAAAAATGTGCGTGCTTTTCTTCTTGACAGTACATCAACTGCTATTGATGTACATTTTTATCACCAGCAAAAAAAGGCCACATAACTGTTTTTATCTTATGCTACATGTTTTGAATCTATGGTGCTTCCTTTAATTTTGCTGAAAATGCCTGGCTTTATATCTTAAATGTACAAATGAACATAAATTACCTCAAATAGCCCTTTTAAATGTATGTATGTATGATTTCCTTATGTTAAATTTTTAACCTTTTTATTGTGAAATGCATATTCAAAAGAGTATACAAAACACACATGTACAATTTAGAAAATGATTATAAAATGATTACATCTGTAGCCAACTAGATTAAGAAATATAATATTGCTACTTAAAAGCCTCCAATATAATGCTAAATGGTAATAGAAATAATGAGTACACTGGCTTTGTTTATAACCTTATTGAGATAGCGTTTCTCCATTCAAAAAAGTGATTACTTCAAGTACCAAAGTATATATATTTTTTTATCATGTTAAGGAAGTATCTCTATTACTATACTATTGAGTGTTTTATCAGAAATTGATAGTGTGTGTGTGCGTTTTCAGGATTTTTCAACATATATGGTGATACTCAAATGATTTTCCCCTTTGATCTATCAATATGGTGAATTAAATTAACAAATTTTCTAGTATTGAATGATCCTTGTACTCTGGGGTTAAGTCATACTTGGCCATGAAGTATTTTTGTAATGTGCTGATGAATTCAATTAGTTGTATCCTTTAAAGAGGTAATGAAGATTAAATGCATAGGTCCTAATTCAATATGACTAGTGTCTTTATAATAAGAGATTAGGAAACAGGTATACACAGAAGGAAGGCCATGTAAATACACTGGGAAAAGACAGATATCTACAATCTAAAGAGAGGCCTCAGAAGAAATCAACTCTGCCAACAACATCTTGACTTGTGCTCCAGACCCTGAGGAAATAAACTTCTGTTGTTTAAATCACCCAGTCTGTTATGCTTTGTTATGGCAGCCCTGGCAAACTAATACAATACGTGGCAGTATTTATTTCAGTGTTTATAAACAAGATCAGAAAAACCACTATGATATGTGTGATGCACAGGATTCTGAAGGCAAAGATTTCAGGCAACTGTTAACAGAATTGGGAAGTGTATAGTTTTACTGAGAAGTCCATTTGCCTGGGCCATATAATGGGCTAAGAGTTGCTCATTGTTGATCTATTGACCATTCTCTTTCAATTCTTCAAAGAAATATTTTTCAACAGCTTTTTTTAGCCAAAAAAAGATGACTAATGGTTACCTGTTTTTATGAAAATAAAATGAGTCCCAGATAATTCATTTTTTCTATTATCAAACCTCTTAGCCAAATCTTAAATGGTTTCCTATTTGCATTTGTTTTGTTTTATGCCATTATATATGCATAGTGCACTCTTGAAGTTATGTATTAAAGGTTCAGCCTTGAAAAATTATCTGCAAACATAGCTAAATTAATGAATGACTATTCTAAATTAAGACATGCATACACCTTTTCTAGTCTCACCCTTTGCCATGGTGTCTTTTTTTTTTTTTTTTCATTAATGAAGAAAAAAATAGCAAGTCAACCCTTAGTTTAAAAACTCAGCAACTTCCCCTTGTTAAGAAAATGTATATATTTGCAGCAAAATACTTTTTTAAAACAAGTCGTATGTAAGTCTTTTGAATTGATTATTTTTACCCCTTGTTGAACATACAAAGGCCGATTTTGAGGCCAAGTGTCTTGTTACTACATATTCAGGAAGCTTAGTAACCATTAGAGCCTGCACTTGGGAATTTTGTTCCTGGAGATGTGGTGTCAACCTTCCCCATATCTATAATAATATCGTAATATGCTAATTAGACTGGACACCCTTCCGAACATCCTTCCAGACGACCTTCTGGACAAAGCTGGGGCTGCGAGGGCCGAGCCCCTTGCATGAATTTCATGCATTGGGCCTCTAGTCTGTATATATCTTGCATTCAAGGATATCAACTACATTATAACTTACCTTCACTTCTGATATTACTAGTATAAAGTTAGTAAACAAAAATAAGTGACCAAATCACTAATGTCTATATTGTCATCCAGACACATGGTAAAGAATCAAATTCACCTTTATCTCTCAGCTACTTGTTCAAATCAGCCTCATATAAACACAATGCTTCCTCAGATTTTCTCCTGTTATATGAATTCTACCTTGTAAAGTAACCCTGAAATTAAACTTAAGGAAAGAATCAGGCAAGTTTATTCTATTGTTTAATTGTGTGTTTAATGGTACTACTCCTTACCAAGATTTCTTTTTTTTTTTTTTTTTGGTTCCCCCAAATAGAAATTTTACTAATGAACAAATGATTAATTCATGAACATTCTAAATTTTCACACTTCTAAAGGATTCCAGTTCATTTTTTTTACATGTTGAGTCACCTACTGGCACTTATTGGTTCTAAAGAAATGGCTAATGGGGAGGGAGTACTGAGGAAGCCCAATAATTCAGCATTGGCATGTCTAATAGGGAACTAAAGAAGAACTGAGGTTGTGTACACTTGGTGGAAGCTCTGAGAGTTGGGGAGGGAGAAGCTTGAAAGGGTTGAGCATGGGAAAAGAGGACTGAAGAGAGCAGACATGTTCTGAATGAAGAATATGGAGGGGAGAGTGATTATAAAAGGTTTTTAAAGGTGCTTGTTTTGCTTTAAAATACACCTTTCTCTCACATGGTCTATTGAGAGACTGATGAAATTATTAACTCTTCTAAATTACTTTTAACTGCCAGAACCAGACAATGTGGGTTTTGAATTGGATTGATATATACCAGAATGATTTTTAAATGTCACTTAGGAAGGGATCACTCCATGCAAATATTGCTCAAGGCTTTTTCACACAAGAATCACAACAAAGAAGAATGGGAAATGACAAAGAACAAACTCTTCCCAAGAATATGACTTGGTGATGGCCTGATTCTTCACCAGTTGGTTTCCCTTTGACTACACCAAACTTCCAAACTCCTTACTGCTCCACTCATTGGTGCCTTCAGGTTCTTTTTCTGAAAAGTCTTGCCAGAGAACCTCAGTAAGAGCTAGCTCATCACAAGTAGGCCCTTCATAAATGCTTCTTAAAAAATCATTTAATTTAAATTTATATCCATCTGCCTTTTGCTATCATGCTCACCGTAATTATTTTCTTTTGTTTTATATCAGTTTCTTGGTAAGATTCTTCATGAATATTTTCATCTGTCACCATCGTGATAAAAGCCATACCTGCTAGCTAAATTAGACATGGAGTACCTTAAGCAGAGAAATGTTTCCCCTCCTGCTCATAGTGATGAGTTGTTTCCTAGAAGCCTGTCCAAAACTGATTGTGAACAAGGCTTCATGAGACATTTCCCAAACTTCATTCAAGCTGTACCGTTCTCTGGGGCAAGGGCAGGATCTCAGCCTAGCACATGCGTGGACAGGCCACTCTGCTCCATTTCCTCAGGGGCAGCTGTGCTATTGGGCCAGCTGGCTCTCAGCTGCATGGGACAGCTCCCAGGAAGTGGGCATGGGAGGATGCACCTCAAACCACACTGGTATGTGAAGCAGAGGCTGTCTGTGCCTACTTGCCTGAGTGGCTTGTCTGGATGCCGTGTTATAGTTAAGCGCGGGATAATTTGTGGTTGTGTCTATATTTACCCTCCCCTTGTCAGTCCAATCTTGAACCCACTACATTCTCCACTCAGTTGCTTTTAACTTTACTCTCTGATGCCATTTCCTTCACAGATGGGAAATGATAGAGCACTTCAGGTAATTGTACTATTTTGAGAAGGAATTACATTATCTCAGTATAATGGTCCTGCAATGGGGTCAAAGGGCTAGCCCCTGAGCGGGTTCTTGCTTTTCCCCAGGTGTACCTCACCTCTGTTAATGAGCCTGGACAGATGAAAGAGAATGGGCTGATTGCTGCTCCTGCCTTATACTGATAAAGTGGGCTATTCCTTCATTGCCATATTATCTTTTCTTTCAACAATTATTCTCTGAGGACCCACAGCCACCATGTATTTTGCTAAATATTAGGTATACAAAGATGAGAAGGTTACTGCTGCCTTTATAATCTACCAGAAACCAGACATAAAAATAACCAGTCACAATGAAAAAAGTCTAGGAAAAGACATATGTAAGATGTCAGGCTTAATCCTGGTGACAAGAAGACATCACTAAGAAATTGGCATTTAAGAAAGGACTTAAAAATGAATAGATGGAGAAGGTAGGAAAGGATTTTCTAAACTAATGAAACTGCATAAGTTAAAGCAAACAGGCATCAAAGAGCATGACATCTGAATGCTATAAATATGGCTGCTAAATCAATTGGATTAACTACTTTTATTATCATTAGTAAATAATGATAATGTCATTGAATTGTCAGCCTCTGATATAGGAGTGTCTCTAACTCAAAATATGGTGTTTTTTCTCCCATAAATTATAACATGGAACAGAGGCAGCATTAGAATGTCAGAATTCTATTTCACAAGTACTAGTCCTTGATTTAAACTATAAATCACTCCTTGGGAAGAAAACTCAGAGGAAAGGGTAGTATGTGTCCTTTGTACACTATCCAATACTTTGTGAAGCAAATGGATAATGAAGACCAAGAAAGATAAACCTGAAATGACAATTTCCTCTAGGATATGTTAAGTGGTTGGATAGAAAGATCCACCCGGGGCTGAGGACCTACAAGGTGCTTTAATAAGAGATGCAAATCTGAATGTGATGGAAACCATTTAAATGTGATATACCCTCTGATTAAATGTGAACAACATTTTTTTTAAATACTGTGCCAGCCATTATTTAGCCAAAATTTGCATCCTTTGTATTATTAGACCTTCTTAGACTTTTCTTTGCTCCCAATCTTGCACTATATGTGTACTCCACTCTTGACTTGGGTTCTGACTCTTGCTCTAAATGCTATACATGCCCTTGACCTCAATGAAAAATCTCTCAAAAGCAAGGGTTAGGTTAAGTTAGCAGGTTTTCCAGCTCTTGATCGACATATGGCCCAGATCTCCAATCCTAGCACCAGCCCTCCATGGCCAGACCCCACAAAGAACAAGTGGACAAAGCTCCATGCCAACAAAGACTGACAACTCCCAAAATATCCTGGGTGCTTGTCAAATGTGCAAAAGCATAACCTATCATCTTGCTGGCAGAAGAGTAAGATGAATGAGAGCTCAGAGGACCAACAAAAATTAGGACTTGTCAGGACTAAAGAACACTTAGACATCATGGAGCCTTGTGCCAAAATTGATGCCAATAGGGAATGCTGAAGTCCCACCCCAGATGTCTTAGTTGGCATCAGACAGCTTCAGAAAGAGCCAGAAATTTAAATTCTTCCAGAATTCTGGGCCGGAAATACTTAATTCTAGGGAGGAAGTGCAATAGGGAGAAGGGGCTCTCAGAGCAGGACTAACTTTGGATTCTGATTTATGGGCACAACTGCCAAGTGTGAGCATGTTGACAGTAGATCATCCTTCTTATATTTGCTAACACAACTTTGAAGCCTCATACCCAGTTCAGGGCTCTTGCCCAGGGCTCATCATGGAAGACACAAAATAATAATTATGGAGACTGATTGCAGAGGAATCAGTCAGTGAGTGTGACATCTGAGAGGATTATGCTTGGGGCAGATGAACTGTGAAAAAATAGAATATTAAAAACTAACAGTTGTCAGAATTCTTTTCCCCAAACCCCACATGCTCCTGTTTAGTTTCATAATAAATATCAATTATCCAGTAGGAGAGGAGAGAGTCAACATCCATCACCAGACATCTGGCTTTGGAAAGGCTTTGCTGAGGAGAACACAGCCTGTGAAATTGAATCTGTGCAGCCTCCATTCTCTGGTGGTCTCATGCAGTCTTGCATCCAGAGAAAAAAATCACTTTGCTATTTTATTTTATGGCTACATTTACAGTATTGTATAAAATTTTTTGGCTTCATATCTTTCAGGATTTCCCTCTTCTATAACCAGTGATTCCACTGAAATGTGAAATAAACATAAAATTAGCAAAGGCCAAGTCTCATCTCATCCCTTGGATTTCATTTGAAGTTGGAGAAGTGGGACAACATGGTACAAAGTACAATGCAGAGGAGCAGAGACACCTGGGTGTACTCCCAGCTCTGTGCCCACAAAGTCGCTCATTTGTGACCTGAGGTAGGCCATGGCAATTGTCTCAGGTTTAGATTGAATTTTCCTTTCTTTTCTTTTTTTTTTTTTTTTTAATATATTTTATTGCTTTTTTACAGAGAGGAAGGGAGAGGGATAGAGAGTTAGAAACATCGATGAGAGAGAAACATCGATCAGCTGCCTCCTGCACACCTCCTACCGGGGATGTGCCCGCAACCAAGGTACATGCCCTTGACCGGAATCTAACCTGGGACCCTTCAGTCCACAAGCCGACGCTCTATCCACTGAGCCAAACCGATCAGGGCTGAATTTTCCTTTCAATGAAGGGTTAGAATTACATCAATCTCTAAGGACCCTGGTAAGCTCTAAGAGTCTGATGCTGTACTCAGGCTGACATCTGAGACACAGTCTCATGGGCTTCATCTTCAAGTTTCTATTCCTATAATGATACATGGGTTACTAAAGGGTAAAGTGTTGGGAAGATAGATACTTCAGAGGAAAAAATTAACGTAGACCTTTGTGCCATTCCTGCCTAATATTTCTGAGGAATTTCTCATTTCTCTGGACAAGATAATAAAGATTTTAAGAATACCTTAAAAAATACTGTGGAACCCTACCTCTCCTGTACTCCTGGAGGTCCTCCTGGGTAAGCAGCTCTGAAGGGATGAGGGAGTGCAGCCGCACACCCGCTCTGTCTGCACTGTTAGGAAGGAGGATCCAAGAACTTTGCTGACACCCAACTGGGGGTACATTCAGAGCCATCTGCAGATACTTTGCATAAATTGTGCTCTTTCAATGAGGAAAGCCACACACATACAAAAACATACTCACTACCTATTTGCTGACCCACTGCAGACCATCCAGTCTCTCCTCACCAGTCATTCTTCCAAAACATAAACTAAACCACAACAGCCATTACGCTTCCATTTAAACTTCTGAGGTAATATTTTTCAAGCTCCTTGGAAGCTAGATTGACAGCCAGCCTATGACTTCCTTTTTTAAGTTAATGTTTATGTTGCAATTTTAATTATCTGAGTAACAATTCATTCCCAAATTTAGTGCCTTAAATAGCACTTTATTATTTCTCATGATTCTGTGGGTTGATGGGAAGTTTTCTCTGCTGGGCTCCTCCAGGCTCACTCATAATGTTGCGTTCAGCTGGAGAGCTGGCTGGCCTGGAAGGTCCCTGGTGCTTTTACTGATGTCAAGCGGTGGTCCTGGCTGTTGGCTGGGGGACCTTGGTCCTTCTCTGTGAGGCCTCTTCTCCTCAAGTCGGCTGGACCAGCTTTCTACACGGTAGTTTCAGGGCAACACTTCGAGGAAAAAAGCAAAGGCCACAAGGTTTGTTATGGATGGCCCAACCTTAAAAGTTGTACATTACTTTTGCTACATCCATTGGTCAAAGCAAGTCAGATTTAGAAGGTGGGAAAATAGACTCTGTCTCTTGATGGAAGGCACAACAAAGTCAAAGAGGCATGTGTGCAGGAATTGGAGGGCTGGTTGCAACCTTCTTCACCTCTATCTACCACAAAAGCTTTTAAAATAATAAGAAAGTAAAACATCATAATAATAGGAAAAGTAGAATGTATCAGTAATTATGAATAAGGAAATAAAAATACCCCTTCATCCCACTGTCCCAGGACATTACATATATTCCCAGCATTTTTCTGTTCATCTTTATACCAGGTCTAAAAATACATACTTTTTTGTGCCCTAATTTTTATAACTTGAAAGTATGTTCTAAACATTTTTTCATGATGTACCTTATAGCTCATGTATTGAATGTGCCATCATTTATTTAAATATTTTTACTACTATAAATAGTAATGTAACAAACTTTTTCATATAGATCTTTGTGCACATCTCTGATTATGTCTTTAAGATTATGTCCATAAAGTGAAATTGCTAGGTCAAAAGAAATGTATTCTAAAACTTTGAGATATTTTGCCAAATGATATCTCATAAAAAAATTTAAAATAATTTTATGTCCCCAGCTAAAGAATATAATCCCTGTTTTTCCCTTTTCCTTTAACCCTGGTGAATCTGAGAAGTGAAAACTGACATTCTCAGCTATCTGAATTTGTATATCATTGTTAATTAATAAAGTTGAACATTTTCATCAGCCATTTCCATTCTCTCACCAATTCATCAGCCAATTCCATTCTCTCTTACTTCTCTTTCTGGAAATATCAAGGAGAGAAAATAGAGAATGAGTCTTAATGGAAAGCCCTTGCTTTGTCATTATATTAGTCTCTTTTCCTCTAGACAAGTGGTTAACTATAAATGTGAGTGCTTAAAATTGGTAATAAGAATTATAGTTTACTAGTCAAAGAGACCAGTTCTGGTAAAGCAGAGGAAAAGAAAGGGAGGAAGGAAGGAAGGAAGGAAGGAAGGAAGGAAGGAAGGAAGGAAGGAAGGGAGGGAGGGAGGGAGGGAGGGAGGAGGGAAACCAGGAAAGAGAAAAGGAATGAAGAGTTTGGTGGAGGGAAAGAGAGATAAAGGTAAAAAGTTATAGGCTCAAGAAAAGGCAGAGAGGTGGGAAAGAAACGCTAGAATTAATTTAATAAGCAGAGCTGGGTCAGGGAGATTTAAAATATTAATGCTGGCTGGATGTCTATGCTGAGCTAGATGAGGGAACACGAGGCCTGAGAAATAGGGAGATTGGGCAACCCATTACTGCATCTGGAGTATGCCAGGGTTGATCCTGTTCAACATTAACTCAGTGGTTGCCTTTTAAAAATGACAAAAGCTTTAGAATACTCATGGTATATTTCAATAGCATGAGAAACTCTAGTCTGGCCTTCTAGTTGAGGCAGAATAGAACCAGATAAAAAGGTAAAATAAATTCTTAGGCCAAAATTCATCCTTTCATTTATTTACCAGCCAACCAACAACTATTGACACCTGCCATATGCCAAACACTGGGTGCTGGAGGTATAGAGAAGAATAAGAAATGATTCTTGCTCTAAAGCAACTTAAAGTCTAGTAAGGCATCAGACATCGAGGAAAAGAAATGATTAAGCAGTGCAGAGGCATCTGTTCATGTCTAATTATTCAGTCAATGAATCTATGATGTGTCCACAGTGAGACCCTTGCTTTTGAAGTTATTTGTGGCATTAACCTTGTCTTACTACTAAGAATAAACAAGTCATAATAAATGAATTCGGCAATGTAGCAGGATACAAAATTAACGCCAAGAAATCTATGGCATTTCTATACACCAATAATGAACTTACAGAAAGAGAGACTAAAAAAGCAATCCCATTTACCGTCGCACCAAAAAAATTAAGATACCTAGGAATAAACTTAACTAAGGAGGTAAAAGACCTATACATGGAAAACTACACGACACTGAAAAAAGAGATAGAGGAAGACATAAACAGATGGAAGAACATACCATGTTCATGGATTGGTAGAATCAACATCATCAAAATGTCCATACTACCCAAAGCAATCTATAAATTCAATGCACTTCCCATTAAAATACCAACGACATATTTCACAGACCTAGAACGAACTTTCCAAAAATTTATCTGGAATAAAAAAAGACTCCGAATAGCTGCAGCAATCCTGAGAAAGAAGAACAAAGTAGGTGGGATCTCAATAACAGATATCAAGCTGTATTACAAAGCCACTGTTCTCAAAACAGCCTGGTACTGGCACAAGAACAGACATATAGATCAATGGAATAGAATAGAGAACCCAGAAATTGACCCAAATCACTATGCTCAATTAATATTTGACAAAGGAGGCATGAACATACAATGGAGTCAGGACAGTCTCTTCAACAAATGGTGTTGGGAAAATTGGACAGATACATGCAAAAAAATGAAGTTAGTTCACCAACTTACACCATACACAAAAATAAACTCAAAATGGATAAAGTACTTAAACATAAGACAGGAAACCATAAAAATACTAGAGGAATCCACAGGCAGAAAAATCTCAGACATATGCCGAAGGAACTTCTTCACTGATACTGCCCCTAGGGCAATGGAAACTAAAGAGAAAATAAACAAATGGGACTACATGAAAATAAAAAGCTTTTGCACAGCAAAGGAAACCATCAATAAAACAACAAGAAAGCCCACTGCATGGGAGAACATATTTGCCAATGATATCAATGATAAGGGTTTAATCTCCAACATTTATAGGGAACTCATGCAGCTTAACAAAAGGAAGATAAACAACCCAATCAAAAAATGGGCAACTGATCTAAATAGACACTTTTCAAAAGAAGACAGAAGGAAGCCAAGAGACATATGAAAACATGCTCAAAGTCACTAATCATCAGAGAGATGCAAATCAAAATAACAATGCGGTACCATCTCACACCTGTCAGAATGGCTATTATCAACAAATCAAATGACAAGTGCTGGTGAGGATGTGGAGAAAAAGGAACCCTCGTGCACTGCTGGTGGAATGCAGACTGGTACAACCACTGTGGAGAACAGTATGGAGTTTCCTCAAAAAACTAAAAATGGAACTCCCATTTGACCCAGTGATCCCACTTCTAGGAATATATCCCAAGAAACAAGAAACACGAATCAGAAAGGATATATGCACCCCTATGTTCATAGCAGCACAATTCACCATAGCTAAGATTTGGAAACAGCCTAAATGCCCATAGGCAGATGAGTGGATTAAAAAACTGTGGTATATCTACACAATGGAATACTACGCTGCGGTAAAAAAGAAGGAGTTCCTACCATTTGCAACAACATGGATGGAGATGGAGAGTATTATGTTAAGTGAAATAAGCCAGGCAGAGAAAGGTAAATATCACATGATCTCACTCATTTGTGAAATATAATGAATGGCATAGACTGATGAACAAGAACAGATCCAGAGACTGAGAAACGTCAAACAGCACATCATACCTCAGGGAATGTAGGGGAGGGTGGGGGTAAGGGGGAGAGATCAACCAAGGGACTTGTGTGCATGCATATGAGCCTAATCAATGAACACAGACAACAAGGGGGTGGGGCATAAGTGGGGGGTGGGGGGTTATGGGGGAATAAGGACACATATGTAAAAAACAATTTAAAAAAATTTAAAAAATTATTTTAAAAAATTAAATTAAATTAAAATATTAAATCTAATCCATACTAGTGGTCACCATAACCTTAAGAGAAATTGTTCCATGTGACAAAGATTTTTAAATGAAACTCTCTGTAGCCCAAAAATTATTTTGGAAGGAAACAAAGAGAAGTTTCCTTCAAAAGTCGTCAGGATTGTAATTGAAAGTCAATATATTTGGCCTCTTGAACTAAAGTAATTTGTGTTTTTGCCTCCCTGACAAAGTTTATATAAAGTTACAAAAAGAAATTGACAGCCAGTTTGAAATTGAATTGCCATGGCCTAGAGCAAAGAATATCCTTACATGATATTATTCTACAATGTCATTATAATTTTAGATATTTTACAACAGCATATAGTACAATTATCCCAAACAAACTTACAAACTAATTCTTTGAATGTTTGGCAGCAATTAAAAAAAAAAAAAAAAAAAAAAAAAAAAAAAAAAAAAAAGGACATGAAAGGATTTAATCCCTTTCAGAAGGAATTAAGGCTCTGGGAAGGCACTTGAGCATTCTATATTGGCCCCTCTTGCCTTTTGTGCCAAGAGGGACCCTCTTCTCACAATCCAATTGCCCTCAGCTGTTGCCTGAGCTTTCTGTTCATGCTGAGCTTGAAGCCTCATGGTGGCTGGTACCATGGATCTGTCTCTCTCCCAATCGTGTGAGCTGAGCCCTCCCTGGAGAAGAAACCTGAGTTCCCTGAGATACATGATCAGTGCTGGGGCCCCGCCAGCAGGCCAGGGGATCCCAAGGCAGGTGCTGGGCGTGGAGGCCATGGGGGCATAGGCTACCAAGGAGACAGAACTGAACCTCACGTCACCCTGCTTGGCCCCGGAGGATGACTGCTTAGCCAGAGACGGGTAAGATTCCTCAGGGAAGGAACAACCTAAGACAGGCACTGTCACAGAGGGGCCATGAGGAGAGAACTTGGGGATCAACAGAGGTGAGGCACAGACCCTCACCCCCCCAACCTTGCAGGGGCCTGAACCCTCACCCTGTCTGAGGGAGGTCTCCTGCCCCCATGGCTGCTTTGCTTCCCACGCCCAGCTCAGATCGGGACACAGGTGACAGACAGTGACTTGGCCCAGCTCAGATTGGGACCCAGGTAACAGAGACTTGGCAGACAGCAGCTGCCCTATATCTAAATCCAGCCTAGCACCAGGAATGCTCAGGGCCTACTCAAGAATGCAAATAATCCTTTCCACTAATATTTACAGGGTAAACTAAGATTGTTGGTAGAGTATTAAATTTGACAGTAAAATAATAATCAAGTTTTCAGATTAATTTAATTAGGCTAATTGAAATAAGCGAATATTCAAGAAAATTTAATTGTACTGGACAAAAAGCTGTTCCTAAAGTGGTAACTAAAATTTCTATTGGTAGTTCATCTCATGGTAAAATTCCTGAACATGCAATGAAACTAAAGCAGTCATATTTTTGTGCAAAAAATTAAAATTCAAAGTTATCAAGACTGCATTATAAAATTTACAAAAGCCTCCATTAATCAAAAAAGGGGGATAGTAGGGTAATTTCATGTAAGGAAAAATATCCTATAAGTAAATTACATCTAGAAAATTTTTACTTTACAAAATTAATTTTCATTTGTAATGCTAACAGCAAGACACCCATGAAAAACACATATGGTGTCTAAATAAGACAAAGGAAAATCGTTTGGGCAAAAATAAAAAGGATCCCAAATCAATTATATAGAAAAGATTCCTTTATTAACTTTTGGTCGAGAATATGTTTGTATATTTTCAGAAAACAACTCCAAGACCATGTGGATTCCTGCAACAGAGAGGAATTGACAGGTCTGCTCCAACCACGAAGACAAGAGGAGAAACAGTCCAGAGATGGAAGACACTGACGACGCCTTGCCATGCTAGCAGTCAGCAGCTGTGCAACGCAGAAGGTTGCCTAGGACCAAACCAGAGAGAGTCGGACCTGCATTGCCACCATATGCCCACCATCCAGATATCATTGCTGACATGTACACATAAGGAACTGTTTGACATTGAAACGGGGACTCAGAACTGTTGGACATTGAAATTGGGACTCAAACATTTTTTGTTATTATATATTTATTTCTAGTCTGCAGAGGCAAGATTTTTTAAAGAAAAGAAATGGAGGAAAAATAGATACAGAGGCAAAGAAGCATTGAACAGACTGTCAAACTACAGCGGGAAGGCAGGGGAGGTTGGGCGGGGGGCGGGGGCTGTAAGAGATCAACCGAAGGACTTGGACGCATGCATATAAGCATAACTAATGGATACAAGACACTGGGGAGGGGGGCAGGTAAAGGCATGTACTGGGGGGAAGGGGAGGCCGGGGGGAGGTCAATGGGGGGAAAAAAAAAGGAGACATATGTACTACTATTTGTAATACTTCAAACAATTAAAAAAATAATAATTAAAAAAAAGAAAAAAAAAGAATAAACAAGTCATAAACATGGCTTTTTCCCCCCAAAACATAACTTAAGCTAAGCTCCCCCATCCAGAATCTTCCCAGGTGTGTTTGTTCTCAAATCACAACCATTACCAAAGAAGATACCTGGCTCAGCTACCAGCTTTTCCAGAACCAGTCTTCAACAGCCTCTAATTCCTGGTGTCAAGCAGGTCACTCAATCCAGACTCCCTCCTCCTTCATGTGAGTTTTGGATCTTGGTGTCCTTTTGTGGTAGTAGAATTCAATCAGGATCAGATCAGTCCTCTAACTTTGAGTCTAAAGGATAATCTCAGTCCTAAAAGTCTGATTCTAAACTTAAGATTCTAAAGAGTTTAAACTTCAAAGTCAATGTTTTGGAGTCTCTTCCCCTTTCCTCTCAGAAACCTCTTTGGCCCCTTTATAAAGGTGCCTCCCTTCTTCCAATGATTAATTCTGCATTCCAGGAATCTCAAAAGTAGAGGGAATAAAAAAATAGCCAGATATTCACCAACCATGTTCTATTTCTGGGTACATGAAAATGATTCCAGTTAAATTTAATTTAGTGATTATGATGAGAACTTAACAGAACCTGGTATCAGGAAATGCTATCAACATGGACCATTATAGGTGACCAAATACATAGAAAGCAAAAATCAAGAACTTGATTAGACTCTATAAAGCCATATTTATTAATCATGTATGTCAGCTACCTATAATAATAAAAGCGTAATATGCTAATTAGACCGGGCAGACAAACGATCTTCCGGATGTTCTTCCAGATGACCTTCCAGACAAAGCCGGGGCTGTGAGGGCCAAGCCCCTTGCACGAAATTTGTGCATCGGGCCTCTACTTTACCGTATATATCCAATTACCAGGTAGCACAACAATAGCATTAAAATGTATGTAAATAAAAATTTTATAGGTTTTATTTGTCTCTATATATACATATAGAGATAGAGATATATAGGTATATAGGCCTCCAAGCTTGTCCCTGATCAGTTCAGCTCTTGTCTTACACCTTGAAAGAACCAAAGGGTACATGGCTACTAAGCTGCTTGAGTTATTGTGGAGGGATCTCCCTGTCCCCATTTAACCACAGACATTCAGAGGTTCTTTCAAAAAAAGCCTTGATTGGAGATTCAAGTGGCTGGTCATCCACTCCTAGGAACACAGCAGGAGCAATATGACCAGAAGACCTTTCCTTAGCCTACTACCATTTGTCACCTCTTCTTGGGCATGGGACAGTGTCCTCTTTTACAGTTGTTTCTGTCACTCTCCCCTGGGACCCACCCCCTTCCTGAATCAGAACACTGGAATCCTTAATTGCTTATCTTTAGCCAGCACATGGAGACAGAACAACAGGGGCGAGGTGGGCAGGGGGAAGCCCTGAGCTAGGAGAGTTGTCATGGCAGGTGATCCCAGGGTGAATCTGTTGATGTAGGCTTGACCTATGTCACCTTTGAACTACTCTCCTGAAATGCTGTATACTTCCACAGGCCTGTGGCTCTTCTAGCCTCTACCAAGCTCATCCTCTTTCTTTTCGCTTCCTCTTCTCTATTATCTCCTTCCTTAGACCCTATACTTTCATTATCCCCTTCCCAGTGCTCCACCTTGTAATTATTCTTCACCCATAATCTCTGTCTCTTGCCTTTGCTTTTGTCCACACTTTACAGCTTAATCTATTATCCAAGTATTACCACAACTAACTTTACAATAAATAATTCCAAGAGCATACTGCTGTCTTTATTAGTTATTTCCAATATCCAAAGGGACAACATCTTTGGACAAATCAATTTGCTCAGCCATTGGGGGAAACTCCTTTGACTACTGGAGTGCAAATTTTCTTCTTATAGCTGACTTGTGTCTGATTGGAACCTTGATGAGTAAGGAGCCTTTATGGTTTCACAGCTAATTGAAAGCATCAACTTATCAAGTTTTAAATAACCAATTTTTCCCTGCTTAATGATATAGAACTCTGCAGTCTTAATCAGGTACCTATATAACCCTTGAGCAGATTCCAAGAAAATTTGTGAGGGACATTTTGCTCTGTCTCCAAGCAAACCTATGATTAATCTCGATTCAGGGCAGGTCAGCCTTTCAATTTTTATCTGCATCTCATTTTTTTACATATAATATCAACCTGACTGATTTCTCATGTACTCTCTAAAGTATATGAATCGACAAGATAAAATAGCAGTACTTCAATGGTTCGAGGCTCACCAACTCTAGAGAAAAACAGACCTAGAAACTCCTGTTTGAGACATCTGCAAGCTTCCTGTGGCTCTTGGTTTTCTTGGTCTTCTATTTTTTTCAAATGCACCATGAGTTTTAAAAATTAATTTTACATTCACATTCATTTATAAACTATAAACATGTGTTAATTAAATGTTTATTCTAAACCATATGTAAAATAGAAAATATTAGAGAATAAGAAAAATAAATAAAAATAGAAGCTCTGTTATTTACTTATGATGCAACGGATATTTTTGTGTACCTTTAGGGTTCTACATTCCACACTGAAGACCCCAGCTCCCATGTACAAAGAAAAGCAGAGGAAAAAAGTGCTGGCCTTAGCTTAACCTGGAACAGACGACCTTGTCAACCCCAGCCCCATCTTTCATACCTTTACTTTCTTTAATTGTCCAGTTGTTTTTACCCAGAGGATGTTTACGGCTTCTGTTCTATGCTACCTACTCTTCAAACTTTATTTATATAAAATAAAATACAAGTTAATCAGTGGAGAATTGCTTGGGAGGAGGAGATAAAAAAGGTTTAAAATGTACCTTCACATTTGGGTCATTAAGAAAGGAGTGCACTCTTAGGAAGAGAGTAGCTCTAGAGAGAGAGAAATGTTAAAAGACTTCACTTAGTTTATCTACACATGTTGGAGGAACAAAAACCTTTCTTCCCCCCTCTCTGTATAAGATGATAACCATTTTTCAGGAATGCAGAGGCAATGTCCTCCTACCATAAGCAGTGACCACCAGGGGTAAGGGTGTAGGCACAAAGCACTGTTCATTGTCTATAGAGAATTTAAAAGCAATAATAAGTTCCTGTAAAAGTCAACTCAATTTTTATTATTACCATACACTGGCAATTCTAAATAATGTTGATGGTAAAACACTCTTCCCCCAAAACACTGATCCAAACAATTGCTGTGATTACTGTTGAGTTTTGATAATGATATGTAAACTTCAAATTAGCAAATTTTAACACTTATTTTAAAGAGTCATATTCTACATGGAAGTTAATTCAGAGAACTCCTCTTGTATAGTGAGGCCCCACATACTCAGTCTTAGCTATATGCCTTCATTTTTAAATTAGTTCTTAACAGTTCAGAAATGTCCAGGTTTACAATTGTGTCACTGATCCCTATGCTAGTACATATTTCTTCAATTAAACAGTAGATTCCAAATAAGCAGTGACAACCCAGTGCTTATAAAGACAAATTAGCAGAACTTGAATTACATCAATTTGGTCATTCAATATTATTATGAGGAGTTTAGTTGTGCTTCAAAATATAAATTCAAAGATTGTGCAAACTGAGAGGTATAATATTTTTTTGGTGAGTACAAATTTTAGTTCACGCAAAAATATTAGACTAGATGTAAACAATATATTTAAAATTCACATTCATTCTTTTAATAGTTATTTTTGTTTTAAAACCAGATAATGACTAAAAAAGTAATGATTATTATTGATCATTACATAATAATGACTGAAAATAATTTTGTTATGACAGAGGTGTTAGACGTGGTCCCCTCTGGGTGTCCAATGCACTAGGCATGCCACTGACTGCAAGTGTTACCCAGAAGTGCTACTCAGGCTCCGTTTAATCTAAGAATACTCTTCTGTAATCCTGTTCTCTTCTCTTTCCCTGCCATTCTCAGCAAACTCACCAGTTGATGCCATTGAATTCATATTTGCAAACCAATGTCCTGGTCATCTACTTTCTTAACCTGAGCCCTAAACTTTTTTCTTATCTTCTTTTTTTAGATTATCTATGTTACTATATCAATCTGTGTGTACAGATTACTCTCAGACTTATGTCTTTGACTCTGACCTTTCCCCTGAACCCCAACCTTGTTTACCAATTGCCTATGCCACAGCTCTGTCTGGATGTCTAACAGGCATATTAAATTTATCATCATCATCAATATTCTGGTGATAGCTACTATTTCCAGGAATCCCCATTTCAGTGAATGGCATCATTTTTCAGCAAGTTGTTCAGAATAACCTTCATCTTTCAATGTTCTCTTTCCCTTGTACCCCACACCTAATCCACCAGTGAGCTCTAAAGAGGCTCAACCTTCTATATCTAACCCAAATACATCCAATTCTCACTCCTTCCCTGACTACCTCTGAGACCTGGAACTCTGCAAACACTTCCTGCCTCATCTCCTTGTTTACCTGTTTTCCCTCCAGTCTCTTTCCCACAACAGGGGCCTTAGTAAGCTTTACAAAACATAAATCATCTTGTGTTATTCTCCTGAACAAAACACTCCAATAATTATCTGTCAAATTTACAGTGAAGTCCAAAGCCCTTATGTTGATTTAACAAGATTTAATGACTTGGCCCTGGTTGTATTTTTTATTTTTACCTCTTTTCTAACTTTTCTTTCCCTTATTCACTTCACTCACTCTGATCACACTGTCTTTGTAGCTATTCCTTCAACACACCAACCATCTCCTTGCCTTAAGCTCTCTTTTAAAAATATATATTTTTATTGATTTCAGAGAGGAATGGAGAGGGAGAGAGAAACTCAGTGGTGAGAGAGTATCATCTATTGGCTGCCTCTTGTACAGCCCCCACAGGGGATGAGCCTGCATCCTGGGCATGTGCCTTGACCGAGAATCCAGCTGTGACCTCCTGGTTTGTAGGCCGACGCTCAACCACTGAGCTATGCTGTCTGGGGTCCCTGCCTTGGGCTCTTTACACCTGTTTGCCTCTTAGCCTGAAGCATTTGCCCCAGCTCTTCCTCTGTCTCACTGCACGCACACCTTTCCAGGTCATTGCTCACAGGTTACCTTTTCTGAGATGCCGTCCCAGAGCACACTGCATATGAGCAACAGTACAGAGGCACACTCAATTGTCTTGCCTGATTTCTTTTTCTTCTGAGAATTTTTAAATATATGACATATTATATATTTATCTCCCACATTACAATGTAGTCTCAAGAGCACAAGGACTTTGCCTGCTCAGGATCTCCGCTGACAATGTGATACCTGCCACCTTGTGACCATGATGAGACAAGATCAAAGACAAAAAGCCAATAAACTCAGACTGGTGGAGAAAAGGGGGAAAAGATCAGGTTGGTCATGACCCTGTGGAGTCTCCAAAAGAGCCTTGGAATCAAGAACCATTCTCTGGTTAAGTAAACAGTACACTTCCTTGTTTGTACAATACCGGTCATCAGATTTTCTACTTTCCAACAGATGGGATTAGCCAGGGACAATAAAATGATGTCTTAACAGGTGATGAGTAGAGCCCTCACTCAGCAGACCATAAACTAACCTTTTCCTGATTAAAAAAATAAAACAACAAGTGGCCTGTAATCCAGGGCAGTCAACAGAAAATCCATGTGTCAGCCTTATCAGATTGCCAAGAAGAAAAGAGAGAGAACAGGAAAGCCAAATAATTCCCCTTGGCACTAGAGATGCAGAACAAAGACAGCCAATGTTTACCAAGGACAAACTAAAGTTCATCACTGTTGTGTGCACTCCCCAATTGGCTGCGTCTCTGAAAATGTACTACGGAATGTGTTTGCATGTGTGCACGTGCTTGTGTGTTAAGCGGTACCCAGGTATAAAACATCCTTGCCTGAAAGATGTTTTGCAGACCTTTTCTGAGCTTTTTGGTGAGTGAGTCCTCTCTGCAGCCACCTTCCCTGCTTCTCCAAACTACTTAGAGAGATCCAAACTCCATCCGGACATTTCTCCACGTTCTCTTCTCCCTTCCTTCCCAGCCACACTGGGGCTCAGAGATCTTAGCTTTGTTCCAATCTTTCCTCCCAGCTCCAGGATACCACCTTTCCACAAAATGAAGCCTAACCGTTGCAGCCTTCTCATCCCCATCCTCCTCCTCCTGCTGATGAGCCCAGGGAGCACACAGCAGTCCTTAGACTCCATTGTGGATGAAAAGATAAAGGAAGCTCTCCAAGGTTTGGGTAATTGACTAGAAACGGGGGAAATGGGTCAATAGCCCCTGATCATGCCTGATCATGCCTCTTGCTCCTACACCCTACCTTCTCTGCTATCCCATCCCTGAAACCCAATCTCTAATCACTCCACTCAAGCCCAAGATTCCTCCCCAGGGCTTTCTCACTCCCCCATCTCCTTTTGGACTCTTGGCTAAAAGTTCAGGTTTCCTTGATATAATGAGATTGATGGTGATGATGATGAGGGGGAGGAGGAGGAGGATAGTAATAATTTATGAACTCTCATTGTGAATGAGGTATGATGAAAAGCTTTACACAGATTACTTCAGTTAATTTTCACTTTCTGAGGTAAGTACAACTATTACTTTCATTTGAAAAATGAGAAAACTAAACATTAAAACTAGTTAGTTGCCTATTCATGGACATAGGGACATATCTGAGGAAGAAGAAGATTTATGAGGGCATTATGGGAAACAGAGCATAGGCAATATCCCTTCTTCTCTCCTACTCAGAGTGCAATCCACCTGCCCCAACAAGGATCTCATGTACCAGTGTCACCAACTCCGGCAAACTGTCCTCCTGCCCTTCAGGTGAGTAATTCCATGAGGAGGGATGGGGGGTAAGATGCCCTGTGCTCTCCCCTGTCCATCCCCAGCTGAGTAATGACTCCTGGATCCCAGAGATCGCTTACCCATTCTCATTTCCCTTAAGGAAGCTACTGAAGGATCTTGGGTTTCTGCCTCTTCCCTCCCCACCTTCCTTTCATGACCTGATATATGAGCCCTTCCTCCTAATTGTCCTGTTATAGTCCTATCCCCTACCAAGTCCCCTGCCATTATTTTCCTTTTTCAATCTATTGCCCTGTTTCAATGGGTAGAGGTGAATTTATCATAAATGTGAAGGAACAGAAGTGCCTAGGCCCCTCACTTTTACAGATCTCCTCCATGGCCATATACCTAAATTTGTTATTTTATTAAAAAGGACTTTCACAATGGAATTAACTTTAGACCCCCACAAAACCTAGATCTATTTCCACTCATCGCCGCCTTCCCTCTGAAATTCGTCATACATATTTTTGATGTTATCACACTGGCTTAGGACTCCTCTAGCCTCTCAAAATCTCAGGGTTCTGACCTCCATGTCTCATGTGCCCATGCAGGGACTTTTGTCACCGGCTGTGCTTGTGGTTATGGCTGTGGTTCCTGGGATATCCGAAGGGAAACCACGTGTCACTGCCAGTGCAGTGTGGTCGACTGGACCACTGCCCGCTGCTGCCAACTGATCTGAGGAGGAGGAGGAGGAGGAGGAGGAGAACTCCATTGTGTGACCATGACTGCAATGAAACCAGGACCCCACACAGGAAACATGACTCAATGTCTCCCTTTCATTTGTTATAACCCTGCTTCTTGGCTAATAAAGGCAATTTTTGCATCTATCTGTGTATACATATATAAATTTAAATTTATCTTTATTGTTGAAATTATTGCAGATGTCCCCTTTGTGTTTTTTTCCCCATTGACCCCCTCCACCCTGCACCACCCCTCCCAGGCCTTCACCACACTGTCTGTGTCCATAGGCAATGCAAATATGCATATAAGTTCCCCAGTTAATCTCTCCCCACCCATCCTCGCCTTCCCTCTGAAATTCATCATGTATATTTTGATGTTACCACTTCTGTCTTAGGACTCCTTTAGCCAGAAAATGTTTCTAGCATCCCAATTACTCCATCTTAGCAAGAATTAGGAAAAATATGAGGGAAATGGGGTCAGCTGAGATGGACATTCCAGTTCTTTTATTATTTAACAAAAGGGTAATGACTTTGTGCCAGGCATTTTGCTTGGTAGTAGAGATACAAAGAAAGAAAATAATATATGTTCCTTTGTGGACCTCACCAACTAGCATGGTGGGCTCCAAACTAGGTGCCGGCTGACTTTCCAAGATGAAAGCTGGTAAAGGCAGTTTTACAATAACCAATTTCTAGATTTTTTTTTATTTGTATATGTACTGTTTCCTAAATTTTGTGCCAAGCTCTCCTTTGATCAAGGTGATAAATTTGCCATTGTGTTTCTCCACCATAACAAAATGAAAACAAGCCCTTACCTGTCACCAAACCTTCCATGATTCATTGCCCTGGGTTATAAAAATCTGTTGAATGTCAAAAAATGATTCAAAATATGGTACCAATGTTGAGTGATTCAGTGACTGGATGACAAGTCTTTTACAAGTTAGGAAGCTTCCAGGTTTTTACTCAATATTGGAGGAGGACATAATCCAGTTATCAGTGGATAGGCCACCAAAAAATAACTTTTAATATTAAGTTGCTGTGTGATTTTTAACTAATAATTCAAAAGGAAGTCAAAAAAATTGAACAACATTACTATAATAAAATTTCTCCTTCCTACATACTTAATTATGAAGTAGTCTCAAAGCTTATAACTATAAGAAGAAGAAAATAGGAATACAAACTTTATTTCTCTCTAGGATTATTTATTCATGGGTATGTAAAATACTTGGGGAAAAAGTAACCTCATCTCACTCATTTAAGAAATACATTTACAAAAGATGCCATTTATGTTTATCAATTACTTCTCAGATTTTCTTATGTTTTGTTCAGTTGTGTATTACTAACCATTGCAATAATTAAAATGGACTCCTATTTATGGCAGCTAGAGTGAGTTTTAAAAAATATAAACCAAATTATGTCACTTTCCTGTCAAAAGTACACTTCTAATGACTTCTCATTACACATAGAATAAAATTCCAAGTATTTATCATGACCAAGAAAACCCTACATCTAGCCACTGGTTATGTCTTTGACCTCATTTCTGATCTTTGCTCACTTCGTTCTGCCCACACTTGTGTTCTTTGTGTTTCTGTAAGTTAGAATCACTCTCCTACCTCAGGGCCTTTCCACTCAGTGTTCCCCACATAGTTACATGGTTCTCCACATACAAGGTCAAGTCTTGGTATTTTTCAGAGAAGCCTTCCCATCATGCTTTATCTCTTGCCCTCCCACCTTTTTTAAATGCTTCTCAATCCTAATGTCATAATATGTATTTATCTGTCAATCCTTCCTTGGGACATGTGATCCATGAAATGAAACCTTATTTAATTTGCTTGTCATTGAATACTAAAATAGTGCATGGCACATGGAAGTGCTGTAATGAATAATGAATGGGTCTACTACTAAGTTCAACTTCAAGTCGGAGTCCATTTTCCCTCTTGCTTTCTATTCTTTTTCCTTTTCCTCAACCCTGGTCACTGAAGGACAGACATTGTTTTAACTGGTCCCTGGGCTTCATTCTAGAGGTGCTTATAGGAGAACTAGCTGTACATCAGAGGACACCTCTTTGAAAGAAAAGCCAAAGAGAGATGATGGAGGCTAAAGAGGTTGGTAACTGTAGACACAGAAGTCAGATTTTGTAGCTCTGGCTGAAATAGTTCATTGTCCAGTCAGTGGCCAATTTTCCCTTTGTCTGTGTTAACAATATCCTGATATTACTTTAGGGTGGTCATGTGCCCAGTGCTAAATGCTAAATTACTGTTTAAGCCAATAATCAAGCTCTTGCTCCTCTTGGGGTGGAGTTGTGGCATGGGACCAAAATCAGGCCAAGAAGACAGAGAAAAACTCTGGACCTCCTGAATAAAAACCAGAGTTTCAAAATTATCCATAACCCTTGTTGCTTTGAATGTTGGTGTGAGGATGTGAGTCTGGAGTTGTCACCATGGAGTTAGTTTATCATTTTGTGGCTTTTGAGAAAAAATTATAAAGATTGTGAAGTAGAAAAGCGGGGGAGGGGGGGTGGGGAGTCTGAGGCTATAATAACATCACTCAGCCACTGAACAAAGTCTAGAGCAGCCTTGGGCAAACTACGGCCTGTGGGCCAGATCCGGCTGTTCTATCCGGTTCTCTTGCTCTCCCCTCCGCTCCTTTACTTTGAATTTATATTAGTTCACACAAACACTCCATCCATGCTTTTGTTCCGGCCCTCCGGTCCAGTTTAAGAACCCATTGTGGCCCTCGAGTCAAAAAGTTTGCCCACCCCTGGTCTAGAGTCATTGAACCTCATTTCTTCATAAGTCACTAATAAATATTTGTATTTATTCATTTTACAAATATTTATTGAGTTCTCCTGGGTGACAGGCTTTGGGATATAGTAGAAGCTAAAATGGACAAGGATTACTGCCTTTATTGAGCTTCTATTCTAATTTTAATCCTTTAGCAATAGGGATTTTTGTTACTCTCCCTTGGCAGAATTAGACAAGGGCAATGTAGTGGTATCTGAGCAGATGACAACTAGGGCTCTTAGACCACACCTTTTCTACCTCTTCCTGTTGAAGGAATGAACAAAGGTCTATAATGGGAGATGTCATTAAACTTGACAATTCCTGGCAGGGTGGCTGCCAGCTTGTGGGGCTGTCAAGAAGAGAGGGGAGGGGAAATGGAGAAAGGCAGAAAGACTTCCCTAAGGCAGAGAACCAGAACAAAGGCAGCTGGTATCTCTCCAGACACACACTGGAGATTGTTTTAGGCTCTTTCTGAAGGTTTTACCCTCCCCAACTACCTTAGACCTCAAGCACTGCCAGCGTTTGTTGGTGAAGATAAGGGAATGCCCTCGATAGGACACAAGAGTGTAAAACATCCCTGCCCTCCAAACCTCAGAAGCCCTTTCCCAAACCTGGCTGGGTGAGTGTGATGCATAGCTCTCTTCCCTGATACCCTGCTTCTTGAGAGTGCTGCAGAGATGCAAGCGGCCTTGGCCCTGATGCTTCCCTTCCCCTGCTCCCAAGGGCACCTATTTCTACTTTCCCCTTCTCCTCCTCTCACCTATGGACCCAGGATTTGTTTTCCATCTTCTGTCCATATTTTCTTTCATCACAGGTTGCTCATCTTCTCATTGCCCTTCTCTAACTAATGATCTCAGGGGATGCTCAATGCTCCTTAAATTTTGCTATGAATGAAAACATAAGAACATCTCTCAGTGAACTAGGTGGCTGTATGGGGGGAGGTGGCAGAAAGGGGGGAAGTGATGCTCAATTCTGCTACTAGAGTCCAGTCCATTTGCCACTTCATTTCCAGATGGCAATCTCCAACTGAAAGACTCATCTCAAAGCCCCTGCCCTCTCCATCCTTTCTGGAGCTTAGAGCTGCTGGTGATGCAGAGGTGAAGACTACATCTAATATTCTTGATCACGTGCTGTATGCGAGGCACTGTTAGGTGTTCTCTTATTATTTTCTTAACTCCTCAATACAGCGCTATGAGGTAAGCACTGCTATTTCCATTTTACAAAAGAGGAAACTGAGGCTTAGGAAAGTTACATAATTTTGCCAACAGCACATGCTATTAAGTGACTTGTTCGTGGACACAGTGACTCCTTTGTATGAGCATAAAGGTGATATGGGATTTGTGAAAAGGGTCTGGCCAGGTTAGCCTTATTTTAGCTTTTTGTCTTGCCCACAGAGTGTAAGCACTCAGGCTGTACAAAATAGCCCTCCTGTACCAGCATCTCTAATGAAGTTAATTGGTCATCCTGCCCCTCAGGTTAAGTAGTTATATGAGGATAAAGGTGCTTGCTCACTCCACACCCATTCTCATGCTCCTGGGCTCAAGGTACCAGCAGATTGTCCCCAACTTCAGGACTCTAATGTCATGGGGTTGAGTTACAACTCCAATATCAATAATTTTCTTCCATCATTTTCTCCCAAGTTGCTGCTTAAGAATCTGAGGTTTCTTTCTACTCCCTCCCCACTTCCTTAATCTCACCCACCCACCCTTTTCTTTCCTCCAATTCCTTGCCATGTTATCTACCTCCTACTCCATGTCCTCTGTCTCCCTCTCCCAATCTAACCCCACACTGTTTCTGCCCCATCAGAAGGGAGGAGACAAAGGGTAATTAACAGAAGGCTTCTCTCAACATCTAAGGGCTGTGGTTTTCTGTCCCTACCCCATGTCATGCTGGGATGTCCGGGTGGCTACGCCTGTGGGTCCTGGGATGTACAGGCGGAAACCACATGCCATTGCAGTACAGTACTGTAGGGTGGACCACTGCCCACTCCTGCCATTGCATCTAAGTAAAGGAGGCCAAGATCTCAGACTGGGGACTCTGAAGGCAATAAAACCAGGAAACCTCTACTCGTTCTCATTCAAATTATGACTTCTCAATTCAAGTTCTCTCTATGTGTGACACCCCTGCTTCCCACATAATAAAGATAATCTTTGCTTATAGTTTTGGTGTTTCTAGCCCCTGGCCCAGGCCTTTTCTCTCTATAGGAGATCTTCCTGCCCCACGTGCTCCAATGTGTGCTGAGAAGGGGAAGCTATGGCGAGGATCAGAAGAACTGAAATCAACATCCCACCTCTACCACCATCATCTCATTCTTCAACAAACATTGAGTCACACTGTTCTAGGCTCTCTTCTTGGCACTAGAGGTCAAAAAGACATGACTATTGGTTTGACTGGGGAGCTGGACCCAGGCAACTGGAGGCTCCCCACTTCCTCTCCTGTGTTTAGAATATGTTCTGCTAGCCTTTCCTGTGCTGGAAGCTGTCCAAGGATACAACCTTGAGACAGTAATGGGTGATGAAACTAGATACATGACTAAATCCTGTTAGGCTTCCTGTGTATATTACTGTCCCCAGTTAAATCCTCTATATAAACTTTGAAAATTTGGCAGGTGGACACGGAAATCTACTAGTCTTGCAGTCACCTAAGATAAACCTCATAAGTAAGTTTCCTTGTTTAGTGGCCTGTCAATCTGGAGTGATCTGCCTTTTCTTGGTTTCTCCCTGTCCTCTCAGTTAGGGGGTCTGGATTCAGATTACACCCAGGAAGTTTCTGAGAAGGTTGAAACCCAGCACACACACACACACACACACACACACACACACACACACGAGTGCTCACCATCTAGAACATTCCTTAGATATCAAGGATCTCTGCTCGGGAGCAACCTTGGTGGTCTAGTGATACCTTCCTGATTACTACACACTGTTTTAAAATATAGGTTTTATTATTTAGTTAAGGCCAGCATATCAGGAGATGGCTGCCATTGAAAAGATAGTTTGAGATCCAGGAAAAAGGGACATGCCACACTATTGGGCAGGAGGGTGGCACACAGGGGAGTCAGGAGGCAGATTGAGGGGGGCAGGCAAGAGGCCCCCTCCATGTGGTTTCCATGAGAAGGAATGGATAAGGCAGGGTAAGAAGCTTTAGGATCAACTAGTTTACACCATTTCAGCAAGCTCTGGGGCATAGGGGATGTCCTCCTTGTCTGGTATCTGGCTTTGTGGTGATGAGGGCAAATGGATAGTGGCCCAGAGTGTGAGACCCCAACAAAGGAGGTGGGTAAGGTTATGGGCTCTGGACTAGCTGCTTTGCATATGAAATGCATCCTCACAGTCTAGTTGTTGGCTATCTCTAGAAATTTGCTAACCTGAGGAAGGGCAGGCCCTCTAGGGTCAGCAGAGCCCCAAGATGTCAAAGCATCAGAAATTAAAAGGTATGGTGAATCCACTCACTTTTTACAGGTGGTCGGTTTTACTGTCCCTTCCTCCAGGAAAGGAACCTGGAACTTAATTCCTCATTAGACTACTATGAGGCTCCAGGCTGAGAATTCATATAAGTATTCCAAGTATGCTAGAATCTCTCTGTCACAAGCTCCACAGATCCTGTGAGCAGAGCTCAATGCTTAAGTCTGGTTCATTGTCAAGGTTAGACTGACTGTGCTCACTTCACCGTGCAGTTCTCCTTTCAAGGGATTTGAGTGATTTGTTCAAAAGTTAGTTACAGACCTGGAACTGGATCCTATGCTGATATCAAAATATAACTCCTGAGTTGCATTATCCTGTTGTAAGTGCTGTGAAACACCTAGAAAAAACAAAACACAGAAAAGTCTTCTGTCTTTGAAGAAGCCAAGTCAAAGAGAAAGTAGCAGGTGCCAAAGGCAGGTGACAATTCTTCCTGTAGCTTTCCGGTGTCTCCAGAGCCAGCCCCTGCGTGCAGGCCCTCTCTAGAGAATCGTGAGCCAAGAGTCAGACATCAACTGACAATGTTCATGGCTTCCCCAAACCATAGGAAGAAATCTTCATTCTACTGTCTCTAGGATCCAGCATAAATGAACCTGCTTCTGACTCTAACATGAATGACCGTTCAGCCCCTACACCTGGAAATCTGCAATCATTTGTCCCAGGCTAACCAGTTCCCAATGCCTCCAGTAAGGAAAATAAATCATGTACTGTTATGGAATCATATAGCCTTAGCACCCAGGATTTTTAGACAGTTTTCTTCAATTCTACATCAAGCACTTAATACTAAAGTAAAATACTCTTAGTTTCTGAATATATGAATACAAAGAAAAAGATAAAAATGTAACCAACATCCAATGTTCCCATTCTCTTCCTGTGGATCCAATATGGAATACTCTCACAATTCTTGGTATGCTTTCCCTTCAAGTGGGAATGGCTTTCATCATTTACTGTGTATGTTTCCAATCATGGTTCCACAGACAAGGCCACCATCTTTTCTGTGCTTTGAAGAACCATATAAGTATGATTGGTGTTCAAGCACTCATTCTAATGGGTGGGTGTTAACACCAGTGTAGCCATCTAGTATGGGATCAGGAGTTGGATGTTTATAGTGCTGCTCCTTACTTCTACACCCACTATAACCATTACAGCCAATCTCTTGGTCCTCACAACTTTTTTTTCTCTAAAGTTAGTTTGCCACTCCTTTAGACAAGAGTTGACTTATTCGTGCCAAAAACTCCACTAAAAATATACCTTTAATGACAAATATCTGAAATGTTTCAACTACTGGCTTTATCACGTAGTTCAACAGAAAACTCTCTTTATTCATGTTTAAGCCAAAACATACATCTTCTTTTCTGAACTTTTGCCTTTGGGAGAGAAAAAATGGTAGCAATATTCCACAGAAAAAAATTCTCCCAAAGAGGCTGACCACTGCTTTTTAACTACTCAAATCCCTAAAATAACACAATCACAGAGAGAACAAAACATTTTTAAGAAACGTCTACATTATTCAGTGATCTTTGATCATTTATTATTCCTAAAATGAGATTGGGGAGGTGGAACATTCAAGAAAGGAAACAGAAAAAAATATAATTAGTCAAAACTATGTGATCATGTGTGTATGTACTTAGTTCTCCACAGTTTTTATTCAAATGCTGACTACCCCCCACAAAAGCTTCACATGTTGCCCTTTGGATTCATAGAATAGAATAGCTCATATTCTTTTTATTTAATCAATAAACTTTATTTATTTACAGAAGTTTTGTGTTCATAGCAGAAATTACTGAGTTTTCATATACCCTTAGTCCCCACATACCCACAACCCCCCTCTATCAACATCCCTGCACCACAGTTGTACATTTGTTATAATCAATTAACCCACACTGACACATTAATATCACTAAAAGTTAATAGTTTACATTAGGGTTCACTCTTGGTATTGCACATTCTATGAGTTGAAAAATGTATAATCAAATGTATTCAACATTGTAGTATACAGAATAGTTTCATGCTCTAAAAAACCTCTTTGCTCTGCCTATTCATTCTTCCTCCACCGACTCTTGGCAACCACTGATCTTTTTACTATAACCACAGTTTTTCTTTTTCCAGAATATTATATAGCTGGAGTCACACAATATGTAGATTTTTCAGATTGGCTTCTTTCACTTAGTAACATGCATTTAAGGTTCCTCCATATCTTTTAATGGCTCCATAGCTCATTTCTTTTTAGTATTGATTAATATTCCATTGTCTGAATGTACCAGTTTATTTATTCATTCACCTATTGAAGAACATCTTGGTTGCTTCTAAGTTTTGGCAATTATAAATAGAGTTGCTATAAACATCTGTATGCAGATTTTTGTTTGGATATATATTTTTCAACTCCTCTAGATAAGTACCAAGGAACACAATTGCTGGATCATATGGTAAAATATATTTAGTTTTATAAGAAACTGCTAAATTGTCTTCCAAAGCACCTATATCATTTTGCTTTCCCAACAGCAATGAATGAAAGTTTCTGTTGCTCCACCACCTTGTCAGCATTTGGTGTTGTCAGTGTTCTGAATTTTGTCATTTTTTTCTTTTTTCAAAAAATATATTTCTTTATTGATTTCAGAGAGGAAGGAAGAGGGATAGAGAGATAGAAACATCAATGATGAGAGAGAATCATTGATCGGCTGCCTCCTGCACGCCCCCCACTGGGGATCAAGCCCACAACCCGGGCATGTGCCCTTGGCCGGAATCAAACCTGGGACCCTTCAGTCTGCAGGCCGATGCTCTATCCACTGAGCCAAACCAGCTAGGTCTGAATTTTGGCATTTCTAATAGATATTTACTGATATCTTATTTTTTTAAATTGGAAATTCCCCAACGACATATGATATTGACCATCTTTTCGTATACTTACTTGCCTTCTGTATAACTTCTTTAGTAACATGTCTGTTCATGTCTTTGGCTCATTTTTCAATCAAGTTGTTAATTTTCTTATTGTTGAGTTTTAAAAGTTCTTTGTATACTTTGGATAATAGTACTTTATCAAATATATCTTTTGCAAATATTTTCTCCCAATCTGTGGCTTGTCTTCTCATTCTCTTGACATTGTCTTGGCAGAGCTGACGTTTTTTCTTTAAATGAAAAGTTGCTTAACAATTATTTCTTTCATGGATTGTATCTTTGGTGTTGTATCTAAAAAGCCATCATCATATCCAAAATCAACTAAGTTTTCTCCTATGTAATCTACTAGAAGTTTATGTCTGTAACCCATTTTGAGTTAATTTTGAGGAAGACCATAAGGACTGTGTCTAGATTTATTATTTTGCATATAGATGTCCAGTTGTCCCAGCACCATTTGTTTGAAAAATGATTTTTTTTTCTCCACTTTTTTGCCTTGGTTTCTTTGTCAAAGTTCATTTGACTAAGTTTATGTGAGTTCTGGGCTCTACATCCTGTTCTATTGATCTTTTAAAAATTATTTTGTGAAAATCACACTGCCTTATACTTGTTTACTGTAGCTTTAGAGTAAGTCTTGAAGTTGAGTAATATCAGTCCTCTGACTTTGTCTTAACTATTCTGGGTCTTTGGCTTCTCCATATAAACTTTATAATCAGTGTGATAATATCCACCAAGTAACTTGTTGAAATTTTGATTGTATTGAATTCATAGATCAAGTCAGGACAAACTCTCATCTTGACAATACTGAATCTTCCTATTCATGAACATGAAATGTCTCTTCATTTATTCAGTTCTACATTGCTATCTTTCATCAAAGTTCTGTCGTTTTCCCTTTATAGATCTTTGTTATGACTGAATGTGTGTAACCCACCAAAATTCATGTTGAATTCCTACCTCCCATTGTAATGATATTAGGAGATGAGGCTTTTGAGAATTAATTAAGATTAGATGACCATGAGGATGCAACCTTCATGAATGGAATTAGTACTCTTTTAAGTCACAGGAAAAGTTGCTTTCTGTCTCTGCTTTTTGTCATGTGAAATACAAGGAGAATTTGGCAGTCTGCAACTGGTGGCACCCTAATCTCAGAATTTCAGCTTCCAGAAGTGTGAATACTAAATATCTCTTTTTGATAAGCTGCTTAGTCTATGGTAGTTTGTTATAGTAGCCTAAACAGACTACAAATATCTTATAAATATTTTGTAAGATTTTTACCTAAGTATTTAATTTTTTAGAAGCTAATGTAAATAGTACTGTCTTTTTAAATTTTATTGCTGGTATATGGGAAAGTGATTGACACTTGTATATTAACCTTGAATTCTGAAACCTTGCTAAAATTATTTACTAGTGTAAGTTCTAGGAGTATTTTCATTAATTCTGTCGGATTTTCTACATAGAGGATCATGTCATCTGTAAACAAAAAATTTTATTTCTTTGTTCTCAATCTATATACATTATATTTTATTTTTCCCATCTTATTGCATTACCTAGGACTTCCAGCATGATGTTGAAAAGCAGAGGACATTCTTGTCTTGGTCCTGATCTTTGAAGGAAAGCTTTGAGTTTTTCATCATTAATTATGATGCTATCTATACATTTTTGGTAGATGCTCCTTATTAAGTCAAGGAAGTTCCCGTCTATTCTTAGTTTTCTGAGAGTTTTTTTTTTTTTTATCATGAAAGGGTGTTGAATTATTTCAAATGCTTTTTTCTGTATCTTGAGATCATCATGTAATTTTTCTTCTTTAGCCTGTTGATATGATAGACTACATTAGTGAATTTTTTACTGTTAAACCATCTTACATACCTGAGACAAATCCCAGTTGGTCACGGTATGTAATTCTTTTTATACATTGTTGGATTCAACTTGCTAATATTTTGTTTAAGATTTTATTCTTATACTAGAGGCCCGGTGCACGAAATTCATGCACAGGGGTGGAGGGAGGGGGTGAGGGTGGTGGTCCCTCGGCCCGGCCTGCACCCTCTCCAATCTGGGACCCCTCGGGGAATGTCAGACTGCCCGTTTAGGTCTGATCCTGCACGGGCAGTTGGACATCCCTCTCGCAATTTGGGACCACTTACTCCTAACTGCTCACCTGCCTGCCTGCCTGATCTCCCCTAACCACTCTGCCTGCCAGCCTGATAGCCCCCAACTGCCCTCCTGCCATCCTGATTGGGGTTGGAGGGCCAATTGGGGGCAGGGCTGGCCATGGAGAGGGGCTGTGGTCGGTGGGCTGGCTGCCAAGCCCCCGAATGGGGTGGGGGGTGCCGATTGGGGGCCAGCAGCCTGGGGGAGGAGCCATCGGTGGTTGGCCAGCCAGCCCTGTCCCTGATGCGGTGAGGGGGGGCCGATGTGGGGTGGGGCTGGGCAAGGGGAGGGGCTGCAGGAAATTGGCTGGCTGTCCCTGCCCCCTATTGGGGTGGGGGGGTGTGATCAGGGGCAGGCAGCCAGGGGGAGAGGCTGCCGGCCTATTGGGGTGGGGCAGGCTGATTGAGGGCAGGGCTGGTGCGGGGGGAAGGGAGGGGGTGTTTGGCCAGCGGCCTGCTTTTTTTTTTTGGCAACTTCACAACTTTTATTTGTGGTACCTGTGCTATGTCTCAAAAATACCTTCTCTCCCTGCCCAGGGCAGCAAAAAAATAGAAGACGTCCCTCCCTATTGCACATGGATCCTATATACAGGCCCACCTGGCCCAGGCCGGCTGGATGCTTGGTACATTCTTGGATCCCCACTCAGGGACGGGAGGGATGACTGGTGGCAGCACACAAGAGAGGGGCCCTCCGGGTGGCCACTCTGGTCCTGGCTGCTGGTCCTGGCATTTCCTGGTCCTCGGTTCCTTCCTGGTCCTGTCTGCAGCCCTGGTCCCCCTACCTGGCTCAGCCTCCCATCTCCATCCTGGCCTCATATGGCCCCCTTGGCTCCTGAGGGGCTCTGTCCTCCCCTCCCAGCCTGGAGGTCCCGAGGGGAGGTTATGGCTTCTCGGAGACTCCCCGGCAGCCCTGTCACTCGTGTTCACACAAGGGAAGGGGTGCGTGTGGCAGAAGCAGCTGTATAAATGTGGGTGCAGGGACAAGTCCTCCGGGGTCACTTGGACAGTTTGCTGATGACGTGGATCAGGGCCATGTGCTTGTCCTTGAGGCACTGGGGGTTGTCAGCCCGGAGGTTGGACAGGCCCTTCAGCTCCTCTTCCAGCTCAGCGGCCTTGTGCTCCGTGGCCCTGTGCTCAAATCTCTCCAGCTCTAGGAGGGCTGGCCTCTCTGCAAAGCGCTCCTGCCTCTGCTTGGCGCGCTCCAGCTCCACCTTGAGCTGTGGCAGCCAGCCACAGCGTGGTCTGGGTCAGGGCCTCACGAAGTCTCTCGTTCTCAATACTTAGCTCTGCGTTGAGCTTCCTGGAGCCTCCCTCAGGCTCTTCTGATTTGGGCTGGGATTCTGGGTTGAGAGCCCGCTGCCTCCAGGGGGAAGGGCTGGATTCTGGGCTGATGTCCGCTGGCTTTGCCTCCTCCCCCTCCGCAGGCCCTCTCCTCTCCTTGCCAACTCTGCAGTGCTCTCTGGAGGCCTGTGGTCCCTGTCCCTGCCCGTCAGGCACCTCTACTCTCTGGGCAGGGCCATCAGAATTCTCATCCCCACGGACTCAGGCCTGCCAGGAAGGGTTCAGGCTCTGTGCGCCCTGCTCTTGATCAGGATGGGAGAGTCCAAGTCAGGCCGGCAGGGTGGAGGGGCCTCGAGGTTGGCTGCTGGCCCCAACCCCTGATGGGGCTGGTTTGCTGGCTACAGTGGGTGTCATAGTGACTGGTGGATCAGGGCCATCAGAATTCTCAACCCCACAGACTCGGGGCTGCCAGGAAGGATCCAGGCTCAGTTCGCCCTGCTCTTGATGGGGATGGGAGAGTCTGATCAGGGGCAGGCCAGCAGGGGGGAGGGGCCTCGAGGTTGGCCACCAGCCCCACAGTGGTTTGCTGGCTACAGTGGGCGTCATAGCAACTGGCCCAATCAGGGCCATCTTCTGCCCCAGGCCCAACGCCACCTCCACTGCTGGCTATCAGGCTGTTGCGATCACCACCTCATCCCGGCTGCTGGGGGGCTCAGGCCTGCGGGAAAGCAGGCCCCAGCGACTTCACCTGCATGCAGGTGCACAGGACGGACTGCTGATGGATCACGCTGCCTGCTCAGGGCACTCACGCCAGGGTGGGTAGGTCCCCAGCACTGCTCCAAGTCCCGGTCCACCATGCCTGCTGCATGAGCAACCTCCTCCTGTCTAGTCTTGACCCCATTCTGGCGTCCCAGCCTAATTTGCATATTACCTCTTTATATATATATAGAGAGAGAGAGAGACTAGAATAGTAGTTCTCAACTAGAGATGTTGAGATGTTGAAATGTCTGGAAACCTTTTTGGTTGTTACAGTTGTGGGGATATGATGATACTGGCATTTAGTGGATACAGGTCACAGATGCTGGGGAACCTGCTGCAATGCACACGAGAGACTCCCACAACAGTTATTCTACACAAAATATCAGTGCCAAGAGTAAGAAACCCTGTGCTAGAATGTGTGCTTCTCTTGTCAGTATATGGCCTTATTTCTCACTCAAAGGGAATACTGGAGATGGATCTTAGCAATAGTAAAAATACTATTCTTCTAGATATCAATATTTTTAAGCTAAAATATATATCTCCATTTCATAATTCCCAAGAGAGCTGCTTGTCACCTAAATCAAGGCATGATGGTAAAAGAGAACCCCAGCTTTCCCGTTAACTGATGTTAAGAATTATTCCTCACATATCAGCAATTAGAAGCACATTTCTTACAGGTGTTCAAACTGAGCAGGGAATAAGTATCTGGAAAATATTTTGAATGAATGACATATTTCTAGTCTGCAGAAACCATAAAACTAACCTTAAGAAAGGAAGACATTGGAGTTACCAGTGTATCATGTATTATAAATCTATATGCCAGTTATAGTGCTTTTATTTATGTGTGTGCCCTCTGAATTTCAGAAACCAGAACTTTTTCACATTTGTGCAGTAGTAACATAATGTAGACCATTTGGGAAGACATTGGTTATCTAGTAAGCCATATTTATCTAGCTAAATAAATATTTTCTTACTTAAGTTAGAGGAATTCTTATTTTTCTTTTTAGCAGGTACCATATAGAAGACATGTTACTACATTATCTACAAGGGAAAGAATATGTTAGTGCTAAGACTTGGATCTAAGCCTTTAGTATCTTACCTAACAATAGACAAACATGTAAATTGACCATACCTCCGCTACGCCCATAGCCAATCAGAGTGAGTATGCAAATTAACCCAACAAAGATGGCAGTTAATTTGCATACATAGGCGCCCAGCACCTGGGTCCCCGCACATCCTGGCACCCAGGTCACTCTGAGGTAAGCCCCACATGGGCCCTGAGCAGCTTGGGAAGGGCCTGAGCCAGGGGGCTCCTTAGGGCCTGATGCAGCTTAGGCCCTCTCCCCAGAGGACATCCCCTGAGGGCTCCCAGTATGTGAGAGGGGGCAGGTTGGGCTGAGGGACCCCGACCCCCAGTGCATGAATTTCATGCACCGGGCCCCTAGTATGAAATAAAGATAGAATAGAAGGGCCCTGATTATGAATAGAAACTCTATTCAGGCCCTAAATAGATGAAAAAACAACAACAAGATAACAAGTCTATGACTCTACAGTGACAGTGCTTGTCTGAGCAATGATCACTATTTGAATGACTTACGATATAATGCGACAGATTCTAAAAAAGCTAAGAAAGCTCCCTTTCTTCAAATGTTCTTGTTCTTCCTGCCTCAAATACCATCACCAGATTAATTTGGAGAGTGAAGGTTACCAGAAATCTCTGAGCCTTCTAATTTACACACACACACACACACACACACACACACACACACACACACACACGAGTGGTTCCACTTTGAGCCTTACCCAACAGTGTTGTTTGTATAATGGGAAGCACAATATAATCTAAGGTGGAAAACTAAGCCAAGGTTTACACTATTTACTCTAAAGTCAGTCCTGGAACTCAACCATGGAAGGGGGAAGTAGAAGGAAGAAGAAAAAGAGTTTGTTCTACTAGAAAAATATACCTGGGAGAGGGTACCATAGCTGAGGAATAAGTGGTAGAAATAGTGGAATATGAGAATATGTTTGTGTGGGTGTCAGAAGAGAAAGGCTTAAAAGAAAGAGATGAGAGGCTGAAGACTGCCTGAGACAGGTGTGCTTAGATAACAAAGGTTGGTTTCCTCCCACTATAGGCTGAGAGTTGGTTTTCAAGAAAAATTATTATGAGTGGGGCTTAGGGGTTTCACTAATTATGAAAAATCCTGAGAGAAGAGATTTATGTAGCCCTCATTGGCATATGGTTGGCAGGATTAGGACAGATAAGCAGCAGGGTTCACAAGTGAGAGACACAATGTACCACTTAATTATATGCTTGTCTTCTGTAAGAACTAGTACCAGAGGTTTATTGTAACTAGGATAAGCATGGTTTGTGTAAATCAATTGCCACATCTAGTGGTGAGTAACTCATTAATTGTTATTGATTGTGTAAAATTACAGACTTCCAGAAAAAAACACATATTGGTAAACTGCCTTGTGTGTGGTCTCCTCTAAATAGACTCATTACCCTTAAGAGTAAGTTAGAGCCCATTAGTCCTAATATTCATATCAATAGCTGTTTTAATCATATAAAAACACACATATAATTTATGAAGACACTTAAAAAATTTACTGATGCAACAGATTTCCTGAGTTATTAAAACTATTTTGCTCTCAGTAATAGCTAGTTCCTAGTTTCCACACCCATTGAAAAAATGAAGTTGTTTCTTAGATTTGAGTCTGAAAACTGACTTATTTGAATCCTTGGGGAGAACATAATGTTTAAAATTAAAATTTTGTGAAAGAAAATTTAAACTAAAAATAATTATATAGAAAGCCAAAGTTAGGTCTTAGAACTTTACCAAAAGTTGATGTTCCATGTCTCTATTCTGTCACAAAAAAAAAAAAAAAATACACACAGAGATATTATTCTTATAGTGTAGGGCCATGGTTGGCAAACTGCGGCTCGCGAGCCACATGCGGCTCTTTGGCCCCTTGAGTGTGGCTCTTACACAAAATACCACGGCCTGGGTGAGTCTATTTTGAAGAAGTGGCATTAGAAGAAGTTTAAGTTTAAAAAATTTGGCTCTCAAAAGAAATTTCAATCATTGTACTATTGATATTTGGCTGCGTTGACTAATGAGTTTGCCGACCACTGGTGTAGGGCATTGTTCTTCAAATGATGTGATTGAGGCATGTGTTGTCACCTCCTAAACAAAGTTTTCACTTCTTAAGTACCTGTCTTTCTTATACTGGGAAGAACTGGAAAGTAGGTTTGGGTCCGAGGGCATCATCCTGAGGGTTGTCATTGGGGGAAGAAAGTTGTGTGTCATTTCTGGTCTTAGGTTTCCCATAGAACTTGTCCCTTCTCTTCTATCTCATCATGTGCCTTCCTGGACATCAGTCCAGTGCCACCTGCCCATAGATTCCTCTCTTCTAGGCTGTTATATTAGAAGTAAACTTTAACCATCATTGGCTCATTTCCTCCAAAGACTCAAAAGTGTAGGGGTATAATTATTTAAATACTTCATGTCACCCAATAAATCAAAACATTTTTCTAGCTGGGACATGATGACCAATACAAAGTCACTTTGAATTCATGATACATTTTTTAGGGGAAACATAATCATCTTTGGAAACTTTAACGTTTGCTTCTTTTTTATGGGAAAAAATTATTAGAACATTCCTCAGAAAGAATTCTCATAAATTATGTGACATCTGACTTACTTTTTCTTCAAATTTTGTGTATACATATTAATAATTATAACTGTAAGTTCAAGATGTACAGAGGATTTGAGAAGGCCCCGATAATCCACCAGCCATTGCTGGGTCCTGTCTTCAGTTGACACACATTGTAATAAATGTCTTTTGTGTTAAATAATTCCCTTCTGATTGAAGTGATAGGTAGTTGGAGATGTTATGTTACCTTTTGCCAAACCCTTAAGAAAAAAATCAGGCCACATGATCTGTGGGGACAGGATATATGTAAATCACTAAAAACAGAACACAATCCCTTAGGATCTAGAGAAGAATTAGAAGCAGGAATCACTGTTTGTGATTTTCTCTACTGATGAAAGACTTCCACTTCTCTGAACCTCCACGGTGACTCCACTTCTCTGGTCAAAGATTAGTTCATGACTAGTGGTGTTATTTGAGGGATTCTGAGAAAATTCTTTCATTCAATGTTCTTATGTCTCCTGGCTCAAATTCTTCCATTAGTTTAATTTGGATGGGTCTAAGCTCTCTAATTAAAGGCACATATATACTTTGAGCCTTATCAATCAGTGTTGTATATATAATGGGAAAGGCAATGGAACTTAAGGTGAAAAACAATCACAAAGGTAAATTTTATTTATGTCACTATTTACTCTGTCAACCATGGAGTGAAACCCTGGAGGGGAGAAGGGAAAAAGGACTGGGTTAGTGGAGATACAGTTAGTGCTGTGAGATCTGTTTGAGACTGAGAGTGCATAATGAAAGTACCTTAGATGAAAAGGGTGGGTTTCCTCAATACACACGCTGAGGGAAATTATCTGTGGGAAATGCTCTGATGAGTAAGGCTCACATGAGGATAAACAAAGAAAAGAAAGTGATCGAAGAAGTCTGAGAAGTTCTGTAGGTAGCATTTGGACAGGTGAGAAGTGGGATTCACAGTGAGGAGAGAGACGGATGGAAGCTTAGTCTATGCTCACCTCAAGTAGACATCTACTGGCAAAGGTTTAAAGCAATACAAACTGGGAGGTGTGAGAAAATTCAACACTGCAGTAGTCGATATACTACTTAACTAATCATACAAAAAACGTTTATGCCTGATAAACTCCCAGTGCAGGTGTAGTGATAGCACAGCCTTAGAGCAAAGTGATCATCTCTCAGCTTTGTGTTTCAAAACTGGCCTCTTTGAGTCTGGTTGTACAAAACACTTATTCACACAAACCCCCAGGATGGATGAAGAAATAAACTGTTCTTTGAAAGATGAAGTACTTGCCCTAACCGGTTTGGATCAGTAGATAGAGCGTCGGCCTGCAGACTAAAGGGTCCCAGGTTCGATTCCAGTTAATGGCATGTACCTTGGTTGCCAGCACATCCCCAGTTGGGAATGTGCAGGAGGCAGCTGATTGATGTTTCTCTCTCATCTATGTTTCTCACTCTTCATCCCTCTCCCTTCCTCTCTGTAAAATATCAATAAAATATATTTAAAAAATAAAAATAAAGATGATAGGGAAATCATGGAATCCAGCTACAGAATAGCACAATTTTTCACCCATGATATAGATAATATGAGGGGCATGAAAATCTGACCAAAACACCAAGGACATTAGAATCCTCCAAAGGTGATATGGGATCTCTTTGAAAGAATCTTGCTCTTATCTGCATGGGAACTTTGAGGTGCCTCTTGAACCCTGGGCTCAAAGAAGAGGGCTAGTTATTTAGTAGGGTAGATCTTTGACGTCATTTGAAACCTACCCAGTTTATATTTGGAGGGTACAATTTGAAGATGACCATGTGATGAGACAGCAGTCTGGAATCAGCACAGTTGAAAACCCTCACCCTGCCGCATTATTCTGCACCAATCACCAAAAGTGGGCTGATGAACACTGAGGACTTCACCATGGTTACAAGTGTCCTCTAAATAAATGTATGATTTGTCCCTTGCTGGTTTGACTTAGTGGATAGAGCATCTGCCTGTGGCCTGAAGGGTCCTGGGTTTGATTCCGGTCAAGAGCACATGCCGAGGTTACAGGCTTGATCCCCAGTAGGAGGCAGGAGGAAGCCAATCAATGATTCTCTCTCATTACTGATGTTTCTATCTCTCCCTCTCCCTTCCTCTCTAAAATCAATAAAATATATTAAAAAATAAATAAATGTGTCATTTAGGTCCCAACAAGCATCAAGTAATCTTTACTGAGATAAATGCACACTGTTAAGATGTATGGTGGATTGGGCCTGCTTAGAATGAGCATATGCCATTACCCAGACCTAAAACTATAGGATTTGTCAGAACCTAATGTGAATTTGACCTATCATATCCACTGAGGGACTTCTTCATGATCTGCACCACTGTTCGCCATGTCCATTAGCCCTTCCCCCTTACAGGGGGGGGTGAGTGGCATCTGAGCAGAGCTAGGATGGTACCATCTTCTGGATATACCAAAGGAAAGCTTTTCTGACCAGGTAAACTTGAAAGATCCTGGACTCAAATATATTTAAACCATATTCTTGAGCTTAATTTTTTTATATTATTGGGTATTGATTGGATGTCTTAAATGCCCTGACTAATCAGGAATTGGACTGAATAGACAATCGAAAAACTGGGGCAAATTTAAGTAAGCACCTATTATCAGACTGCCTGAATGTTTACCTTTAAGGGTATGATAGCATTCATATGTGTTCCTTTTATGTAAGGGAGTAATAAGTGCCACAGAACATAAAATAATACCAACCCTATTAATAATGGTGTTCAGGTAAAGTAACAGTGTTTACATCTCATTCTCAACTGAACTTGTTCTTGACAGGTGAATTTCTGACTGGATGCCAACCCAATTGGATATGAAGTAACTGAGCAGCATTACATTCTGCAATGCTCCCAGGTACTTGGGCAGCTGAAATCACCACCTGGTTGTAAGTCATAACCATGCCCAGCCCTTCAAATGAAAATGATCCCTGGCTGGTGTGGCTCAGGTGGTTGAGCATAGTCCCATGCACCAAAAGGTTGCTAGTTCGATTCCTGGTCACAGTACATGCTCCAGTTGTGGGTTTGATCCCCAGTAGGAGGTATGCAGAAGGCAACCCATTGAAGTTTCTCTCTCACATCAATGTTTCTCTCTCTCTCCTTTTCTGTCTCTCTCTTCCTCGCTAAGAAGCAATAAAAACATATTTTAAAAAATGGAAGAGTTTGGTATTTTTTTAATGAAAATGGGCTCTGATGCAAAAATTTGTCAGTTTGTGAAATATCTCACACCTCAAATGGTCTGTGACCAATAGGAACATTACCACTTTAAAAATTGATATTAAATCTTCCCTCTGATTCTCAGTTCAGTGACCCAACCATGGTCTAGAGCAGAGCAACTAGAATGACCATAAAACATAATTAGAAGCATCTGTTTGATTTGAAAGAAAGCTACGAAAACACAAAGTTATTAGATAGTTGTATGATAACTCTATGCATTAGTCTCCTCAATTTAAAATGGAGGTAATAATACCTGTACATACCTAATAAGGATGTTGAAATCATTAAATAGATAATAATACAATATAAGTAAAATATTGCATAAATATTAGCTTTGTTTATATAATTAAAATACATTTGAGATATTATTTTCCCCCCAAAAGGATAAAATACTATTTTCCAAAGTACCAATTCAGATCTTAGTATATAGTAAGTGCTCTAGAGTATTATTTGTCTCAGCAAAGGTACCACTTCAAAAACATTACTCTGCCCTGCCATTGACATTAATCTTCTCTTTCTTGTCTATACCAAATCACCGCTTTTCTACTACAAACAGGAGTGGATCTGGCAGAATAAGGCCTTCATCAACAGCCAGATCAAACCAGGAGATGGGGATCTACCCATTTATTATTGGGGGAAAGATAAAGAAGACATTTCTGAAGCATTAACTTATGAGTCTAGAATTCTAAATTACATCACCTATAAATCTAAGCTGCACCAGAGTAAGACTGATACTTGAGCTTTGAGAGCTGAAGAAAAATGGTGTTATCTATATGCTAGGGCCTGGAGGATGGCAGAGAGCCCAGAATTTGTTTTTAATTAAATTTTTGGGGGTGACATTGGTCAACATGAACATATAGGTTTCATGTGTGGATTTCTAAGTTGCAAAGTTCATATATAGCACCATGTGCCCACCACCCAAAGTCAAGTCTTCTCCTGTCACCTCATATTAGGATCCCCTTCTCCACCCAACCCCCAGCAACCAACACACTGCTGTTTGTGTTCATAAGTTTTAGTTTTATATCCCACATATGAGTGAAATCATATGGTTCTTAGCTTTTTCTGTCTGACTTATTTCACTTAGCATAATGTTCTCAAGGTCTATCCATGTTGCTGTAAATGTTGCTATTTCATCCTTTCTTATGGCTGAGTAGTACTCCATTGTGTATATGTACCACATCTCCTTTATCTAGTCCTCTATTGCAGGGCATTTTGGATGTTTTCATGTCTTGGCCACCGTGAATAATGCTGCAATGAACATAGGAGTGCATATATCTTTGTGTATAAATGTTTTCGAGTTTTCGGGTATATACCTAGGAGTGGGCTTGTTGGGTCATATGGTAGCTCTATTCTTAACTTTTTGAGGAATCGCCAGACTGCTTTCCATTGTGGTTGTACCAGTCTACAGTCCCACCAACAGTGAATGAGTGTTCCCTTTTTCCCACAACCTCTCCAACACTTGTTATTATCTGACTTCAGAGCCCAGAATTAACACTGATCATCCACACTGCTGAAGAAGCACTGACCACTCTCAAACAGTTCCAAGTATTTTATCTGGCGACAATCTCTGTGGTGTGATTCAGACAGGAAATGAGAGTGCTACCGACAGGAAATTCTCTGGTCATAGTTTATTATGTTGGCTTTGGGTAATTTTCAGGGGGTGGTATTTCTTTTTTCCCCACAGGAAAAGCAATTGTGATTAGCAGGATTGTTTTTAACACCTCACTGGTGGTTTTAGTTTCCTCTTTCCTCCTTCTTTGGGAATGTAACATCCTTTGGAGGTTTAAATGTAGGTCTCAGTGTTAGAAGGAAGTTGGATTTGCTTTTTAGTGTTGGTTACAGTAGAAAAAAATGTTCTTTTCCTTTAGATTAAGCTGTCTTGTTAGTGACTGGAAAGGGACGGGGGATTTTAAAAAATCAATTGCTCTCTAAGGAGAAATCTATAGATTTTAATGTTGAATTTTTTAAATCACCAAATGAAGCTCAGACCAAGTTGAGCACACTCTACATCACCAGTGACTGTTAAAGAAATGCCTCAGCAGAAGCAAGAAAGCCCATTTCCCTTAAAATTCAAGGTAAACTAATGGCACATAACAAATAACTTCATAATGTTCTGATTAAAACAAAGGCACAAAAGTTCTGAAATAAGATAACTGGAAATGTGACTGCTTTTTGATATTTTAAAAAGCAACTGGCTAGGAGATGTGTGTGGGGTTTCAGGCTGGAAAGGGTAAGAACTGTGGCAGAGCAGTCAGCATGGACATGCCCTCCTCCAAGCAAGTACTTCCTGAAGGTCGCTGGCCTGGCAACGCCAGTTAGGCACAACGGAGTGAACAACCAACAGAGTATGGCATGATTCCTTCCTGGAAGTGCTAAACATCTGCCTGCAGAGCTACCACCAACCTAAGCACAATAATTAAAGTGGAGAATAAAGAGCAAATCACAAATAAAAGTCATCATTTGGGTTCAGATCTGAGGTGACATAGATTACAGGAGATAATGGTAGATTAACAAGAGGGCAAAAGACCTGAGTTCTGGTCTTGACTCTAACACTAATTAGTTTTCGCCTTTAAACAAGTTACTTGAACTCCCTGGCTTCTGGTCCCTGTAGTAGAGGCATAAAATGTGGGGATAAAACATGAGCACACCTTAGGAAAGCAAATGTAGTTGTCCTGCCAGCTGCCAGGTGACTCTCCTTCTTTTCGGATATACTGCAAGAGATCCATGGTGGCTCTGTATGTCTTAGAATCCCAAGGAAAATGACTTTCTGGAGTCAATGAACAAAGTAAAATCTGTTCCTGTCTAAGAGTTTACTGTCTTATGGAGAAGAATGATTTTGAGTGACTATAGATATTTTTCTTTGCCTGTTTTTGAAATTTTCTGCAGTGATCAACTGTGATCAATCATTGACTTTTCCACATGAAAGAGCAGTTGTGTTTATGAGAAACAATTGACATAAGATGATTGATATTAATTCTCTCTCAGCAGGTTCTCAATTAGCAGGAGCTCTTATTATTGTCTCATCAATTAGGTAAACTTATGGGCACAGGGGCCCAGGGCTCATGTGATGATTAAAGATGGTGTTTATCCTTCCACTTTCAGTACCTTGATTCCTCTTTTAAAAGTTTTCAAAATATTTGTAAAATATTTTCCAATTATTGATGAAAACATAAATGATCCCTGTGACTCTCATTTCAAAGAAAATCAGAGCTTTTGTGTCTTTCTGCACTTTTTTTTTTTTTTACAGTGGGGTTAGGTTATAGGCAAACAAATGAGATGAAACCATCATTTGCCTTAGTGACCTAGAACTAACCATTTTCGTGTGTGTGTGTGTTTCATGTTTCTCTGCTCAGAATCACTATCAAATAGTCCTCTATAGCCAATTAAACAGCAAAACCCTAAGTGTTAGGGAAAAAGTGTGGTATTTGAAAGTTATTTCCCCTAGTTAATCTTTGAATTTTAATCAAGAAAGCTAAGAAACCACAAGTTTCTATGTGATGTGTGAACCACATATAAAAAGTTGACACCAGTGGTATTTAACAAGGCCAGTAGGTCACAGGTGACCACCCATTTGCCTTGAGCTGACCTTATTTAATGATCTAAAAATAAATTAAAGTATCATCATTGTATCCATTAAGAATTATTAAGAAGGCTTGACTCTGTCCCTTGATTATTTAAGTTTTCAAAGAATTGGATTCTTCCCTACCTCACTGATGCTCTTCCCTCAGTTAATTCTATCAGCTCCCTTTCTTTCTCCTAGCTCCTTCCTATCTTCTCCTAATCTGCCCACACTTGAGCTTGCTTCTGTCTCTGAGATCCACATGAGCAAGGGTCAAATGAGTACTGCTATATGGGTTACTCACTTGTCATTATTCACATTTGGAGCAGACTCAGTCCTACTCAGTCCTACTCTGTAGAGTCTAAAAATAGTTTATTGCTATTATTATTTTTCTAGGGAAAGTGAATTTTTATTTTTTAACAAAGGAGCTAATTGTGCTCCAAAATGCCAGGAGCTAAATTATACATCCTCCCTGGGCCCTTCCACACAGAGGTCCGAATCCACCATTTGCCTTTTAAAGAAACCACTATGTGCAGGCACTGTTCTAACCTCTGGCCAGGCTTTCACTGATTTACCCACAACCCAAGAGGTAGGAACTATTATTTTTTAAAAATAATTCTTTATTGTTGGAAGTATTACATATGTCCCCTTTCTTCCCCCACTGACCCCCTCCAGCCCACCTCCACCCCTTGCCTTCACTACCCTATTGTCTGTGACCATGGGTTATGCATATATGCATACAAGGTCTTTGGTTTATTATTCGTGTTTTCTTTCTAGATAAACAAAACATGTTAATCATTTAAAAAGAAGTACAATCAAGCAAAAAAGAAAGAAAAAAACAAAATGAAAAGCATCTATGAAACTATCAGATATTTTTCTAATTTATTGCCTTTCACTTAATCATTATACAAAATTTTCCATGTCACTCAAAATTCTATAACATTTTCTCCCATTTCAATTTAACAAACACAATCCTATGTTACCCATTAGGGACCACAGGTGAACCATACAAAGATAGTTCTGCTTGAAACACAAAACAAGCACAGGTCAGATGACTGTTAGGAAGTGAGTGGACAGCATTTATAGAAGAAGTAAATACCCAGGACATTAAACCTTGACAGGAGTTTGGGAAGGGTCTCAGAGAAGTGACTTTACCTTATAATAAGAAAGCAGGTATTCCAGTGTATAGCTGCACCTGTAGACATCAGCTCATATCTGAGGCCTCCTCATCTAGCTAGCACTACCAGGTGTTCATATGTATTTACATATTTTGCTTTGTAACTTCTATTATCTATCTGTGCGTAAATAGGCTTGTTTCTTTGCCTTTGCCAATTAAATAGATATGTGCTTATTGACAGGTGACTTCTAGGCCACTAGCCTATGATAAGATAGGTTACATAGGAAAAACAGTAACTGTATATTTCTCTCCAATCTGGCCTTAACTTCAGAGCTGCTTGCTGAATGAATTGCAGGCACCCTGCCTGGGTTCAAACTCCAGCTCTACACAGACATAGGAGAAAGCCTCTTTACTTCACTAAGCTTCTTTCCTCATCCGTAAAATGGGTAATTATTCCACTTCACAAACATGTCATGGAGATTCAGTTAGAAAATGCATGTAATACCTGGTTTAAGTTTAGCATTATTTCATTATTATTATTATTATTATTATTATTATTATTATTACCCATCCATTTGGCTGAAAATAGCAGGCATAGAAGACTGGAGGCTTGGGGTCTCATGCAACTTCTCCATATTCCCAAGTGACTGGTGGTTCCCAGGCACTGGAATGGTTTCCAGGTTGCTCCTAGCACCTCTGGAATGTGGGTACCATCAACTCCACCTTGAGATGCCATGTGGTCACTCTCCTGCTAAGCTCCAGACCACTCCACTGCCTGCACTGGTTCCCTCTTCTAGTATGCTCTGGACCATGGCTGCTTGCCACTACTGACCCTCTTCTCTTACACAGCCTGAACTCGAAACACTGTCATTTCACTGCACCCAGTGACCTCAGAATAAAACCACCAACATCCATGACATCAAGGAGGCTCCAGAATCCCTTCCCCAAATTAGACCTTTCAGCTCCATATCCTGTTTGCTCCCTACCACTTCTGCCAGCATGAAGGGGTTTGCTATGATCTTTATTTTCTATTTCTGATTTGTTTTGTGGAAAATTCTGTTTACATTATGTATTTTCTCAGACTAAATTTAGATATCAGGCGCTTCTGCTTTTTTTCTGTCTACAGAATATCCACCTTTTTTATATTTAGAAAGACACAATGAAATGAGGAAAACAGAGATTTGAAATACTCAATTCAGAACGTTTTGGATACCAAATTACATAGAAAGTCTCCAAATATTTGTGTCAACAAATCTCTTATCTCTCTAAGAGGAAAAGACTATATTTAGTTACTATAATTATTAGTGTAAATGTTTTCTTGCTTTGCTAGGGAGATTTGGGAAAGCAGAAGAATAGGTTGTAAAGACATTTTCTAAGGTGAAGGAATTAAACAGTACAAATTCTAAGAACAGTCATGGGGATGTAGAGTACAGCATAGGGAATATAGTAAATTATTTATATATATAAAAGGCTAATATGCTAAGTGTCTGACCATCTGGTAATGATGTCACATAGCAATGCATGATGACTAGCCTCTCCCTAGCAACGACTAGCCTCCTTGCAGTTTCTTCAGCCCAGGAACACAACTTGCTTTATAGCCAGGTGCAAAACATTTCACACTTTAACCAAATGTCTGTGAAGCGTTTTCCTGTGCCTCATCTCATTTGATCCTCAAAGAAGTCCTGGAGTAGGTAGATAGGAGACTCGATGGAGTCCTATTTTCTTTTCATTAGCCAGAAAATGGAGATTTAGAAAGTTTAGAAACTTGAACCGACTGAAAAGAAGTAAGAAATAGTGGACCTTGAAAATGACTTCAGGTTTTCTCACTACGCAGAATATAGTCAAACACTACTGCAGTTAAATATTTTACCCTCTGTTCTCTCTGAGTGATCTACAATAATAATCTGCTTCATGTTGATATTTACTGCTGTGTTGCTGACAATTACCTGAAGAGAAGTTGGAGTGCTTCACTGGGCTGGAAAAAGTTTAGCTACATCAGAAAGCAGGTCTAATTAAGCAAGTTTATTCTATATCTATAAAAGGCTAAGTTGACTCAAGCATGCACAATACATATAAAGCTCTCGCTGGCACCAATCGCACACATGTGTTTGATCTGTCACTGTTGATTGTGAATTTGGTTGACACTTCTATTAGAGAAAAATAGTGAATAGCAATATTAAAATATTTCTTCTAAGTAATTTCCTTTCAATGTGCATGAATTCATGCACCAGGCCACTAGTATTGTAATAACCATGTATGGTGTAGATGGGTACTAGACTTATCAGAGTGATCACTTGGTAAGTTATATGGACGTCTAATCACTATGTAGTATACCTGAAACTAATATAATATCATATGCCAACTGTAATTGAAAAATTAAAAAATAAAATAAGAAGTTATTTTCTTGAGCAGTGGGAAGCCTATGAGTTATAGAGTGTGCAGATGTGTCCCCTGATTACTGGCTCTGTGACCATTTCTGAGGGTGGAATCCCAGTTTGTGGGTCTCAGGACTTTGATGTCCTCATCTAAAAATGGATCAAATAATAACCTGCCAGCATCACAGAAATGTCAGGAGGCTCACATATTTGTGAAAGTGACTTACAAATGTTGAAAGTTTTATAAAAGTTAATTTTTTTAAATGAGCTGGCTCTTTCTTAGGTATAATATCTTAAGAAGTTCATGGAGAAATGTTATAAGTCTCCCTCCCACAAATTTCCCAAATATTTTTTTTTAATTTAATAAATCTTTATTGTTCAGATTATTACAATTGTTTCTCCTTTCCCCCGCCCATAACTCCCCTCCACCCAGTTCCCACCCCACCCTCTGCACTTACCTCCCCCCCCACTGTCCTCATCCATAGGTGTATGATTTTTGTCCAGTCTCTTCCTGCACCCCCATTCCCATTTCCCCCTGAGAATTATCAGTCCACTCCCTTTCTATGCCCCTAATTCTATTATATTCACCAGTTTACATTGTTCCTAAGATTTTTAATTCACTTGATTTTTAGGTTCACTTGTTGATAGATATGTATTTGTTGTTCATAATTTTTCTCTTTACTTTTTTCTTCTTCCTCTTCTTAAAGAATACCTTTCAGCATTTCATATAATACTGGTTTGGTGGTGATGAACTCCTTTAGCTTTTCCTTATCTGTGAAGCTCTTTATCTGACCTTCCATTCTGAATGATAACTTTGCTGGGTAGAGTAGTCTTGGTTGTAGGTTCTTGCTTTTCATCACATTGAAAATTTCTTGCCACTCCCTTCTGGCCTGCATAGTTCCTGTTGAGAAATCAGCTGACAATCGTATGGGTGCTTCCTTGTAGGTAATTAACTGTTTTTCTCTTGCTGCTTTTAATATTCTCTCTTTGTCTTTTGCCCTTGGCATTTTAATTATGATGTGTCTTGGTGTGGTCCTCTTTGGATTCCTCTTGTTTGGTGTTCTGTGCACTTCCTGGACTTGTAAGTCTATTTCTTTCACCAGGTAGGGGAAGTTTTCAGTCATTATTTCTTCAAATAGGTTTTCAGTATCTTGCTCTCTGTCTTCTTCTGGAACCCCCATAATTCTGATGTTGGTACGCTTGAAATTGTCCCAGAGGCTTCTTACACTATCTTCAACTTTTTGGATTCTTTTTTCTTTTTGCTTTTCCGGTTGAGTGTTTTTTGCTTCTCTGTTTTTCAAATCTTTGACTTGATTCTTGCATTCCTCTAGTCTGCTGTTGGGTCTCTGTATAATATTTTTATTTCAGTCAGTGTATGTTTAATTTCTAATTGGTTCTTTTTAATATCCTTGAGGGTCTCGCTAAATTTATCGACCTTTTCTAGGATATTCTTGAAAAGCCTTATAACCGTGGTTTTGAATTCTATATTCAGTTGTTTGTTTTCCTCCATTTCTTTCATTTGTGATCTGTTTCTTTGCCTCCGCATTTTCGTTGCTTCCCTGAGTTGGTAGGGTAGCTTTGTGTGCTAGGTTTCCTTTATGGCCCAGTGAGTTGGCCTCCCCAGTTAACCTGAGGTGGACACCCTTGGTGCACCCCTTTGTGGACTGTGTGTACAGCCTTGTTGTAGTTAAGTCTTGATTGTTGTTGGTATCACTGGGAGGAATAGACCTCCAGGCCAGTTGGCTGTGAGGATCAGCTGTGTCTACGCTGGGAGAAGTTTGGTGCTGGAGACAGCCTTATAGGATTAGACTTGCAAAATTGCAAAAGCCTCTGTGCTCAGCTTGGATGGGGCAGAGTCTCAGGGCGGAGCAGACAGTCTTGGCTTCCCGTCAGCCCTGCCCTTGCACGTGTGCCTCCAGACCTCTGCCTTCCGTGACTCCCCTGAGTTTCCACCTGACAGTCCAGATTCCCCCTATAAGAGTGTGGGTCCCCAGGGGCTCGCCCGGAACTGGGGTTCAGTGCAATCAGGAGCTTCCAACTCCCTTCCGCTAGGGAATGCCTGCGGCAACCTCCGCATTCAGCTTTCTCTGCGAGCACTCGCGTGCGCGCGCGCACCCCTCCAGACCCGCCACGGCTCCCCCGGGTCTCCGAGTCTCCCTATGCCTTTCTCTCTACCTGACAGTCCAGACTCCCCCTGTATGAGCCTGGGTCCACAGGGTTTCGCCTGGAAGTGGGTTTCAGTGCAGTCAGAACTGGGGTTCAGTGGAGTCGGGGGCTTCCTTCCCCCTCCTTCCAGAGAAAGTCAGCCAGGCACTTAGTCACCCTTCCTCTCTGCGCGCATCTCCGTACCTCAGCCCTTTGCCCTGCCTCTGATTCTCCGTGAGCTTTCCTCTTTCCTTCTAGTTGTAGAATTTCCACTCAGCCAGCCTTCCTGTGGTTCTGAATGATGTCCATTCTGTCTTTTAGTTGTAGTTTTGAAATTGTCATTCGAGGCAGCAGTTTAGGTGCTTACCTATGCCGCCATCTTGGTTTCTCCAAATTTCACTAATATTTAGAAAATATATTGCTTTCAATTTTACTTTATTTATATTTCCATAACCAATTATTTCCGGGCAGTTTTAAATTTAATTACAATTTTTATTTCACACAAGCAGCTAAGAATATTTAACAAATTTTATTTCCTCCATCAATGAAAGAGTTTTTGTGAGTTTCATTTTGTTTAACGCTTTGTGCTGTAGCATTAGCACTGCTGATGTAGCACTCTACAGGTTCAAGGCCAGGCACAGAAAGCAGACGGTGGGTACAACTGCTGAGAGTAGCAGTCTGGTCTCGCAAAGCTGGCATCACAGTGACATTATTCAGTTCGCAGACCTGCAGGTGCTGCTCCTCCTCTGGGTCAACACTGTAGCATAGCAGAAGGAGCGTGGCCTTTCCAGTCACACTACCTGGCTTCAAGTTTTAGATGAGTCTTTTCTCTTTAGCTTTCTTATCTTTAAGATGAAGATAATCATTCCTATCTTGCAGCATGTTTGAGGACTAAGTAAGGTGAAGAATGTTATGTCACAATACAGGAACTTAGAGATTTTTTTTAAAGCTTCCTTTCTTCCTCCTCCACCTTTAGGTTGATGCTCTGGTGTCTCCAGGTGAGTCCCCAGCCACCTCAATCCAGCACAGAAAGGGCCAAGCTGGCACCAAGCTCAGTTGCTGCATGTCCCCCATTTAGAAGGATCCTGCTGCACAAGACAATTTCCTAGACATGGTGCTAATTGCTTGGTCGTATGAGAAGTGAATACAAATCTATGTCTGGATGAATGCCTGCTCATTGAATATGCACCTATTTATCACACAATGGCAATGACAATTTTCCCCAGAAAGAAATGTTTCTAATTTACATATATGTGGCTGATGCATGTAGTGGGTTTTATAAATAAATCACTATGACATCACTACCAAAAAATGCCCTCTAACCATATTAAAAAGAGCCCGTGACAAAGGGCTTATGAAATTGAATAGAAAGGCCATAAAACCATCAGTTCATTTCACATAAAACTGATATATTATGTGATAATGCTTCAAGTAGAACCCAGGATCCCATTCATCACACAGGCTGCTCCTCCGCTAGATTCTGAGCTGTATGTTAATGAAACCTTCACGCTCCGCTCATGATGCAGATTACAGTCTCCAATCAGCACTTGGGGACCTGCATAGCAGAAAATGTTCCTATTGAACACATGTTTCGTTCACTAATGAACTTTCCTGGGAGAAGGTTCCATCAGGACAAAGATCACACAGCTTCTTGGGGATACAGTGTCCTCACATGTAAAAAAAGGTCAGACTAAATCCATGGTTCTCAATAAGAAAAGTGCACCAGACTTATTTGCTTACTATAAAAAGCACAGGGTTGGGACCACATCCCAGTGTAGGATCCAGGAACCCTCAGCTTTAGAAGATCCCTGAGTGATTTGGATGCTCACCTGGCTTGAGCCTTTTTACTCAAAGTGTCATCCCAGGACTAACAGCACCAGCATCTGCTAGGAGCTTATTAGAAATGCAAAATCAGAATCTGAATTTTAACCAGATCCCCTGTGATTCAATGCACATTAAGATTTGAGCAGCATTGGAACAGTGTTTCATAGCCTTGAACCCACATTAACATCTCTTGGGACGCTTTTAAATATCCCACTGAGCAGTGTGCCACAGACTCAAATCAAAACCTCTAGGAGTACAGCATTAATGACAATATTCCCTATGCTGTACTTTACATCCCCATGAATGTTTTTATAATGGGCAATGTGTGCTTCGTACTACCTTCAGCTTTTCCACCTGTCCCTGAAATTCCCTCCCTTCTGGCAGCCTCCCTTCTGGCAGCCAACAATCAAACTGTTTTGATTGTTTGTTCATTTTGTTCTTTAGATTCCATGTACAAGTGAAATCGTATGGTATTTGTCTTCATCTGTCTTATTTCACTTAGCATAATACCCTCTGGGTCCATCCATGTTGTTGCAAATGGCAAGATTTCATCCTTTTTATAGCTGAGTAATATGCCCTTATATACATATCCACTTATCTATTGATAGACACTTAGGTTGCTTCCATACCTTGGCTATCCTATATAATAAAGAGCTAATATGCTAATTAGACCGAACAGCCGAACGACCTTCCAGATGACCTTCCAGATAAAGCCAGGGCTGTGAGGGCCGGCTGAGGCTGCGGAGGGCTGTGAGGGCCAAGCTCCTTGCACGAATTTCGTGCATTGGGCCTCTAGTTATAAATAATGGTGAGACGAGCATAGAGATGCATATATCTTTTTGAATTTGTGTTTTGGATTTTTTTTTTATAAATAACCAGGGTCATAAGGTAGTTCTATTTTTACTTTTTATTGTTTTAGAAACCTCCACACTGTTTTCTAAGGTGGCTGCACCAATTTGCAATCCCAACAGTGCACAAGGGTTCGCTTTGCTCCACAACCTGGCCAACACTTGTTGTTTGTTGATTAATTGATTACAGCCATTCTAACAGATGTTAGGTGATATTTCATTGTGATTTTAATTTACATCTCTCTGATGATTGAGCATCTTTTCTTATGTCTATTGGCCATCTGTATGTCCTTTCTGGAGAAATGTCAATTCAGATCCTCTACCCATTTTTTAACTGGATTTTGTGGTGTGTTTTTTTGTTAAGTTGTATTCGTTTTATATATATATATATATATATATATATATATATATATATATATATATATATATATTATTTTGGATATTAACCCCTTATCAGATAATCAGATATATCACTGGTAAATACCCTCTCCCTTTCAGTAGGTTGTTTTTTCATTTTGTTGATGAGTTCCTTTGCTGTGCAAAATTTGGTTTAATGTAGTCCCATTTGTTTATTTTTTTTCTTTTCTTTCCCTTGTCCAAGGAGACATATCCAAAAAAAAATATTGCTAAGAGCGATGTCACAGAGTTTACTGCCTATGTTTTTATCTAGGAATTTTATGGTTTCAGGTCTTACATTTAAGTCTTTAATTCATTTTGAGTTTATTCTTGTATATGGTGTAAGAAATTGGTCTAGTTTCTTTCTTTCTTTTTTCTTTTTTTTTTTTTTTTTGCATGTACATATCCAGTTTCCCCAGCACCATTTATTGAAGAGACTGTCTTTATCCCATTGTATGCTCTTTCCTCATTTGTCATAGATTAATTGACCAGATAGGTGTTGGTTTATTTCTGAGCTATGGTGTCAGATGAGTACTATACTTATCAGGATGATTATTTTGTAAGTTATAGAAATGTCTAATCAATATGTTGTATACCTGTAATAATATTATATGTCAACTGTGAATGAAAAAAATTAAAAATTTAGATATATATAGATAGATAGATATAGATATAGATATAGATATAGATATAGATATAGATATAGATATAGATATAGATATAGATATAGTTATAGATATATGAAAGCATCTTTGTGATCCTGGGCAAGCAAAGATTTTCTTTTTTTTATTTAATAAATCTTTATTGTTCAGATTATTACAGATGTTCCTCTTTTTCCCCCCATAGCTCCCCTCCACCCGATTCCCCCCCTGCCACCCGCCCCATGCCCTTACCCCCCCCCCCCCCGCCACTGTCCTCATCCATAGGTGTAAGATTTTTGTCCAATCTCTTTCCTCACCCCTCACACCCTTCCCCCCCCCCCCCGCCGAGAATTGTCAGTCCACTCCCTTTCTATGCCCTTGATTCTATTATATTCACCAGTTTATTCTGTTGATCAGATTTTTTTATTCACTTGATTTTTAGATTCACTTGTTGATAGATATGTATTTGTTGTCACTTTATTGTTCATAAGTTTTATCTTTACCTTTTTCTTCTTCTTCCTCTTCTTAAAGAATACCCTTCAGCATTTCATATAATCCTGGTTTGGTGGTGTTGAACTCCTTTAGCTTTTTCTTGTCTGTGAAGCTCTTTGTCTGACCTTCAATTCTAAATGATAGCTTTGCTGGGTAGAGTAATCTTGGTTGTAGCTTCTTGCTGTTCATCACTTTGAATATTTCTTGCCTCCCTTCTGGCCTGCATAGTTTCTGTTGAGAAATCAGCTGACAGTCGTATGGGTACTCCCTTGTGGGTAACTGTTTTTTTCTTGCTGCTTTCAAGATTCTCTCTTTGTCTTTTGCCCTTAGCATTTTAATTATGATGTGTCTTGGTGTAGTCCTCTTTGGATTCCTCTTGTTTGGGGTTCTGTGCACTTCCTGGACTTGTAAGTATATTTCTTTCACCAGGTAGAGAAAGTTTTCTGTCATTATTTCTTCTAATAGGTTTTCAATATCTTGCTCTCTCTCTTCTTCTGGCATCCCCATAATTCGGATGTTGGTACGCTTGAAGTTGTCCCAGAGGCTCCTTACACTATCTTCATATTTTTGGATTCTTTTTTCTTTTTGTTTTTCTGGTTGGGTGTTTTTTGCTTCCTCATATTTCAAATCTTTGGTTTGATTCTTGGGGTCCTCTAGTCTACTGTTGAATTTCTGTATGTTATTCTTTATTTCAGACAGTGTATGCTTAATTTCTGACTGGTCCTTTTCCATTTTTTTGGCATTCTCATTAAGATCTTTGAAGGTCTCACCAAGTTTCTCAGAGGTTTCTAGAAGATTCTTGAGTAACCTTATAACTGTGGTTTTGAACTCTATATCCAGTAGTTTGCTTTCCTCCATTTCTTTTATTCGTGACATGTTTCTTTGTCTCCACATTTTGGCTGCTTCCCTGTGTTGATGGAGTGGCTTTGTGTGGTAGGTGACCTATAGGGCCCAGTGGTTCAACCTCCCCAATCACCTGAGTTGGACAATCTTGGTGCGCCCCTTTGTGGGCTGGGTGGACAGTCTTGTTGTAGTTAAGCCTTGATTGCTATTGGTACACTGGGAGGAAATGACCTCCAAGCCAATTGGCTGTGAGGACCCGCTGTGTCTATAATGGAAGAACTTCCGTGCTGGAGACACCCTTATGGGGTAGGACTTGCTTCAGTGGGGCTTTGGTGCTCACTGAGTCTGCCTCTTGAGTGTGTCACTTATGGATGTGAGCAGTTGAAATCTGGTATCGTCTCACACTGACCACTAGGTACACTGGCTCCTGGATCTCCAAGGAAGTGCAAATCAGCTACTGCCTGAGGCCATCCAGCAGGAGCTATAGGGAGATCTGCAGATTTCTCCTCTTTGTTTGGGGTTTGGAAGTTTTGGCACTGTCTGACCCAGCTGCAGTTTGTTAGGTTAAGCTGCAAAAGGGCAGGCCATTCATATGCAAAATCTGCTGTGCACAGTTTGGGTGGGTTTGTAAATTGGGTGGGGCAGGGTCTCAGGGAACCACCAGTGTGTAGCAAACAGCGATGGCTGCCAGTCAGTCGTCTCTGTGTCTCCGCGTCTCAGCGCAGTAAGCAATGATTCCTGCAAGCACCTCTGCAAGAAAGCCACCCCCACTCTCCGACCTGATGCCAGACAGTCCAGCTTCTCCCCATAGGAGTCTGGGTCCCCAGAGTCTCAGCGGAAACTGAAGTTCAGAGCAGTCGGAAGCTTGTATCTCCTTCCCGATTGAAAAAAAACAGCGCACCCAGTCACCAGCCCGATTCACGAGCCTCTGTACCTCTGCTTTTCCGAGCCTCTGCACGTCCTACCCAGTCTCAATGCGCTCTTTTCTTTCCTTCTAGTTGTACCCGTGTTTCTGGGTGACAGTCATTTTGTCTTTAAGTTGTAGTTTTGGTGTGGTTGTGAGAGGCAGCACATACAGGTGTATATCTTATGCCACCATCTTGGTTTTTTTCCAAAGATTTTCAATAGGATACAAAAAGCAGGAATTATAAATGAAAAAAATTGATAAAGTAGTTTTATCAAAATTAAAACTTTCACTCTTCAAAAGACCCCATTTAAAAAAAATGGCAAGAAAAAAACACACACAAACCTCTAGGAGGAGAACCCAAGCATCAGGTTTTTGTTGTTGTTTTAATCTCCCCAGATGATTCTAATGTGTAGGCGGCATGAGAACCACTAACTCAGAACCTTGTTCACAGTTTATACCTGAGGCTTCAGCTGGTGTTTGAAAAGCATGATGACAATGGACATGTGCAGAATCCGTGGCTTAAGGAGGGAGCTTCAAACAACAGCAGAAAGGAGAGAGGCATTTCTTTTTGAGCTCCACATTCAGCCAGGTATTGTTTCATTCATAGATACCTTCAAGACTACTCCATGAGGTAACACTTGTTAAATATGTTTAAAAGGAGAAAACTGCAGCTCAGAGAGGTCGTGATTTGCCCAAGGTTATGTAGCTAGTAAACAGTGTTCATCCTATTCTAAAGGTCATTCTCCAGTACCCTCTCCTCCCTGGCGGTAGCTGTCCCTCTCCTGCTGTGCCACCCAAGATATACTAGATTTTTTTTTTTTTTTTTTTTACGTGGGAGCACAGTTTCAGGAGCGATCAGTAGAAATAGGGTGATTGTCATTTCCATGGTCATTCTATGAGTATCATCAGATGGAATGTGGGGAAAGACCCAAGCATTAAGCTTTCTAAGGATAAGAGTAGAAATCTGAAGAAGCCCAGATCCACCCAGCAAGTGGTGGTCCTGGATGGAACCTGTCTTAGCATCTTTGCTCTATTTGAGTAAAGCAACCTCCTTAGGATGGAATCGCAACTCTGCTATGTATAATTTAATGCTCATTAAAAAAAAACCCAGCTTAATTGAGATATAATTGACATACAATAAACTGCACATATGTAAAGCGTATAATTTGATATATGTATATCCTTATGAAAGCATCACCACAATCAAGATATGTTTGTTAGCATATCACCCCCGCCCCAATTTTTCTCTGTGCTTCTTAGTAATAATCTTTTCCTGTCTCTACCACTCCCAGGTGACCACTGATCAGCTCTCTGTCAATATAGGTAAGGTTGCATTTTCTAGTTTTAAACTAATGGGATCATACAATATAGGGCGTCCCAAAAAATGTATACACACACTTTGAATCATTATAAAGGCAGTGTTTATTAAAATACATTTCATTTTCAAAATTGAGCTATTGGCTGTTAGTGTATACATTTTTGGGGGGACACTCTGTATATACTACTCTTTGGTCTGGCTTCTTTTAAGGAGCTAATTATTTTGAGATTATCCAAATTGTTGCATGTACCAAATGTTTGTTCTTTTTATTGTTTATCCATTTACCTAGTGACAGGTTATGATGTAATAAGAAATATAGATTTGGTGTTTGTTCCCATATCCTAACAGACAGATCCCAGAAGCCTTGGAAGTCCCTGAGTGAGGAGTGGTTTGGTATGCTCATGAGATGGCTTGGCTCAAGGTTGAAGGCTAGTCACCAGAAAGACCAAGGCATGTTGGAACTTTCAGCCCCAACCCAGCTACCCTCACCTCCAGAGGTAAAAGAGGGACTGGAGATTTAATTAATAACCAATGGCCAATGATGTAGTCAATCATGCCTACACAATGGAACCTCCATAAAACCCCTCCAAATGAAAGGTTCAGAGAACTTCCAAGCAGGGGAACACATCAAGATGCTGAGAGAGTAATAAGCCCAGAGAAGGCAAGAAAGCTGTGCTCCCTCCTCCATACCTTACTCAATTCATCTTTTCCATCTAGCTGTTTCTTAGTTGTATTTTTTATAATAAACTGGTAATACTAAGTAAAGCCCTTTCCTGAGAGATGGAAAACTGATTGTTAGTGTGGAAAAGCATGCACACATTTTGTGTCAGAAGTGTTGCGAGTAGAAACAGCTCAGAGGGATATTTGAGGTTATTTCCAGTGTATGGGGTAATGCAAATAAAACTTCTGTGAACATCAGCATATGAGCATTTATATGGTTATGTACTTTTATTACTCTTGGATTAACACCTAGGAGTGAAATGTCTGGGTCATATAGAAGGTGTATGTTTAAGTTTATAAGAAAACTTCAAATTTTTTTCCAAGGTGGAATTTTATATTCCCCAAAGCAGCATGTGCTCCACATAATTACCAACACTTGGTATGTTCAATCTTTTTAATTTTAGACAGTCTAATAAAATGTATAGTGACATTTATTTTATTGTGGTTTTCATTTGCATTTCCCTGATGATGTTGAGCATACTTTGAAATGTATATATTGCCAATTTTTATGTAGTTGTTTCCTATTATTGCATTTCTATACATTCTAGATACATGTAATTTGTGTGATTTGAAAATATTTTCCCTCAGTCTATGGCTTGTCTTTTTATTTTCTTAATAGCATCTTTTGAAGAGCAAAAGTTTTTGCTTTCCAATGAAGTCCAACTTATTAGTTTCCCCTTTTGTTGTTTTGGTGTCATTTCTAAGAAAATTTTGCCTAACCCAAAGGCACAAAATTTTCAATGTCTTCTTCTAGAATTATTAGTTTTAAATTTAAATCAAGTTTTATAATTTTAAATTGGTTCCATCTACAATTCAGTAAGGTGTAGATTAAAAAAGTTTTTTAATATGGATATTTAATTGTTCCAATACCAATTGTTGAAAACACTTGTTTCCACTGAATTGCCTTTGAATTTTGTCAAAAATCAATTGTCCCTAAGCATATGGGTTTATTTCTAGACTCTTTTATTCCCATTGATGTATTTTTCTATTTTGACATACTATTTGATGTATTGATTGCTGTAGCTTTAAATGTAGTGCAGAATGCAGTTAGTGGAAGTTGTTCAGCCTTGGTCTTCTTTTCCAGTGCTTGTCTATTCCAGGTCCTTTGAATTTCCAAATAAACTTTATGATCAGCTTTTAAATTTCTAAAAACAAAGAATAAAAGCCTGTTGGGATTTCAATTGGGATTGTATTAGATTTATAAATAAATTTTGGTGAGAATTGTTATATTTATTAATCCAATCCATGAAGATGGTATTTCTCTTCATAAATATAGATATTCCTAATTTAGTTCAGCATTGTTGTTTTTATTGTAGAGGTCTTGACCACTTCTTGGCAAATGTTTCATATATGTTGATGCTAATGGAATATATTGCTTTTTTATTTTGATTTCTAATTGATCATTGCTATTATATAAAAATATAAGATCTTTGTATGTTTACCTTGTATCCTGCAAAGTTGCTAAATTCATAGTTTATTTGTAGATTCCTTCAGATTTTATACAAAGCAATAATGTCATCTGTGTATAGAAAGGATATTATATCTATCTTTCCAAGCTGAATGCTTTTCTTTTATTGCCTTATTTCACTGGCTAAAACCTCCAATACAATGTTGAATAGAAGTTGTGACAGCAGACATCCCTGCCTTATTCCAGAACATAGTGGAAAAACATTTAGTCTTTCACCACTTAGTGTTACCTGCAGTGTTTGTTTTTTTGTTTTTTTAATAGATGGTCTTTATCAGATCTAGTAAGTTTCCTTCTAGTCTTAGTTGTTGAGTATTTTTTATCAGGAATAAATTGTTGGCTTTTTCCAAATGCTTTTTCTGTAAAATTTAAGCTTTCCTTCTTGTCTATTAATTTGATGACTTACACTGATTGATTTTAAAATGCTAACTCAAATTTGCATGCATGGTCATGATACCTTATCCTTTTTAAAATTTCTTTAAATGTCGAGACTTTTGTATCTGTAGATTCATGAGGTATGTTGGTTTCTAGTTTTCTTTTCCTGAAGTGCCTCTATCTGGCTTTGGTATCAAAGTAATTCTGGCCTCATAGGATATGTTCAGATGTGTTCACTCCTCTTCAATTTTCTGGAAGAATGTGTGTACAAGTGGTATTATTTCTTCCTGAAATGTTTGGTAGAATTCTCAAATAAGTCATCTGGGTCTGAAATTCTCTTCGTGGTAATATTTTTAACTATAAATGCAATTTGAAAAAATATAGGGTTGTCCAGGTTATATCTTTTTTTTCTCTAGGAAGCTTTGATAATTTGTGTCTTTTATTTATTTTTTTCTTATTTAAAAATATTTTTATTGATTTCAGAGAGGAAAGGAGACTTAGAGAGAGATAGAAACATCAATGATGAGCGAGAATCATCAATCAGCTGCCTCCTGCATGCCCGCCCCCCACCCCCCGCCTACTGGGGTTTGAGCCTACAACCTGGGCATGTGCCCTGACTGGGAATTGAATCATGACCTCCTGGTTTATGGGTCCACACTTAACCATTGAGCAATACTGGCTGGGAAGGAGTTTGTCTCTTTTAAACAATGGGTCCATTTCATCTAAGTTGTTGAATTTGTTAGCATAAAATTATTTCTAGTATTCTCTTATTATCATTTGTTAATATCTATAAAAACTGTAGTGATGTCAGCTGCCTGATTCCTTATAGTGGTAATCTGTGTCTTCTTTTTTTCCTGATCACTCTGCCTAGAGGTCTATTACATCATGGTCAGGAAGAGCTACCCCGAGGTCACATGTGAGCAGAGAACTGAGAGAAGAGAGTGAAGCATGTGGTCTAAAAAGAATTTCCAAGGAAAGAGTACCTAAGGTAGGATCTTGATATGATTGTCAGCAAGATCCAGTTCCATTCCTCCAGTTTCAGGCAGAGCTCTGATTCCTTAAGCTTGCAATGACCAAATTCTTATAACAGCACTTGTTTGTGTAATTAATTTGGCCCTGAATGTATGTTGCATTATAATATTAGTTATCTACTTAAGACTGAGCTCCTTCAGGCTATGGACCTTTGTCTATGTTACTTAATATACCCAAAGCCCCACATAGTACTCTCATGTAACAAGCATTCAGTAAACACAATGATCATTATCTGGTATAATGATTTGTGTTATTGTCATGCCTGCAAGGATCATATTTTTTCTATCACCATTTATCCCCTGTATGCCCTCTTCCACCTCCCCCCACCAGACCGTTGTCCATGAGTTTTGTTTTTTATTATTTTTTTGCTCAATCCTTCTACCCCCTCCAACACCCCTGCCACTAGAGCTGTCTGCCTGCTCTCTGTCTGTCTCTATTTTGCTTGGTGGTTGTTTATTCATTAAATTCCACAAATGAGTGAAACCACATGGTACTTGTCTTTCTCTTACTGGCTTCTTTCACTTAGTGTAATGTTCTCCAGGTCCATCCATGCTGTCGCAAAGGGTAAAGATGGGCAGAGGGGTGTGAGAGGTTCTGGCTATTTAAGAAAAATAAATGCAATAACCATATGTATGTTGATTTTGAACTTCTTATTAGGTTTATTTTGTCACGAACTAATTGTTAGGGTCACCAAAGAAAGTATGCATGAGGCCAAAAGTAGTAAAGAATGATAAATTTATTAGATCATCTGAAAACCAGATGGGCTAAGCCCCCAAATAGCGCCAGCACCCAGGAATAGGGAGTCATTTAAAGGACTCTAGAAAGACTTTTTCAGTGGGGAATTCTCTGAGCAGGTCCTGATTCTGGGCAAGTTCAGAGGGGAAAGTTACTGGTCGTAGCAAATGGAATGTAGTCTAAGCAAAAGGGAATTTTGGTTAGAAATGATCTAAAGATCAGTTTCCCAGCTGATTACTTGATCAGATCTAACACTGAAAATGTTGTAAATGTGTTCAAAATTTATTAAAATTATCCACTCTTCTTAATTGAAATTACAAATAAAATACTTCACCTTTAATTCCTGAGGAATAGCTTTTGCCTTAGGCCTTTAGAATTAAGTCTTAGACTAAAAGAATGCAAACTTCATAGCTGCTGTTTGTAATCAGTCTTTTCTTATGTCAAGAGAGAAGCGAAAGGCCCTTGATACCAGTTTACTACACTGCTGCTATCTTCCCAGAGCTGAGATAGCACACTGAGAGAGGTTTTTAAACTGCAGAAGTGTGTTATGTGATACTAATAGTGGTTGTAAAATTTCAGAGTTTAAGAAAATGATGTAACCCTGAAGACATGTTCTAAATGAACACCAATATGATGTTTGAAATTGAAAAGGTGAAACATCTGTACTTTGCCTTTTAAAAATATTGATCAAATACCATCAACCTTAGAATAAGAATACTGTAATTTTGGCTTTGAGTCAGAATAATCTCTTCTTGTAATAAGATTACTCTAAAATTGTTTTACTTCTACATTCCCCAAAGAAACAACATGGTCAAGTAGTCAGTTCTTTTTTTTTTTTTTTTTTAAGCAATATGGTGTTAGGGAGAGAAAACACTAATTTTGATGTTGGGAATTTAGATTAGAATCATCACCCTACAATCAATAGTTGGGTGGCCTTGGACAAATTACTTCCTCAGTATTTTTGTCTCTCAAATGGAGATGATATCTTTCCTACATACCTTCAAAACTTTCAGTCTCCTGGATCATTGTCAGTTATTCAACTTTGCTAGGTAGTACTAAGGATTATTAAAGTTCATATAGTTCAAATAGATCAATCAAATGTTATAAGAGTGTGACATTTTATGCAATAAATTTACTACTCGAGATTCTGGGACTATGTGAAACTGGAAGTAGGACTGATGGTTATGATTTCTCCTCCCTTCATCTTACTACAGTAGTTAAAGATAAAAACTTAAGAATTTTATCATCAGAGTAAACTCAAACAGGTCAGATGACTAATGGAAGGCTTGCTATTTTGGAAAAAAGAATAATGTATTTGTTTAACAGTAATAATTGTGAGGCAAGTAGCTTCTCTCATTTTACAGAAAAGGATTTGGTTGAGAAAAGTTAAGCAATTTGTTTATGACACACCACATACCAGAGATGGATTTCAAAAATTTGAACCTAGATTCGCGTGAGAAAACCACTTTCTACTATACCGATGATTTCAAACTTGGGCATACTTCAGAATATCTAGGGTGCTGATTCCAAATGCAGATTCCCAGATAGCCTTTGGGAACATGCATATTTATAAATACACTGTGTAAATGTGATGTGGCTCAGGATGCCTATTTATGAACAAGAGCCTATTGGCTCTGAAAACTGCCTACTCAAGAAAATCAGAAATCATTAAAATAAGTTAGTATTCATTTGTTACTTTTAATTGATTTGAGAGAAAAAGAGAGCAACATCGATGTGAGAGGGAAACATTGATTGGTTGCCTCCCAGGGGACTGTGTATGTGCCCTGACTGGGAATCAAACCCTCCATCCTTCTGTGCACAGGATGATGCTCCAAACAACTGAGCCACACCAACCAGGGCTCATTTGTTTTTATCTGGCTATAAAGCAGAACATTCCTCAGCTACTGTAGTCCTAGAATTCTTACCCAAGGGCTATGGGATAAGGCATTTCAGGAACATTTTATAAATGCAGAGTATTCTTGTTAAATTTGAATCTGGTAAAAAATAAGCCTACCTTTCCTTTATTAACCATCTATAAAAATAAAAGCATAATATGCTAATTAGACTGGATATCCTTCCGGACGACCTTCCAGATGAAGCTGGGGCTGCGAGGGAAGCCCAGGTCCCAAGTGCCGGTGGCCGGAAGGAACCCCGGGTCCCGGAGGGAAGCCCAGGTCCCGGGTGCTGGTGGTCGGAAGGAACCCTGGGTCCCGGAGGGAAGCCCAGGTCCTGAGTGCCAGAGGGAATCTGGTGCAGGTAGCTGGGGGAAGGAAGGCCTACTCTTACACGAATTTCGTGCATCAGGCCTCTAGTAAGATATAATTCATCATCCATACTGGGACACTTTTGAGAATGAAAGGAGCACTATTAATAATTATGTTAACACAATTGGCATTATTAACTGGAACCATCCCAAGCAAACTGAGGTATATGAAAAAGCCAAACTTTTCTCACCGTGTCCTACCACTATTATACAGTATATCTTTATACACTCAATCCCATGCTCCCAGTCCAAAACAATCAGTATGTTCACCATCTGTTTAATTTTATTTTAAATAACATTTAAAAGGAAAAAAAAACTATATTTTTGTGTGCACAAAATCAATCTAGAATGGGGACGCAGCTTGAAGTACTGGAGGAGAGCACTAGCAGAGGAACTAAAGGTCTGCATTCAAATCCCAGCATGTACTTTGTAGCTATGGCCTAGGACAAATTATTTCCCTTTTGAGCCACAGTTTCATCAGCTGTAAAATAAGGAGGATAATATCCACTTTAAAGTTATTTAACAAACACATTTGAAGGTGTTCCATAAAAGCTGGAAAATGTTATGTCCATGGACAATAACTATGAAGAAAATTTTACAAGCATATCCTCTGACAGAAGCTGCAGTGACACTACTAGGGTCTTTGCAGGTGTTTTTTTTGTTGTTGTTGTTAACCCGCACCTGAGGATATTTTTTCCATTGCTTTTCAGAGAAAGTGGAAGGGAGGGAGGGAGAGAGGGACAGGGAGAGGAGGAGAGGGAGAGAGGGAGAGAGAGGGGGGGAGAGAGAGAAAACATGGAAGTGAGAGAGACACATTCACTAGTTGTCTCCCCCATGCACCCCAAGTAAGAGAGAGGGGGGCTGGGTGTGAACCAGCAACCCAGATACTTGCTCTTGACCGGGAATCGGACCCTCAACCCTTCTGTTCATGGCCAGCACTCTAACCACTCAGCAACCTACCAGGGCAAGGACTTGCAGGTGTTTTTGATGTAAATATTGCCATTTCCCTCACTGGATTTCTGAGCAGGATGGTAATCTGGATCCTTCAGACTCATAGGAATGACAGTGATGATTGCTTACCATATAATGAGCATTACAGCTGTCTTTATTATCCTATCTAATAAAAGAGTAATATGCAAATTAACCATCACTCCGCTACACCCACCAGCCACGCCCACCAGCCACGCCCATCAGCCAATCAGGAGCAAATATGCAAATAAACCCAACCAAGATGGCTACCGCCACAGAGAACAGGAGGGAGGCTTGAGTTTCCCCGGCGATGGAGGAAGCCAAGCTTTCTGCCTGCCCTTGCCGGCCTAGGCCTCCACTCAAGGCTACAAAGTTTCAATGATAGAAGATACATAAATTCAAACAGAAATGGCGGCAGCCACGGAGCTGGAAAGAGCAGGAGGCTAGGGTTGCCCCGGGCGATAAGAGGAAGCCAAGCTTTCCGCACACCCTGGCCGGCCCAGGCCTCTGCTTAAGGCTACAAAGTTTCAATTATAGAAGATACACAAATCCCAACAGAAATGGCTGCCACCACAGAGCAAGCAGAAGGCTACAAAGTTTCAATTGTAGAAGATAAATAAACCCCAGATACCAGGGCCTCCGCTTGGGTCACCAGGGGGCGTGGCCGGCCTGCAAACCACCACAGGCCCCTCGCCCAGGCCGCCCCACGCCCCAAGGGAACCCCCACCCTGATCCAGGACATCCCTTCAGGCAAACCAGCTGGCCCCCACCCATGCACCAGACCTCTATCCTATCTAATAAAAGAGTAATATGCAGATTGACCATCACTCCAACACACAAGATGGCCGCCACAAGATGGCCAGCAAGGGAGGGCAGTTGGGAGGGACCAGGTCTGCAAGGGAGGGCAGTTGGGGGCGATCAAGCCTGCAGGGGAGGGCAGTTAGGGGTGACCAAGCTGGCAGAGGAGGGAAGTTGGGGGCGACCCGGCCTGCAGTGAAAGGCAGTTGGGAGGGACCAGGCCTGCAGGGGAGGGCAGTTAGGGGTGACCAGGCCTGCAGGGGCGGGCAGTTAAGGGCAAACAGGCTGGCAGGGGATCAGTTAGGCATCAATCAGGCTGGCAGGGGAGTGCTTAGGGGGTGATCAGGCTGGCAGGCAGAAGTGGTTAGGGACAATCAGGAAGGCAGGCAGGTGATCCCACCAGGATCGGGCTTAAATGGGCAGTCGGACATCCCTCGAGGGGTCCCAGATTGGAGAGGGTGCAGGCTGGGCTGAGGGACACACCCTCCCATGCACTAATTTCATGCACTGGGCCTCTAGTTAAATTATAACTCAAAAAGAAAAACTAATCCCATTACCTTCAGCATCTACAGAATTGGACATGACTTTTAGGAGCACATACTATTCTCACTATATCTCAGCTATGGTGTTAAGTCCTCTGGCTCCATCTTTGGAGCCAAGAATAGCAGGTTCAGCACCAATACAATCTCGCAGCATGAGTTTGTAGAGAAAGCATGTGACTGAGTGTCAGGACCCTCAAGTATTAGGAATGCCTCAGCCACTATTTAGCCACATTGAGAAGGCTAAAGGCTAATTCTTCCCAACATTTGGAGCCTTCCCAGAGAAGCCAAACCAAACTGTGTTATCAACCTGAAGCATAGTAACCTCTATTTTGTAAAACTACTCTTTGAAATTCTCTGCTATTTAGATGATCCCTTATTCTGTGAGTCTACTCTGCTATTTTTAGCTGGTCCCTTGTTCTGTAAATTAACTTTGCTTTTTAGCTTTCTTGAATAATAGGGAAGATAAGCTAAGCTGTCTGACCTTGTAAGCTAGTCATGTAACATAAGATCCGGAAAAAAACATATTTGGAGGACAAAGAGACTAATACTATATAATAAAAGGGTAATATGCAAATTGACCGTCACTCAAACACACAAGATGGCCAAAGGTGGTCAAAGATGGCTGCCCCCATGTGGACACAAGATGGCTGGCAGGGGAGGGCCGTTGGGAGGGACCAGGCCTGCAAGGGAGGGCAGTTGGCCTGTAGGGACAGCAGTTAGGGGTGACTGGGCTGGCAGAGGAGGGCAGTTGGGGGTGACCAGGCCGGAGGGGAGGGCAGTTAGGGGCAATCGGGCTGGCAGGGGAGCAGTTAGGCACTGATCAGGCTGTCAGGGGAATGGTTATGGGGTGATCAGGCTGGCAGGCAGAAGCAGTTAGGGGCAATCAGGCAGGCAGGCAGGCGAGCAGTTGGGAGCCAGCAGTCCTGGATTGTGAGAGAGCAGTCGGGCATCCCTTGAGGGGTCCCAGATTAGAGACGGTGCAGGCTGGGCTGAGGGACACCCCACCCCGTGCACGAATTTCATGCACCAGGCCTCTAGGATATAAAGGAAAGCTCCCACTATATTGCTTTGCTCAGATTTTCTTGGAGGTGACTCCAATGATTCCGCTGGCATAATAAAACAGTGTAACTCCATTTCTCTAAGCATTACTTGGTTTTTCTTCAGTCCTCTGTAACAACATGACCTTGGGCAAGATGTTCCTGAAAATGAGGACAGACTAGAGGACCATTAAGGACCTACAAGCTCTGACATTCAATATCCAAGACATTCTTGGCATTTTACAAGTCTAGATGACTTATAAACTGCCTTCTTCTTAGATCTTTTCCATCTTTTCCCATAACAGAAAAAAAAGTTTAAGCACAATTAAACAGAAATAGACTTTAAAATAGAGCTTTAAAGTAGTTTCAGTATACATTTAAACAGATTCACAAAGATAAAACAGGTGTTTAAGAAATATTTATTCTTTCTCACATGAAAATGAAACTGGAGCTGTAAACATAAACTAAGAAACATTTGTTTTACAAGATAATTTGCTATATTACCATGACCTTGAAATTTAGACAAGAAAATTATTAAAGGCCCTATAAGTTCTGAATTTTGCAATTCTGATACACTCTTGGCATTTTACATGTCTAGATGACTGCCTTCATTTTTTGGATTTTTCCTTTGCATTTTACAGTCTGTTCTTATTACAGAAGAAAACAGCATATCATTACAGAAAAAAAGTTTAAATAGAGATCTGAAGTAACTTCAAGATACACATTTACACTGAAATATTCAAAAGAACACTTGCTGAGTCAGGGAACACATTCACAGTCTTTATTTCATTAATTACGGAAAAAAATACGAACCAAGTAATATTTGTCTTATAAGGTAAATGAATTATTCTAATTTTGTAACTGGAGACATGTAAACATACAGCATTGATACAATATGGTTTTGACTTCTAAGAATACAAGCTCTCAGTGACAAGCTTTAGATATGCAACTTAACCCAGTGGGTATCAAGTTTGTCACAAGAAGCAATTATACACAAACAGTGCCCCACATCCCCTGGCATCAGAAAGTGAAATTAGATACTTAAGGCAGAAAAACAATATTCCTACAAAGCATAAATGATTAAGGCATAAGACCATGTTTACAACAAATGGATATAAGATCTCAATTATTCAACTGAGCAAGTGACTTAATTCACACATTAACTCCTTTTCTTACTACTTCCTTATTCTGATTCTGGGAATATTTATGCTGCACCTACTGGGTAAGACACTGGGAACACAAAGAAGGGTCAGGCATGGACCCAATGGTGTACTGTGTTTAACAACCAGCTCTTGAGAGGGGGAGAAGCACTTAATTAGAGCATTTGCCAATTTCTATGGGGTAAACACTCCCATTACAGACAAATTTCAAGTTACCAACAATTTGATAATTGGCTCACAAAATTCCTGGAACTTTAACAATCATCTCTCACAAGCCATTATAAGACAGTTCCAACACACCACTGTATGGTCCACAAGTAGCTCATAACTTCTTCATGGGTACATATGTTAGAGAATAAAAAAGAATAGGGAAGATAGAGATAAAATTTAAATAATTATATTTTTGTAAGCAGTTTCAAAAGTTAAAAGAAACACTAAAATCTGTGCAATTTTCCTACTTCTCCTTTTAGTATTACAGTATTTCTCTTGCTTAAATTTATTTCAGGAAATTAAAATGTAGTATAATGGGGGAAAGTAAAGTATGAGTGGAATAAGGGAAGAAAAATGACAAGAAAAGACATCCTGAGATATATGCTAACAGTTACCATGTTTATGCTAGAAGAAAAACACCTACTAATATAAGATTAAATGTAATGCATGTAACCTTTAAAATTCCATCGTCTTTAAGCCATTTCATTCAGTTCATAGTCCTGAAGATTTGTCCTGTCCTCTTTGGCTGCAGTTTTGATGAGATTAGTTAGCTTCTTTTGTACAAAACTGAGGAGTGGACTGCTTCACACAACTCACACTATAAGCTCATAACAAAAGGCAAAACTAAATTGTGGAGTCTAAAAACTCCCTTTGCATAGTTCCTTGTATCAGATCTTAGACAAGTGCCGGCTGGAGTGACCATGAAAGTCTTCGCGTAGCAAAACATGGAGCCTGCATGTTGGGCATGTACCCTGCTGCATTAACCAAGGTCTAATGCACTAGGGAACAAAAAGATTCATGTTAGTCTCTCAGATTTAGCCTAGCAGAGGCAGCTATCCTATATAATAAAAGCCCAGCAACCCAAATGGCAAAATGAGCAGAGACCAGAACAATTGCAGCCCCTTGCCCAGGCCAGCCCTGCCCCCCAGCAGGGACCCCCCCATACTGATCAGGGGTGTGGTCAGCCCGCAAAACACCTGCACCCCTTTGACCCGGCTGGCCCTGCCTCCCAGCGGGGGACCTCCACCTGGATTGGGGCCCCCATCAGGGCAGGCTGGCCGGCCCCCACTCGAGCACCAGGCCTCTATCCTATATAATAAAGAGCTAATATGCAAATGGTCATCATGCCTCATGCCTTCATGCCGGGGCCAGGGGACCTGAGGCCACACCCCACACCCAGCACAGGGCCAGGGGACCTGAGGCTGTGCCTCCCACCCTGCAGGGTTTGACGGGGGTGGGGCTGGCTGGGTCTGGCGTGATTTCAAGGCGCACGCAGGTGGGCGGGGGACTTGACTCTAGGTCCCAAGGCATGCCCCAGACTCTGACAGGAGGGAGATTTTTCATATACATTTTACTAATTTTCTTTCATCTCTGACACTTCTATTATAGAGAAAGGGCAAATAGCAATCCCATATAATAAAGAGGTAATATGCAAACTGGCCATCACTCCAACACACAAGATGGCTGTCCTCATGTGGTCAAAGATGGCTGTCCCCATGTGGACACAAGATGGCCTCCACAAGATTGTCAGCAGGGGAGAGCAGCTGTGGGTGAGCAGGCCAGCAAGGGAGGGCAGTTGGGAAAGACCAGACCTGCAGGAGTGGGTAGTTGGGGGGGACCAGACTGGCAGGGGAGGGCAGTTGGGGGGGAACAGGCCTGCAGGGGAGGGCAGTTGGGGGCACTAGGCCTGCAAGGGAGGGCAGTTGTGGGCAATCAGGCCTGCAGGCGACGGCAGTTAGGGGTGACTGGGCTGGAAGAGGAGGGCAGTTGGGGGTGACGAGGCCTCCAGGGGAGGACATTTGGGGGGGGGGACCAGGCCTGCAGGGGAGGGCAGTTGGGGGGGACCAGACCTGCAGGGGAGGGCAGTTGGGGGGACCAGGCCTGCAGGGGAGGGCTGTTGGGGGCAACCATGCCTGCAGGGGAGGGCCGTTGGGGGTGACCAGGCCAGCAGGGGAGGGCAGTTAGGGGCAATCGGGCTGGCAGGGGAGCAGTTAGGCATTGATCAGGCTGTCAGGGGAGTGGTTATGGGGTGATCAGGCTGGTAGGGAGAAACAGTTAGGGAAAATAAGGTAGGCAGGCAGGCGAGCAGTCCTGGATTGTGAGAGCGATGTCCGACTTCCTGTTTAGGCCCGATCCCGGTCTAAACAGGCAGTCAGACATCCCTTGAGGGGTCCCAGATTGGAGAGGGTGCAGGCTGGGCTGAGGGACACCCACCCCTGTGCACGAATTTCATGCACCAGGCCTCTAGTATTAAAATATTTCCTCTAATTAATTCCCTTTTAATGTGCACGAATTTCATGCACCGGGCCACTAGTAGAAATATAAAACCCTACCCCGCTACCACTCCAACCCAACCTACCAAAGACTTCTGAAAGCACAAAATTAGATCACTGATTCAGGCTAGCAGTTCAAAGTGTAAAGCCTCATTCACAGGTGAGGAATTCACACCTTTCTCCTTCCTCTTGCACTCCACGTTTCAGAGGAGGCATGCGTTTCATATGGATGTGCAAATGAAAGCTCAGAAAAGTCACTCTTTTGGGGTCCTGTGGCGCATCCAGGCAGAGAGACAAACTGATCACCAAATGGCAAGCACCAGACTCTGTCCCTTCCTCATCCTGCAGCCTCAGCTCCAGACAGGCACTCCCCGTGGCAGGATACAAGGAGAGCCCCTGCTCGAATCTTCACAGAGATGACACGGGAATGCTCAGGAGGCCAAGATAACAGAAACCTAAGGACCCAAATGCTGGGGCCCATGCCACCAGGGCCCGCTCAGCACAAGGCCAAGGGGAGCTCGGACCAAGTTCTGGTCCAATTCCTAACCTGGTCGCGACCTGTCATCCCAGGCTGCAGTGAGCGCTGGAGTGTATAATTGTGGGAGGTGCTCTGGAGGCAGAGGGCCCACCCCAACCCCTGGGTCTAAGGGGTTCTCTGCCTGTGCACCAGGCACTCAGTACCAGCTGTGCCAGCAAAGCCCCTTTGCTGGGGCGGAATCACAGGGGGGCAGGCCAGGGGAGGGGTGGCTGGCCCGTGGCCTCTGCTGCAGCTGTTTGCACACATGTAATTAGCTCTAATTATCCCGGGCTTTAAGTTCGCCAACTCCGGGCCTGGGAGCTGCGTTCAGGGTGAACTTGCCCAGGGAGCCGCTGCTCCACCAAATGAGCCCTCTTACTGGGATGGGAAGCTCTATCCCAGCACCCTGCGTCGTGTGTGTGTCTCGCCCTGTGCATCTCTCTCCCTGTTCCTTGCTCTCTGATCCTATTTACTCATTCCCCATGTCTGCCTGGGTCTTTTGTCTCTGTCTCTCATCAGATCTCTGCCCGTGGAGAACACCCCTGCTACCCCCCCTCACACACACACACACAAAGGAACACACACTAGCAGAATCCGCCTTTTCAATAAAAAATGACAAGTGGGAAACAGAGTGAATTGAAAAGCATTAACTTAAAAACAATCCATGTGTCTGCAAATGCTTTCCAAATGGCAGCACTTTGGCAGGGGTGTCAGGGGCAGGGCGTATTTGCCACATGTTCTGGAGTCTCAGGCACAAAATGTAGGGGGCTCAGCACCTCGCTATGGACCTCTCCCACTAGCCACCTGGGATGGCAGGGTCTGGGGAAGGGACTTATTCTATACTCACTGTCATAGACCCCCACCTGATTCCGTAGACCAGCCGTGGGCAAACTACGGCCCGCGGGCCGGATCCGGCCCGTTCGGCTGTTCTATCCGGCCCGCGGAGCTGAAAGAGCAGAGGGTTCTCTTGCTCTCCCCTCCGCTCCTTTACTTTGAATTTATATTAGTTCACACAAACACTCCATCCATGCTTTTGTTCCGGCCCTCCGGTCCAGTTTAAGAACCCATCGTGGCCCTCGAGTCAAAAAGTTTACCCACCCCTGCCGTAGACCCTTTCCCCTGTTCTGGCATCTGCTGGTCCCTCTTACTCCGCCAGTACCTCTAAACCTTCCTATGCTGCTCCTTCTGCATCAGCCCAACTCTCCTTCTGCATCAGCCCTCCCCCTCCACACACATATCTCACCCTCTCCCTCCCCACCCCCAGTCTGCTACCCCATACTTCTTCCTGCCCTCCCCTCCCCTGCCCCACCTCCATCTGCCCTCCTGCCCCAGACCACCCAGCAGCCCTGGCTCCGGGAGAAATCGTTAGAACAAAGCTTCCCTTGGCCAGAAGAGACTCTCCAGGGAGCTGCATGCAGAAAGGCGCTCCCAGTCCTGTACCTGCAACTACTCTGTCCTGCCAGATGCCAATCTGAAACTGTGTTTCTGGAGACAGAGAATAGCAGAAGTAGGCTGCTGTCCTTTGAAGCCCCTCAGCAGGAGGAAACTCTCCCGCCCTCCCCGCTCAAAAAAAGTTCACCCTGCTGCCCCCCTTATCACTTTCAGCAACCCTCCTTTGCCCCTTTCCCTGGAAGTGGAAGGACTGGAGCACATCTCTCTATATTAAAGAGTAATATGCAAATCGACCAAATGGTGGAACAATCAGAATGACTGCTTGACCAGTCACTATGAGGCACACTGACCACCTCCTGGTCCCTCCCCCAGGCCGGCAGACTCCAATTCCCCAATGGTGAACGGGGAACCAGGGGAGGGTGGTGGCAGGGGGGTAGGCCAGCTGCCGGCAGCTGGGGAAGATGGCCCTGATCACAGGCCAGGCCTAGAGACTGTACCCGCGCACAAATTTCATGCCCCGGGCCTATAGTCTATGATATAAGGGTAATATGCTAATTAGACCAGATATCATTCTGGACGTCCTTCCTGACTAAGCCAGGGCCAGAGCGAAAGCCAGCCTGTGGGTGGCCTGTGGATGGCCAGAGGAAAGCCTGTGGGTGGCCTATGGGTGGCCGGAGGAAAGCCAGCCAGGGTTCTGGGTGCCTGCGGGTGGCCAGAGGGAAGGAAGCCCAGGTCCCGGGTGCCTGCGGGCGGCTGGAGAGAAGGAAGCCCGGGTCCAGGGTGCCTGCCAGCGGCTGGAGGGAAGGAAGGCCTACTCTTACACGAATTTCATGCGCTGGGCCTCCAGTTAATCTGTATATCAGGATTGTCAACCAACATGTCTGTCAGTAGGTCTTAAAGCCTTATCTGGTGGATTGCCAAGCAACTGCTGAAATGATGGCATCTTCTCTATGGTTTGCTGAATGATATAGCTGGTAACAGAACACCTTTCAGACAATTTATTCTAATAGGATCCTTCCCCTAAACCCAAATATTCAGGACTAGAGGCCCAGTGCACGAATTTGTGAATGGGTGGGGTCCAGCCTGCCCCAATCGGGGTGGAGGGGGTGATTTGGGGGTGGGGCCTGCCAGGGGTGGAGGGGCCCTGGACGGTTGGTGGGCCAACCCTGCCCCTGGTCAAACTGTGGTGGAACTCTGGGTTAAGGGGATAATTTGCATATTACCCTTTTATTATATAGGATGATTAGCAGTTCTTCCTTCCTAACAAAAAGGTTGAGGAAAGCTTCTATAGTGTTTTCCCTAATTTATTATAGATCGTCCTCATTTATAACCCAGAAACATGTCATAACTAAACATACAAAAGTCACCAACACCTTGTGTCAAGTGCTTATGGTGTTTTGAAGTTAAAATCCCTAGATGATGGAATACTTTTCAGATTGCTTTTTCTTTGGTGACAATGATAGTACTATTTGGCTATGAACTATCTGTTAAGTCTTTTGCTTGAAAACTAATTCTGCAAAAAAATTTTTTTTACCTGTATGAATGATGGAGAGCAAGGTCAAATGACAGCAGATTAAGAATAGATACTATACATGAAGCCCATTAAATCTAACCCTAAAAAGTAATCTGGATGAATTACCTACTTTCTATTCAATGGGTTATGGCAAAGAATGAAATAAGTTTTATGAAACATTTAATTTCTAAATGAATCAGACTTTTAAAACTTTAAATGGGAAAGTCAGGTGGCTAAGTATCTGTTCTTGAGATCTTTTAGGGTTAGCCATTCTGTGTGTATCTTTTCATATCAGAGCAGATGCAAAATATAATTCTATAGCATGTATCACATATCTTTGAAATGATGCTTTACAGATATGGCTTGAATGAGCTGGCTATATTGTTCACTTCCCTAAAAAGTCTTTTTATACAAGATTAACTTTTCCAGTGTCAAATTACATCTCTGCAACAGAAGACTTGGGTTATAAATTGTCTATCAATAGCATTTGCACAGCAGTAACACCAGGAGTTATCTATATGAATGCCAAGAATCAACAAAAGTTATGCTAGCTTCACATTTTTCTAACATCAAAACTCAAGCCTAAGCATCTTCAAAAACAAATACCGGAGCTTGATCACACTGTTAAGGTAAGTCTTATGCATTATAACAGTAGAGACCATCATTAGTGTGGACAAAAGACACTATGTTATTTATAGCACATCAAGGTGAAGTGGCATGCTGCTAAATTGTCACTGAATTGCTATGTCAATCAACATTCTTTCCAGTTCTATTCAAGTGACTGCCTACTCTCTACCATTAAAGTACCATCATGTCACCTTCTCCTGTAAGGTATATGGAGATCTGAGAAAGCACAATGCAATCTGTAGCTGGGGAAACAGGTGTAAGTATTTTTGTGTGGTGCCCAAAAGCCCAGCACTTTATCCACTCAAGAAATAGCATATGATTTCAAATAAGGCAATATGAATCTCCCTTAGTTGATTAATGGTAAACATTAAAAGGATTAGTTTACCTGAGAGTGAAATTTGTGAGCACAAGGCAAAACTGAGAGGTTTTCTGGAGAGAGATTCTCATGACAGATCACACAAGGCTCTTCTTCCTCTCCCTCATCATCCTAGGGGAAATACACATAAGATGTACTCAGCTCATTTCTTTCTCCCAAATTAAATTTATAATCAGCAGTCTCAATCTCACCCAATTATTGGCTCCTTCCCACGTGACAGGACCTTGTGAACTGAGGGGCCTCCAGGCTGGTTTTGGGGGCTGGGCAGCATTGGACTGTGGTGGAGGATGTCTGGGTGAAACACAACTACCACTTGGCACTGATTTTCCTTGACTCTGAAAAGAAAAATATGACACTGATGTTTTTAGACTTGTTCTAAAACAGGAAGATGAATAGAATACCACAGAATGTGATATAGTGAGAATTAGCAAAATGATAAAGGTCAGTCAGATTCATGATAAATCTTGAAACAAAATGTTGGCAATATTACTTATATAATGAGAATTAGGTAAAACAAAAATAACTATATGTATTTGCTTAATTTAAATAAATGTTTGCAGAAAATTTGGGGGAAAACCTCCTTTAGAATCATTCAAATTGACCTAGAGTAAATTTCAAAAAGGTCAGTTTATTCTAGAATCATCTGGAAGTATTTCAAAAAGACTTCCCATGCCATTTGTCCAGTTGAAATTAAATTTTTTATTAAGAGAGGATTTAATACAATTACAGATTATTGATTTTTCCAAATATGGAAACTGGATGAGCACAACAAGACACAGCACTGAGAAAAATAAGAGAGATACAGTCCCATTAAGGGGACTGCAGTGTTCCGTGGTCAGGAGGGATCTTAAAGGTATAGGACTTTTCTTTGAGGAGTGAGAAATTGAAGTTCCACATCAGGCACCCCAACCCTTAGTACATGCACAAGATAGATGAGCCCCCAAAACAAGCTTTGAAAACCAACAGGGAATATATCCAGAACAATTATAGAACTGTGTAGAAAATAAATTCTGCTCCTAAAGGCTCATGCAAGACTCACTCAATCTGGAATCCAGGGAAAAACACCAGATAAAAAGGACATTGACCAGTGATTTTCAACCTTTATCGTATCATGGCACACATAAACTAATAGCTGTGGTACATCTACACAATGGAATACTATGCCGCTATAAAAAAGAAGGAACGTTTACCATTTGCAACAGCATGGATGGAACTGGAGAGCATTATGCTAAGCGAAATAAGCCAGACAAAGAAAGATAAATATCACATGATCTCACTCATATGTGGGATATAATGATCAACATAATTTGATAAACAAGAATAGATCCAGAGACAAATGGTAGTGGGAGAGGGGTTAGAGAGCAACCAAAGGACTTGTATGCATGCCTATTAGCATAACCAATGAACACAGACACTGGGGTGGTGGGGATGGCTGGGGGAGGAGGGGTCAATTGGGGAAAATGGAGACATATGTAAAACTTTAGACAATAAAAAAAAAATTGAAGCATACCAAAAATATATTTTTCTTAAAAAATATGATAAAAATATGTATACTTTTGATTCATTCACACCGAATGGCTATTGTGTTTCCTGTTATTTTTTATTTGACAATCTAAGGGAAAAGAGGTCAGTGCCCCTGAATAAATAGGAATTCCAAGTGTTAAAAATTTTTGTGGCATGTCAGTTGAAAATTGCTGACATAGACCATAGTTGAAAAGGACACATTTACTATTATTGAAATGCCTGCCAAAGAGGCAGGAGGCAGCAGGGACTCTCTGAAACTCTGGCAGCAGCCATTTCTGCCATCTAATTCTGCTGTGCTGATGCCAGTACTAATAGACACCATTTGAAAATTCTTCCTCTAGCCTCCTAACGCCAGTGGAACACTGATGAAAGCCCACACACACCTACAGTTCAGTCTTGCTACCTAGCCTGTCCCACCTATACATGCCAGTAGCAATGGTGGCCCATCACAATAGAAGGGTGCACACAGCCCAATAGGGGGCACCTGTGGAGCACCTGGCTCTGGTGGTCAGAGGAGATTACTCTTCTGGGCCCCACAGGACATCACCAACATAAGGCCACTTCATCAAGACTGGGAGATATAGATGATCTACCTAATACACAAAAACAAACAGAGAATTAGGTAAAATGAGAAGACAGAGGAATATGTTCCAAACTAGAGAACAAGATAAAACCTAGTAAAAGAACTAAATGAAATGAAGATAAGCAAAGGTCATAAAGATGCTCAACAAACTTGAGAGAAAAATGCATGAATACAATGAGAAAGAAAGAAACAAAGAAATAGAAAATTTAAGAAGTACCAATCAGAGCTAAAGAATACAATAAACAGCAATGAAAAAAATACACAAGGGAATCAACAGAGTAGATGACATAGAAGAACAGATCAGCCATCTGGAAAATAAAGTAGTGGAAGTTACCCAAGTTTAAAAAGAACAAAAATAATAAAAACATTTGTTTTAAATGAGAATAATGTATGGGACCTCGGGGACAACATCAAGCACACTAACATTTGTATTATAGGGGTTCAAGATGGAGATAAGAGAACGGGAAAGAAAACTTCTTTGAAGAAATAACAGCTGAAAACTTCCCAAACCTGAGGAAGGAAATAGACATTTAGGTCAAGAAAGCACAAAGTCCCAAACTAGATGAACCCAAAGAGGTCCACACCAAGACATTATAATCACAATGTCAATAATTAAAGATAAAGAGAATCTGAAAAGCAAGTAGTAATAAATAAGAAAATTCCTATAAGACTATCAGCTGATTTTTAAGCAGAAACTTTGCAAGCCAGAAAGAAAAGACACAATATACTCAAAGTGTTGAAAGCAAAAAAAACAACAACTTAAATCCAAGAATATTCTACCTGGCGAGGTTAGCATTCAAAATTAAAGGAGAGATAAAGAGTTTCCCAAACAAGCAAAAGCTAAAGAAGTTCATCAACACTAAATCAGCCATACAAGAAATGTTGAAGAGAGACTTCCTTAAGTAGAAAAGGAAAAAGCCATAACTAGAAATAAGAAAATATATGAATGAGGAAGATCCAAGATGGCAGCTAATTAGGGGAAGATATACTCAGCTTCTTCCAGGATCAAATTGGAATTACAATTATAGAACAATAAATCTGAATAATCAACTGAAGACTAGTTGAACAAAAGTCTTATAACTAAGAACATACAGAAGATGAGTGGAGGTGTGAAAAAAAAATGTACCTAGTGGTTGAGAATCCAAAAAAGTATCTCAGCCGCAAAGTTCACCTTGAAGAGCAAAGGGTCTCAACTCCATGGCAGGCTCCCAGGCCAGAGCACCAGAACAGGAAAGAGCCCATATCACATCTGACTGTGAAAATCAGTGGGGATTCCAACTGCAAGGGACAGACAGGAGTCTGCTAGAAACTCAGGTGCCCTCTTAAAGGGCCAGCACACAAAATCACATTTATGGGTACTCACCCTAGATCTAGCAGAGAGATGGCAGCTCTGAGAGAATTTGAGTCATACAAGGAGAGACTGGGTTATGTGACTTCAGGGAGAAGGCTAAAGTTACAGCTACCATTGTTCCTGTGCTGAAACCCTCTCCCACACCATCCACAGACACTATTTTCCTGGCTAGAGCACTCCCTTCCATATGACATTGATTGGCCTGGGGAGACCCAGTGCCCCCCCGCTCCCAATTCCCTGTGGACATACCCTGTCAAGCTGGCACACTGTTGAGGAATCAGCCAGCCACAGGCAGCCTGGGCCTGCTACAGTATTTCTTAAAAGGCTCTGAAGGAGGTCCAGGCAGTCTCAGGGCATGTCAGAGATGCATGGGAGAGATGAAGTTATATGACTCTGGGGCAAAGCCATTGCCACACACCTCCTCCCCAACACACCTCGACTAGCAACAGTGATCCTGTGAAAAGTCTCCTGCCACAAAGCCAAATCCTGTTATTATAGCCTGATGAAATCTGCTGGCCTCACCCTGATGACTCCCTGAAATCACACTGCCCCACAACAAAGATCTGCAGGTCCCAGTTGGGTGGCAACTAACCTGAACTTGGTGTACGTTGAGAATTTTACAGAGTAGCCTAAGACACAGCACTGACATGAAAACTGAATCTGTACCAACCTGGTGAACACCACTTACCCTTACCTAGTGACTCAGACCCTGCCTCATGTAACTCATGTACTGCCAGAGGTTCTTTCAGTGGCTGAGCCAAACCGGCAGTGGAAGACGGAGCCAGATCTCAGGGTGCGTTGGGCCTTCTGTTAACCTGCCCCAGATTCAGTTCTGGTGGAAGCTGGCCTTGGCACACAGCTTGGCCCCACAATGTGCATCCAGGACCAGCAGAGGCAGCTACCAATTGTGGTTCACTTTACAGTTCCTAACAGGTAGCCCATAACAACAGTGATTTTTACAAAACATTCAAAGAACTAACACCTGTCCTCAAACTATTCCAAAAAATTCAGGAAGAGGGAATACTCCCCAGCTCATTTTATGAGGCCAGAATTATCCTAATTCCAAAAGCAGATAAAGACACTACAAGGGAATAAAACTATTAGGCTGATATCCCTCATGAACATCAATGCAAAAATCCTCAAAATATTAGCAAACTGAATTCTGCAATACGTTAAAAAAAAATCATACACCATAATCAAGTGGGATTTATTCCTGGGATGCAAGGTCAGTACAATATGTGCAAATGAATTAATGTGATATACCACCACATTTATAAAATAAAGGATAAAAATATGATCATATAAAATAGATGCAGAAAAAGAATTTGACAAAATCCAGCTCTGGTTTATAATAAAAAATTTGAGCAAACTGGGACTAGAGGGAACATACCTCAACATAATAAAGGCCATGTATCACAAAGCCACAGCTAACATCATACTCAATGGGCAAAAACTAAAACCATTTCCCTTAAGATCAAGAGCAAGACAGGGATGTCCACTTTGAACACTCTTATTCAACACTAGTGTCCCAGTGCATGAAATCTGTGCATGGGCGGGTAGGGGGAGTGTTCCTCAGCCCGGCCTGCACCCTCTCCAATCTGGGACCCCTTGAAGGATGTCCTACTTGCCGGTTTACAGGGATCAGGCCTAAACCAGGAGTTGGACATCTGGGACTGCTGGCTCCTAACCGCTCACCTGCCTGCCTGCCTGATTGCCCCTAACAACTCTGCCCCCCGCTGCCGGCCTGCTCGCCCCCAAATGCGCCCCCCCCCCCCGCCAGCCTGATCACCCCCAACTGCTCCCCATGCCAGCCTGCTCACCCCCAACTGCCCTCCCCCTGATGGCCTGCTCACTCCAAACAAGACAGGGATGTCCACTTTGAACACTCTTATTCGACATAGTACTGTAAGTCTTAGCCACAGTAGTCAGATAAGAAAAAGAAATAAAATACATAAAAAATAGAAATAGAAGCCCTAACTGGTTTGGCTCAGTGGATAGAGCGTCGGCCTGCGGACTGAAGGGTCCCAGGTTCGTTTCCAGTCAAGGGCATGTACCTTGGTTGCGGGCACATCCTCAGTAGGGGGTGTGCAGGAGGCAGCTGATCGATATTTCTCTCTCATCGATGTTTCTAACTCTCTATTCCTCTCCCTTCCTCTCTGTAAAAAAGTCAATAAAATATATTTAAAAAAAATAGAAATAGAAGTAAAACTAATTATTTTCTGATAACATGAGACTGTATATAGAGTACTCTAAAGATTCCACCAAAAAACTAATAGAAATGATAAGTGAATTCAGTACAGTAGCAGGATACAAAATACATTTTCAGAAATTGGTTTCATTTTTATACACCAATAATGAACTATCAGAAGACAAAATTAAGAAAACAATCCATTTATAACTGCATAAAAATATAAAGTATCTAGGACAGCCGTGGGCAAACTACGGCCCGCGGGCCTGATCCGCCCATTCGGCTGTTCTATCCGACCCGTGGAGCCGAAAGAGCGGAGGGTTCTCTTGCTCTCCCCTCCGCTCCTTCACCAGCAGCAGTGTTAACATGGCAACGTCGGGAAACACGGCCGCAGATCCTTCTTCTGAGTGGGCGGATTTATATCCGCCCATTCAGTAGAAGGAACAGCCTCTCAATCTTCCAGAGGCTCCTTGTAATGCCCACGGACACGTCTCCCGACATTACCCTGGGAATGCGTAGACACGTTATTGTGGTGATGTAGGGAGACACGCCCCTGGAGAGCACAGTATCAGAGCATTAGCTAAAAAGGAGACCAACAACACTGTTCCCACTGAAGTTGATGTTTTAAAGACCAAAAACCTTTCAACCCAGTCTACATTGCCATCTACATCTACGTCCCGGGCATAATTTGGAAGTTGCACTAAAGAAAATGTTTAATTTACTGTTTACACATTTTGTTCTTTTCTATTTGTTTTAGTTTTAAATTATTTTATTATATTTAAGTTTAATTTGAAAGGCTTTTGTACCTTTCCTTTGTTAGGCAATTTTATTTTGCCTCTGCCATCTTCAATATAACGTATGTTATTGTGCTATGATTCCTCCATTTTTTGAAGTTTCAAATTATAATAATTAGTGTTTACATTCTTCTTGTTAAAATGTTTGAAATGAATAAAACTATTGAAATAAAAAAAAGACCGTACCCTTTTATGTAATGATGTTTACTTTGAATTCATATTAGTTCACACAAACACTCCATCCATGCTTTTGTTCCGGCCCACCGGTCCAGTTTAAGAACCCATTGTGGCCCTCGAGTCAAAAAGTTTGCCCACCCCTGATCTAGGAGTAAATTTAAATATGGAGATAAAAGACATGTGCTTGGAAAATTATAAAACATTGAAAAAAGATACAAATAGCCCTAACTGGTTTGGCTCAGTGGATAGAGCATCGGCCTGCAAACTGAAAGGTCCAGGTTCGATTCCGGTCAAGGGCATGTACCTTGGTTGTGGGCACATCCCCAGTAGGAAGTGTGCAGGAGGCAGCTGATCGATGTTTCTCTTTCATCGATGTTTCTAACTCTCTATTCCTCTCCCTTCCTCTCTGTAAAAAAATTAATAAAATATATATTTTTAAAAAACGATACAAATAAATGGATGTGTAAATCATGTTCATGGATAGGAATAATTAACATCATTAAAATATCCATTATACCCAAAGCAATCTATATATTTAATGCAATTCCTATCAAAACACCAATGGCATTTTTTACATAAGTAGAATAAATAATCCCAAAATGTATGTGGACCCACAAATACCCTGAATAACCACAGCAATCTTAAGAAAGAAGAACCAGGTTTGCGGTATCACACTACCTATTATCAAACTATACTATAATACTATAGTAATCAAAATAGCATGGTACTGGCATATAAACACAAATAGATCAATGGAACAGAATAGGGAGCCTAGAAATAAACACACACGTATATGGTCAATTAATACCCTACATAATAAAAGGCTAATATGCATACTGTCCCTTTGGGAGTTTGGGAGACTGGGAGTTCGATCACTCACTATGACATACGCTGACCACCAGGGGGTGGCTGGAATAGTGGGTGACCAGTAGCAGCAATGGGGCATTGAGGGAGCGAGGGAAGGAGGAGGTGGGGAGCCCAGGAGGCAGGGAACCTGATCCGCCCTGATCGCCGGCCAGGCCTAGGGATCCTACCCATGCATGAATTTCATGCACCGGGTCTCTAGTATAACAAAAGAGGCAAGAACATACAATGGAGTAAAGACAGTCTATTCAATAAAAGGTGTTGGGAAAATTGGACATATGCATACAAAAAAATTTAAACTATACCACTTTCTTATGCCATATATAAGAATAAACTCTAATGTAGCACTCAAAACTATAAAATTCCTAGAAGAAAATGTAAATCAACAAATAGGTGTTGGCGAGGATGTAGAGAAAGGGAACCTTCATGTACTGTTGGTGGGAATGCAGACTGGTGTTAACTACTATAAAAAACATTATGGAGTTTCTTCAAAAAATTAAAAATGGAATTGCCTTATGACCCAGTGACTCCACTTCTGGGAATTACAATAGTCAAGATATGGAAGAATCACAAGTCCCCATAAATAGATGAGTGTATAAAAATAATGTGATATATAGTATATACACAATAGAATATTACTTGCCATAAAAAAGAATAAAATCTTACCATTTGTGACAGCATGGGCAAACCTAGAGGGTATTATGCTAAATGACGTAAGTTAGAGAAACACAAATACCATATGATTTCATGTATATATGGAATGTAAAGAGCAAAATAAACAAACAAAACAGAAACAGACTGGTAGATACTGAGATCACATTGATGGTTGCCAGTGGGAAGTGGGTAAGGGAACTGGATGAAAAAGGTGAAGGGAATAAGAAGTATAAACTGGTAGTCATAAAATAGTCATGGGGATGCAATGTACAGCATAGGGAGTAGTGTCAATAATCTTGTGTGGTGCCAAGTGAATAACTGAAATATAGGGCACCACGTTGTAAAGTATACGATTATCTAACTGCTATATTGTACACCTGAAGCTAATACAAAATAATATTGAATGTAAACTATAATTGAAAAACTTTTAAAAAGAGAAAATATATGAATGAAAAATATATCACTGGTAAAAGCAAACAAACAGTAAAGGTAGTGGATTAACCACATATAAAGTTACTATAAAGGCCAAGAGACAAAAGTAGTAAAATAATCTATATCTACAAGAATTAGTTAAGAAATAAACGAAATGTAAATATGTAAACTATGACAGCAAATGTATATAATGTGGGTGCAGAGATAGAAACATGGTTCTTTTTAAATGCATTCAAGCATGAGTTGCCATCAAGTTAAAATACTGCTATATACATAGGTTCTTTTTTATGAACCTCATGGTAACCCAAACCCAAAACCTATGATACACAAAAATTAAGAAAAAGGAATCCAAACAGAACATAAAGAAAGTAATCAATCACACGGGAAGAGGCAATAATTTCATACTTACCAATAATTATTTTAAATTTAAATGAAAAAAATGCTCCAACTAAAGGCATATGATGATGGATTAAAAATCAAGACCCATATATATGCCACCTGCAATAGACTCACTTCACATCTAAGACACACAGACTATAAGTGAAGAAATAAAAAAATATATTCCATGCAAATTAAAATAAAAAGAAACCTGGGGCAGCAATATTTATATCAGACAAGACATACTTTAAAAGAAAGATTGTGACAAGAGACAAAGAAGTGAATTTATCTTAAATAATTTTAATAAAACTAAAATTATATAAAGCATCTTTTCTGACTATAAAGGTATGAAACTAGAAATCAATTACAAGAAATATGGAAAAACACAAACATGTAGAAGCCAAACAACATACTACTAAACAACCAATGGGTCAATGAATAAGTCAAAGAGAAATTTTTAAAAAACATATTGAAACAAATGAAAATAAAAACACAATGATCCAAAAATGTATGGCTATAGCAAAAACAGTTCTAAGAAGGGGGTTTATGGAAATATAGGCCTACCACAAGGAACAAGAAAAATCTCAAATAATCTAACTTTATACCTAAAGGAACCAGAAAAAGAAGAGCAATCAAAACGAAGTTAGTAGAAAGGAGAAAATAATAAAAATTAGAGTGGAAATAAAATAGAGACTAAAAAACAGTTCAGAAAAAAGAGGTTCCAAATAAAAGCAGAAATTAAAGAAAAATTACTACTGAAATACAAAGTATCATAAGCTATTACTACAAACATTATATGCCAACAAATTGAACAGCATAGAAGGAATAAATTTCTAAAAACATGCAATCTTCCAAGACTATATCATGAGGAAATACAAAATCTAAACAGAATGGTTCCTAATAATCTATACTAATAAAAGGGTAATATGCAAATGGTCGGGACGCCCTCACACATAACAACCGATCAGCAGGAGGTTGCGTGTGCAGCAGGCGCAGGTAGGCAGGGAATTGCAGCGTCGGGGACTTGTGTCACACTATCACAATCCATCATCAGGAGGCCTGGGGCCCAGTGGAGGCCTCCGAGCAGCGAGGCCTGGGAGGTCCTGCGGCTCTGCGCAGAGCAGGGCTCTGCGCAGAGCAGAGGAGGGACCCCCGGCTCCAGCCTACCTCTTTGGGGCAATCCATTGAGGATCCCCGGATGGGTGGGTGGGCCCTACCTCTTTGGGGCGATGGATCGCGGGGCTCCCACACTGTGACAGGGCACAGGCCAGGCTGGGGGAACCCCACCCACACCGAGTGCACGAATTTCATGCACTGGGCCACTAGTCTATAATAATAAAAGCGTAATATGCTAATTAGACCGGACATTCTAATAGATGACCTTCCTGACGAAGCAGGGGCTGTGAGGGAAGCCTGGGTCCTCGGTGCCTACCGGTGACCGGAGGTAAGCCTAGGTCCTGGCTGCCAAAGGAAAGCCGGTGCTGGCAGCCAGGGGAAGGAAGGCCCACTCTTGCATGATTTTCGTGCATCGGGCCTCTAGTCCTATCTAATAAAAGAGTAATATGCAAATTAACCATCACTCTGCTACAAAAACGGCAGCGCCCATAGCCACAAGATTGCGGCGCCCAGTACTCTTAGCCCCGAAGTCCCCCAGTCCGCCCAGCAGCGGCAGTCTGGGGTGTCACGCCCAGCACGACCCCTGGCCACAGCCTGGGCTGTGGTCTCAGGCCGGCAGGGCCTCGCACCCAAAGCCGCGTGATCCCCAGGCCATGGCGGCAGCCTGGGCTGGGGCCGGGGTGCACCCCCTGCAGCGCGATCCCCGGCCACGGCCTGGGCTGGGGTCTCGGCCGGCAGGGCCTCGGACCCTAGCCGCGCAATTCCCAGGCTGCGGTGGCAGTCTGGGCTGGGGTCTCAGGCCCGCAGGGCCTCGCACCCAAGCCATGGGATCCTCCAGCCGCAGCGGCAGCCTGGCCTGGGGTCTCAGGCCAGCAGAGCTGCGCACCCCCGCCACACGATCTTCTGCCACAGCCTGGGCTGGGGTCTCAGGCCCGCAGGGCCTCGCACCCAAGCCATGCGATCCCCCAGCTGCAGCGGCAGCCGGGGCTGGGGTCTCAGGCCCGCAGGGCTGCGCACCACCGCCACGTGATCTTCTGCCCAGCAGTGGCAGCCTCGACTGGGGTATCAGCCTGGCCGGGGTGCACCCCCTGCGGCGCGATCCCTGACCAGCAGCGGCAGTCCAGGGTGTCCGGTTGGGAGGCACCAGCACCCAGCACAATCCCCGGCCACAGCCTGAGCTGGGGTCTCAGGCCGGCAGGGCCTCGCACCCAAGCCGCGAGATCCCCCGCCATGGCAGCAGCCTGGGCTGAGGTCTCAGGCTGGCCGGGGTGCACCCCCTGCTGCGCGATCCCTGGCCAGCAGCGGCAGTCCAGGGTGTCCGGCTGCAAGGCGCCCACCCCCCACACAGCGATCCCCGCCCAGCGGTGGCAGCCCAGGGGTGTCCAGCTGTGAGGCGCCAGCGCCTGGTGAGATCCCCGACCATAGCCTTGGCTGGGGTCTCAGCCTGGCCTGGGCGTGCACCCTCTGCAGTGCCATCCCTGGCCAGGCTGAGACAGCAGCCTGGGCCTGGGGTCTCAGCCTGGCCGGTCTGAGGAGGCAGCCTGGGCTGGGGTCTCAGCCTGGCCAGGGCACGCACCCCCAATGGCGCCATCCCCGGCCAGGCTCATATGGCAGCCTGGGCTGGGGTCTCAGCTTGGCTGGGCTGAGGCGGCAGCCTAGGCTGAGGTCTCAGCCTGTCGGGGCGCCATCCCCGGCCAGGTGTGGCAGCCTGGGGTCTCAACCACTGAGTCACACCAGCCAGGCAGATATGGAGGAATCTTAAATGTTTCTTTTTTAAAAATATATATTTTATTGATTTTTTACAGAGAGGAAGGGAAAGGGATAGAGAGCTAGAAACATCTATAAGATAGAAACATCGATCAGCTGCCTCCTGCACACTCCCCACTAGGTATGTGCCCCCAACCAAGGTACATGCCCTTGACCGGAATCAAACCTGAGACCCTTGAGTCTGCAGGCCGATGCTCCATCCACTGAGCCAAATCAGTTAGGGCTGTCCAATATGCTAAAGAAAAAACCCTATCTAAAAAAGAGGGAATATGCAGGGGAGGGCATTTGGGGGTGACCGGGTTGTCAGGGGAGGGCAGTTGGGGATGATCAGGCTGGCAGGGGAGCAGTTAGGCATCAATCAGGCTGGCAGGGGAGTGGTTAGGGGGTGATCAGGCTGGCAGGCAGAAGTGGTTAGGGGCAATCAGGCAGGCAGGCAGGCAAGCAGTTGGGAGCCAGCAGTCCTAAATTGTGAAAGGGATGTCTGACTGCCTGGATTGGGCCTAAACAGACAGTCAGACATCTCCCGAGGGGTCCCAGATTGGAGAGGGTGCAGGTTGAGCTGAGGGACACCCCCCCCAGCAGCGCACGAATTTCGTGCACCGAGCCTCTAGTCTATATAATAAAAGCCTAAGCGACCTTTACAGCAGAACAACTAGAACAACTGGTTGCTTTGATGCACACTGACCACTAGGGGGCAGACACTCAACACAGGAGCTACCCTCTGGTGGTCAGTGCATTCCCACGGGGGGAGCGCTGCTCAGCCAAAAGCCGGGCTTACAGCTGGCGAGCGCAGCAACAGTGGCAGGAGCCTCTCCCACCTCTGCGGCAGCGCTAAAGAGCAGTGAGCCGAGAGGTAAGGAGCAGCAAGCAGGCAGGCGGTAAGAAGCGAGGGGTCCTGGACTGCAAGAGAGATGTCCGCCTGTCAGCTTCGGCCTGCTCCCCATGGGCCTAAGCCGGCAGTCAGGGAATGGGCCTAAGCCGGCAGTCGGGAAGTGGGCCTAAGCCGGCAGTCGGGAAGTGGGCCTAAGCCGGCAGTCGGACATCCCGGAGGAATCCTGGACTGTGAGAGGGCTCAGGCCGGGCTGAAGGCGACCCCCTCCCCAGTGCACTCATTTTGTACACCGGGTCTCTAGTGAATAAATAATGAAAAAAACTCCCAACAAACTAAAGTCCAGGATCAAAGACCTTCACAGGTGAATTCTAACAAATATGTAAAGAAAAGTTAGTAGCTATCCTTCTCAAACTATTCCAAAAAGTGGAAGAGAAAGGAATACTTCCAAACACATTGTTCCAGGCTAGTATTAACAAGACACTAACAAAAAATTCCATAGGCCAATATCCTTGATGAACACAGATGCAAAAATCCGCAATAAAATATTAGTAAACCTCATTCAATAATACATTAAAAGGATCATACACCATGATTAAGTAGGATATTCCAGGGATGCAAGGATGGCTCCATATCCACAAATCCATTAATGTGATACACCACATTAACAAAATGATAACTAAGTATCACATGATCAACTCAAGAGGTGCAGAAAAAGCCTTTGATAAAATTAAACATTCACTTATGATAAATACTCTTAAAGTGTATATAGAGTGAATATGCCTCAACATAATAAAGGCCATATATGATAAACATATAGCTAACATCATACTCAACAGTGAAAATATGAAAGTTTTTCCTCTAAGATAAGAACAAGAAAAATATGCCCCATTTCCCACTTTTATTTAACACAGAACTGGAATTCCTAACCACAGCAATCAGAAAAGAAAAATATATAAATGGCACCCAATTTGGAAAGAAAAAGTAAAATTCACTGTTTGTAGCTGATAGGTTATGTTTAGAAAATGTTTCACCACAAACTATTAGAACTAATAAATTCAGTAACTTTGCAGGACACAAAATTAATCTACAGAAATATGTCACACTTCTATACAGTAAAAACAAACTATCAAAAGGAGAAATTATAAAAACAATTCCATCAAGAAGAATAAAATATCTAGAAATAAACAACCAAGGAGTGAAACAACTATACTCTGAAAACTATAAGACACTGATAAAAGAAATTGAAGATGACACCAATAAATGGAAAGATATATAATGTTCATGAATTGGAAGACTTAATATTATTACAATGTCCATACTTCCCAAAGCAATCTACAGAGTCAATGTAATCCCTATCAAAGTACCAATGAGATTTTTCACAGAACAAAAACAAATCACATAATTCTAGAACAAATAATCCAAAAATTTTTATGGAGCAGCAAAATACCCCAAATAGTCAAAGAGATCTTGAGAAAGAACAACAAAACTGAAAGTATCACACACCCTGATTTCAAACTATGTTACAAAGCTACAGTAATCAAAACAGTATGGTAGTGGCAAAAATAGAAACATAGACCAATGGAAGAGAATAGAGCACCCAGAAATAAACTCATGTTTATATGACAAAGAAGGCAAGAATATATAATGGGGAAAACACAGTCTTTTCAATAAATGGTGTTGAAAAAAATGGACAGATACATGCAAAAAAAAATGACAGGACCACTTTATCACACCATATACAAAAATAAACTCAAAATAGATTAAAGACTAGCATGTAAGAACTGAAGCCATAAAACTCCTAGAGAAAAAACACAGGTAGTAAACTCTTTGACAACGCTCTTAGCAATATTTTTATGGATCTGTCTCTTCAGGCAAGGGCAACAAAAGAAGAATAAACAAATGAGATTCCATCAAACTAAAAACTTTTGCAGCACAATGAAGGAAACCATCAATAAAACAAAGGCAACCTACTGAATGGCAGAGGATATTTGCAAATAGTGTATCTCATAAGGGGTTAATATCCAAAATATATAAAGAACACATATAATACACTATCAAAAAAACAATCTAATTAAAAATAGGGAGAGGGTGCCCTGGTCAGTGTGGCCAAATGTTGGAGTGTCAGCCCATGGACCGAAGGGTCATAGGTTCAATTCCTGATCAAGTGTATGTGCCTGTATTGTGGGTTTGATCCCTGGCCCCAGTCCGGGTGGGGTGTGTCCAGGAGGCAACCAATCGATGTGTCTCACATCGATGTTTCTCTCTCTCTCTCTCCCTCTCCCTCCCTCCTGCCACACCATCCCTCCCACTCCACCATCCCTCCTCCCACCTTCTCTCCCTTCCACTCGCTCTTAAAAAAAAAAAATTAATGGGAAAAATATCCTTGAGTAACAACAGCAATAACAACAACAATAAAATAGGCAGGTGACCTAAATAGACATTTTTCCAAAAAAGACATACAAAAGGCCAATAGACATGGAAAGATACTCAATATCACTAATCATCAGGTAAATATAATCAAAACCACAATGAGATGTCACCTCACACCTGTCAAAATTGCTTATAAAAAAGACAACAAATAACAACTGTTGGCAAGGATGCAGAGAAAAGGGAACCCTTGTGAACTGTTGGTGGAAATGTTAACTGCTGCAACCACTATAGAAAACAGTATGGAGGTTCTCCAAAGAATTAAAAATAGAATTACCATCTGATCGCTGATCCAGAAATTCTACTTCTAGGTATTATTGGAAGAAAACAAAAACACTAATTTGAAAAAATACATGCACCCCTATGTTCACTGCAATATTCTTTACAATAGCCAAATTACAGTAGCAAACTAAATGTCCACTGAATGATAAATGAAATAAGATGTGGTGCATATACACACACATACATACATACATACACATATAATGGGATATTAGTCATAAAAAAATTAAATCTTGCCATTTGAGACAACATGGATGTTTTTCTAAATGAAATAAGTCTGACAGATAAAGACAAATATTATTTCATTTATATCTGGTATCTAAAATGTAATATAAACAAACAAACAAAACAAAACAGATTCATAGATACAAAAGAACAAACTGATGGTTGCTGGAGAGTGGGGGAAATGAGCAAATAGGTGAAGGGGATTAGAGGTACAAATTTCCAGTTACATATAAGTTATGGTGATATATTATACAGTATATAAAATATAATCAATAATATTGCAATAATTTTGTATGGTGACGGATGGTTACTAGACTTAAGATGGTGATCATTTGTAAGGTATTTAAATGTACACCTGTAACTAATATAATATTGTTAAGTCACCTATTCTTTTAAAAAAACAAAAATAAAAGGACTTCAGTTTGAGATGTAGAGAAGTAAAAATAACTTTGAATTCAAGACTCCCAACTTTCATGTTTTTAACTACACACTAAAGTTACCTTAAACTACATGACAGTAAAGTACCTCCCCAAAAAATGACCTTGATGATATTCAAAGAGACTTATTACATAGAAATGTGCTTTTTCTGGGAGGGGCAGCAGAGATGCATTATAAAGGGGCATGAGAAAACTACTGTGGGTGATAGATATACTCATTATCTTGATTTAAGAGATGATTTTATGGTAATATGTCAAAATTTATCACACTGTACACTTTAAATATGTGCAGTTTGTAAAGTTCCAATTATGCCTCAATAACAATATAAATTTACATATATTTAAAAAAACCAGCTAACTACTATAGTAAAGGGCAGAGAGATATGAGGCATTTTTTTTTTTTTTTTTTTTTTTTTTTTTACCTGAGATCTCTTGGGGTCAATAAATTGAGAAATCTTGTAAACAATGTCATCAAATGTCAGACCAGGTAAGGAGTTCCCATGAGCATCTTTCACTTTTCGTAAGAAATCTGTAAGCTCCTTTCTGGAATAGATAAAGGAAAGAGCAGTGGTGATTTTCCTTGCTGTGCTGAAGATGTGCCCCCCAAACAAAATATAAAATCCTAGTGTATGATCTTTGATCTAAAAAGTGATCACAAGTCCATCTGCATTTACCTTAAACCAGTGGTCAGCAAACTCATTATCCACAGAGCGGCAAAACACAGCTCGTGAGCTGCATGTGGCTCGCGAGCTGCAGTTTGCCAACCACTGCCTTAAACCATAATGAAAGGCCCTAATGTTTTATTAAGATACTAAATGTGTTAAGATACTAAAAATATATTTTAACTGTTTTTGAAAGCTCACTGTGTGAAATCTGTTATCTACTTATTTATGTACTGGACTCTTTATATCTCATCTCTCAAAGCTCTCTTGCTGGGACTAAATATTCCTTTTTTTAACTATGTTATATTGGTCTTTCTCTCCTTTATCACTCTGAACAGTTTTACTTTTGTAAAACTCAGACACAGTAAATAAATATTAAACAGAACAGGAAAGCAAATATTAAAACACTAATGTTTTTAAAACCCTAGGAATATTTTAATTGATAAGTTCTTTTTCAATTCTTATGGTCCACTGACCCAAAGTTTGCATATACATTTTTGGTACAATAATAACAATTATATTACAATTCTATTATCCATTCATGATAGTATTTATAAAAACATAACCTACTCTGAAGCATAACAGTATGTACATTAAATAAAAGTAAAAATACTGGTGAAACTAGAATTATTTCCTTGGATATGACAGTAAAGAGAAAAGAAACTTCATTTCTTGAGGGGTACAATTAATTATCTTTCTACTAAAGTCAGAATTGTGAAAAGAACAGTAAAGTTATGATTTCTTGCACTTAACTCTGTTGCCTAATAAAGAAACTATAAGGACCCTCAATGAAATTAAGAAAATAGGAAAGCAAAATCTAATCAAGTTTGGGTTTATATGGCATACTATCAACTTAAAATTCACATTGGAAATAGGTTATTAAGATAATTATTGAAGCCGGTGGCATTAAAATTGGATAAGTTTACAACTAGTTGCACTTTCAGTTAATGAGCTAAGCTAAATTTAAAAATGCATTCTCTCATGACTTATCACTAATAACTTCAGTGAAGAGGTTTAGCATTTATACCGAACACAATCCCTTCTTGATACATTTCATTTTCCTTACCAAGGCCCTGGTAAGGAAATATCTGTAAAGTGTATGTGTATGTGATATGTTTCTCTGAAATACTTCATTGCTGTAATTATGACTACAGACTGTAGAGTATGAGCTGTACTCACTAGTAAATATAAATTAAGGTACCTGGTCTGTTGTGGAAAAGCATTTTTCAATCTGTCTATAATCCTCTCCCAATTCATCATGGGAGGATCACTTCCCAGACCTGCACCAGGAGACACAGCCTTTCCCACAGGTGCTGGCATAGTCCAGGTTAGGCCAGACATCTGTAAGGAAAACAGAGTTATTTACTATCAGCTTCAATTATTAGGAAGTAATTCCATGCCAACATATTTCTATACTTCAGAAAATGGATATAATAAAGAAGAGGAATATTGATATGCTTGTACCCCTTTTAGTTTTTTTCTCAACAATATTTCTAATTGTTTATATTACCCTTATTTTAAAAATGGGACATGATAGTCTCAGTAATTACAAACATGTACAGAAATACATATAGGGTATTTATTTCTATAGGTACAGAAAAAGGTCTGTAAGTTATAAAGCAATCTGTAAATAGTGATTATTTCCTAGGATTCAACTGCAGGGTAATTTTGCTTTCTGCTTTGTGTATTTCTTTATCATACACTGGAGGCTCGATGCATGGAATTTGTGCAAGGGGCTCAGCCCTCGCAGTCGCAGTGGCTTGCCTCGGCCCTTGCAACCTCAGCCGGCAGCTTGCCTCGGCTTCATCTGGAAGGTCGTTTGGCTGTCCAGTCTAATTAGCATATTATGCCATTATTATTATAGATTTTGTATATATTTGTGTATTTCTATATTATTTGCTGTTTATGATTAGCATTTACTACTTTCATAATTAGAAAAATAATAAAATTGAATTTTCAAACAACTAAGTAAAATGAGAATACTACTAGAATGTCTACCCAATGTCTCATGAATGTTACAAAGGTGGTATGAAAATTGTAGTGACACCCCTGAGCCATGAAACCATAGAACAAAGTTTTTCCCATATTTTATGGTAGTTCCTTATTAGAACCACTAAGATTCTAATTCATATCAAGTGAGTATTTTTGGAGTGCTACTCTGATTACTACGATAATTATAAACATGGCATCTTTTACCTAAGTTTCTACAGGTTATTTTCAAATATAAGGTTATTACTCACAAAAACTAACAACTACTAACAGCCATTAATATAACTCATACAAAGCCTAGTAAGTGAGAGAAGGAGCAGGATGCTGCCCAGAAATTGGGGTTTGCCTCAGTAACAAGCTTTTTCCCAACAGGAAGAGTAATTTTATTATAAGGTTGAGGTAATTTAATGTTTTTTTCAATAAAATTTTATCATAGTTCCTTATAGAATGGTGCAGGAGCAAACCACGTTGAGTAACACTGTGAAATCATGGTAATAAAAAGATGTGGTACTTAATTAACGTATTTGTTTACAGAGAGGCAGCCTAAACAAAAATAAGCAGTTTCTTGGACTATATATTTCAAAGGGAGACTGTTAGCCATATGTAGGTACAAAAAGCTGACGAGAATATACTTATGAAAAAGTCTAAATTAGAAAATTTTTTCATTAATCATAGTTAACACTAGAGGCCTGATGCATGAAATTCATGCAAGAGTAGGCCTTCCTTCCCCCAGCTGCCAGCACTGGCTTCCCTCTGGTACCTGGGACCCGGGCTTCCCTCACAGCCCCGACTTTGTCCAGAAGGTCATCTGGAAGGACATCCAGAAGGATGTCCAGTCTAATTAGCATTTTACTCTATACTAATAAAAGCCTATGTGGTCATCACGCCCTCATGCCGTGATGCCCTCATGCCGTCACGCCATAACAATCCATTGCCAGGAGGCTGCATGCGCAGCGGGCGTGTGTGGGTGGGTGGGGACTTGACACTGTGTGTGTGGCACTGAGGTGGGTCCCGCAGCTCTGCACGGCGATGCCAGGGGTCCCGCATCTGGCCTACCTCTTTGGGGCAATCTTTCGAGGAGCCCTGGATGGGTGGGCAGGGCCTACCTCTTTGGGGAGATCGATTGCAGGGCTCCCGCACTGTGAGAGGGCACAGGCCAGGCTGGGGAACCCCTTCCCAAGTGCACGAATTTTGTGCACCAAGCCTCTAGTATTATAATCTTCTAGGAAAACATTTTTCTTTTAAAAAATGTTTACCTTAATCAATATTATCCTATATAATAAAGAGGTAATATGCAAATTGACCCTCACACCCTCACACAAGATGGCTGCCCCCATGTGGTCAAAGATGGCTGCCACAAGATGGCCGGCAGGGGAGGGTAGTTGTGGGCTATCAGGCCAGCAGAGGAGGGCAGTTAGGGGCGACCAGGCCAGCAGGGGCGGGCAGTTGGGGGTGACCAGGTCGGCAGGGGAGGGCAGTTGGGGGCAATTGAGCCAGGAAGGGAGCAGTTAGACATCAATCAGGCTGGCAGGGGAGTGGTTAGGGGCGATCAGGCAGGCAGGCAGGTGGGAGCGGTTGGGAGCCAGCAGTCCTGGATTGTGAAAGGGATGTCTGACTGCCAGTTTAGACCAGCTGTCGGACATCCCCCAAGGGGTACCAGATTGAAGAGAGCTGAGGGACACCCCCCCCCCCAGTGCACAAATTTCATGCACTGGGCCTCTAGTAACTAATAATTCTATTCACTTTAAATTTCTCTATTGTATCTTCAGGTTAGGATAAGGCTTATCTAGCCATTTATAGCTAGAAAGATTTATAACTTTACAGAATAATATGTTCCAAGGTGATGCTATTTATATTATCTGTTTGGAGATAAACAGTGTCCTACTGAATATATACATGTGTGTGTTTAAATTTTTTCTTTAGTTTTATAGCATAATTTAGTTTGTTGTGACTTGGCTTCTTTGCTTTTCAACCTACCCATCAATCATGCTAAATATAAATTATCTATTAAAATATCAATCTACATGGCACTGGTGCCTGTTATAGAAGCAAAGAGTAACTATAAAGATTCTCTACTATGAAAATATACTTATCTTCATATCCAAAAACAAAGCTATTATCAGTTAATGAAATAAATATGTAATGTCCTTAACAGTGATCATATTTATTCAATTATCATTCAGTTATCATCATCACCACCACCAGCATCATCATCATCATTTATCACATAAATGAAAAAAGAGAACACAGACATTCATTCTGGAAGTCCACTGTCATGATAAAGAACTAGTTAATATCTATTCCACCAAGAAGAGCTCTGTACCAGGGGGGGTCTAGGTTGGCCAGGTGCAGAGATGACTCCATGACAAACGGCAGGCATTTGAGGAACAGTAAGTACGGGTCTAAAGAAAGATTTTTTCACAAGGGGTCTTCCCAAGAACTGCTGCATCTAAAATAGAAACAGTAAAAAATAAAAACATCTATTCATATGAGCAATGACTACAGTCAGAGAGCAATGTTTGGGGAAAAGACTGATTTAAAATCTAGTTACAAAGCACAATAGAAATAATGGTGTCATAAAATTAGTTAAGTATATGAATAGTCAATAGCAGAGGGTAGTGAAATATACTAAAGAACATTGAGAAAGAGAAGAAAACAGAGTTCTATTCCCACTTTTTTCCATCTAGCTGCATAATCTTGGATACCAAGTTACTAATCTATAAGAGTTGGATTAGGTGATCTTTAAGGTCCCCTCCCAGATGGAATAATATAGAACTATGCAAAGGAGCTCCCCTGTAAGTACTGTCAATGTTGATGAGCAATACTGATACTCAAATTCCATGAAAGAATCAAAGTTGTCTATAGATAATATTACTTTTGCTATTCTGTATTGGAGAGACCTTGTACCACCTGATAGAATTCTGACTTTATGTTTAGCTCCATCCAAGGATAGCAGTAAGTTAAAGTGGGGTGTGCCTGGAGGATAATGACTTGAAGACATGCTTATGTGTGTCTGCAATGACTTGAAGACACGCTTATGAGTGTTACTGCACTTCCACAGAGTTGTGGAAAGCAAGCTCTTCTTAGCATCTACCAATAAGATGACTATCTTATTGGCTGAACCACAGAAGAGGACAGATTTATTGAGCATCTGTATGTTACAAGTCTAGTACAGGCATAAAGTAGGAGTTCAACTATTTGTTGAATTAAAAATTGAGTATCAGTATAGCTCTTAAGTAACTATTCTAAAACCAATAGGTAAAAGGTTAAAGAGGAACTTATTGGATTGCTTTTTAAAAATAAGGGTTGTAAAAGTAAGGGTAATTATAACTAAATTGGAAATATTGTCAAGCTAGGTAAGAAAAAGAAATTTTGAGACAACTGGGGTAATATAAAATTTAACTGGATATTATCTATAATAATAAAAGCATAATATGCTAATTAGACTGGACGTCCTTCCGGATGACCTTCTGGATGAAGCCGGGTCTGCGAGGGAAGCCCGGGTCCTGGGTGCCTGCCAGAGGCTGGAGGAAAGCCCAGATCCCAGGTTCTGGCGGCTGGAGGAAAGCCTGGGTCCTGGGTGACAGAGGGAAGCCGGTGCCGGCAGCCGGGGGAAGGATGGCCTACTCTTGCACGAATTTCATGCATCGTGCCTCTAGTTAAAAATAATTTACAATTCTTAGATAGAAAATGGTGTTATGCTAATACCCAATAATATGAGTCCTCAATCTTTTAGGAATACATACTAAAGTATATATGGATGATGTTACATGATATTTAAAGGTTTACTTTAAAATATTCCGGTGGGGAAGAAGAAAGAGATGACATGAAACAAGACTAACAAAATGCTGATAATGTTGAAGTTGGTTCTTGGGTTCACAGAGCCTTATTATACTATTCTATTTTCATACATATTTTATATTTTCATAATATGAGGTTTTTAAAGAATGAATGAATGGTGGGTACTGAGTTAACAGTCCTGCTCTCTTTGAGGGCAACTATTACATAACACTACTTTGAGGATTAGATAACTGGGATACAAAAATAAAAATATAATGAAACACATAAAAAATAATGGGTTAGCCAAAACCGGTTTGGCTCAGTGGATAGAGCGTCAGCCTGCGGACTGAAAGGTCCCAGGTTCGATTCCGGTCAAGGGCATGTAACTTGGTTGCGGGCACATCCCCAGTGTGAGGTGTGCAGGAGGCGGCTGGTCAATGTTTCTCTCTCATCGATGTTTCTGACTATCTATCACTCTTCCTTCCTCTCTGTAAAAAATCAATAAAATATATTAAAAAAAAAATAATAATGGGTTAAATTGGAACAGTGCCCAATATGTGTTACTTCCTGTAGAATTATAGTGAATCTTTAGGGTTTCTCTGTCATCTACGTAACATATTCCTTATCAGGGTAGTTGGTATGATGGTGCTCTAAAGCAGAAATAATAATGTCCATAATATAGTACTCCTATAAAAAGCAGATTGACCAAAATATAAAAGGCAATACTATCATTCTAAACAAAATCCAGAGTGTGTGTCATATAATACTTTTAGTTTTGGATTTGTTTTTGAAACACAGTGAAAATACAAATAATTTACATAATTTTTAAATTCTTTAATTTATTCAACTATTTATTGAAATAACATTTCAAAGCTCTCCTACAAGCAGAAGTGCTGACATCAAAAGTGATCTGCCCCTAAATATCTCATACCCTTTTTCTTTTCCTATCCCCAGATCTGTTATGATAATAAAAATTATCACCTAATGATTCTAAAAGGTATTTTGGAAAGCTGTATGGGTTTCTTGGGTTAAGGCACTATGTTTCCCCAAAGGATAACATACATAGTATAGTATAGATATTAGTATATCTGAGTAAGACTCACTGATCCTACAACAAGCAGGGAAGGAGCATAAATGGAAGATGTCCCTGCTATTAAAGGTAGAATAGAAGATAAAATTTAAGGGAAAGAAAGTCCAAAGTAGAAGTGGAGGGGTGAAGTCAGCCTGCTAGGGTATTATGCTGAAGTGTTTCAGTCATCTAGGGGTAACTTGAAAGCAATAGAAATTCTGAGCATCAGTTTTCTCCCATGATGTAGATGAGAGTGACAAGATGAATGAAAATATACTACCTCTTTAGATATCAAATGCACCACCAATATCCATTGATACAATATAGGTATGTGACCTCAGTTGAGCCAGCCAACTAATTTTATCATCTGAAGATGATATAGCAAAAATGGACATAATTACAAATGATATGCACATTATGTGCCTATCCATTTTGAACACACAATAAACAAACTACATAGTCAATGTTTTATAGCCCTTACCATTTTATCATGATGAAGATGGGAATTTTTCAAAATGTCATATTTCTTACCAGTATCTCAGGACTGGGTGGTGGTGGAGGAAGCTGGATTGGAGGCAAGGTACTCAAGGCAAATCCTTGCTTCACCTGGTTAATTTGTTCATTGTATTGTGTCTAGTAGAAAAAGAGAAACAATATTTTAAAGCAAAGTCAACTTCAAAAAAAATGGCATATAAAAATACTTAATGCGTTTTGAATAGTACAACAAAAAAGTGATTCTCAATCTATTGTAAAAAAACAATATAAAAACAATTTCTGACATAAAAATAGTTCTATAGAACAGCATCCCTGAATGTAAATAGTTGTATTTTTAGAAGTTGTTGATTGAAAAGATACAAAGACACATAATTCATAGATCCCTTAGATAATTCTTCAGTGTTTCCATAATTTTGAGCCCCAAACTTGGAACCACTTATATTAAAATGAATAGAGTCTAAAGATTGGAGAATTTATAAATAATATACTGGCTGATAAATATGGGGGGAAAGTATCTGCAATGAAGACTTGGATTACTTGCAAATGTTCATTTTAAAACCTAGAGGAAAAATTTTAGAGAATATTTATCAAATATTTATATTTGTTTATCTCAAGTTATACCTCTAGCTTTCTCCAGTTCCATATCACCCTTGTTTTATTCTCTTGGATTTGCCAAAAGACTAATCCCTGAAGCTTAACATGCTTTTAACATTTTATTGGCATTGTCCCTGTTTTGCTTTACATTTTATTTTGTAAACAACCCAAGAGCTGGAAAAGAAAGTCTTTTAGAAATTTCCACACAGAGAATAGTGGTATGTGCTTGAAAGAAAACAAGGATACAGAACAAGGAGCGCCTCTTTTGAGGCCAGAACTTTGAATAAACCCAACAGAGATGTTGAGCATAGTAAAGACTGAATACTAAAGAGTCCAGGAAAAAAACAGTCAAGACCACCAACAAAAAAAACTACGTAATACTTAATGCTTTTCACAAGTGAATGTCATTGTTTGTGTTGTGACGTCACAAAACAATCAACATTATATATAAACTTTAAGATATAAATACAAAAATATCCAAAACCAAATTAATATTCCATTATTTCTTTACATTACCTTTATCATAGTCCTAATAATATTAAACCAATAATTAAGAGTTCATTATTTTGCATTTGGAATAATTACATAAAAGGTTAACACTGAAAACTAATAGGGGTCTGCTTAATCTTCCTTTTTAAAAAAATACATATTTTTATTGGTTTCAGAGAGAAAGGGAGAGGGAGGGAGAGAGAGAGAGAAACATCAATGATGAGACTCAATGATTGGCTGCCTCCTGCACGCCCCCCATTGGAGATTGAGCCCGCAACCCAGGCATGTGCCCCCGACCGGAATCGAACACAGGACCCTTCAGTCGGCAGGCCAACGCTCTATCCACTGAGCCAAAAAAGCCAGGGCATTGATCTTCCTTGTAATTCTGTAAACACACAATTACTAAAACCAAGTTAGGCATTTATTTCTGATTGGAGCAGAGTTAGCTTTGAAATTCTAGAAAAGTTAGGTTTGAGGCAGACTGAGTTTATCATTTACTATACTAAGTTGGTTGCTAGCTACAATCAATTATGTGGAAGTAATAGATCTCAAATCTCAAAAAGGCATGAACTTTAGAAACTGAAATGAAATCTATGTTCTTCCTTAAATTTCTCTAGCAATTGTTTTTAATGTTAAATGTTTTCTTTAAGTATATACCACCTACAACTTTCAGTCAACTTACTCTAAATATACTTTACAACTTACCCTAAGGAATGCAATCTTGTTCCTGACATCTGTCACAATGGCATTCCAACTGTCTACTGCAGCCTTTAACTGAAGCGATTCTAGGTTGCTGGTGTAGACAAGGAGACACAAGAGGAAGTTCTTTCATTTTATATAAGAATTAGGTTTCCAAAAATTTCCATTATGTTCTCTAGCATATATGTAAATAATGTAAAACAACGAAGTTATCTCTATTACCAACACTTACCTCAAATGGGCACAAAGTTGTATTAAAATTAAAAACAAGGACTAGAGACATATGTGTTTTTTTTCCCCAAGAGAAAATATAACTTCTTCTTCAGCAAAGCAAGGTGTGTTTTTTTGTTTGTTTTCTAGTGTGGCAATATTTTTAGGACATATTATAAAACCTTTGCACAGGAATTCCTCTGCAAAGTGGGAAGGCAGTAAAAGCCAAAGAAGGAAATTGCCCTAACCATCTGATGTTGAGAACACTCTCATCTTGGAAGCAGGTTTTGGACGGTCTCCATGTGAACCCTAACATCACAAGGCCAGAGTTGGCTTACCAGGTTCTTTTGCAAATTAAAAAAATACTCCATATGGGAGGGCAAATGAGAAAGAAGTATCTCTTGTGCAAGGATAAATTACATTGTTGCTTCTATGCAGTGCATAATTGCCCAAACACAGCAGCTCTGCCAAACATACCCACCAAATGACTTAAATAGGAATAGCATGGTGGTGTTTAGGGTCTGCTGTCTACAGAAGAGAGATTTCAAGAGACTGTTAAAACATCCCCAGCCCAGTATCACCCAGTACAACAACTTTAAAAGAACAGAACAAACTATTATTGGGATCACACACAGAGGCTTGCTAATACTATCATTTACCGAGCATTTTTCTCCCACTAGCAAGCAGAGACTTATTACTTAAAGCAGTGCTTTCCTGAACTGACTGCACATCAGTATATCCTGGAAATCTTGTTAAGTCTCAGAGATTCTGATTCTTAGAAATAAACAGTGATGACCATTAAAATAATTCTTTAAAAATATGGTGACGTGCCCCAGCTGGGTGGTTCAGTTGGTTGGAGCGTCATCACATGCACCAAAAAGGTTGTGGGATTGATCCCTGGTCAGGGCACATAAGGCTATCAGTGGATGTTTTTCTCTCTCTCCCCCGCTCTTCCTCTCTAAAACCAATAAACATTTCCTCGGGTGAGGATTAAAAATAATAATAATAATGATACCTTGGTTCCAGAGATTCTAATTCTCTTAAGTTTGAATTTATACCTCATAAAATTATAAATTTAAGGAGAATCTCAAACAATCTGCCCAATATTTGAAAATCACTCATATAAAGCACAGCAGGAAATTGCCTTTAAAATGTGATTTTAGCCGAAACCGGTTTGGCTCAGTGGATAGAGCGTCGGCCTGCGGACTGAAAGGTCCCGGGTTCGATTCCGGTCAAGGGCATGTACCTTGGTTGCGGGCACATCCTCAGTGGGAGGTGTGCAGGAGGCAGCTGATCGATGTTTCTAGCTTTCTATCCCTCTCCCTTCCTTTCTGTGAAATATCAATAAAATATATTTAAAAAAAATAAAAAAATAAAAAAAAAATAAAATAAAATGTGATTTTAGATATGTTAATACTGATTCCCCCTCCCCCAAAGTACTCTGTAGGTATTTAAAAATCAAGCCTTTGAAAAGAAAACAATTAGAAAAATTTTCCACTTAGAATCCACCTTGGTTTGTAAATATCTGGTCTTCATTGTTGTCTGACTGAGATTTTTGATCTATTTGACTGCAGAGGAAGGGAAAAAAATCTGTCAGAAGCTATTATTGCATTCAGTAGACTTCTCAGTACTTTAGCAGAAGCAACAAAATAAAAGCATCCAAGTGACTAGGTGACCTTTGAGGTTTAAAAACAAAAGAGCTTCTTCATTCCAAAGACTCTAATGTCATTTATTTAAAATGAGAGGCCCGGTGCACTAATTCGTGCACTAGTGGGGTCCCTCGGCCTGGCCTGCGGGATCGGGCCAAAACCGATTCTCCAACATCCCCCGAGAGGGTGCAGGCCAGGCCAAGGGACCCTACAGGTGCACGATCAGGGCCAGGGAGGGATGAGGGAGGTTGGCCAGCCAGGGAGGGGCCACGGGAGGGCTCCAAGGCATGTCTGACCAGTCTTGCTCAGTCCCAATCGGCCAGACCCCAGCAGTAAGCTAACCTACCAGATGGAGCGTCTGCCCCCTGGTGGTCAGTGCACATCATAGCCACTGGTCAACCAGTCAACTGTCTGGCCCCTGGTGGTCAGTGCACATCATAGCGAGCAGTTAAGCGGCCTTAGCACATCATTAGCATATTACACTTTGATTGGTTGAACGGATGACTGAACACTTAGCATATCAGGCTTTTATTATATAGGATACATCACAAATTATGTTCAACCTTGGAGCCACTTGCAAGTATCTCTGAGATCAAGATGAATTAAGGAAGAGGGAAAGGTTACCTTGCTGCCATCTGAGTCACCCTGGCAAGATGACTGAGGCATTCCTTTTCAGTCTGCTCTAGATGAAGCAAACCAAAATCTCTACGACACTGTAAGAAATACACCTGCAGATTTTTGAGAGAAAGAAAAAGAAATTGAAGGTGTCCTTGTACATGAACACATTCTTTTCTCAATCATTTCATGTAAATTTTAAGCGATTTTTCAATCTCTTCCAACAGCACCTGAGTTTCTTGACCATCGATACATTATAAAAGCTTTTTGATCAATTCTGCAATTCTAATTTTTTTATTTAGTGGTTACTGGGTTTGTAAACATTCTAGAAGATTAGTTTTCAAACCTGCACATACACTGGAACCATCTCAAAAGTTTTTAAACCAACTTTAAAAAAATGATGGCAGTCCCAGAGATTCTAATTTAAGTTATATTAGATGTAGCCTGGATATTGAGTTAAGAAAACTCAAAATAATCCCTGCTGTTTGTTTTCTAACTGATGAAGGGGAAGAAAATAATCAGACTCTACAGAACTATGCAGTGCAATGGGCCTGGGAGGTCATCTAGTCCAATCCCACAGCAAGAATCCCTTCTGTACCATTATTGAAAGTAGCTTATTATTCTCGTGGACAGCATTAAGTGTTTCTAAAATTATGGAATTAGAAACTTCTTCACTTAAAACAGTGAAAAACAAATGCAAATTTGAGCACTTAAGGTATTCTGAGTTGTTTGTTTTTCATTAAAGCTAGCACTCCAACAGTTTAACTCTTCAGAATATTTTTGGTTCATTTATCACTCCTCAATTGTTGACCTCTGGATTTCTAAGAACTCTGCTAAAGACTAGAGCTTGGAAGATCTGTAATGATTATAATGTCAGTGAACTTTCCAAAACTTGAGTCTTATTGTATATCACGTTTAGTTATCTATAAACAAAAATTATATACACACATAGAATCTTTTTTTTTTTTTTTTTTGAAAGCGAGAGAGAGAGAACCTAGCTGTGAGGTTCTAAGCTAACCTAGAAGAAACTGGGTAACTTTCTGGGTCCAGAGGTAAGCTGGTTTTTGACATTGGAGTGTATGATGTATATGTGCTTTTGGCAGATTTATGCAAGAAGCAAAGAAGGGAGATTATGGCAGCAGTGAAATAATATTCTTCAAAATTGGCTTGGTGACCTGGCTTCATGAAAATTTTCCCATGATGTCTGCATTTGCTATATATATTGAAGCAAACCAATTTCTTGGAGTCATTTGAGAAAAACAACATAAGATCATAACACTGTAGTAATCACATACAAAATGCCAATGAGTCAAAAAAACACAAAGGTTGGAGCTGATTTTTTCAAGCTGGTTCTAAAATGCCTTATTTCTCTTTATTTACAAAACAGTTTAAAAAACCCACCACATTCTTTAGTATATTAGTACATAAGTAAACTTGCTTCCCCAACCCTCTCTCCCTCTCTCTCTCACCTCAGCTGTTAAAGCTCTACTAGTTTCTGCATTCAGTTTGCTTAAGTATGTTTTAATTGTGGTTTCCATATTAAGCTTCTCCATTTCCCACTGAGATCTGAAATACATGATCATTAAAGAGTCAGTAACACTGCAGCAAGAACAGACTTTTCTATCTTATTCAAGAGGAAGATAACAAGCTACTCAATGAATAGTTAATGATTTCTTGAAAAGTATACAACGTATAAAAGCAGGAGAAGACAATACTTAAGCCTTATTATTATCCTTTACTATCGAGAGCGTAGAAGTTTTAAAGTTGTCAATATAGAGGTAATGATTTAAAACTTGGCTCTCAAGTTAAGTTGTCTGAGGATGAATCTCAGTTCCACAGTTTATTAAATGTGAAACCCTGGGCAAGTTACTGACCTTCCTTGTACCTCACTTTTCTCACATGTAAAAGTGGAGGAAATTGTATTACTTACCTCAAAGAGCTATAGTGAAAATTAATTCAGATAATATACATAAAGCACTTTGTATTTGGCACATAATAAGTACTAAATAAATGTCAGGTATTATCATAATTAATAAATTTTACCTAAAGTTTCTTTAAACAAGCCTTTTTATCCCAGTAATAGCAACTATGGACATTTTTATTATCTGTGTCATAAAGCTAGATCACTGCATGAAAATATTTTAATATTATTATATTCAACACCTCAGAATGAAAACAAATCCTACAGCTTAAGAGGAAGGGAGATGATGACAGGACATTATTTACCAAGGACATTATGGAAAATGGCTACCTGTAAGGTTTCTCTTTTTCTTATCTCATTTCAGCTTGAGCCCCAGAACTCAATACAAACCAGTGTCTTAAATGGAAACAATTAATTGGAAATAAAACATGGTACTAGGGAATGTTCACAAAAGCTATCCTCGATGTTTTATTATTAGAAACATCTTGATACTTGAGTACCTGACAAACACTGAAGAGAAGCTTGATAAATCAATATGTTATTAATACCATTAAGGCGAAAGTGTTTTGAGGTGTGTGTGTGTGTGGGGGGGAGATCATGAAATGTCCGAGAGAATTATTATACCATTGAATATTATAGAAAATTTGCCTACAAGAATAAGACAAAAAATAGATAAATTGGACTTCATTAAATTAAAAACTTTTGTACTTCAAAGGCCATCATCAAGAGAGTGAAAAGAGCCCTAGCCAATTTGGCTCAGTGGATAGAGCATTGGCCTGCAGACTGAAGGGTCTCAGGTTCAATTCTAATCAAGGGTATGTACCTTGGTTGCAGGTTTGATCCCCAGGCCCAGTTGGGGTGCATGCGGGAGGCAACAATCAATGTGCCTCTCTCACATGAGGTTTCTCTCTCTCTCTGTCTCTCTCCCTCCTTTCCACTCTCTAAACATCAGTGGAAAAACATTCTTGGGTGAGGTTTAACAAAAACAACAAAAAAGGTGAAAAGACAACCAACAGAATGGAGGAAAATATTTGCAAATATCTGATAAGGGTCTTGTATCGAGAACATACAAAGAAAAATTGTAACTCTACAGTAAAAACACAAATAATTGAATTTTTAAAATGGCCAAAGGATATAAATAGACATTTCTCTAATTAGACAAACAAATGGCCAATAAGCATATGAAAAGATACTCTACAAAATTAACCATTAGGAAAATTCAAATAAAAGGAACAATGGTATACCACTTCACATCCATTGCAATTGGTAAAATAAAGACTGATAATCCAATAAGTATTGGTGAGGATATAGAGAAATCAGAACTATCATCCATTGTTGGTAGATTGTAAAATGGTGAACTGATCTAGAAAATAGTTTGGCAGTTCCTCAAAAAGTTAAACAGAGTTAACCGCATGTCTTAGCAATTGCATTCTTACGTATACTAGTACATCACCAAAAGAGAATTTAAAACATGCCCACATAAAAACTTGTACACAAATGTTCTAACAGAATTATTTATTATAGCTCAAAATGAAAACAAATGAAATTTCCATAAACTGATGAAAAGAAAAAAATTTTGGTTATATCTATACAATGGAATATTATTTTCCCACAAAAAGAATTAGTACAGATACATGCTATAACACAAATGAACCTGGAAAAAAATTATGTTAAGTGAAAGAAGTTAATCACAAAAGACCACACATTAAATGGTTGAATTTATATGAAATGTCCAGAATAGGCAAATCCAGGGGCAAAAAATAGAATAGTGGTTGCCAGAAGCTCAGGGAAGAGATAATGAGGAGTGACTTCTAATGAATCCAGGGTTTCTTTTTAGGGTGATAAAAATGTTCTGGAATTAGATAGTGGTGATGGTTGTATATTTCTGTGAATATATTAAAAACCAATGAATTATATACTTTAACAACGTAAATTTTATGTGGTATGAATTAGATCTCAAAAGAGCTGTTATAAAAAAATTACCTGCAGTCAAGTCTATGAATGAGAACAAAAGTTGTCAGTTTCATAAAGCAGTCACACCCAGTTGTATTGATTAGGGTAAAGATATAAGAACTCAATAAGCTCTAGTCCCTGACAATAGTGTGTTGTGAGATAATAATTTAGCTGATTTATTCTCAGCAGTTTTCTAGTGCTAGAGCTAAAGTGAACATAACCTCCCAATTTGTCTAGGACACTTCTAGTTTATACCTGATGTCTCAGTGTAATTATGAATACTGCCCAATTTCAGGCTCATAGTGCCCCAGTTTGGATGATAAATTATATGACTGCCCTAGCCAGAACATGCTGAGTGAAATACAAAGTTTCAGAAAGGGTGCACTCAATCAAAGCAATAGCTGTTTGTACCTTTTCATGGAAAGTTGCTCTTTAAGGTTCTTGATCTCATTATCTTTGGCATGGTTTTGACGCTGTAATCTAAGCAAAGAAAAAAGTCATAAAATGTTAGAAATTATTTGTCATTATAGATGAGGAGGGATTAAATATGTCCATTTTGGGCCAAATTGTTGAGTCTGAAAATAACTAAACTCTGATACCTAGCCCTTCTAAAATTTATCTTATTTCTGATGTCTGATTTACTGACTTCACAAAGCAAGAACTAAGTTCTAACTCCTTAGTTTTAACTAAGCTATAAATTAGAAAGCCAGCTACAAGAGTTATTTTATTTTGTATTCCCAGCTCAGTGATTCAGAAAAATGTCTTTAGTTCTTTGTACTTCAGTTTACCCACTAGAAAACAGAGATGGTAACTTCTGATGTCCTAAGCCTGTTGTGGGATTGAGAACTTTAAATTCCTTAAAGAGATATTATATCAAGTCATGCCAACTATTGAAGACTTACAGTCTGAAAGAAACCAGACCTTCAATATAGAAGTAATAAAGCTATGTTCAAGTAAGAATTTTAATAAGGACTATGAATTAAAACTAGGAATCACTCATATAACCTAATCATGGGAAGTCTGGATAAAAATTTTGCATAAATCAGAAAATATAATCTGTGATTAGCTTAAAATTCATATGCAAGAAACTATTAAGAAAAATGCAAAGTAATACTTTTTGGTTAACATATATTCACATCCTATTTTTTATGTTCCTCCCTTGTACTGCTGCTGTATTTCTCTTCACAACCAAGCTTCTACATTGCTCTGTTAATCTGCTTCAGTATGAAGAGATTTATAGCAAAAAAAAATATTTCTTTTTAAGTTTCTAATATGCTGAGACATTTGAGATACATAGGAGTATTGGTTAATATAAATTATTGGAATAGTAAAGCCTTAAAACAATGACTTTAAATGTTGGCTAGAATGCTCACTACTTGATTTCAGAGACTACCCACTCATCTTTACTCGAAGCTTCTTAGAAGCTGTATAGAGACTTATAATCAATGTTCTATTGGACTGAAAATGTAATGAAAGAAACCAGATCTCTTTTTATAGAAGAGGTCATGTTCTGAAGTAAATAATAATAAATACAAGCTTTGTTATTATAATATACAGGAGAATAGAGAGAGTTGGAAAGTAGTAAGATTTCTAAAACTGGCATCTTCCTTTCCTTTGATACATCCATAATTTCAATATTTTACCCAGTTCCAGTTTACAGTGGGTGATAAGAGTTGACAGAGCTGCTAGGGAATATAGAAAACTTGGATTTATAAATAATAGAGGGTAAGGTATGTATAGTTCTTATCATACAGCTTGGATATGAACCAGCTATCTATGTTCAGGCAGTCATAACTTCTCAGTCCTATTTTTCTAATGAATTACATGATAGGGTAGAATTAGATTTTCTTTTCTAAAAGATCTAAAGTTCTCAAGCTTATTCTGGCTGGTTATTAAGTTTATTATATGGACTTTATTGACAGCAGTTTCTTAACATTTATTAAGTGCTTATTGTAATTTGTACAAAATGTCACTTTTCTGTAAAACTGTTAAAATTGCAATCATCATCAATAAATATTTATCAAACATTTACTGTAGGATTGGCATTGATTTAGGCCAAAGGAAAAAAAGTTTATTTTTCGCTTCCTACTAAACACCACATCCTAAGAGGGAAGAAATCAACATTCTACAATTAAAGATTATTTATATTTTTATCACATACTCTTGGGATATGATCAAAGTTAAACAAAAATAGGCTCAAAAGTTTATATGAGAACACACAGTGCTCATACTTTTTTTTTTTTTTTTTTGCCTAGATGCCCTCTGTCTTTTCTCCCATCTCATCTTACCTAGCCTAGGTTCAATATTATATCTTCATTGAAGTTCTTTCTTATCACAACAAAATCCCTATAAAATATAACTCCATTTGACAGTTATGTGCTTTTGAAAAATTTAAACTCTTTGAGATAATCATAGGTCCACTTTCAGGTGTAAAAAATAATAGTCAGAACCCAGGTACCCTTTACCCATCTTCCCTGCAATGATATCCTGCAAAATGGCAGTACAATAACCAGGATGCTGACAGTGATCCAGTTCAAGATACTGAATTTTGTCACCACAAGGATTCCTCATTTTGCCTTTATAGCCATATCCACTTCCCTTCCACTCCCATCTCCTCCTTATAATCTTGAAACCACTAATCTGTTTTCCATTTTTATCCTTTTTGAAATGTTGTCGTTTAAAAAATGTAATAGAAATGGAATCATATAGTATATAGGCTTTGGGGTTTGGGATTTTTCACTCAGCAGAGTTCTCTGATGTCTATAATATATGTAGAGATATCGCTACTTCGTTCCTGATGGTGGTGTTTGTGTCTTCCCTTTTGGTCAGTTTGCTAGAGGTTTGCCAATTTTATTGATCTTTTCAAAGAAACAGCTTTGTTTCATGGATTTTTCTCTAGTTTTTTTTGTTTGTTTTTAATCTGTATTATTTCCCACTGCTGATTTTGGGTTACTTATCTTTTCTTTTTTTGTGTTCTTGAAGTAGGAGCTTTTATTATTCCTTAGAGACTTTTTCTCAGAACTGCTTTAGCTGTGTCCCAGAGATTTTGACATATTGTATTTTCATGTTAATTTAGTTCAATGTATTTTATTTCCCTTGGAATAATTAGGTATGTAGTTTATGTAGTTTCCAAGTGTTTGGAAATTGTCCTGTTATCTTAGCATTATTGTTTTCTAGTTTGAGTCCATGTGATCTGAGTGTATGCTTTGCATAATTTCAATTATTTTAAATTTACTGGGGTTTGTTTTAGGGTACAGGATATCATCTATTTCGGTGTATTTCCTGTGGACACTGGAAAGCATAAGGATTCTGCTGTTATCTGGCGAATTGTTCTATAAATATTGATCAAATCCTGTTAGTTGATGGTATTGTAGAGGTGGTTTATATCCTTGTTGATTTTCTGTCTAGTAGTTCTATAAATTGATGAATAGGGTGTTGAAGTCACCAACTAAAATTGTACATTTTTCTATTTCTTTCAGTTCCATCAGGCTTTGCTTCATATATTTTAAGGCTCTGTTTGTGGTACATACAACTTTGTTTTGGTGCCTTCCTGGTGGATTGATCCTTTTATCATCAGTAATGTCCCTCTTTGTCTCCAGTAGTTTACTTTGCTCTGATGCCCATTTTGTCATCCTATATAATAAAAGGCCAGCAACCATAACAGTATCATGACCATAATGACCATTGACCAGCCGCTATGAGGTGCATTGACCACCTCTCAGTCCCTCCCCCTGGGGGTGGTGGCAGGGCATGACTGGGGACTGTAGAGCGGTGGTGGGTGGTGAGTATCCAGCAGCGAGCATCACGGGGTGGCGGAGGTGACCATCGCGGGGCAGGGAGCATCGCAGAGCTTCGTGGGGCGGGGAGCATTGAGGAGCGTTGTGGAGTGTCAAAGGCGGGGAGCATCACGGAGTGACGTGGGGCAATAGCAAGGAGCATCACGGAGCGTTGCGGGGCAGGGAGCTTCATGGAGAATCACGGGGTGGTGGAGGCGAGCGTTGTGGAGCTTCACGGGGTGGGGAGCTTCGCGGAGCACTGTGGGGTGGCGGAGGCGAGTGAGCATCATGGAGCGTTGCAGGTTGGCGGCAGTGGCTAGCGTCGCGGGGCAGGGAGCTTTATGGAGCATCACGGGGTGGCGGAGGCGAGTGTTGTGGAGCATCACGGAATGGGAAGCTTCGTGGAGCATCATGGAGCGGCAGAGGTGAGTGAGCGTCGTGGAGTGTTGCAGGTTGGCGGCAGCGGCTAGCGTCGTGGGGCGTCGCAGGGCGTCACGGGGCGTTGAACATGGCCCTGATCGCAGGTTAGGCAAAGGGGCCTACTTGCGCATGATTTCGTGTGCTGGGCCTCTAGTATATTAATATAGACACTCCTGTTTTTTTGATTATTTACATAATGTATTTTTTACCATCTTTATACTTTCAAACTACCTATGTTGAAACTGAAGTTTCTTGTAAATAGTGTATTTTTGTATCACAGTTTTTGTTATATTTTTAAAATCCACTCTGCCAGTATCTATCTTTAAATTGGTGTATTTAGACCATTTACTAGTACATTTAAGGTAATTATTGATATGTTAGTGATTAGGTCTGCCATTTTGTTATTGGTTTTCTGTTTCTGTTTTCTTACCTTCTTGTGGGTTATGTGAACATTTTTTTAGGATTCCATCTCTGTGTAGCTTTCTTAGTTGTCACACTAGGTATTACAATATGCACACATGGCCTACTGCTATTGATCTTTTCCTATTTCAAATGAAGTTTAGAAGGGCCGATTCACACTGCTTTGATGGAGAGAGGCAGGAGCTCTGGCACCAACTGGGGAGAGGGGGGTAAAGGAGTGGTGGAGACTAACACCAGTGGTGGAGACTCAGCTCCCCATAGGGAAAGTAGGGATAAAACGTACCATTGACTAGTCCCACCTCAAATCAGTTTGTTAAGTCCACAGATGCTGGGTAGAGGTAGAGGCTCAGCTCATAGCTGGACAACATTGATGCTATCCTGAGAGAGGAAATGAGCACCACCTGCTCCCTCCTGGTGGAGAATGCAAGATCAACTGCCTGCTCAGTACTGCTACCCCAGCAGAAGAATCTGATTCCTGCCATCTGCTTTTGTCAGAGCATACTATCTGCTTCCAAGGAATGGTGTGGGGCTGCTGGTGTTTGGCTGGAGTAGGTTGGTAGTGCCAAGAAGGTTTTCAGTTGTTACATTTTCCTTTTCCGGTTCCTTTGGCTAGAGGGAACAGATTTTCCTTGGAATTTTTCACCCTATGCCTATTGGCAGTTGGCAGTTTCTGCAGCACCTTGTCTAGGATATATGGGAGGCAATAAGGAAAATCACTGCTGTATCATTCCTCAAGTCCAAGGTCTCCAGACGGTCTGCTTTCTTCTTCCATCTCTCAGAGTCTTCCTGTTTGTTTGTTCTTTTAGGTCCAGGGTGTTTTAATTGTAAGATGGAGGACTTATAAGTAATGGAGCTACTATGGTGAAACTGGAAGTCCCTCTGTTATACGTAATTTTAATCCCCTATGTGATCTATATTCTCTATTAGCTAACAGTTAATGTCTAACACGTCTTGGTATCCTCTACATATGTCTTACATAATTCTTCTCACAGTTAGTACTTAAATGCTTGGTGAATGTTTAACACTGAATGCTTACTGAGTGAACATATATGTATCCCCTAAAGTGATCTGTCTGCAGTTTCGAGCATATAAGGGTGCCTGGGTCAGCTATCAGAGTTGAGAAGGTATATCCTCAAATTAGGAAGGAGAGAGGAAATTCATCTGCATGCATGGCATGACATTGCTGATCTCTGGTATTATGGAACACATTTATGGATTGGTCATTATCTTCCAGGCTAAAAGACCAAGTTTTGAATCCTTCTTAAGTGACTGCAGTGCTTAGTTTGTCCATGCTATCTTAGTTTACTCACCTCCTTGTGAACTTGAAGGATCTCTCTAAGTCCAGCAGGGACAGGCCTGAAAGTATTTTCAACTGATATTAAGTTGCCAGAGCTACCGCAATCAGTTCTTAAAAACATCTTCAGGATGGATGATACGATATATAGGGAAAAATTTTAAACCTAAATTTCTGCCAAGTATTTCTCTAATTTTACAATTAGTATTTTGGACTCCTCACTATAAGATTATTTCCTAGAAATTACCTATTCTCCTTATTAGCAGTCTAGGAACTTCAAAGGATTTCAAATTAGATTTTCTGGACTGGCCAGCATGACTCAGTGGTTGAGCATCAACCTATGGACCAGGAGGTCACAGTTCGATTCCCGGTCAGGTCACATGCCCAGGTTGCGGGCTTGATCTCCGGTGTGGGGCATGCAGAAAGCAGCTACTCTATGATTCTCTCTCATCAATGGTGTTTCTCTCTCTCTCCCTCTCCCTTCCTCTCTGAAATCAATAAAAATGTATTTAAAAATAAATTAGACTTCTTAGATGACTGGTAGCTTGTGGTACTACTGCTCATTAAAATAATTTGTTACAAGTTACATTATTCTTTCAACTAATACTCATTAGAGGCAATGATTATTAGAAAAAAAATAAAGCAAGACACTTGTTTTTTCCTATTAAGTCAAAATTTTTAGTCTTAGGCATGTAATCCTTAAAGTTATAAGAGAAATGAAATTGGTGCAGTTGAGAAAAGTCTCCAGCCCTCTTGGTCTTGGAACACAAACACTCCGAGGGACCAACATAAAAAAACATACAACTGATTCCATGATGTCTTTGAGGAATATATTTATCATATGCTATAAAGAAAAGGCCAAGAAACTAGAATCATGATTTTAAAGTTAATTATCTTCCTCATGAAATTCTATTATCTTCACACTTGTTCATCTAATACATGAAAAGCTTGATATATAGAGTGAGCAGTTGCTCCATTTAGCTGGCAAGGCAAAAATAGAAATGGTTTTTAAGCAAGTGCAGGCCTGTGGTTGGCAGTTCCTAATATGCAGTCACAATGCCACCTAGTGGGCACCTATGGATTATCTTTTCAAGATAGTGTTCACTATGTAGCAAACCCAGAATTTCATTTTAAAAGGATTTGTACTTACTTGGAAACCTTATTGATTCCAAAAGCCATTTGTTGCTTAAGAGATGCGATGACTTCATCCCTCTTCTTAATATGTAGTTGGTTTTCTTGCCACCGCAATGTCAGTGTTTTCAACTGTTTCTCAAAGTCCTGCTCAAAGAAAAATACAATTTCAGTTAATTCTGCTCAAGTCACCAGACATTGAAAGAAAAAAATTGGGTTCTGTAGAAAAGAAGATATCGTTTAGTTGAACATTTGAATTACCTCTGACTTGCCTCAGATCTAATGGCAAAAGTACTTACTTCACACTGATAGTGCAATTTATAAAGCTGCTGTTGTCGAGCAAGCTTTTCCTTCTCAATTTCTTCATATTCTGCAGATACCTTTCTGGTTGAGCCCTATTAAGCAAATGGAATATGCATGCTTTATTTTCCTCTTTTAAAAAAGCATTAATATTTTAGTTATTTAAAGGGGATTTAAAGTTTTCATCTATCACCTATTCATGCTGTATAGGTATCAATGCAAACATCCCTTCTGATTAGTTTAGATAAACCCAATCTCTCCCTCATTACAGCATTCACTAAATAATACCAGTTACTTGTCTACTGATGCTACAATTTGATAAAATTACCTGGCATGCTTACCACTTTTTAGGCTTTTTTTGGGGGGGAGGGCGGTTAATGCTTTTACTGTCCAAAAAAAAAAAAAAAAAACAACACAAAACACTTTATGAGGTAGGCAATGAATACTTCCATTTTGTAGATGAAATAGAGTAACTTGCTCAAGGTCACACAGATAGGTAGTGGAGGCACCTTAATTACCCAAGCACTTAATATTATTACATGACATACCTTAGTTTAATGTTCAAATTCTCCACTATATTACAAACACTCTAATCACAGGCCCATGTCACAGTATAACTCTTGAGACAAAGCAGATGCTAAACGTTTTTTGAGTAAAAGCATGAATTTTCAAAAGGTGTATGACATTTTTTTCTATTTGCAAGTTCTCATAATTTTCATAGCTATTAGATGAAAACCAAAGGCCCCACATTTAAATTATAGTGTGATATACAAAGCTTAGAATATTTCATTTCACTTAAAATATACAAATCATGCCCTAATCAGTTTGGCTCAGTGGATAGAGTATCGGCCTGCAGAATGAAAGGTCCCAGGTTCGATTCCGGTCAAGGGCATGTACCTTGGTTGCGGGCACATCCTCAGTGGGAGGTGTGCAGGAGGCAGATGATCGATGTTTCTATCTCATGGATGTTTCTAACTCTATTCCTCTCCCTTCCTCTCTGTAAAATATCAATAAAATATATTAATATATATATATATATATATATATATATATATATATATATATATATTAGAGGCCCAGTGCACAAAATTCGTGCATGGGGGTCCCTCAGCCCAACCTGTACCCTCTCCAATCCAGGAGCTGTCAGGGGATGTCCTACTGATGGCTTAGGCCCACTCCCCATGGTTCTCTGTTCTCTGCGGGGCTTGGGGGCTTTGCCACAGCCATGGAGACAAAGCCCCAATTTCCTGCTGTCCGCTCTCTGTCTGCTGGGCCTGGGGGCTTAGCCGCCATGGTGCGAATGAAGCTCCCATGCCCTGCTGTCCGGGCTCTGTCTGCTGGGCCTGGGGGCTTTGCCGCTGCCACTGTGCTAAGGAAGCCCTCATACTCTGGGCTCTGTCTGCCGTGTCTGGGGGCTTCCCACCATTGCCGCACTAAGGAAGCCCCTAAGTCTTGCTGTCTGGGCTCTGTCTGCCGGGCCTGGGGGCGTTCCCACCACCGCCACCATGCTAAGGAAGCCCCCAAGCCCTGCGAACAAAGCCCCCATGCCCTGCTGTCTGGGCTCTGTCTGCTGGGCCTGGGGCTTCCCCACCCTCACCCTGCGAACAAAGCCCCCATGCCCTGCTGTCTGCTCTCTGCCTGCCGGGCCTGGGGGCTTTGACGCCGCCATGCGAACGAAGCCCCTGTGCCCTGCTGTTCAGGCTCTGTCTGCTGGGTCTGGGGGCGTTCCCATCACTGCCGCGCTAAGGAAGCCCCCAAGCCCTGCTGTCTGGGCTCTGTCTGCCATGTGTGGGGGCTTCCCTGCTACTGCCACACTAAGGAAGCCCCCATGCCCTGCTGTCTGGGCTCTGTCTGCCATGTGTGGGGGTGTTCCCGCCACTGCCGCGCTAAGGAAGCCCCCATGCCCTGTTGTCCAGGCTCTGTCAGTGAAAGGCCTGGACACTCCAACAGTGGTGGAGTGGCGAGGCTGGATCCGACCCTCCGGCAGCAGATCCAGCCTTGCCGCTTGGTCCTAACCCCCGGCTGGGCCGACAGGCCCAGACACTCCAGCGGCAGGGCTGAGTGGACTGGACACCACCATCTTGTGGCTATGGGTGCTGCCATCTTTGTGATGGAGTGACGGTTAATTTGCATGTTTCTCTTTTATTAGATAGTATATATATACACATCATATAATATTATAATTGGAAAGGAGAAAAAAGGTATGAAAATTGTATGAACACTAGAGGCCTGGTGCACAAAATTCTTGCACTCTGGGGGGCGGGGGGAGGTCCCTCAGCTCGGCCTGCGCCCTCTCGCAGTCCAGGACGCCTCGGAGGATGTCCGCCTGTCAGGGATCAGGCCTAAGCCAGCTGTCAGACATCCCTCTTGCAGTCTGGGACCCCTCACTCCTTACTGCCTGCCTGCAGCAGAGGCGGGAGAGGCGTCTGCCTCTGCTGCTGCACTCACCAGCCGTGAGCCTGGCTTCTGGCACTGACCACCGGGGGGGGGGGGGGGGGGGGGGGGGGAGCACCTCCTGCAATGAGCGCCTGCCCCCTAGTGGTCAGTGCGCGTCACAGCGACTATTCGTTCCACCGTTCGATTTGCATATTGGGATTTTTATTATATAAGATTGTACTATCAGCCAGGGAATCATTTGTGTTAACTGTACCCTTAGACAATCAATATTGTCAACATACTATATATCATTATATTTAAACCATGGATCAGATTATCATAAAATTATCTCAGTATAGAATTCTCATGGGTAAAAAATCAAGGCATTTCTTTAAAAAAAAACCTTTCATTTGCTTAGTCTGATTAAGTGCTGTGTAAAGTACTTAGATCATATTCATATGCATTTTCACATATAGGTATCTCATCCCCAGCAATGATTACTACTAGGAAAGGAACCAAAGAAAAGATTGTTATAAACTGATATTTCATGGTAACAACCAGATTTAACTAAAAAACAATGTAAGTAGCTTTGTTTTGCAAAACTATTTTTCTCATGAAATATAATCTAATGGGATTATGCCAGTTTCGCCCCTTCTTCTGAGGTAGCTGAAACCCCTTTTCAAGAAATACGGTTGTAATCAACTCTGACAATAATTAAAACCAAGAAATGACTTGAGGGGTAAAATGAAAAGTTTCTAGCTCCTAAACTTTTTTCCTTTCTCATCTCTCTCTCCCTCCATTTCTGTTTTGTTTTGTGTTGTTTTTTTTTCTTCTCCTCACAAACACAAGAATAAACCACTAGGCTAACATGCTGTTCAAAGAGTCATGGGGCAAACAAAGTTTACAATTATTTCGGGAATAAGGAAGGTAGAGCGCTCCTCTCTCCAATCAGGCTTACCTGCTCTATCATGTCCAGAATATGCAATTCATCCAGGCTATAGAACTTTGCTTTGGTTGTGGAATTTTCTTGAATATTACTTATATCTACTGGGTGTAGATTTGCTTGCTCCTTCTTCAAATGCTTTTCCTTTCCTACCATATTTCGGCTACAATAGTGATAAAATCAATGTGATCTTTTAGAATTGTATAGTTTTTCATCTAAATCATTGTTTTCTAAATTAATATTGCACTGATCTCATGAGATGCTCAGCATCAGAAGGGTTTATGGTCTAAATTTTAGACAGTGCTCAGACTGTGTTTTCTTAGAAAATCACAATGAATTTTAGCTTATTTGAAAGAGCACTCATCCCAGTGTTTTCAAGAACTACAAGATCATGAAGTTCGTTTTCTAAATTGTAACTATTAACATCAATTACTTTGGAAAATATTGACAAGCATTTCCACATCTACTATAATATTTTATGACAAAATTCGTGACAGGTAGGTTGGTTTAATCAACTTCAGCACATAGGCTCAGTATACATTTAAACAGAAGGCTGCAAATAGCAACATAAAGTAGATTTTTAAATGCATGTTTCTTTTATGACAGGACCTTAAAAAACTGTAGTGATAACACGAATTTCAGTCACTAGGAACCACTGCGAAAAAACATAAAAATATTACATGTACAATGGCAAACCATTATTATACATATGTCTAAAGGGTAAATGCATATTACTATCCTTTCAGTTGGCTACTGTTTAGTAGCTATAAATTTCCTTCCTAATCTCATTGAATGGTAACAAAAAAATACTTAAAAAATAGTACTTTTACCATGATATAAATGACTTGATTTTAGCAGTGAATAGAAAAAAAAAAGGTAACTCTCGGACGTATTATTTCTTTTAGGCCACTGAGACCTAAGAAAATTGAAATCTAATGCTTGTAGAATAACTTGTAAGACACTATAAAACACTCATTAGGTATCACTGAAGTATTCCAGAATGATTCAAACATTTTGGAAAGTTCAATGAAATCAACTGCTTGTATATACCAATGGATCCCAAACAAAACTGATTTTCTAAACTACCTGAAAAAAATTTTTAAATTTACATTTTTCCAGGTACCCCAAAAACTGTAAAAATATATATACATTTGTATTTTTGAAAAGTCCAGAAGATTATTCCTAAATTTTTAAAGTATGATTAATAGTATTACAAAAATATAGGAAAATGTTCATATTACTAAGAGATGCAAACTGAAACATGCAGAGGTAAAATTACATAAACTTAGGGATTGAAAACCCATCAACAAAGAACAAAATGTTAAGGCAAGAATGAAACAAATGTGGAAAATAGTAATAACTGTTAAATTGAGAAGATAGGTAGATGTACTAATGTAGACATACTATTTTCTTTACTTTTCTGTGTATTTGAACATTTTTATTAAAAAAAAAAAAAAAAAAAGCTCCCTGAGTGATTTGATGATCATACAGGTTTGGGTCTACACTATAGGCAAAATAAGCAAAACGACTGATGATATTATTATATTCTTTAGTAAGTTACTTTCATGACATTTACACACAGCCTAAAAATTAAAGGAACGAAACTATTATTCTATGGCAGCAATTTCAGCCTTTTTCATGTCATAACACACATAAAAATTACTAAAATCTGCAGCACACCAAAAATATATTTTTTGCCAATCTGACAAAAAAACTTGGTATAATATTGATTCATTCACACCAATGGTTACTGTTGTGTTGGTTGTTATTTTTTTAATATGACAGTCTAAGGGAAAAGAGGTCCGTGCTCCTGACTAAATAGTCAAATACTGCATATTTTTAAAATTCTTGCAGTACACCAGTTGAAAATCATTGCTGTAAGGGCTTTCTCTATTGTTGATAGAGAAAGTGAAAATCCACCTTGGATGATGAACTATTTAGTTATTAAGTGGATCATACCAATTAACAATGAGAAAATATCAACTACAAGTGATGGCTTGAAAGTTGACAAAATATATATGTTCTTGTTACCATTTTAAAGATAACATGTTCTCACAATGAGTTTTGCAAAGGTCCCAATTTCAGTTAAGAAACTTTTTGGAGAGTATAATGATCTCTTCATTGGACTGTCTCTCCTACTTCCTTCCTCTACTACACTGTCATCAGTCTAATGGCTGTACAATATAATATAGCTCACAGGTTTCTAGTAAAGATTCAAAATTCACTGTTAATAACCAAGATTTAAAACACACACACTAAACCTCAGGTTAATTAAACAAACTAAATTAAAACAAATAAAAACAAATTCTTGTTAAAGAAATCATATTCTGTCCTTAAAAGTTAAGTTTTATTTAGCAAATAAGTTTTATTTAGTAAAGTTAAGTCTTGGGTTGTGGTTAGCAAATCTAGACTATATTTTAAAAGATTTTATGCTGGACCCAAATTATTCCTCAAGTGAAGCTGTTAGCAATTGATGACTCCTGAGTAGCCTTATAGAAAAATGGCAAGAGATTCTATTCTACTAAAGTAAATGATAAGTTAATTTTTTTCACTTTATGTAAATGGTGACAACTTATTAAGGAACTGTTCTTTCTTCTCTTATTGAGAACAATTCCCAAGGCAAGGCTGTTTCATATGGCAAAGCACATTTTGAAATTACTAAGAAAAATTTAAAAATTAAATAAACTAATACTTACACTTGCTCTTCTTTTGATTCCTTATTCTGAAAAACAGCATCAAGAATTAGTAATTTATATCAACTATGTCAATACAGAAGAGTGATCTGACTACATTTAAGTCAGTGTTTCTCAAACTTTTTTGACCACAACCATTCTAAGAAATATATTTTACCTAACGATGTAAATGCACTTATTTAAATGTCTTTACACTTAATTATAAAACTGAAATATAAGTTCCATGAAGTAAACCTTATCCATATTATGTGTGTTATGAACTGCATATTTGTGTTCCCTCCCCAAATTCATACATTGAAACGCTAACCCCCCATGTGATGGTAACTGGAGGTAAACCCATTGGGAGATAATTAAATTAAAATGATGTTGTGGAGTCCTCATAATGGAATTAGTGCTCTTTATAAAAAGAGATCAGAGAGCTACTCTTTTTTTCTCTCCACCATGTATTCACAGAACAAGAAGGTAGCTGTCTACAAATTAAGAAGAGGGCCTTCACCAGACACCAAATCTGCTGGTACTTGATCTTGGACTCCAGCACTTTGAGAAACAAATTTTTAAGCCAACCAGTCTATCAGTGCTTGTTATAGCAGTCCAACCCGACTAAAACAATGGATGATGAACTCTAGAAACTTTTTTATTCCTATTTATTCTATTTCCTTTTTAAAAATGGTAGTTGTGACCCACTAAATTGATTTTGTAATCTACTACTGAGTAATGAAACATACTTGAAAATCATTGATTCAGATATTAGAAGTAAGTATTGGGTCTGAGTTTATATCTTGAGAAAGGGAAAATTGAATTTTCATTTAGAAAATTTTATATTAAATACAAGAATGCTTTTTTAAGCAGATTTATATATTAAAAAATCTTAAAAAAAAGAAATGTTAGGGAAATCACAATTGGGAGGACATGTAAAAAAGCCCTCAATCTTATGTTCATTAAAATAGAACTATGAAAGCAAGATACTAAATAAGTATTGATGATACTTAACACATGTTAAATTAAGTATAATTACTCACGTATTACCTTTAAGAGTATTAATTACTCTTACATAAGTTACAGTACTGATTTCTACAACCTCTTGTTTACAAGGAACTTCAGTCTCTTTACCTAGAGATTCCATAATGTACTTACAAATCGGTTTGGCTTTTTTGTCTGTAAACTAAGAGGGTTTTTGCATTTCAGTGTCTAATCAATGTCCAGTAGCAGTTTGATTCTACAATTAAGAATTATGGTCCTTGGCCTGCATGGCTCAGTGATTAGAACATCAGCCTGCGAACCCAAGGGTCACAGGATCGATTCTGGTCAAGGGCATGTACCTGGATTGCAGGTTCCCTGTCCCCGTTAGGGCACGTGTGGGAGGCAATCAATTAATATGGCTCTCTCACATCAATGTTTCTCTCTGTCCTCTCTCCCCCTCTCACCCTCATTTCCACTCTCTAAAATCAGTGGAAAAATATCCTCGGGTGAGGATTAACAAAATAAAACAAAACAAAAGAATTATGAACAGCTTTGGTTCTAGTGTACCTGAATAATTGAGTTGAAAAGACTTTTGGTTGTTCATAATGAACATACCTAGTTATAGAGTATTAGCTCTATATAGTACATTAACTTTATTCCAATGCATGTATCAGCCTGTCTTCTTCCCTTCTTTAGAGAGGAAGTTCAATTTGAGAAAGCCTCAGTCTACTGTATTTCCTGCCATGTTTCTTTTACCTCCAAACTTCATCACAAAACCTTCTATTCTTCTGCCATCTTCTTTACCTTTCTTTTCTATTCCTAATCCTCAAATCCATTGGTGGGGGGTGTAAGTAAGAGCAAGAATAAAAGTAATTAATACTCTTCATGGAAGTAATTAATACTCAAATTAAGCCCAAAGAGTTATTTACAATTTGAACATATTAGAAACTAAATACTAAATTCCGAACTCAAGAAAGGGAGTATAGAGTAGCTAGCGTCGGCCTGTGGACTGAAGGGTCCCAGGTTCGATTCCAGTCAAGGGCATATACCTTGGTTGCAGGCACATCCCCAGTAGGAGGTGTGCAGGGGGCAGCTGATCGATGTTTCTCTCCCATCGATGTTTCTAATTCTCCATCCCTCTCCCTTCCTCTCTGTAAAAATCAATAAAATATATATATATATATTTTTTTTTTTTTAAAGAGTAGCTACAAAGTCTCTATACATACTAGTTAGAAATTCTCTATACTGTACCCTCCATTTGCTACACTTCTTTTACTTTGTTACCACATTATTTTTAGGACTTGAACTATCATTAGGCAGAAATGTTGCAAAACAAATAATTAACGGAGGACACAATTTCATGCATAGGGGCTTTGTCATCACTCTGTTAACACAGCAAATTTCTATATGCTAGAATTTTTCATGAGGAAAACTCATGATTAGAGAATTAGACTGACTTAATTTTTATGAGTGGTTGCTTATACTATAAGTAGACAATTCTTTGCACTTAAAATAAAAGCAATTGAGTATATAAATAGGACTTTTATATATCAAATGATGATATGCCAAAATTTCAGCATTTGTAGGTCCTATAAAATTTAGATAAAAGATGTAATATCGCTCTTCTAATGTCTAAAATGTATCTTAATAAAATTATCTTATGTTCAAAGGATCTCAACTTCTTTTTTAAAAAAAAATTATTTATTTTTATCGAGAGAGAAAGGGAGAGTGAGAGAGCAAGAGAAGCATCCATCTGAGAGTTGAACATCAACTGGCTGCCTCTTGCATGCCCCATATTGGGAGAGAGCCTAAAACCTGGGTATGTGCCCTGACCAGGAATGGAACCAGCAACCTTTTGGTGCCCAGGATGACACCCAACCAATTAAGCCACACCAGCCAGGGCTCAATTTCTTTTAATAAAGTAAATTGGAAAAAAACTTAGGATGTTAAAAAAACACACACAGAAATTCCTAGATAGATGCTGACATGTATAAAGACATTTAAAATATTACTACAGTACGAATTTTTGAAAGGTGTTTACATTTCCAGGTGTATTTATTCCCTATTTAATTTTAATTTGAAAATAAAGTCTGAATTTTTTTTAAAAAGTCCCCCCAAAATGACTCTTGGCTCTCCCTTGTAATTTTATAAGCAATTAAAAAACTTCTTGCTAAAACTGTGCTATAGTTAGTAACCTGTTCATTTTTCAATTGGCAAAAAAAAAGGAAAAGGCATGAAAGAAGCTTTTTTACATTTGTACCATTTTTGCACATTACTGCATTGTTGGCAGATTAGTAAACACAAAAGAAATCAAGATTTTCTAAGGTTTTAAAAAATGCTTCTGAACATATCAGTAGAAACATGATGAAAAGTCATTTTTAAAACACTGAGCAGGCATTTAAAAATGAGAGTGGTATGCAGAAATTAAAGGAATTTCTAAGTGACTAATTCTGTTTCTTATTTGTATATTTAAATGTATAAATTATGATTTAGGGAAGTAAAATAGGCACACTGTAAGTTTAAGTCATTCAGGATCTAACACAGATAGACATTTTTATAATCATATATTCAATAAGCTATTGACAATGTAAGTTATTTGTACTATATGTCTACTTAATAATTATTTAAGTTCTAACAGTGAATCCATATATTACACGAGTTGTTCATAATTTGACATCCCTCTATTATAATGCCAATATAGTCTCTTACCTTTTTACTTTTAGTCTTTTTCTTTTTCATTGGTTTACTCTTAACCTGATAGGTAAGAAATAAATAATTTATTTAATATGAAATCAAACTACACAATGAGTGTTTTTGAAAAACAAATTTCCTCTAAATGCTGAAATCTTTTATCTTCTAATATTATAGGTTATATTTTCTTTCTAGATTCTATGGAAATTTTTCATTTTCACCGCAGTCTTCTGCTCTTAAAATAAAAGCACTGATGCATAATGGAACAACAAACAATGTCAGTGAGTAGGCCACTGAATAAAGTTCACACAAGTCCTCACTTCCACACATGAATGCATGAGTTACGAAGGAGGAAGGCACTTTTAAGAAGTCAAAAAAATTCAGGTCCATAAGATGAAAAATTAAGCCTAAGAAGAATTTAGTGACTATATAAAAACTGTTGTCACTTATCTACACAGAAATACAGAATTCCAACCTGGATGATTTTAAATTTACCTTTGTGTAAATGGTGTTGAAATATCGCTGTTTTACCTCCATTCTCTCTCCTTCTATTTTCCACTATGCTTTCCTCTACTCTCTATTAACCTCTCACATTCACTCCCATCAATCAGAATAAAAAAACATGTTCAAAAGTCTAGCATAATGCCTGCCACATAATAAATGTCCAATAAATGTTGGTGAAATGAATGGTTAAGGCACGAAATATTATGGAATAAAGTACTAGAGAAAGAACCATTACATTTTAAGTTTTGTGAGAACACTATTAAATATAAACTAGGAGCGTCTTGAACTCTTCAAATATAGCACATGCAACAAACTAAAGGCTCTGATTATTAATTTCTTCTTATTCAAATATTAATGAGAGCTTATACTTCCTGGAGATCTTTAATAGATTCTGTTGAAGATTCACTTGGTATTGATGCGCCATCTTTATTCATTTCTGCTAACTGTATCTCAGGGTTTGATTTCACATTTATATTGTACTCCATGAGAAGTGGACTTAGTTCTTCTTCCTCATTTTGTAATTCTTCTATGTCAATATCTAAATATTAAAGACAAAACACTCAATAATTGAATGCACACAATTTTAGCTTCTATCATTATAATAAATATATACCCCCAAAACACCACTCCAGAAGTAGAAATAGAAGACATCTTACTTTGTTCAATTACTAGATGAAAATAAAATGCCCATTTATCAATGGCCACATAATAGGTACACATACTAGCCTGAACCCAAATGCGAAGATACTTTACATTTTAAAAAAAGCACGAAAAAATGAAAATTAAAAAAATTAACAACTCACTATCCAGCAAAAAAGATAAAAGCTACATAAGCTGAAAAGTAGCACATATGAACAAGTAGAGCAAGCAGTTATGCATGTTTGCCTGTTGAAGTGTCCTGTGTATCAAAAAGTTAAAATACTATGCTTGGGTAAACCCTGGGGCACTAGCACTAAGACCAAGACAGAGTAAAAAGGCTCAAACTAGATTCAGCTGACCAGTAGTAATTTGATTACATGCTTTTCCAAGCCTATAACAATGACAGGTGGTCATATAGTTTATATGACCAAGTAAGACTCTTACAATGATCCCTTAACTTTCCCAAATTGAAAAGTCACTTAAGCATTTTGTTTGTAACATACTTACGTTGACTGCCGGTTATTGACTGTAGAGCAAGTCCTATGATACATAAAGAAAACATTTAGATGTATAATTGTAAATGCAACCAAAAAATATATGACTGGGACTAAGAAAAACCAGATTTTTATACTGCACCATGTTATAACTAACTGTAAAAATAATCAGCTTCTCTCATGAATCTAGTTTAAAACAAGGCATGACCTTTAGATTATAACATAAAGGTTATAAACCCATGATTAGGAAAAGAAGTAAACAAAATTTTTGACAGTTCTTGATAGATAATGCCTAGATTATAAGCACTTTAAACCAAGCAGCAAATTGTTATTATTTATAAAATCTAAGGTCATGAAGTCAAACTTCCATGGAAAGTTTGAACCTTTTTTAGCAATATTAATTATCCTGATCAGCACTCCATTCTCCTTGCACATCCTATATAATAAAACCCTAATATACATATCAACCAAATGGCAGAATGACCAGTCGCTATGACACGCACCAACCACCAGGGGGCAGACACTCAACACAGGAGCTGCCCCCTGGTAGTCAGTACGTTCCCACAGGGGGAGCGCCGCTCAGCCAGAAGCCGGGCTCATGGCTGGCAAGTGCAGTGGCAGTGGCAGGAGCCTCTCCCGCTTCCACTGCAGGCGGACAGTAAGAAGCGAGGGGTCCCGGACTGTGAGAGGGATGTCTGAGTGCCGGCTTAGACCCATTCCCCGGGGAGTGGGTCTAAGCCGGCAGGTGGAAATCCCCTGAGGGGTCCCGGACTACGAGAGGGTGCAGGCTGGGCTGAGAACCCCCTGCCCCCAGTGCACAAAATTTTGTGCACCAGGCCTCTAGTTAATGTTATATCAGGCTCTAATATTGAAGAGTACATAAAGAAAAAAAAAAGGCACCTTCATAGAAGTTTAGTGTGGGCAATGGATATTAATCAAATAATCAGATACACAAATGAAAACTGCAACTGTAACTGTAACAACTGCTAGGAAAGAGATATAAGATACTAGGAAGTCTCTATTAAAGGGACTTGACCAATAAGTTCTTCAGACTACCTGAGAATTCTTGAAATGCCTTGAATTTATTTAGTGCTCAAAGTACTTTCTCAGATAGTGCCTTTATTCTCATGAGTTTTTGTTGTTTAAAATCTTAACAGAGTAAATGTATACTTTAAAAGCCTGTAATTTATAAGGCAAGGGTCCTTGCCTAACTTTCTTATATCATCAACCTTGGCATTCTCTTCTTTTATGCTCAAAGCAAGCTCTTAAGGTTAAGCAGAAAACACAAGGGTATCCCAGAGCCTTAAAGGAATGGGATAGAGACCTAGCAATCATCTCTCAAACAAATCTGGACCTATTCAACAATTATTAGAAACTTTGGAAGTTGTACATTTAAATAGCATCAGTGTAGTTATCAATTAGTTGCTCACTAGGTAGTATGACTAATAACTTGGGGTCAGGAGAAGTCATTCAGAACAGAACAAGGGTTTCAGAGATGCTGCCGTGCCTTGAACTCCGCTTTCCATGTTGACAGCTGAGAGGCTATCTTGGTATGTGGGAGAGGTCTGAAGTCTTTTCCATATCAATATAGTGCCTGGGAATGGCCCTACTGACCTTTGATACTTGCATAAATGTTATCTAATTTTTTTAATTACCCATGGCCACTAGGTAGCTGCCAACTACATAAACATCAAGAAGCTGCTGAAAAGGAAGAGAAACACACACCCATGATGTCTAAAAGGGTAACTTTGAAACACACAGTACTAGTAATTTCATGGTTTTAGGCATCCTTAATTTTGTAGAATAAAACTCTTCTACTTAAAAATCTTCAGCAATTCCTTTCTGATCATACAAACCCCTCAACATGGTAAGAGAAATCCTCTTGAATGTATTCTCTCTACGAATGCTTCCCTACTTTAAGACCAAACTTTTAGTTCCCTGCATTATGTTTCTATACCTTTGCTCTTGATTCCTTCTGAAACATTCTTCTTCATCTTCTTCACTTGGCTAACATTTACATGTGATGTGGGAATTCCTTAAATATTCTATTCTCCAGAAAGTTCTTTTGGACTCTCTTAAGCTAGGATTTCCCAAAGTATTCTGGATCATCTCTAGCACTATAATTTCTATTAGCTTCTTGATGAGTCTATTCTCTCAAGAGTGTGAGTTCACTGAATCTCCTGCCCTTAGCACTGTGTCTGACACATAGCAGACACTAAATGAAGGTTTACTGGCTGAAGTAAGTAATTATTTTGTACCTTGTTGATAGCAGGATAACATCCTCTGGATGATATCTGGTACTGGTATACCTAGGTAGATGGACAGCTGATGGTAATCAAGGGAGATATTCTCAATGGGATTCTCCTTCACTTTGTCAATATCCTCTTGCTTCATTCCAAGGCGCAGAAGAGTATCGGAAACTTTTTTCCAAATTGAATTGAATTGTGACTCAGTGAGACCATTCATCAAAATCTCACTAAGGAGGAGATCCCTGTATTTGCACAGCCTCAGGATGTCTGCAGACTTAGAGCGATCAGAAGATGGTGGTTCCATATTCCAGCCATTTTTAGGTGCAGGGAATACATGCAAATGTTTTATGAGAGCTAATAGGAGGTATAAGTCAAATTGTTTGGACTGTGGTAGCTTCTTCTTTGGGGGATAAAGCAGATGCCATGCTCCACCCAAAGGGTGATTAGTCCAAAGATGTTTGTAGTAGGGTTCCAGCACTTTCTTGTGAATAAGGAGCTCTTTTTTCAAAAGAGAGGGTGGCAGAGCCTCATCAAATATTTTCCGGACAATGTCAGTACCACAAATAATAATTATATGAAGCAGATGATAGAAATAATTATAATCAAGTTTGAAGATAGGCATTTCATCTGAAAATGAATTTTGAAAAGTCAAAACATTCCACATTAATGCTATTTTCCTATGTGGTCTTCTGTATTACATGCTATTACCTCCTTCCTATAGGACAGAGACTAGTACAAAAGAGTGAAGTAAAGTACAGTGCTTTGCCATAGCCAGTACGCAATATGCATGCTGCTATCTGTCTAGCTGTCAAAAATTCAAAGAAAAATATTATATCCCCAAGCAAAAGACTGATCACCACAGAAGCCTTTCAACCATTCAGGGTTTTGTTCAAGCAAATGAACTCTGGCAACCAAATGGCATAAAAGTATTCTGAAGACTGTCAAGAATGATGACTGCCAGTGTTTAATTATACTTTACTTAGGCAATTATATTTTATCTTAATCAGCACTGCCCAAGAGAACTTATGAAAATGTTTTAGATTTGCACTGTCCACTAGCCACTGAACACTGAAAATGCTATTTGCTGACAAAGAAACCGAGTTTAAAATTTTATCTAATTTTAATTAACTTAAATTCAAATAGCCACATAGGGCCACTGGCTCCACAACACAGAACTATATCAAAAGATTTAAAGTGCTATGAAGCCTTGTAACACAAAGTATAGACCATGGACCAGCAGCATCAGCATCCATATGGGAGCCTGTTAGAAAAGGAAACTCTTAGGCCACACCCCAGAGCAAATGAATTGGCTACCTAACATTTTAACAATATCACCAGATGATGTAAATAGCTAAAGTCTGAGACACACTTATGTAATAAACCTCATGTTCTCATGCTCTAAAAAAATGATTAAGTGGGTATTTCATCAATGAAATGGAGTAAGGCATGAAATTGAACTGTTCGGTATTTTTCTGGTTTGGTAGCACTTCCAATGAAGAAAAGTAAACTGAGATGAATTAGAGAGTAGTAATAATGTTGGGAATGATGGTGTATTTGTTGTATTAATATAAAATTATATTAATCATAAAATTCAGCTTTATTATTTTATCCTGTGTTTCAGAGAATTTTAAATGAATATTCTTGCTTGATATACTTGATATACACTGTGAAGGCAAGCAAGGTTACAAAGCAAATGAGCCAGGGAGGTTGCTGTGGTTTGCCAAATAAGGCTGGGATCAGGGATAACTATTCCCCTTAGCAAGAAGGAATGCCACCAGACTATTCTTCCATGGGACCAGGAGCCCTTAAGGTTTCCTTCCATGTGCGGAGTAGCTGGCATTTCCCAGCACATATTCCTAAACAGCTAGTAACTGAGTTTAGACTACTTGGTCTTGAATCCAAAATGTTCATTCCTTCCATTTTGCTCTGTTAAGAGGGAATGCAACAAGAAAGGATTAGTAGAGAATCTGCTGAAGCCCAATATCATTGTGAAGTCACAGCTATGCACTAGATTAGTGAAGCTCTCTATAGAATACCAATGTACTGTGAGATCCATACAACTGCTGATCTTTCTGTCCATAAATTCTAACCTATATCAAGTAATGCTTGCTAGTGTAAATGCTTGCCAGTGAAAGACAAACACATGGCTGTTAATGGCATGATACACATGTTTGTTAATGGCATGATACTCTGTAAGTAAAAAATTTTAACACACTTTTCAATAGGAGGCATATAAAAATAAAATAATACCTTTTGTACTAAATTTTAAATTGATCTTCGGTCTTATATCAGTATCAGTTCTTTTCAGAGACATCAGCTTTTTATAACTGCAAGTGGAAAAAAATTATTACAGTCAATATCAAAGTAAGACAAGATTACTGGTATCAGCATGGCTAAGTATTTTCTTCTCTTCCTCCTGGAAATAATTTAAAAGGAAAAAAAAAGAAAAATGAATGAACAAACAAAAACCACCAACAATGACAACTCAATATTGTCATTTTCATTGGAATTAAGAGGCAAGTAGAATTTCTAGATTTCATATCCAAAATATTAACACAACTAGCTTATTTGCAAAAATGCTGTATAGTAGTGGGGAAAAAAGAAATCTGTGCATTGTAAAAAACAAGCAAAACTAAAACTCCTCCTAGGTCTTCCCACTCCATAGAATCATCTTACCAATAATTATTCTAAGAAAATTCAATTCATTTACTGACAAGTGATTTAAAAAAGAGAGAAAGAAACTGGCATAACAGCAACACAGAAAATTATAAAAAGAAACTAAGGGAAAAGTAGCAAGATTTGTTAAATAGACTAAGCAAATATTGTAACATAGATATAAATCTGAACAAAGACGGTACAAAAAGAAAACTGAATCAATTTCTCTTAGGAATATAGAGCAGAAATCCACTAAACATATTAGAAAACTGAATCCAGTGACAAGGTTCTCTCCTTAACTAAACTCTAGTAAATCTCCTCTGAGCTCTTTTTCAGGTAGGCCCCACCCCTGTCCATGTCCTCAAGAGCTCAAATTTAACAAGAATCACCTAAGCCAGCAACCTCAACCAATAGCAGAGAGCAGTCAATAGCTTACTTGAACACAAAGCACAGCCTGCAGCCTTGGCAAAAATGCAGCCCTACCTGATCTCAGAGCACAGCCTGAAGATCCATCTGATCATGGAGCCTGGCCTATGGCCCCACCTGAATGTGAAGTCCAGATGGTGGTACCATCTGGTCAGGGAGCACAGCCAGAGGCCCCACCCAATGAGAAGCAACTATAGAGCATAGCCTGCAGCCTTGTCCAATTCCACTGGTGACAATGCTTTACATCGCTGCTGTAAACCTGCCTGACCAGAGGTGACTACAGAGCATAGCTAGTGGCCTTACCTAAGTGCAGAAAACAGCCACTGGCCCCACCTGACCAGGGAGACCACCCAGCAGTCCCACTTGAACATGGAGCCCACCTACAAGCCCTACCCAACCATGAAGCCCAGCCAGCAGCACCCCATTCCCAACCTCGAAGCTGCTGTGGCTTCACATAGCTAGAGAACACAATAGGAATCTCTACCTCCCTTTAGACACTACCAGGTGACTCATCCAATACCCCCCAAAGCTGAGCTGACTTGTTAAAGGTCTTTCCCTGCCAAAACAAAGTATGCAAGAGGAAACCACATACTCAAATGTGCAGATACCTGTACATGGACACAAAGATCATGAAGAATCAGATAATATGACATCGCCAAAAGTAATAAACCTCTAAGTGACGGTAAAAACATGGAGATTTGAACTATCTGACAAAGAATTCAGAATAATCATCTCAAAGAAGTTCAGTTATTACAAAAACATACAGAAAACTAAATGAAATTAGGAAAACAATGCACAAACAAAATTAGAAGTTCAACAGAGAAACAGAAAGCATTAAAAGTCAACAACAAAACACGCAGAAATCGTAGAGCTGGAGAATCACTGAATAAAATGAGGAATTTAATAGAAAGCTTCAACAACAGACTCAACAAAGAGAAGAACCAGTGAACTCAAAAGCAGATCATCTGAAATTACCTAGTCAGAGAAAAAAGAACAGAGAATGAAAAACAGTGAAAAAAACTTACAGAACTTATGGGATAAAAGATCCAATATATATGGAAATCCCAAAATAAGAGAAAGGGAACGGAAAGAAAAGATTTTTTTCTTCTTTTTAACTAGGTACTTTCTTTTATTAAAAAAAAAAATTATGTATATATTCATTGCTTATGTACACTTTATTTTTTAAAAATTATCTTTATAGAAGCAAAAAATGGTGGTGCAATAGACAGACGTGTTCTGAGCCTTGTCCCGGAGCAGAAAGAAAGAACAGCTGAGGGTTGCACGAGGAGTGTTTGTTGGCAAGGGACAGCTAAACTCCAGGAGAAGGTGGGGGACTGCTAGACAGGGTTCCCCTGACCGGGCAGCCCCCACTGTGGCTGGGTCCTCTGCCGGAGCTACGGGCTCGGACGCGGAGACTGCGCCATCTTGAAAGGGAAAGTGGAGCTTATCGGAAACCTGGAAAATCCACAACTGTGGCACCCACCGAACAGCTGCGAGCCCCAGAACACCAGTCCCCAATTAGCACAAACATGGATTCAGAGAAGCTCTACACTCCACCACGGAAAGGTCAGATTTCGCCTGGGATAAGGAGAGAGAGAACTACGTAACCAGACATCTGGAGAAGAGAGACCATGGGGAGACAAAGAAACAGCCTGCATATGAAAGAGAAGTAGGCATTACAAGAAAAGGAAGTAAACGAAATGGAGGCAAACAACCTTCCAGAGAAAGAATTCAGAGAGATGGTCATAAAGTGGCTGAAAAGAATGGAAGACAAATTCGACAATATGAGTTAGAACCAAGAGGAAATGAAGAAGAACCAAAAGAAATGAAAAATGACATCGCTGCTGTAAAGAAATCAATAGAAAGCATCAAGAGTAGACTAGAAGAAGCAGAGGACCGCATCAGTGAGCTAGAAGTCAAGATGGGGAAAAATACCCAAGTAGAGCAGCTTCTATAAAAAAAAAAATTAAAAAGCAGGAGGAGAGCCTAAGGGAACTTTGGGACAACACGAAACAAAACAACATCCGCATAATAGGGGTACCAGAAGAAAGGGAATCTGAGCAAGGAACAGAAAACCTCTTTGAAGAAATAATGACAGAAAACTTCCCTGATACAGGGAAGAAAAAACCCACACAAATACTAGAAGCTCACAGAGTCCCAAGCAAAATGAACCCCAAAAGACCAACGCCAAGGCACATTATAATTAAATTGGCAAACACCAACGACAAAGTAAGAATCTTAAAAGTGGCAAGAGAGAGACAGAAAGTTACATACAAAGGAACCCCCATCAGACTAGCGACTGATTTCTCAACAGAAACTCATCAGGACAGAGGGAATGGAATGAAATATACAAAGTCATGCAAAGGAAGGGTCTGAATCCAAGAATACTGTACCCAGAAAGGCTATCAATCAAAATTGAAGGTGAAATCAGGAGTTTCACAGACAAAAAAGGACTAAGGGAATTTATTACCACCAAACCAGCAATGCAAGAAATGCTAAAGGGTCTGCTGTAAAAAAAAAAAAAAAAGAAAAGAAATAGAAAGCGAAGAAGGAAAACAGGAGTAAAGAATAAAAATGGCGACAAATAAGTACCTATCAATACTAACTTTAAATGTAAATGGACTAAATGCCCCAATCAAAAGACATAGGGTAACGGATTGGATAAGAAAACAAGACCCACATATCTGCTGTCTACAAGAAACCCACCTCAGAAAAAAGGTCGCACACAGATTGAGGGTGAAGGGATAGAAAAAGGTTTTCCAGGCGACTGGAAATGAAAAAAAGCTGGGGTAGCAATACTTATATTTGACAAATTAGATCTCAAAGTGAAGGACATAACAAGAGATAAGGAAGGCCACTTCATAATACTAAAGGGAGCAATCCAACAAGAAGAAATAACCCTAATAAACATATATGCACCCAATACAGGAGCACCCAAATACATAAAAAATCTCCTGGAGGATATCAAGGGAGAGATTGACAGCAATACAATCATAGTAGGAGACTTTAATACCCCACTATCACCATTGGACAAATCCTCTAAACAAAAAATCAGCAAAGAAACATCAATCCTAAATGACTCACTAGACCAGATGGAATTAATGGACATCTTCAGAACATTTCACCCCAAGGCCACAGAATATACATTCTTCTCAAGTGCACATGGGTCATTTTCAAAGATAGACCATATGTTGGTACATAGGCAAAGTCTCTTCAAATTCAAGAAGATAGAAATCATATCAAGCATCTTCTCAGACCACAGTGGCATAAAACTGGAAATCAACTACAATAAAAACAACCAAAGAAATCAAACACATGGAGACTAAACAACATGCTATTAAACAATGACTGGGTTACCAGAGAGATCAAGGAAGAAATAAAAAACATCATGGCAACAAATGACAATGAAAACACAACAATACAAAATCTATGGGACACAGCGAAAGCAGACTTGAGAGGGAAATTCATAGCTCTACAAGCATACTGCAAAAAACAAGAAACAATGGTAATAAATTACCTAACCCTACAACTCAAAGAGTTAGAAAAAGAGCAACAAGAAAAGCCCAGTGTAATAGAAGGAAGGAAATAATAAAGATCAGAGCAGAGATAAACGACATAGAGACCAAAGAAACAATACAAAAGATCAACAAAACCAAGAGCTGGTTCTTTGAAAGGATAAACAAGATTGATGAACCTCTACCTAGGCTCACCAAGAAGCAAAGAGAGAGCACCCAAATAAACAAAATCAGAAATGAAAGAGGTGAAATAACAACAGATCCCACCAAAATACAAAGGATTGTTAAAAAATACTACGAACATATTCCAACAAACTGGACAACCTGTAGGAAATGGACATATTCCTAGAAAAATATAACCTTCCAAAACTCAATCAGGAAGAATCTAAACAGCTCAATATGCCAGTAACTATGGAAGAAATTGAAGCAGTCATCAAAAAGCTTCCGGCGAACAAAAGCCTGGGGCCAGAGGGCTTCACAGGAGAGTTTTACCAAACATTCAAGGAAGAACTAAAACCTATCCTCCTCAGACTATTCCAAAAAATTCAAGAGGAAGGAACACTTCCAAGCTCCTTCTATGAAACCAGCATCACCCTAATACCAAAACCAGATAAGGACAACACAATGAAAGAGAATTACAGGCCAATATCCCTTATGAATGTAGATGCCAAAATCCTCAACAAAATTCTAGCAAATCGGATCCAGCAGTACATCAGAAAGATCATACACCATGGCAAAGTAGGATTTATCCCAGGAATGCAAGGATGGTACAATATCTGCAAATCAATTGACGTGATACATCACATAAACAAATTGAGAGATGAAAATCACATAGTCATATCAATTGATGCAGAAAAAGCATTTGACAAAATCCAACACCCTTTCTTGATAAAAACTCTCAACAAGGTGGGAATAGAAGGATCATACCTCAACATAATAAAAGCTATATATGATAAACCCACAGCTAACATCATACTCAATGGGCAAAAATTAAAACCATTTCCCCTAAGAGCAGGAACAAGACAGGGATGCCGACTCTCACCACTCCTGTTCAACATAGTACTGGAAGTATTAGCCATTGCAATTAGAGAAGAAGAAGAAATAAAAGGCATCCAAATTGGAAAAGAGGAAGTAAAGTTGTCCTTATTTGCAGATGACATGATATTGTACATAAAAAACCCAAAAGACTCCATCAAAATACTAACAGACTTAATAAATGAATTCAGCAATGTAGCAAGATACAAAATTAATGCCAAGAAATCTATAGCATTTCTATACACCAATAGAAAGGGTAACGGATTGGATAAGGACGCACACAGATTGAGGGTGAAGGGATTAAAAAAGAGATTAAAAAAGGAATCCCATTTACCATCGCACCAAAAAAATTAAGATACCCAGGAATAAACTTAACCAAGTAGGTAAAAGACCTATATGCGGAAAACTACAGGACACTGAAAAAAGAGATAGAGGAAGATGTAAACAGATGGAAGAACATACCATGTTCATGGATTGGGAGAATCGACATCATCAAAATGTCCATATTACACAAAGCAATCTATAGATTCAAGGCACTCCCCATTAAAATACCAACGGCATATTTCACAGACCTAGAAAGAACTCTCCAAAAATTCATCTGGAATAAAAAAAGACCCCGAATAGCCTCAGCAATCATGAGAAAGAAGAACAAAGTAGGTGGGATCTCAATACCAGATTGCAAGCTGTATTACAAAGCCACTGTTCTCAAAACAGCCTGGTACTGGCACAAGAACAGACATATAGATCAATGGAATAGAATAGAGAATCCAGATATCGACCCAAACCACTATGCACAATTAATATTTGACAAAGGAGGCATGAACATACAATGAAGTCAAGACAGTCTCTTCAATAAATGGTGTTGGGAAAATTGGACAGATACATGCAAAAAAATGAAACTAGATCACCAACTTATACCATACACAAAAATAAACTCAAAATGGATACAGGATTTAAACATAAGACGGGAAACCATAAAAATACTAGAGGAATCCACAGGCAGCAAAATCTCAGACATATGCCGAAAGAACTTCTTCACTGATAATGCCCCTAGGGCAATGGAAGCCAAAGAGAAAATAAACAAATGGGACTACATCAAAATAAAAAGCTTTTTCACAGCAAAAGAAACCATCAACAAAACAACAAGAAACCCCACTGTATGGGAGAACATATTTACAAATGTTATCACTGATAAAGGTTTAATCTCCAACATCAACAGGCAGCTTATACAACTTAATAAAAGGAAGATAAATGATCCAATAAAAAAATAGGCAAAACGGACCTAAGTAGAATCTTTTCGAAAGAAGACAGAAGGAAGGCCAAGAGACACATGAAAACATGCTCGAAGTCACTAGTTATCCGAGAGATGCAAATCAAAACGACAATGAGATACCATCTCACACCTGTCAGAATGGCTATCATCAACAAACGACAAGTGTTGGCGAGGATGCGGAGAAAAAGGAACCCTCATGCACTGATGGTGGGAATGCAGACTGGTGCAGCCACTGTGGAGAACAGTATGGAGTTTCCTCAAAAAACTGAAAATGGAACTCCCATTTGACCCAGTAATCCCACTCCTAGGAATATATCCTAAGAAACTAGAAACACCAATCAGAAAGGATATACGCTCCCCTATGTTCATAGCAGCACAATTTACAATAGCTAAGATTTGGAAACAGCCTAAGTGCCCATCAGCAGATGACTGGATCAGAAAACTATGGTACATCTACACAATGGAATACTATGCTTCCATAAAAAAGAAGGAATTCTTACCATTTGTAGGCACCTGGATGGAATTGGAGAACATTATGGTAAGTGAAATAAGCCAGTCAATGTAAGAAAAATACCACATGATCTCACTTATTTGTGGATAATAACAAACATTATAAACTGATGAACAAAAAGATAGATACAGAGACAGTAAAGCATCAAACAGACTGTCAAATTACAGCGGGAAGGTTAGGGAGAGGTGGGGGAAATAAGAGATCAACCAAAGGACTTATATGCATGCATATAAGAATAACCAATGGATGCAAAACATTGGGGGGTTAGGGCATGTATGGGAGTGGGGTTGTGGGGGGGCAATGGTAAGATATGTACACATATAATACCTTAATAAAAATAATAAAAAATAATAATAAAATAAAATTAACCTAAGTACAAAAAAATAAAAATAAGAAAAAAATTATTTTTATAGTTGAAAGTATTACAGATATTCCCTTTTCCCCCCCATTGACCCACTTCACCTCTCTGTCCCAACCCCAAGGTCTTTAATGAACTATTGTCTGTATCCATGGTTTATATAAATATGATATAAGTTTTATGGTTAATCTCTTCCCGTACTCCCTTTTGTCCTTCCCCCATCCGCTCTGAGATTGTCCCTTTACCAAACTTGGGGTAAGAAATAAATATTCAGATTCATGAGGCTCAAGAGCTGCAAATGGGTTGTACCCAAAAAGTACTACACTGAGACACATTATAATTAAATTTACAAACATCGGAGGAAAAGTAGAACTTTGAAAAGAGCAAAAGAAAAGCAACATTGCCTTGACATTGGACTGGCAACAATTTTCTGGATTTGACACTAAAGGCACAAGCAACAAAAGGAAAAACAAACAAGTGGGAAATACATCAGATTTAAAAGCTTCTGTACAGCAAAAGAAACAGTCAACAAAATTAAATGGCAACCAACTTACTGAATGGGAGAAAATATTTGCAAATCATATATCTGATTAGGGGTTAATATACAAAATATGTAAGGAACCCATACAACTCAATAGCAAAAGAACAAATATTGTAATTTTAAAAATCAGTATAGGACTTGAATAAACGTTTTTTCATATAAGATATAAAATAGCCAATAAGTACATGAAAAAGGTGCTTAATATAACCAATCATCAGGAAAATGCAAATAAAACTACAATGATATATTACCTCAAACCTATTAAGAAAAAAGATAGTAAGTGCTGGCCAGGTTATTGAGAAAAAGGAACCTTGTGCATTGTTGGTGAGAATGTAAATTGACAGAGCCACTGGAGGAAAGAGTATGGAGATTCCTCAAAAACTTAAAAACAAAATTGATCTAGCAATGTCACTTCTGGGTATGTATTACATAGGCAAAGGAAACAAAATCTCATTTTGAATGATGACTATATCCCCAAGTTCACTGCCATATTATTTACAATAACCAAAACATGGAAGTAGCCCAAGTGTTTATCAACGGACTAATAGAAAAAGAAAATGTTGGACATGCACGCACGCATGCATATACATATACACTGGAATACTATTCATCCATAAGAAAGAGGGAAATCCTGCTATTTGCAACAACATGGATTAATCAGGAGGGCATTGTGCTAAGTAAAATAAGCTAGATAGATAAATACTGTATGATTTCACTTACATGTGGGTGCTAAAAAAAAAATCTCACAGAAACATAGAGGAAATTGGTTGGTAGAGCAGTGGAGGGCAAAGAGATAAAGGGGTCAAAGGATACAAGCTGGGGATCCAATGTACAGCATGGTGAACATAATTACAATAATGAATACTTGACAGTGGCTAATAAAGTAAATATTAAAAGTTCTCACCACAAAAAATGTTAATTTTGTGAGACAATGGATGTGATAACTAACCTTATTGTGGTAACTGTTTCACAGTAAGTACATATATCAAATCATCATGTTGTACACCTTAAATGTACACAATGTCATATGTCAGCTATAGCTTAGTAAAGCTAGAAAAAGAAAACAGCAGCAATATGGAGAAAGTAAACAGATCATGACCAATTATTATGTATCCAGGAATGCAAGATTAATTCAACATTTGAAAATAATGTAATTCAGCACATTAACAGATTAAAGAAGAAAAACATATACTCACCACAATGCATGCAGAAAAGCATTAATTCAATTCCATTAATAAGAAAATTTTTTGGAAAAAAGAAGGAAAAGAATTTCTTCAGCTTGAAAAAGGGCATCTATAAAACAATCTACAGCTAACAACATACTAAATAGTGAAAAACTGAAGGCTTCTTCCTAAGATCTGGAAAAGGCAAACATGTCTGCTCTTACCACTCATATTTAACACTATACCAGGGGACATAGTCAGAGCAATAAACAATAATAAGAAAGTACAGATAGATTAGAAAAAAGAGAAAGTTATCTTTATGCACAGATGACATGAACATCTATATAAAACCTAAAACAATTTACAAAAGGTTACTGGAACTATTAACTCTCAACTCACAGGATATAAGAAGTTCAATATACACAAATCAATTCCCTATAATACAAAAATAGACATTGAAATTTTGAAAATCATTTGCAAAAGCATAGAAAATCCAATATATATGTATAATCTAACAAAATATTACAAGAATATACACAGTAAACTAAATAATACAAGAATATATACACCCCCTACTTGGTATCAAGCCCATAACCCAGGTATGTGCCCTGACTGGGAAACAAACTATGACCTCCTGGTTCATAGGTTAATGCTCAACCACTGAGCCATACAGGCCAGGCTAAATGTTTATTTTTAAAGAGCGAGTTTCACTGTACATAAATTATAGCTTGAAAAACCTGATCTATAAAAAACTTCAGTGTTTAAAAATGCATTTATGCCCTAACCAGTATGGCTCAGTGGATAGAGCATTGGCCTGTGGACTGAGGGGTCCTGGGTTCAATTCTGGTCAAGGGCATGTATACATTATTGAAATTATGTTCACCATGATGTACATTGGATCCCCAGCTTGTATCCTTTGACCCCTTTATCTCTTCCTCTCTGTAAAAAAATCAATAAAATACTTTTTTTTAAAAATGTATTTCTAAGGAAATTTCCATACTACTCTTTATAAATGTACTAATTATAAATGCATCTTTAAATACTGAAGTTTTTTAAAGGCCAGGTTTTTTAAGCTATCCTATACTATATAATATAAGGCTAATATGCAAATAGGCCAAATGGTAGAACAATCGAACAACCGGTTGCTATGACGTGCACTGACGACCAGGGGGTATGTGCAGAACATGGCAGGCGTCGGCATCAGGCAGCAGGGAGCAGAACATGGTGGGCATTGGCTGCAGCGGGATGGTGGAGCAGGTGAGCGGGGGCGCCAGACCACGGCGGGGCACAGGTCGCTGTCATGGGGCAAGCCTCTGGTGGTTACTGAAAATGCTTTGCTCCTGCATGCTGCAGTCCCATCCGGTGCTTGCACCTGCTGCTGGTGCCGGCCCCGCTTGCGCCTGATGCTGGCACCCAGCACCAGCCCTGATCACACAGCACTGTCAGTGGGTGATCACCCATCAGGGCTTCTCCACCTCCCCTGCTCCTGAGGGACGATCGGGGCCAGCAGCCGCCTCTCGCACCTGCTGTCGGCAACGGCCCCGCTTGCACCCGCTGCTGGCACCAGCTGCCACTCGTGCCCACTGCCACTGCTGGCCCCACTTGCACCTGGCGTCGGTCCTGATCACTCGCCACTGTCAGTGGGTGTGAGCAGTGGCTGCTGGTCCCAATCGCCCCTGAGGGCTTCCCCACCTCCCCCAGGTGATCAGGGCAGCAGCAGCCACTCGCACCCACTGACAGCACCAGCCCCGCTCACACCCACTGCTGGCACCAGCCCCAATTGCTCCATGCTGTCAGAGGGTGAAAGCTGGGCTGTCGCCATCAGTACGTGGGAGTGGCGGCCATGGGAGTGGGGCTGCTGGCAGACAGGGGACCATGTCGCTGGCGGGAGAGGCTGGGTCGGGGTGCGGAGGATGGGCAGAGACCCGCCCCTGTGCCTACCACAGCCTCGTGGCCCACAGTTCCTTTTGAAGATTCATGCACTGGGCCCCTAGAAGTTTATATAGACAAAAGGTGAGGATAACACCTTTTACCTAGGGAAAAGAGAAATTGGAGAATGGTAGGTTGAGTGCTTCTGGAGCGCTTGCAAAATTCTATTTGTTGCCTTGGATGGGGCCACATGCCACAAGAGTGCTTGCTTTATAATTATTTATTAAATTGTGCTTTTATATTTTGTGAGCTTTTCTTTATATTTTAATAACAATAAAGCATTTTAAACTATAAAAAATGACCAAACATTTTGCTATTCATTCATAAAACCCTATGAAATAGCTTTTACACTATTAGTAATATGATCCAGTTATCAGAGGAATCTCCACAGAATACAATTATAAAACCCAGGCAAATTACAAAAAGCAAGGCAGAGTGTGGAAGGAACAGATCAACTCTCATAGTGGAGTATACACTCAAAGGAAAGGACTCCTACTAGTATGTAAACAAAGTTTGTAAGTTCATCAATATTAGAACTTTTAGTCTGGGGCTAAGTATAACCTGGTGGAAAACAAAGGTCTCCTTGGTCAAAGAAACCAGAAAACTGCAGCCACAGAACCATGGCTGCTGAAGAGAGTGGGGAAAGAAATTTCTGAAGGGAAAGAGTCAAAGAAGAGATCCCAAATTCTTTCTAGCCACATTTCTGACTGACTGATAAACTCCATCCACATGTATAGAATAAATTGAAAGTAGCTCAGCTAAAGGCAAAGATCTGAACTGAGGCTGAATCAACACCCAAGAAAAAGAGTTCACAATTCATATCCAACCAAGTAATCTCCCTGTTAAAATAAAAATAACATAGCCATTGCAAAATAATGAAATTCAGAATCTGAATATAGAGATTGTATATGCTATGTACCAGGCATTGTGCTATGTTTTGGGAATATAGCAGTAAGATAAAGTCCTTGCCTTCGTGGAGGTTATAGTTAAATGAAGAAGACAGGCAAGAAAGTATAATGAAACTTAATGTTTTTATAGCAAAACCACATGGAATACATGATAGGGACTCCTTAATCTAATGTGTAAATAAGGCTTTCCAGAAGCTTTCAACAGTTAGCCAAAGGAGTAGAGTATTCCAGGCAAGGCTTGGAGATAAAATGGATGGCATAATCAAGAACTAAAAGAAGCCCAGTATAGTTGGTGTATACATGGTAAGAAAAGAATGACAAAAGATGACACTAAAGAGGTCAGCAGGGACCAAAGTGATTGAAGAGCCAAGATACAGTGTCTGAACATAATTAAAAGCATTTAGAAGCCTCTGAAAGATTTTCAAGCAGGAAAGTGATATATTTCACTTTTCATTTTAGAAAAGTGCTCTCATGGCTCTGTAAATAGACTAAAAAAAGGAAAGAAATACAAGTTTAGAAGATGTTTCAGAATTCCAAGTGAGAAATTATACTTCATCTGGTTTAGTGGAAGAAGAGAGGCAGAAGAAGTAAGGAGGCATTTACAATATGTTTAAGAAGTTGAATTGATTGGACTTAAAAAATGTTACAGAGCAGTGCTGGGAAGAAAGATTATAAATCCAGTTGTAGTGATGCTGAACTACAGATCTTTTTGAAACATAAAAGTAGTTATCTTCAGTGTGCAGGTAGATAAACCTACATTTTATGAGTAAGATCTATGCTGGAGATAAAGATTTGGGTTTCATTAGCTCATAAAGGATATCAATGCAATGTCCTTGGTAGATTGGAAAATGGTAGACATTAACACTTTACACAGAAAAGAGAAACAATGGGTTAAAAGAACTTTTTATATTGAAATTTCTAATTTCAATGGCAATATTATATGAATGCCCAGCTTACACTAGATAGGCCTCTGTAATATAGTTTTCTCATCTAAGCAACAGGATGATTCTAATTGTCACATCCTCCCCTCTGCTGCCCCAGCCCTGAAGGGCCCCAATCAGGGGCAGGGCCGGCCAGCCAACCTCCCGCAGCTCCTCCCCCTCTCACCCCTCCCCTCCCCACCACCAGCCCTACTGGGCTGGCCAGGCTAAGGGACCCCACTTCCACCTGTGCATGAATTTGTGCACCAGGCCTCTAGTTGTCACATAAGCTTAGAGGCCTGAATGAGTTTTGAAAGCTAGGAGAAAGTTTTTATAAAACCAAGTAAATAACTTTAAGAAAAATATGTTCGTTTCAGAAAAAGACTATTTTCACATTTAAGAAAAAAAATATTCACATAATGTCTCCTTTCCTGATTTAAAATTTAAATGTCTACAAAGTAGGGGAAAAAGGGGGAATAAATATCAGTTAAATATAATTTTTTCACACAATTAATATTACCTTTAAATTTAATGGAGCTCCAACAAGTGACAGACACACAGAAGAAAGAAGCAACTAACAAATATATATACATGCTTAGAAAAAATATATATTTTATTTCAAGCTTACCTTGCTCCTAAATTTTCAGTGGTTATATATTCATCCTTTCTCACAACTTCAAACTGCAAGTGATGGAAAAAAATAGCCCTAAAGCAGTTCAATTTTCAAAATTCTTTAATATTACTAGTTAGCATTAACACTTGAAAAAAGACAATGAGAATGAAGCTATAGCAAATATAAAACAAAACAGAAGTGGCAAGGAGCTATAAACAACCCTAACAAACAATAAACTACAGTTGATTTTTTAAAAAATTCTACGTTACATCACTACAGGATTTAAATATCAATATGAAATACAAAAAGAGTGTTACTACAGATAAAGAAATAATATCTATTTCTATGTGCAATTTTGGTCTATTTATAAACTGAAAATTCAATAAGTATTTCATTAATTTAAAAATAAAATGAATATCATTTGAGAACATTTTATGTAACAGGTACTATATATGATTTCTAAGGTTATTGGAAAGATATGAAAGAGGGTCAGAAAGTCTAAAAGTATTTTTAAACTTAGGTGGCACAGATTAGATTACCATCATTGGTTCATGACAGACTTCTCATTAGTACAGGCATGGCCTGCTTTATATGTGTCTGTGTGTATCTTTACTTTTTAAATTTTCTTATTCTTAAGGATCACTTAAATACTACTTTGGAGAAATCAAAGCAATATAAAGGTCAGAAATTAAGTCACCAGCAAAGAGAAAATGGCAAAAATACCATTGCTATGAATCCCAAATGTTTTGAAATCAGAATGCCATTCCAATGAAAGAAAAATAAGAAAAAGATACTCACCAAAATTTTAACAATTCCAGGTTCATCACATTGTAGCATCCTTACCATGTCACCTGAACATCCTTCCTTCAAACATTTTTTCCCACTAAAACTCTAAATAGAAAAAATTATCAAAACAAAAAACATTACAAGCAATAAAAAAGAAAAAAATTACTGATGTACAAATCTAATCATTTTTTTTAAAGTTAGATGCACATGTTTCTAGACGATAAAACAAAAGATGTGAAAGAACACTTGAGAGTTAGCTGTTCAAAAATAGTCCATCTCATGTATCAGTGGATTTCCTATTTAAAATGCATAAATGCACTTTTCTCCCATCATTTCTACTTCAAAATCTTCAAGTAGCTATATTACAGCCTAAGATGTAGTACCTAAGCACAGGGAAAGCAACTTCAAGTGACATGTACTAATTAGGTAAATGTATAAAGAAACACTGAATTTCTATTAGATATATGAGGATTACAGGGAAAATGAATTGAAATGTTGAGTATTTCCTCTGATTCTGACCTTAATTTTCTCTTGTTAAGTCACTTAAGTTTTCTTTTAGTTCTTTTTTTAAAGTTGAGCAATATTAATTGCCCTAACAATCAAAGAAAATAAAAAACACATGCTACTTAAACAAATGAATAATGCTTTATTGTACAACTAGAGGCCCGGTGCACGAAATTCGTGCACCGGGGTGTGTCTCTCTCAGCCCAGCCTGCATCCTCTCCAATCTGGGACTGCTGGCTCCCAACTGCTCACCTGCCTGCCTGCCTTCCTGACTGCCCCTAATCACTTCTGCCTGCCATCCTGATCACCCCCTAATCACTCCCCTGCCAGCCTGATTGATGCCTAACTGCTCCCCTGCCAGCCTGATTGCCCCTAACTGCCTTCCCCTGCAGGCCTGGTCACCCCTAACTGCCCTCCCGTACAGGCCTGATCACCCCTAACTGCCCTCCCCTGCAGGCCTGGTCCCCCCCAACTGCTCTCCCCTGCAGGCCTGGGTCCCCCCCAACTGCCCTTTCCTGCAGGCCTGGTCCTCCCCAACTGCTCTCCCCTGCAGGCCTGGGTCCCCCCCAACTGCCCTCCCCTGCTGGCCTGATCGCCCACAACTGCCCTCCATTGCAGACCTGGTCCCTCCCAACTGCCCTCCCCTGCTGGCCATCTTGTGGCGGCCATCTTGTGTCCACATGGAGGCAGCCATCTTTGACCACATGGGGGCAGCCATCTTGTGTGTTGGAGTGATGGTCAATCTGCATATTAATCTTTTATTAGATAGGATAGAGGCCTGGTGCACGGGTGGGGGCCAGCTGGTTTGCCCTGAAGGGTGTCCCGGATCAGGGTGGGGGTTCCCGTGGGGCAGTCTGGGTGAGGGGCCTGTGGTGGTTTTGCAGGCTGGCCACGCCCCCCGGCGACCCAAGCGGAGGCCCTGGTATCTGGGGTTTATTTACCTTCTATAATTGAAACTTTGTAGCCTTGAGCAGAGCCAAGCCTCCTGCTCACTCTGTGGCCACAGCCATTTTTGTTGGGATTTATTTATCTTCTATAATTGAAACTTTGTAGCCTTGAGTGTAGGCCTGGGCCAGCCAGGGCGGCAGGGAAGCTTGGCTTCCTCCATTGCCGGGGAAGCCAAGCCTCCTGCTTGCTGCAGTTCCATGGCTGCAGCCATCTTTGTTGGGTTAATTTGCATACTTGCTCCTGATTGGCTGGTGGGCATGGCTTGTGGGTGTAGCGGATATATGGTCAATTTGCATATTACTCTTTTATTAGATAGGATAATTTTTACAGTATAAAACAATGCAAGTACATGTTTTATCTGTTAATCTTCACAACAATCTTATGAAGAAGGTATTACTATCCTCACTATATGGCTTAGAAAAATGAACCTCAGAGCAGTTAAATTACCAGCCTAATGTAAAACAAACAAAACACTATAAGTGGTTCAATCTGGACTTGAACCCAGACCTCCCAACTCCATATACAATGCTCTTTCTATGCCACAATTTCTTTATTGGGATTTTCTGTGTACACAATGTAAACAGTCTGACCAAATACCGTAAACCCAACTTATGGTAATCAACTCACCAAAGAGTAATTAATATAGAATTGGGCTTTATACTTTTAATTTTGGTGGCAAAGAATTCAATTTAGTTATATGACTTTAGGTAACTATACATAATCACAAATAGATTTTTGAAGACTATAAAATTTATTATTGTTCTCTATCCTTAAAATAGAAACTATCCTTAAAATTGTATAAGTATCCTTTCTGTTTATTGAGCAATTCTCTTCTTTGATTCTATGACTTTTATGTAAATATATGCGACAATATTTCTATTCTTATGAGTATAAACTTCTATAGGGAAAGAAATAGATAGAAATCACTAAGCAAAGCAACAAGCTGAGTATCCTCTACAAAGATCTGTTTAATAAATGGTGATGATGAACAAAGAATAGTAAGGAGAAAAGTATCAGAGAAAATAAGGGGGGGGGGGGAACACAGAGGAAAAATTGAGGAGAAAGGATATGAACAGGAAGAAATGAAAAAAAAAAAGAAAAAAAGAGGAAAGGGTAAATCGTTTGGGCAAAAATAAAAAGGATCCCAAATCAATTATATAGAAAAGATTCCTTTATTAACTTTTGGCTGATAATATGTTTGTATATTTTCAGAAAACAACTCCAAGACCATGTAGATTCCTGCAACAGAGAGGAATTGACAGGTCTGCTCCAACCATGAAGACAAGAGGAGAAACAGTCCAGAGATGGAAGACACTGACGACGCCTTGCCACGCTAGCAGTCAGCAGCTGTGCGTCGCAGCAGGTTGCCTAGGACCAAACCAGAGAGGGTCGGACCTGCATTGCCACCATGTGCCCACCATCCAGATATCATTGCTGACATGTACACATAAGGAACTGTTTGACATTGAAACGGGGACTCAAACATTTTTTGTTATTATATGTTTATTTCTAGTCTGCAGAGGCAAGATTTTTTAAAGGAAAGAAATGGGGAAAAAATAGATACAGAGGCAAAGAAGCATTGAACAGACTGTCAAACTACAGCAGGAAGGCAGAGGAGGTTGTGGGGGGTGCTGTAAGAGATCAACCGAAGGACTTGTACGCATGCATATAAGCATAACCAATGGATACAAGACACTGGCGGGGGGGGAGGCGGGGACAGGTAAAGGCATGTACTGGGGGGTAGGGGAGGCCGGGGGGGAGGTCAATGGGGGAAAAAAAAAAGGAGACATATGTACTACTATTTGTAATACTTCAAACAATAAAAAAAAGAGAAAAATCTGGAAAGGTATACATAAAAATTTTACAGTGATTAAAAAATAAAAAAGAGGGAAGGGTAGAGGAAGAAATGTTGTAGTAAAGTTTTTAAGGAAAAATAAAATACCTGATCATTTTCACCTGGATATTTTAAATTCTTGAACTTTTTCCAACAAATTTTATGAAAATAAACACAGCAACTTTTACTGCACATTAATTGAAAAAATCCCTGGAAAAGAATGAAAATAAGCTGTTGATCTGGAAATAGGATTTCATATATAAATAGAAATATCACTTTAAGTCACTTTTAACTTCACAAGTTTTTTGTCCTTCCCAGTGTGTCCTCCCTTGGAATTATAACTATGCTTCCTTTCAAGAGGTAGACTGCTTGGATGACAAAAATCTAAATTTTGTGGCCAGGACTTCCTGCTGCTACATGCTATGTATGTGATTGGAACCCTACCACCTCCCTGGGAAACCACAACCATATCACCATGTCACCTACACCAAGACTGAACTTGCCCATCGTTAGCACTGTACTTCACCAGTCCACCTCCCTAATTCCTAACTTACCCTGATGAATAGATCTTGGCTTTCTCCTCCTCCCTACTTACCCCATTTGCTATACACATCATGCCTTTCTTTTTTTACCCATTATAATGGCCATCTTTATTTTTAAAAAACATATAAAATGTATTCTTTTAGTCTTTCTGAGTTTTCCTTTTTACAAAAACAAAAACACACATTAAAAACATTCTCAATTGTCAATCTCACAAACAGATGTTTTTTAAGCAGCCCTCCCTGTTACATGCTTCATTCTGGACACCCATGCCTTTCAACTGAGATTTCCATTATTTTATAGAAGTGATGTTAGATTTGCACTGATAATCACATCTCATTTTATCTTGTGATTTCCCAGTCTTATTCTGCCACATCCACTGGTTACCAGACTTGAAGTACTTTGATTGTTGAATTTCTTCAAATCAAGGCTGGTTATGATTTTTTCTCCCTTAAGGCCCAGAGCAAAAATAATGATCACTTACTTAGTAACATAAATCTTGAGGAGTGACAATCTTTCTCCTTAGTAAAATAAATTTTAAATAAATGAAAATAAAATAACATTTCTAACTATAAAGACTATTTAGGTAATTTCCACTGTATGATAGCAGAAATATTAATTATAACTTCAGAGACATGTGAATATTACAAAACCCTTAGCAAAACCAATTCATTCTTTTATTGACTCACAGTGTATAAATAATTCCAGGTCATTAGGATTCTAAATTCTTAGAGATACTTAAAGAACTTCTCAACTGCATTATCACTGTTATTAAACTAAGTACTCTTTTTAAATACTATTTTGATGCAAAATACAATAATTTTTATCTAAGTTTATTTTTTAAATATTTAGTTAACTGATAATTATAGTACCTTATAATTAGTGTTCCTTAAAATGTCAGCTTCACAAGATCGTTCACAATCTAGATAACTGCAAATGGTCTGCTTCATTATATTGCTTTCAGTTGTCTTGATAAAATTATTGAGAAGATCCTAGATTTTAAAAATAAAAATAAATCTCATGAATTAGTAATAATAAGATACATCACTTCCAATATTTTAGCATACATAATTTTAAGTAATTTACGTTAAATACTTTTTGAAGACATTTGTATGTATTTTTTTAAGTAATAGAATATATTTTCCTCATTCAAAGTAAACGATAGAGCCGAAACCGGTTTGGCTCAGTGGATAGAGAGTCTGCCTGTAGACCGAAGGGTCCCGGGTTCGATTCTGGTCAAGGGCATGTGCCTTGGTTATGGCACATCCCCAGTAGGGGGTGTGCAGGAGGCAGCTGATTGATGTTTCTCTCTCATCCATGTTTCTGTCTCTCTATCCCTCTCCCTTCCTCTCTGTGGAAAATCAATAAAATATATTAAAAAAAAACCAAAAAAACAAAAGATAGGAAGGTGCTAAAATAGAAATACTGGATTTCTTACTGAATATTAACATGGAGAAAGGAAAAAAGTGTGCATAAAAATTCACTAAAAATGTTAGGATAATAAAGAAAAATATTTTAAAGGGAAGAGGAAATAGAAAAACAACCATGACCCAGGCGAAACCAAGATGGCGGCATAGGTAAGCACCTAAACTGCTGCCTCGCACAACAATTTCAAAACTACAACTAAAAGACAGAACGGACACCATCCAGAACCACAGGAAAGCTGGCTGAGTGGAAATTCTACAACTAGAAGGAAAGAGAAAAGCTCACAGAGAATTGGAGGTACGGCAAAGGGTCTTTGTGCGCGCAGAGAGGAAGGGCGGCTGAGAGCCTGGCTGACTTTCTCTGGCGGAAGGGGGAAAGAAGCCACCGACCGCACTGAACCCCAGTTCTGACTACACTGAACCCCAGTTCCGGGCGAGCCTCTGGGGACCCACGCTCTTACAGGGGGAGTCTGGACTCTTGGGTGGAGACTCAGGAGCCGGGGAAGGCAGAGGTCTGAAGGAGCACGCGTGCTAGTGCGCACAAAGGCTGCGGAGGTTGCCACAGGCTTTCCCTAGTGGAAGGGAGTCGGAGGCTCCTGACTGCACTGAGCCCCAGTTCTGACTGCACTGAACCCCAGTTCCAGGCAAGCCCCTGGGGACCCAAGCTCTTGTGGGAGGAGTCTGGACTCTCGGGTGGAGACTCAGGAGCTGGGGAAGGCAGAGGTCTACAAGTGCACACAAGGGCAAGGCTGACTGGAAGCCAAGACTGTCTGCTCCGCCCTGAGACTCCACCCCATCCAAGCTGAGCACAGAGGCTATTGCAATTTGGCAAGTCTAATCCTATAAGGCTGTCTCCAGCACCGAACTTCTCCCAGCATAGACACAGCTGATCCTTACAGCCAACTGGCCTGGAGGTCAATTCCTCCCAGTGATACCAACAACAATCAAGACTTCATTACAACAAGGCTGTACACACAGTCCACAAAGGGGTGCACCAAGAGTGTCCACCTCAGGTTAACTGGGGAGGCCAACCCACTGGGCCATATAGGAAACCTAGCACACAAATTTACCCTACCAACTCAGGGAAGCAGTGAAAATGCGGCATCAAAGAAACAGATCACAAAAGAAAGAAATGGAGGAAAACAAATGACTGGATATAGAATTCAAAACCACAGTTATAAGGCTTTTCAAGAATATCCTAGAAAAGGCCGATAAATATAACGAGACCCTCGAAGATATGAAAAAGGACCAACTAGAAATTAAACATACACTGACTGAAATAAAAAATATTATACAGAGACCCAAAAACAGACTAGAGGAACACAAGAATCAAGTCAAAGAATTGAAATACAAAGAAGCAAAAAACACTCAACCGAAAAAGCAAAAAAAAAAATCCAAAAAGTTGAAGATAGTGTAAGAAGACTCTGGGACAACTTCAAGCGTACCAACATCAGAATTATGGGGGTGCCAGAAGAAGAGAGAGAGCAAGATACTGAAAACCTATTTGAAGAAATGACGACTGAAAACTTCCCCCACCTGGTGAAAGAAATAGACTTACAAGTCCAGGAAGCGCACAGAACCCCAAACAAAAGGAATCCAAAGAGGACCACACCAAGACACATTATAATTAAAAGGCCAAGAGCAAAAGACAAAGAGAGAATATTAAAAGCAGCAAGAGAAAAACAGTTAATTACCTACAAGGTAGCACCCATACGACTGTCAGCTGATTTCTCAACAGAAACTATGCAGGCCAGATGGGAGTGGCAAGAAATTTTCAATGTGATGAATAGCAAGAACCTACAACCAAGATTACTCTACCCAGCAAAGCTATCATTCAGAATTGAAGGGCAGATAAAAAGTTTCACAGATAAGAAAAAGCTAAAGGAGTTCATCACCACCAAACCAGTATTATATGAAATGCTGAAAGGTATTCTTAAAGAAGAGGAAGAAGAAAAAAGTAAAGATAAAAATTATGAACAACAAATACATATCTATCAACAAGTGAACCTAAAAATCAAGTGAATTAAAAACCTGAGGAACAGAATAATCTGGTGAATATAATAGAATCAGGGGCATAGAAAAAGAGTGGACTGATAATTCTCAGGGGGAAAGAGGTATGGGGGGTTCAGGAAGAGACTGGACAAAAATCATACACCTATGGATGAGGACAGTGGGGGGGGAGGTAAGGGCAGAAGGTGGGGTGGGAACCGGGTGGAGGGGAGCTATGGGGGGAAAAAGGAGAAACAATTGTAATAATCTGAATAAAGATTTATTTAAAAAAAAAAGAAAAAAGAAAAACAACCATGACCAAGTAGGGATTCTTTAGATAAGTATAGAAGTTAATTTAAAAACAAAAGTATAAAATTATTACTTTATTAGGTCAGATTGAAAATTCATATAACTATCCTGACAAATGCCAAAAATTGTCTGCTTATTCTATTGATTACTGAGACAGGTATCTATACTAATAATAGACAAATATGCAAATTGTCTGGGACTCCATCACAGTAATGACCGAACAGCAGGCTGTATGGGGCGACCAGGCCAACAGGGGGGTTAGTGAGGGACGACTAAAGGATTGAACAGCAGGCTGCATGGGGCGACCAGGCCGGCAGGGGCGTTCGTGATGGACAACCAAATGACTGAACAAGCAGGCTGTGTGGGGGACGAGGCCGGCAGGGTGGCTAGTGAGGGACAACTGAATGACTGAACAGCAGGCTGAGTGGGGCGACCAGGCCGCCGGGGGGGGAGGGGGGCAGTTGGGGGCGACCAGGCCAGCAAGGGAGGGAGTTGGGGGTGACCAGGCCAGTGTGAAGGGGGGAGTTGGGGGCGACCAGGCTGGCAGGGGGGGCAGTTAGGGGTGATCAGGCTGGCAGGCAGGTGAGCAATTAGGAGCCAGCGGTCCTGGATTGTGAGAGGGATGTCCGACTACTGGTTTAGGCCCGAACCGGCAGTTGGACATCCCCCAAGGGGTCCCGGATTGGAGAGGGTGCAGGGTTGCACCGGTCCTCTAATATTAAAATAATCTGTGATTGGGAATTTTTATTTCTCTTTTCAATTCCATCAGTTTTTGTCCCATCTATTTTGAGGCTATATTAGAAATTTTGAGTTGCTATAGCTTCCTGAAAAATTGAATTGTGTGTTTTAATAAAACATTTCTTTTTATTTGGAGGAATGCATTTGGCCTTAAAGTTAGGTAAAATATAAGAATCCAAAGAGGTTCAAAGTAAAAGTCTGGAAAGAAGTTATGTCATTCAAACACTAACCAAGTGAAACTTGTTCTTAATGTTCTTATTAAACAAATTAAAAAGTGATCAATGTGACTTATCAAATAGGTAAAAATTATCCAAAAAATAAAGAATACCCAGAGTATGTGGAAATATAGAAACTCTCATAGTGTGTCTTAAGACTATAACCTGGTATAAACTTTCTGAGAGAAAATATGGAGATATATTCAGCAACTTTACAAGTGTGTGGACAGTTGCTTCACAATTCCACTTTTAGAAATTTTTCCTAAGAAAATGATGTAAAAAATACACAAAGATCACTTTACATATAGTGAAAAAGTAAAATGTTTAGGATAAACTAAATATTCAACAGCAGGATGAGTGTCTGGAAAGATATAAATGAAAATGCTAACAGTCGCTTCTCATTTAAAGAAATATGAATAAATTTTAGTTTTACCTTCAGGCATTTTTACATTTTTCAGTTTCCTGAGGCATTTAGTACTTTTAAAATTAGAATCAACAACAAAATGGTAAGTATAATTTGAAAAAAAAAAGTTAACTATTGCATTTAGCTCTAGCCCTGTGAAGAACTAGATTAGTAGAGCTTTTAAATCTTGTTATTTGAAAATGCTAATATAGCCTCTTCACTTCTCTCTACTCGTTGAATCATACATTCCCCACTACGTAATGAAATCAAGGTTGTTTCTCATATAAAAAAACTAACATCCAATTAAAGAATGTGCTTCCTATAGAATATGACATAGTTAAGATAAACTGCACTTTATCAAAGATGATTCTAATTAGTCAGAAATGAAATGTTATTCTTAAATAATTGCTTACTTTAAAAGTTGTAGGTAAATCTTCATCTTCCATAGGATCTATGTCAAACCAATGATCATTTGTATCACCTATTTCTTGTAAGCTTCTATGAAATTCTAGCAGTCCTCCATTATATCTGCAAGGCATTTTAAATAAGGTTAGTTTGAATGTGACACTGTAACTAAATAGTTTAAAATAAGATAACGCTTTTTTGTGTGTGATAAGTAGGGTAGTGATAACCTCTGGCATGCTATAGAAATACAAATACTAGGATTCTCACCTGTGGTAGATTGGGATGAAAAACAGGTGGAAGGGGAGACAATTGATTATGTAGTAGTTCACTTGAACAGTATGGGGACCATGGTAATTAAAGGGATTGTAGAGTTGACTGGCTTTTGTTTACTGTCTTGGAAGCCTTGAAGAAAGAGAATGACAGGCACAGGTCAGCCAACTATTGACTCAAGACACACTGTGAAAGACAGAGGCCTCTATGGTGGCATTTAAAGAGACCCTCATCTTCTGTAGATATATTGGGTAAATATAATCTGTGTTAAAAAAAAAAATCAGTCCCAGATTTAATCACAAGGTGCAGCAACCATAAAAAAGATGAAATGCATAACCTTGATGGGACTACTATTATCAACTCAGGGTAAAAGGCCTCCATGGTAATATATAAAGAATCCTTACCAACCCTAATTATAAGGACAAACTATGCTGAAAATGAGGCCCAGTATTTAATCACAAGAGTAGAACAACAGCAAAGACCAAAAGTACAGCCTCAACAGTACCATTATGTGGAAATCAGGGCTCTGACAGAAAACAAATAGACTCTGAGATCTGGAATGGGGACATTTAGGTGAATATGCTTAGAAACAATGAATCCCTAAATTCTCATGATCCCTCTGACTGGCAAAGACCTATTTCTTGCTAGGAGGGGCAGATTCCCTTTATTTAGGGGCCATACAAAAATATCATTTGGAGTACATGTCTCAAAAGATGACACCTTCTTTCTCAAGATCCTTCCTCTCCACTCATTGCCTACAAACTAATACTGTATATCTAGAATCTCATAAAAGCAAAGTCCAAATGGGAACACAGAACCCCTGCCCAGGAAAAAAAAAAAGCTTATTCATCATGAGAATTGCAGAACTTGACTAGTATGTACTAGAACATGTGTAGCAGTGAACCTTAAGAGTGCTGAACTAGTGGACAAATATACAGCTGGATAGGGAAATGTGTATTGACATGGGACAACTTCCATAACTCAAGATTTAATTTCCTTAACATGCTGCTTAAGAAGGTTATTTCAAGCTTGGACATAACAATGGCCTATAGTAACTGAGGTGGAAATGCTGGAAATTTCGTGGCAGAGTATTAAAAGAAAGCTCAGGGAGGTGAGGATATTAGAAAGGACTTAGTACATAAGACCACAGAGTCCACACTAGACAATGTCCCCTGGAACAGCAGTCACCAACCTTTCAGACCTCACAGACCACCAGTGATCCACAGACCACTGGTTGGTGACTGTTGCCCTGGAAAGACTAAGGTGACACTCCATCCATTAATGCAATAAGAAATGATACCATATAATGGACTTTCTAGTGTCAACCATCTGGAAAATGGATTATCTCCAATGCCCATAAGTAAAGAGAATAAAAAGTAGTTTACATATCTGAGGGAAGGACAGCAATATACATTCTTTTCTTGTCTCAGAACTGTTAATTCTCTACACAATATAGACTAAAGGAATTTTTATCATTCTGACATTCTGCAAAACATTGCACTGTTCATTGGTATTGATGACATCATACTAGTGAACAGAAAATGGGAAATCTTCTGGATACCTTAGTAAAAAGCAAGCATGCCAAAGGATAGAAGATAAACCAAAGAATCAGGGAACTCACAGGCAGTGATGCTTTTATGGATCCAACTAGAGGCCTGGTGCAAGAATTCATGCACAGGTGGGGGCCCCTGCGGTGGCCTACGGGGATTGAGCCAAAACTCATAGTCCAACACTGCCTGCAACTCCTACCTGATGCTCCCGCTCATCTTGGCCCCACTACACCTGCTGCAGGCTAGCACCCAATCAGTGCCAATCAGGAGAGGCTCGCACTACCACAGTAGCGCTCACCAGCTGTGAGCCCTGCATCTGGTGCCCTCCCAAGGGGAGTGGCCTGTGGGATTGGGCTGAAACCAGCTCTCCGACATCCCCGAGGGGTCCTGGATTGTGAGAGGGTGCAGGCCAGGCTGAGGGACCTCACCAGTGCAAGATCAAGGCTGGGAAGGGACCGCAGGAGGGCTCCAGGGCTTGTCCAGCCCATCTTGCTCAGTTCCAATTGGCCGGACGCCAGCAGCAAGCTAACCTAACCAGTCAGAGCGTCTGTCCCCTGGTGGTCAGTGCACATCATAGCTACTAGTCAACCAGTCAACTGTATGCCCCCTGGTGATCAGTGCATGTCATAGCGAGCGGTTGAGCAGCCTTAGCATATCATTAGCATATTACGCTTTGACTGGTTGAACAGTTGACCAGTCACCAGAGGACCAGACACTTAGCATATTAGGCTTTTATTACATAGGATGGCTGGGCCAAGCAGTAATCCTTCATATGGATTTGCATAAGTAAACTTTGTGTAATTCACCATTCAGATCTCAGCTAAACATTATTTCCTCAGAGAGACTTTGGATTCCCAGAACCAGACTGGGGCTCTAGAAGTTTTTTATTGTTCACTGTATATTCCTTCATAGTTTTTTATAACATTTTATAATTATTTTGCACAACTTATTATTTGATTAATATCTATAATATTATCAGTTACATGGGAATAGGAACTGTCTATTTTGTAAATAATTATATCCCCAAATCTAGCAAAGTCTCTAGAATATGATAAATGCTTAGCAAATAAAATGAATGATGTTACAAATGGCTAAGGATCTCCAAATAGGAAGTGAACAGACTGCTAGTCCATATAGATTACCTTGTACAATTTAACTAAATATATAATACCCAACTCTTCCAAAACTCAGCATTTGAACCTTTTCAATGCTTTATTAGTTGTATTATACCTTAAACACCTATTCCAAGTAGTGATAATATTAAAAACTACAACCATCATTTATTTACTAATATAGCATTTCTGTGTCCTGGGCACTGTGTTAATTACCTGCAACATCTTATGAGGTAGGCACTACTTTTAATTCCATTTGACAAATAAGAAAAAAGATAAGGCTTAGCCAACATTAAGTTTCCTTAAATCAAAGATTAGGTAGGTGGTAGAAAATGTATTTGAACCAAGGTCTTTCAGACTCCAATGCCTATATTCCAATGTCTATGTTATACTGCCTCTTATTGTCACAACCTGTTAAGTTTGATACTTAATATTCTCAAGTACATTAAAGAAATTATTATCTGTAAAAAACAGAAGAAGAAAAAAATCCATCCAGCATAAATGTTATTATACCTGATATACTGTGCAAACTTTATTCCCATTTCACAATCCAGAAAGCTGACAGGGAAGATCTATCCATTAGTTAAAATCCTTACCTCTTCTGGGCACAATGAAGCAAACCACGTCCAAAATAAACTAAAGACATAAAGTTTTCACAAATTTCATTTTCTTGGATCACCATCTTCATCACTAGAAACTTATTCTCAGCTTCTGTATAATCCTGTAGGAACATAAAACTCAGTTTGGCTAATGTAAAGACTTTTTAAATTTTTTTACAATAAACAAGTATTTCCCAAACTTGAGAAGTTAGGGAAACTTTAATATTGGTCCAGTATTTTGGTCATTTATTCATATCTCTAATCCTAGCATCGCCATATGTGGTCACATATGCTTAAAATATGTACAACCTAAGGTATTTTTTGACCAACATTTCAAAGTGAACACTAAAACAATAGCACTGGTCTGGTGGCTCAGTTGGTTGGAGCATCATCCCATACACCAAAAGGTTGTGGGTTCGATTCCCAGTTAGGGCACATACTTAGGTTGTGGGTTCGATTTCCGGTACGGAAGGCAACTGATAAATGTTTCTCTCTCACATTAATGTTTCTCTTTCTCTCTCACTCCCCCTTCCTGTCTCTCTAAAAATCAATAAAAACAAATCCTCGGGTGAGGATTAAGAAAAACAATAACAATTTTTGTTTGTAAAACTGGCAAATATTACTCGCTAATACTTTATAATTCTTACTAATTTTCTTTCTAAATGGAGCACAAATTTTCCTAATTTTTCAAATAACAAGTAAAAAGTATAGATTTCTAGAGACAAAAAGTAAAGGAAATATCAAAGTTGCAAAGAAAATATGAGAAATCATTAAAAAACATAAAAAGATAATGTTAACTCCCTGATTTTTACTTTTTGCACTTCACCTTATTCAACAAAAAATTTAAAGTATAACTCATATTTTACAAGGGGTAAGATTAGGATCAGCAAGATTAAGCTATACCAGAAAATGGATAAAATGTATTGTATAAGTGAAAGATGCTAAACAATTTTTTTACAAAAATGGTAAGCATTTAAAGAATAAAATAACTAAAGTTGTAAGCTAAAATTATGTTTCCCCATCAACATTTTTTATTTCACAAAATAGTCTCTGGCATAACTATACTATATTAAAAATATATAAAAGAAAAGTTAATAAGTGGTTTCAATTTTTAGAGAATTTCAAAAATCAGCATTTTAATTTAAAATGAGGTCAGTATATGTAAAAAGATTTATAATAGGCAAATAACAAATGCTACATACCTCTTTCTTTCCTCTTTCAGTGAGTGCTACTCCATACAAAAACAGTAATGTCAAATAATAACCAATATTAATCTGATGTGCCTAAAAAGATAAAATATATTTTAATTGGTTATTTAGACTAAACTACTTTAAAATTTAGCAAGATTAATTAAATATCTTAGGTCTAATAATTATTAAAAATAGTGAAATTATCATTATATCATCAATCATCTAATAATAGAGAATTCATTTTAGATGTATTTGATAATTTGACCCAGAAGATGATAGTCAATAATCCTGAAATAAAACATGAGAGTTTGATTTAAAAAAATGAAAGCAAATGCCATTAAGATTTGTTATACTAAACCTTTTGCAAAATTCTTTCATTTATATTTCAGATATCAAAACACTTTAGGTAATAATATAATGAACACTCATGTATCTACCATCCAGCTTAAAAAATACAATGATCTCTTAAATCAAAGTATTTTATCGTCCATGTGTGCATTTTGTTCTAACAGTATAAACATAAAGCTTGTCACTTCCTCAGTGAAAAATTAAAACATGAGGATATTTCCTTCATCTATAATTTGGTCTATGCCAAATTATAGAGATGGAGAAAAGATTAGTAATTAGGGAGAGCGAGGAGGCCAAGGGGTGCATATTATGTGACTAACTATAACGGGGTAGCATAAAAGAGATTTTGGAGTGATGTGAGTTTTTATCTTGACTGCAGTAATGGTTACACAAGCACTGGTAATAAAATGGCACAGAACTATACACACCATGCATAAAAGTCAGCAGAGCTGACTGCTATCCATAGAGAGGCCTGCTTGCAAGACTGACTCTTTATGGGTGTCTGGGAACCTGGATTTCAGGAGCATTCCCACTGTTCTCTGATAAGGTTTGGCTCACTGTGCCTAAATTGCTTGTGCAAATAAAGTGATTTATGCTGAAAACCTGGAAGTTTCCTCTGGGAGTCGGGAATTTTTATATATCCTAGGCAGAGGGTGCCTACATGACCAACCCCCAATAAAAACCTTGGGCACCAAGTCCCTGGAGAGAAAAATGAAATTCATACACATTTTGTTGCCCCTCTTTTAAATCCAACTAGGACTCCTTTAGGGTGGTGTCCACCACCTCTTAGAACCCTATTCCTGAGGGTCCTAAGTAAGAATGATTTTTCTGTGAGCTTATACATTATTATAATACTAGAGGCCCATTGCATGAAGAGATTCATGCAATAGGCCTTCCTTCCCTTGGCTTCCAGCACCCGTTTTCCTCCGGCACCCAGGATCCAGGCCTTCACTCTGGCCAGAGTCTACCTTCTTCGTCTTTGCTGCAGGCTCCAGCCAGAGTCTGCCGCCTTCGTCTTCACTGCAGACTCTAGCCAGAGTCTTCCATCTTCATCTTCGCTGCTTTGCTGCAGACTCCGGCTGGAGTCTGCATCTTCATCTTTGCTGCAGACCCTGGCTGGAGTCTGCAGTCTTTGTCTTCGCTGCGCTGGAGTGCCGCTCCAGTAGATCCCTTCGCCCTCCGCCCTCCCTCTCATAGCAGGCGTCTTGCCCTGCCTGGCCACTCCACACCTGGAGCAACTGGACGGCCGTCCTTTTTGTCCTTTTAATTTGCATATTCCCTCCTGATTGGCTGGTGGGCATAGCGGAGTGATGGTCAATTTGCATGTTTCTCTTTTATTAGTGTAGACTAGAGGCCTGATACACGACATCCATTCAAGGGGCTTGGCCTCGCAGCCACAGTGGCTTGCCTCAAGTCGCAGCCCGGCTTTGTCCAGAAGGTTGTCCAGTCTAATTAGCATAGTACGCTTTTATTATTATAGACTAGAGGCCTGGTGCATGAAATTTGTGCATGGGGGAGGGGGGAGGTCCCCTCAGCCCAGCCTGCACACTCTCCAAACCGGGACCCCTCAGGGGATGTCCGACTGCCGGTTTAGGATGTCCTAAACCGGCAGTCGGACATCCCTCTCACAATGCGGGACCGCTGGCTCCTAACTGCTCACCTGCCTGCCTGCCTGCCTGATCACCCCAAACTGCCCCTCCTGCCAGCCTGATCACCCGCTAACAGCCTCTGCCTGCGGCCTGATCACCCCTAATGGCCCCCCTGCCGGCCTGGTCACCCCCAACTGCCCCCCCTCGTCGGCCTGGTTGCCCCTAACTGGCCCCCCTGCCAGCCTGATCACCCCCTAACCACCTCTGCCTACCAGCCTGATCGCCCCTAACTGCCCCCGCCCCTGCTGGGCTGGTCGCCCCCAACAGCCGCCCCCACCGGCCTGGTCGCCCCTAACTGCCCCCCCTGCCTGCCTGATCACCCCAACTGTCCCCCCTGCTGGCCTGGTTGCCCCTCACTGCCCCCCCCTCTGCCAGTCTGGTCACCCCTAACTGCCCTCCCCGTCAGCCTGGTCACCCTCAACTGCCCCACTCTGCCAGCCTGGTCACCCCTCACTGTCCCCCCCCCTGCCAGCCTGCTCACCTCCAACTGCCCCCCCAGCTGGCCTGGTCTCCCCTCACTGCCCCCTTCCCCCCCGCTGGTCTGGCCACCCCACACAGCCTGCTGTTCAGTCGTTTGGTCACCCCACATTGCCCTCCCTGCCAGCCTGATTGCCCCACGCAGCCTGCTGTTTGGTCGTTTGGTCGTCCCTCATGCCCCCCCTGACATTCTGGTTGCCCCATGCAGCCTGCTGTTTGGTTAACCAGTTGTCACGGTCACTGCCTTTTTATATATATATAGATAGAATTTGGTATCTTATGCTATCTTGTGTGTTGCTGGGTTGTCCTTTCTTGAGGATAACTCTAATCCATTGTCTGCATGGGTATAAAACTTAAGTTTACTGATCCAAATATTCTAAAGAACTAATTTTTCCCTTTATCATCTTGTACTATTGATTCTAATTTTTAATGGAAGGTTTATTTTTCTCATATTTTCCTATTTATTTCTAAAGTATCATTTGACCTTCAACATGTAATTATATCTTATCAGTTATCTCACATGATTACTCAATAACTGATAATAGCAGTACCAATTTTTATAAAAAAAGAAATATCAGAAGAAAAAGGAACTGATTATTTATAGAGGGACAGAAAGTAGTAGATTTTGTCATGACACTCAATTTCTAATTGGAAAAGCCCATTTTTACTAGTTCAAGTTTCTCTTTATTTAACCCTTTGTACACCCTTAAGCATCTATAAATGCAAGTGGCGGACCTTTCCCACATTCCACACATGTCTATAGCAGCAAACCCCGCATATCAACTCTAGTCACCCAATTTTAAAATCAGACTTGTTAGTGACATCTCTGGGTTTGTAAAGAAAATTATAACTTAAATTTGTAAATATTCCAGTGCATATGGAAGAAATTCCAATATCGATATATAGGGCTGCCACTCATATGCGCGAGAGAGAAACACTGCAACACTTGAGATTTTTTTTTGTTCATTGTGACACAAGATTTGTTTGTTATCATGAATTTCACGCTTAAAATGGTAAACATGGTGTGCATTTTTTTTTTTTTTTTTTTTACAGATTTCTTCTTTGGATCATCAACAAAATTTAGTTTTTTCAAGACTTTTCATGTCAATGGTTTATTTTTATTTCACGCTCACTTTTGTTGTTATTTCCATAGAACTAAAAATTATCATTATTTTATTATTGAATTTATCACTGTAATGTATTATATTGTGCAAATAAAATTCAATCCCCATAAATGGCATCAGATGAAGAAATAATCGAACCAAGCGCCTCACAAGAAGAAGATGACATCCTTTATTTAACTTCGAAGTCAGATGATTTTTTTAATTAAATTCAAAATATCGTGATGTGTGGGGATGATTTCTATTTTGGACACGTGGAAGTTAACTGGTTAAGATGAACAATTTTGTAGCAGGGAAGGGGACTAGAATAAGCTCATTGAAGAGATGTAGTCATAAAGTACAAGACAAAGGAAGGAAATCAATTTACGGTATGTGTACCTTTCTCTAGATCAGTGGTTCCCAACGTGGGGCACCTGCCCAACGGGGGGCAATTAGATTTTTAAGTTATTAACAGTGAATTTTTTGCATTTCGTATGGTTCTAGGGGCCTCATATACAGTATATAAATACATAGTGTGACATATTTATGCATTTCAGTTCTCTTATATTTTGAAACTTTATTTGCTATTTTTCATATCACTTCATATTATTATTATTTTAACAATTTCTTAGTGATTTCTTCCTCAATACTTCAACTGTCCTTTCGTTCTTTTATTTTTCTCTTTCATGGATGCCATGTTCTTTGGAAGCTTGTTTAGACCAAGTTAATGGCCTTTTAAGCTTCCTCCATGTGAATAGGACTTCACTTTTTGAATAATAAAAATTATATGTCACGAGGCGGGGGGAGCTTCAGAATTTTAGAGATGCTTAGGTAGAGCATAGCCAAAAAAAGGTTGGGAACCACTGCTCTAGACAGAGGTAAAAGAGGAAAATAGAAATTGGCCTACACCTTAAAGTTAGCATGCATTAGCCATATTCTCATTGAAAAATGTTTTGAGTCCATTATTTCAAACTTTCAAAAACAAAACACTTACAGTATAATTAGTAGCTTGAATGTTCCTAAGTGATGCTTCCAGTTGTGTTATCAAGAAACGTAAAGTCAAAGCAGGAACTATTTCCTCCCCATTCTGGCTGTTAGCTGCAACTTCTCTCTATGCAAAATTATTCAGTTGAAAATGTCCTTAAGTTAGAATAAATATCTACATATTTTTATAAGTAATACATTTTCATTGTAAAAAATTTGGAATATAGATATAAAGATTTCTTCTTTAAATCCACACAACCCAGATACAACTGTTCTCATACTTGTTTGTTTTTAAGAAGTCTGTCAAATCTTTGTAACTATTTCCTCAGAACACTAAAAAGCATTACTATATCTGCCAAGGGGTTGGCAATATCCACTCTTACTTCAGAGGAAAATGGTAATCCCACTTTATTCTCTTATCTTCTGTTCCCTAGCATAACTAAAATCTTCCTTCCAACTCTGAGCCTGTGGTAAGCAGGAATGCTCGCTTCAATATCAACACCAGGGTAAGCCATCTGATACTGCAATCTGATTGAAACCAAGCTAATATATGATTTATTATGTACCTTAGTTTGATATTTACATGGATGAAATCAAAGGAATGACTATGTATTGTTTGTGGTCATTCCCCAATGCCTTATGCCCACAAGTGCTTGGCTTAATGATTATCTGTTTAATGATGTACAGACAGTCCTCGGGTTAAGTCAGACTCGACGTACGTCATTTCGTGGTTATGTTGCCATCTCCGATTTATTTATAAAAAAATGAAGTTCCATCATTTCGACATATATACATATGTGCTTTATTGTTTTTTATTATTTATTTATCACAAGTAAAGGTCAGGAATTGTTATCTTTTAAATTTTTTACTGTTTCACTTCATTACTGCTGTGTATGTGCTCCATGTGAGTGACGGAGGTGCTTATGTAGGTGGGTTCTGACTTACCGCGAAAATCGCGTTACATTGCACCGAAGGAACGGATCGCTGATGTAACCCGAGGACCTACTATATTATCTGTTTGGAAAGTTTAATCTACATTTTCTTAACTTGGTGTCTACTATACAATACTTTACTGTTTTTCTCCTAACTAACTAGATGCTTAATTTCAGTCTCCCTACCACTCAAGTTAATGAAGATCTTCTCCATTGACACACATTCCCTGGATAAATTAATCCAGTCATGTTTTTAAACACTGCATATATACCGAGATTTTCCAAATTTTTATTTCCAGCTCAGAACTATCACCAGAATTCCAGATTCATATATCAACAATATATCTAAATTTTGAAAAGGCATATAATACATAACACTGAAGTTCCACCTCTGCCAAACAGTCTAGATACTTTCAGATCAATCCTCTCAATGACAACTAAAAAGCTGGACAAAATATAAAATCTATTTATTTGAAAGCAATGGAAAACAATCAATGGCCAAAATGCAAGAGAGGTAGAAGGACCAGAAATGTGAGACTGACTTTTGGAGTCACTTTTATCTTTAAGGCAACTGTTGTATTTGGTTGTGGCTGAGATGCTAAGCACATCTCTTAGCAAACTTGCAAAAGTCAGGGGAAAATTGAGAGTTCCTGATCTATCAAGGAAGAACAGGCCTAGTAAACACCTCATTCTTTTGGTTGGGAACCTGAAGTAATATACCGTAAGAGTATCTGTTTTTATCTCTTTATTGATTAAGGTGTTACATATGTGTCCTATTCCCCCATTACCTGCCCCATCCCCCTCCACTCATGCCCTCATCTGTTCTACTTGGAAAAAGACCCTAACACTAGGATTTCAATGCACGTAGTTTATTTGGGATATGCCCAGAACAGGGTAGGGGAATAGAGAAAAGATACAGGAAAGCGAAAGCAGGCCTTAAATTAATGGGATGTGTTATTAAACCAGTTACCCACAGTGGGTAACTCTAGTTAACATAACAGGGAAACCGAGAAACAGTAAAAATACAAACCTCAGTATTACCCAATGCAAAAGGGAACTGAGGTATTTATATAACAACCCCAAAGTGTTTTCTAGGGTAAAGGGGGGTATTAATTCCTTGGGACTTTAGAACTGCTGAGTACAGCCTTTTGCAGTTTTAGAAAAAAAAAAAAAAAAAAAGGCCTGAGGCATAGAGATGCAGATACTAAAAACTGGAAGTTGTTCAGAGCAGCGGTTGCCAACCTTTCAGACCTCACGGACCACCAGTGGCGACGGCTGGTCCAAAGCATACTGAAAGGATAGAAGTCAAGGGATATGGGCAGGGCACTGGCAGTATCTACTGCAAAGGGTAAACCATAAATAGACTCTTCCCCAGGGAACAGAAGAAAAGCTTGAAATGATCTGTCCTTAGTTGAATTAAGTGATATGTCAGAAAAGCACAAATAAGCATTACTAAGAAATAGTTTGTCCAGTTTTTCTAGTTCTTCTCAAAGGAATGTTGCTCTAAACCAATCCAGGCAGCCACTGCAAGTTGCAGAATGCTCTATGATCTTTTAGATCACTATGGAATCTGCATTAATGTCTTCATATTCACATTAATGATTTGGTTATTTTCTTGCCTTTTTTCTTTTTCTTTGAACATTCTTACTAGGCATTTATCAATATTATTGGTCTTTTCAAAAGAACAAGTTTTGACTTTGCTGACCTTTATTACGTGCTTTATTCTATTTTATCAGTTTTAGTTATTTTTATTACTTCCTTCTTTAGACTTTGTTTTTAATTTGCTGTTCTTCCATTAACCTCTTGAACTTTTTATTTAGATTATTGGTATTCAACCTTGCTTTTTATTCTAACATATGCATTTCAAGTTATAAATATTCCTGGAAGCACAGTTTTTACTTAATTACACAGTTTTAATATATATATTTTTTCAGTTTAAAAATTCATGTAAATTTTCATTATGATGTCTTCTTTGACCCTTAGGTTACCTAGGTTAGAGGTATATAGTACGGAATTCGTGCAAGGGGCTCGGCACTTGCAGCCCTGGCTGCCTTGTCCCCCCGGCTTCGTCTGGAAGGTCATCCGGATGGTCGTTCCACTGTTCAGCTGTTAGGTCGATTTGCATATTATGCTTTTATTACCTATCTATATAGAAGCCTAAGCGACCATCACAACCAAAACGACCAAACTGACAACCAAACAGGCTGCATGGGGCGACCAGGCTGCCAGGGGGGTTACTGGGGGCGACCAAACGACCGAGCAGCAGGCTGCGTGGGGCGACCAGGCCGCCAGGGGGGTTAGTGAGGGGCGACCAAATGACCAAGCAGCAGGCTGCGTGGGGCAACCAGGCCAGGAGAGGTGTTAGTGAAGGGCAACCAAACAACCAAGCAACAGGCTGCATAGGTCGACCTGGCCGGCAGAGGGGTTAGTGAGGGGTGACCAAACGACCAAGCAGCAGGCTACCTTAGGTAAAGGGGGGTATCAAGCAGGCAGGCAGGTGAGCGGTTAGAAGCCAGCAGTCCAGGATTGTGAGAGGGTTGTCCGACTGCTGGTTTAGGCCCGATCCTAAACCAGCAGTTGGACATCCCCCGAGGGATCCTGGATTGGAGAGGGTGCAGGCTGAGCTGAGGGGACCCTCCCCGCCGTGCATGAATTTCGTGCACCGGGCCTCTAGTTATAGATAAAAGCCCTGTGATCAGAACAGCAGAACAACCAGAACAACCAGTGGCTATGATGCGCACTACAGCAGCCAACCAGCCTGATCCAGGCCCTGATCGGCTCCCCCCAATTGGGGGTGGGGCCAGCAGGCCAACAGCCTGTAGCCCTTCCCCTCGGCTGGCCCCACCCCCAAGTGGCCCCCAACACCCCGAATCAGGGTCAGGGACGGCCGGCCAACCACCCGCGGCCCCTTCCCCTGGCCACCCCCGCCCCCGATCAGCCCCCCAACCTCGATCAGGGGTGGGGCCAGCCGGCCAACTGCCCATGGACCCTCCTCATGGCTGGCCCCTCCCCATTGTCCCCCAACACCCCGATCAGGGGCGGGGCCCACCGGCCAACCTCCCGTGGCCTCTCTCCCCCGCTGGCCCAGCCTGATAGGCCGGCCAGACCCCACCCGTACATGAAGTCATGCACCAGGCTTCTAGTATATTTTAACTTAAGAATATGACTTTCTATTTATCTTTGTTATTGATTCTAAAATAATTGTTCAATAGTTAGAGAACATGCTCTGTATGTTTTAATTCTTTGGAATTTGATTAGACTTGCTTTGTGACTTAGCACATGGTCAATTTTTATAAATGTTCTGTGTGCACTTAAAAAGAACATATACAGTATTCTGCCACTGTCAGGTGCAGTGTTTACTAGTATATCTAGTATGTATGTCAGTATATATTACATACACACACACATATATATAAACACATGTCAGTTAGATAAAGTTTGCTTCAGCTCTACTAATTTTGTGTCCATGCTCTATCAGTTATTCAGAGAATTATGATAAATCCCACTAGGATTGTTGAATTATCTATTTCCCCTTTATCATTATCAATTTTTGTTCACCTTATCATACATAAAAGTTCTATATGTATGTGGGTCTATTTTTGAAATTTATCTTCTATTTTTTAGATTTGTCTGTAGAGTCAAGAGCAAGTAACAATATTTTAGTTACTAGAACTCCATAATAAGTTTTAACATCTAAGTGGGCAAATTCCAAGCCCTTTTCGACTATACTTTTCTTTCTTAATTTTCTTGGCTATTCTTCCTTTTATTTCCCATTTGAACTTTAGAATTAGCTTTTAGTAATAACAAAACATCCTTTTATCATTTTTATTGACTTATATGATATTTGTACATTTTAATTTCAGGAAAATTGACAGCTTTATATTATTTTCCAAAATGTACTGCTTTCCAATCAGGTCTTCTTTTCTTACTTTTAATGGAGTTTTAGAGATTTTAATTTATTATTTTAATAGAGTATTGATTTCTAAACTTAAAGTGAAGAAAATCAGTGTGTGGGGGTACTTGCTTGCTAAAATGGGCATTCCCAAACCTATCCCCAGAGATTTAAATCCTTTAGGACTAGTATGGTGTTCAGACAGCCTCTGGTAGGTGGCTTAGGAAAATCTTTGAGAAATTCTAGTTTATAATCTTATACACTGAGTGGCCAGATTATTATGATCTCTGAACGCATAATAATCTGGCCACTCAGTATATATCCTATATAATAAAAGGCTAATATGCAAATTGTCCCCTCGACCAGGAGTTCGACCAGCAGGCAGGCCGGCCAACTGCCCATGTCCCCTCCCCCTGGCCAGGCTGGCTGGACCCCACCCATGCATGAATTCATGCATCGGGCCTCTAATATATGTATTAGGGATATATACTGAGGTGTATATCCCTAATTAGGGATATATATATTTATACTGAGTGGCCAGATTATAATGTGTTCAGAGATCATAATAATCTGGCCACTCAGTGTATATCCCTTAGATGTTTCCCTAAGTATTTTACCTTTTTGGTTGCCATTATAAATATTTTTCTTTCATTTTTACCTTTAATTGGCTATTGTTTGCATATATAAAGGCTACTGGATTCTATTTCTCATATTGTTTCTGGGTGATTTCCAAAAGATAAGAGGAAAACAGTGGTTATTTTTCCATCAGTTTCAAACCAGAATATATACTGTGGTAAATTACCTAAGTTAAGGTTATAATTGTATATAATCTTTAGATATTTTCAGAGTTTGTTTTATTTTTTATTTTTTTTATTTTTATTTATTTATTTATTTATTTATTTTTAAATATATTTTATTGATTTTTTTTACAGAGAGGAAGGGAGAGGGATAGAGAGTTAGAAACATCGATCAGCTGCCTCCTGCACACCCCCCACCGGGGATGTGCCTGCAACCAAGGTACATGCCCTTGACCAGAATCGAACCCGGGACCCTTCAGTCCGCAGGCCGACGCTCCATCCACTGAGCAAAACCGGTTTCGGCTGTTTGATTTTTTAATCATAATAGTATTAATTTGTCTTGTGGAAATAATGAATGATATATTTTTTCACAGAAAAGGCAAATGTGACCTTTTCAAGACACCTATGGTGTTTTGCTCCCTTCCCACCAATTAGCTGCTACAAAAAGTAGATGATTTTCTTTAACTTTGGAAAACTCCATTAATTTAAAAACTGATACCCATCTTGTGCTGAAAATTTCACAACTTATTATCTAGAAAAATGATCTGCAAGATAGAAATCTACAATATATTCTCTAGAATATTTATTTTACTCATGAATCTAAAAGTTTTGGACATTATTTTTATTTTACATTTTTGAAAAATTTGTCAAGGTTTTAAAAATTAGGAAAACCAACTTCACTCCTCTGTCCCAGAGTGGCATATTATGGGTTATTAATAAAATTAGAATAAATACTAGGCCTTATAATCAACAGCTTACAAACTACTAACCAACATTCCTACCATTATTCTTGAAAGGCTACCACCAACTAACTTAAAAGTCTAGAGTCAAGGTTGACATTAAGCCCTTCACAAGCAGTAAGATGGAGAAGTTCAAGACTTTAGCTGTACTACTGTGATTAAAAAAAAAAAAAAAAAAAAAAAAAAAGAGTTACTATTAAAAGAAAAGGCACAGAGTAATGTTACAGAGTGGAGAGAGTGAGGAGGCTGCGTCTGGCTCCCGCTCTCACAGCCAATGCAGTACATTGAACTCCATAGAGACAGCACCGGGGCAAGTGTGAGCCAGTCGGGCACTGGGTGACTGTGTGCTCACTGAGGGAAAGTAATTAAACATGGGCAAAGGAGATCCTAAGAAGCCGAGAGGCAAAATGTCATTGTATACTTTCTTTGTGCAAACTTGCTGGGAGGAACACAAGAAGAAGCACCCAGAAGCTTCAGTCAACTTCTCAGAGTTTTCTAAGAAGTGCTCAGAGAGGTGGAAGACCATGTCTGCTAAGGAGAAAGGAAAATTTGAAGACATGGCAAAGGCGGACAAGGCTCGTTATGAGAAATGAAAACTTATATTCCTCCTAAAAAGGAAACAAAAAAGAAATTCAAGGAACCCAATGCACCCAAGAGGCCTCCTTCGGCCTTTTTCTTGTTTTGTTCTGAGTATCACCCAAAAATCAAAGGAGAGCATCCTGGCCTATCCATTGGTGATGTTGCAAAGAAGCTGGGAGAGATGTGGAATAACACTGCTGCAGATGACAAGCAGCCTTATGAAAAGAAGGCTGCTAAGCTGAAGGAGAAATATGAAAAGGATATTGCTGCCTACAGAGCTAAAGAAAAGACTGATGCTGCCAAAAAGGGAGTTGTCAAGGCTGAAAAAAGCAAGAAAAAGAAGGAAGAGGAAGTAGACGAGGAAGATGATGAGGAGGAAGAAGATGAGGAAGATGAAGACGACGACGAAGAAGAAGATGATGATGAGTAAGTTGGTTCTAGCGCAGTTTTTTTTTCTTGTCTATAAAGCATTTAACCCCCCTGTATACAACTCACTCCTTTTAAAGAAAAAAATTGAAATGTAAGGCTGTGTAAGATTTGTTTTTAAACTGTGCAGTGTCTTTTTGTACAGTTAACATACTACCGAATGTGTCTTTAGATAGCCCTGTCCTGGTGGTATTTTCAATAGCCACTAACCTTGCCTGGTACAGTATGGGGGTTGTAAATTGACATGGAAATTTAAAGCAGGTTCTTGGTGCACAGCACAAATTAGTTATATATGGGGATGGTAGTTTTTTCATCTTCAGTTGTCTCTGATGCAGCTTATACGAAATAATTGTTGTTCTGTTAACTGAATACCACTCTGTAATTGCAAAAAAAAGCTGCAGCTGTTTTGTTGACATCTGAATGCTTCCAAGTAAACACAATTTTTTTTTATTAGTAAAAAAAAAATAAAATAAAAAATAAATAAATAAAAGAAAAGGCACATGTATTGCTCTCTGCCCCAAGTTCCTGCTTATATTTGGTCTTTGAGAGCAGCTAAAATCCTTGGAATTTCTTAAGTGAAGGAAGTATATTTTGTTCTAATGAAGTGACTCTTGGTAGGCTCCCAAATAGGGTTAGTCACCAGAAAAATCAAGCCAATATTAAAAGCTTGGAACTTTTAGCCCCATTGGGAGAGAAACTGAAATGTGAATTAATAGTTGAGCATGCCTACATAATGAAGCACCCATAAAAATCCTAAAAAGTAAGGGGTTTGGAGAGCTTCCAGTTTGGTGAACATGAACACGTGCCAGGAGAGAGGTACACCCAGACTCCACTAGAACAGAAGCTCCTGCACTCAGGACCCTTCCAGACCTTGACCTGGTTGTACATCTGTATCTTTTATCATGAACTATACTGTGTAATAAAATAGTAAACATACGTGTTTCCCCAAGTCCTGTGGACTGTTCTAGCAAGTCATTCCAATCAAGAGGTGGTTGTTAGTACCCCAATTTATAGCCAGTGGGTCAGAAGTACTGAGGACAACCTAGGACTGGCGAATGACATCTGAAGTGGGGGCAACATTGTTATACTAGGACCTTAACCTGTGGGATCTGAAACTAACTCCAAGTAGATGGTATCAGAATTGAAATGACTTGTAAGACACCCAGCTAGCCTTGGAGAATTGATCAGTGTGGGAATAAACCCTCACATGTACTGTCAGAAGTGCTGTGAGTATGGAGGCAGTATGAGAGTAAAGGAACATAAAGTGTTTTCCTAGATAGTTACATACAGAGGGCTACACTTCTGCCCCAATGAACAAATTATCTTACCTGCATAGTTTGGAAAGAAAAATTTTCTTCTACAAACTTCTTAATGTAAGGGACCACACCTTTTGGTAGATTATTAATTGTACTCAATAACTTCTTCACCTCTAATAGTAGATTAACAGGCACAAGATTAGAAGGTATGTCCTTTTCCTGTTTATCCTAGAAGACATTATTAAAAATTTACACAATTATATTTGGCTAATATTAAAACCAAAGTATTTTAAAAAAAGAGCAAATCACTATGATAGACTAGAGAAAACCCAAATAAGATTAAGACATTCTTCTGCCTTCAAGGAACTTATAACATTATAGGAAGTTTAAGACCAAAACTCAAGAAGCTTTCTTATGAGGAATGTCATTATAAATTCATTTGAAAGTTATAAACAAAGTAGAAATTCAAAGAGAAGAATAAATGACACCTTTTTTTTTAATAGGGTGATGGGATAGGAAACATGAATAATTTTAGGCGTAAGTATGAGTTAGGACTTAAAATATAGTTCTTGAGAAATACAAAGCATGCACTGAATTGGTAATTTAAAGCATAAAAAATACTGAGTTTAAAATATTACATAGATTAGTCTACATAATAATATGAAAACTATTTCTAAGAATGATTTTTACATTAGTTGTGAGGAATGGGTGGGCAATAGAAATGGATAAAGGGCCTGGAACAGATGGATGATGGCCTTCCTTCACACCTTAACAAGATATCATAGCTTCTATACCCTGCTGAAACTTTGGGAATATGAGTATGTTGCTACTGATCTCTGAATATCAGAACAGCTTCTTATTGCAGAGGCCATAAAAGGCTGCAGTCACTGAAAATGCCCTGGTGTGGAGTTACTCTGACTGTAACTAGGAACCAATAAAGTCCATTCAAAACTATCAGCCTACTCTCCACTTCTGGGTTTGAGTCTTTTTTTATTATTATTTCAGAGAGGAAGGGAAAAGGAGAGAGAGAGAGAGATTAACATCAACGATGAAAGAGAATCCTGTACGCCCCCACACTGAAGATTGAGCCCACAACCAGGCATGTGCCCTGACCAAGAATCAAATTGTGACCTCCCGGTTCATAGGTCTACGCTCAAACACCGAGTCATGCTAGTCTGGCTAGGTTTGAGTCTTAAATTAAGAGTCCACCATCTCCAATAATACCCAACAAATACACCTTACTTTTTATAGTGCTTCAAAACATAAAAATTATATCCAAAAATGCAGGAAAACATCATAAATTTTCTAAAGGGTATATAAGTATATGTTGTGCTATTCTTACTATTCTTGCAACTTTTCTGTTGGTTTAAAATTTCTCAAAAGATAAAAAAAAGAACTTCCACAAACGAGACAAGCGCTTATAAAGAATGAACACTAGCCCTGGCTGGTTTGGCTCTGTGGATGGAGCATCGGCCTGTGGACTGGGGGGTTCCAGGGTTTGATTCCAGTCAAGGGCATGTACCTTGGTTGCAGGCGCATCCCCAGTAGGGGGTGTGCAGGAGGCAGCTGATCAATGTTTCTCTCTCATCAATGTTTCTAACTCTCTATCCCTCTCCCCTCCTCTCTTTAAAAAGGCAATAAAAAATATATTAAAAAAGAAAAGAATGACCACTGTCACCTTGGCTGGTGTTGCTCAGTGGTTAGAGTGTCTGCCTGCATACTGAAGGGTCTCAGGTTCGATTCCTGGTCAAGGGCACGTACTTGGGTTGCAGGTTCCATCCCCGGCCCCTGGTAGGGGCACATGCAAAAGGCAGCCAATCAATATGTCTCTCTCACATTGATGTTTCTCTCTCCCTCTTCTATCCTCTCTCTCTTCCTCCATCCCTCCCTTCCACTCTCTTTAAATGGATACCAATCATTATATTAAATCTGTTCATCCAAATTTCATTGAATATAAACATGTCATATTCATATATAATCAATCATAAAGTATATTATCATTAACAATAAAAGCCTTATACTAATATGTAATTTATTTTCATTCATTGAATACTTGACTTTCTAACAGTAAAGATGATAAAAACAGCCCAACTGGTATTGGTCAATGGTTAAGGATCAACCTATGAACCAGGTCACAATTCCAGGGTACGGACACATGCCCAGGTTTCAGGCTTGATCCCCAGTAGGGCCCCGTGTAGGAGGCAGCCAATCAATGAGTCTCTCTCATCATTGATGTTTCTATCTCTCTCTCCCTCTCCCTTCTCTGAAATCAATCTATATATATATATAGATGATAAAATATATATAAATCAATCTATATATATATATAGATGATAAAAACAGGGAAGAGAATTAACTTCAGAAACAACTCAGTGAATTTCTTACTAAATAAAATTCGGTGTATGTGTGTGATTTCTTTGTATGTATATTGTTTTCATTTTGCTTTTAAAAGACAAATAAGAGATTTCTTAAAACCAACTGTTAAAATGTTTCTGGGCAGGTCAACTCAATTATCTATTAATTTTAACTTAGAGCGAAGATTGGTGCACAGAATGGTAACTTTGAGACACAGATATCAATTATCAAAGCAAGACTTAATTATGAACATAATCTTATTAAAATACAAAAGTGAACTTACCCTAAATTTTTAAAATAATTAAATTAATTAGATTTAACATTACACTACCTACTTTAGTCAACACTAATTAATTAACAATTAATGAAATTTAAATATTCTCTTACCAGTTGATCAGTTAACTTTTCTACCTTATTCTCAGTTTCTTCCTTAGTCTCCTCCTCCACAGGAAGATCCCTATTTTAAATAAAGAAGAAAGGTATACTCAGGGTATATCCTTATAAAGAACATAATTAAATTTAGTAGTAAAAACTCTAACAAGTGAATTTTTGTCTGAAAGTTTCGGAAGTGTAAAATTGTGTTATCAAAGACTGATAAACGGAGGTAGGTGCCCTATCTCTTTAGGGACTCAAAGAAATTATGCCATGTCCTAACTGTATGTGGTAGAGAGAAAACAAAAATGATATAAAGGAAACTCCATCTCCAAACAGACATATAGTAGACCAAAATAATGGGGGAGAAATTAGCTTATAGCACTGTTTCAATGTAAAGAAAAAAGGTTCTTGAAAAGGTTGATGTTTTGTTTTATGTAAGTACATATGTATGTCTTTATGAAGATAATAAAGGTTTAGGAAGGATCTATTAGACAGATCATTTTATTTTTTGTTTCAGGTTCCTAGCCTTACAATTGTCCAATTTTCCAAAATGATTTTTTTAAATTCAGGCAGAATATAATATTTAGAAAATTGTCAACTATTTTTGTAAAAGGAATAATTTGACAAGTTTTGCTTGGAACATTGGCCTGAAATTTGAACATACGCAGTATTATATACTAAAATGAAAATTTTATTTATGAAATATCTTTGCCTACATACAGAAGCATGACACAGGACTCAAAATATAAGAACCATAACAAAGAGTCATATATGATTTATATGATCTTAATTTTATATACTTGCAGAGATAAAACTGAGGTGAGAAACTTCTATCAATTAATTTACTCAGAATTGTACTTTATAAATATTACCCCATTTTACTTCACATTTATGTACTCATTTGACAGAAAATCCTTTATCATCTACATTGTGCAAACTGGTTGTTGTTTTTTTTTAGAGGGAAGTGGGACAGATAAAAAGTATAACATTACTCACACAATGAAAGTTTCAACAAAAAATGATTCTTACACAGAAACAATGTTTCACAATATGATTCTCAGTGCTCTTTAAAATGTCATGAAAAAACAAAAAACCTATTTACTAGTATTTCCAACTATCTACTGTACAACTTCTGTAAGAATATCTTAGCAGCATGTTAGGTTACATCCAAAACTGAACTCATTATCTGTCCTCTCTTTGCTTCTCACACAAACACACATTAAACCTGTCTCTTTTTGAGGTCCTCATATTAATTAGTGGTATAATCAATATAATCCTATCTAATAAAAGAGTAATATGCAAATCAACCATCACTCCGCTACACCCACAAGCACGCCCACAAGCCAATCAGGAGCGAATATGCAAATAAACCCAACCAAGATGGCTACGGCCACAGAGAACAGGAGGGGGGCTTGGGTTTCCCTGGCAATGGAGGAAGCCAAGCTTTCCGCCTGCCCTTGCCCGCCTAGGCCTCCACTCAAGGCTACAAAGTTTCAATGATAGAAGATACATAAACCCAAACAGAAATGGCGGCAGCCACGGAGCTGGAAAGAGCAGGAGGCTAAGGTTGCCCCTGGTGATGGAGGAAGCCAAGCTTTCCGCACACCCTGGCTGGCCCAGGCCTCCGCTTAAGGCTACAAAGTTTCAATGATAGAAGATACATAAATCCCCCAAAAAATGGCTGCCGCCACGGAGCAAGCAGAAGGCTTGGCTCTGCTCCAGGCTACAAAGTTTCAATTGTAGAAGATAAATAAACCCCATATACCAGGGCCTCTGCTTGGGTCGCCAGGGGGCGTGGCCGGCCTGCAAACCACCACAGGCCCCTCACCCAGGCCGCCCCACACCCCAAGGGAACCCCCACCCTGATCCGGGACACCCTTCAGGGCAAACCAAACCAGCCGGCCCCCACCCATGCACCAGGCCTCTATCCTATCTAATAAAAGAGTAATATGCAGATTGACCATCACTCCAACACACAAGATGGCTGCCCCCATGTGGACACAAGATGGCCACCACAAGATGGCCAGCAAGGGAGGGCAGATGGGAGGGACCAGGCCTGCAAGGGAGGGCAGTTGGGGGTGATCAAGCCTGCAGGGGAGGGCAGTTAGGGGTGACCAAGCCGGCAGAGGAGGGAAGTTGGGGGCGACCAGGCCTGCAGGGAAAGGCAGTTGGGAGGGACCCAGGCCTGCAGGGGAGAGTAGTTAGGGGTGACCAGGTCTGCAGGGCAGGGCAGTTAGGGGCAAACAGGCTGACAGGGGAGTGGTTAGGGGGTGATCAGGCTGGCAGGCAGAAGCAGTTAGGGGCAATCAGGAAGGCAGGCAGGCAAGCAGTTGGGAGCCAGCAGTCCTGGATTGTGAGAGGGATGTCCGACTGCCCGTTTAGACCCGATCCCAGTAGGATCGGGTCTAAACGGGCAGTCGGACATCTCTTGAGGGGTCCCAGATTGGAGAGGGTGCAGGCTGGGCTGGGGGACACCCCCCCCCGGTGCACGAATTTCATGCACCAGGCCACTAGTCTATATACATAAAGAGCGAGGGTCCATCGCATCCAAAATGACTGGAGGGACAACCAAATGCCAGGCAGGGGGGCCTGGGGCGAGGTCGTTAGCCTCCGGTCTGGGCCAGGCGGAGGCCTAATGACCTCGCTGCTGCCTCCGTGGTTGACTCCAGCAGGACCTGGGCCCTCCCCTCTGTGGACCAGAGCCCCTTTTCCTGATACCATGTTCCCAGGATCTCTCAGACCCATTTGTGGAAGTCAGGAAACACTGTGTGGTCATCTTGCCCTGGGGACTCCCAGGGCTGACAGCAAGGGTGGGCTTCTGTGGGGTCCCCTCTGTTATGTGATCCAGGGTCGATACATCCTAATGTTGACTCTGACAGGACTTGGAATAGTCCTCTGCATATCTGAGGTCCCGCTCCCTATACCAAAGCCCCCGAGTCTCTGAGACCCAGATGCGAAAATTGCCTGTCATCCCACCCCGGGGACTCCCAGGGCTTACACCAGGGGAGGGCATTGGTGGGGTCCCCTCTGTTGTGGCGTCCAGAGTCCTTTTAGTATTTCCTCGAGGTTCTCACCTTGACTCTGGCAGGACCTGGGCCGGTCCTCTGCATATCTGAGGTCCTGCTCCCTATACCAAAGCCCCCGAGTCTCTAAGACCTGGATGCAGAAATCGCCTGTTGTCATCATCCTGCCCTGGGTGGGATGACTCTGTTCTAGGGTCCAGGGTCCCTCCCTCCTCCCTCATGTTCCTCACCTTGAGCCCTGGCAGGTCCCGGGATCCTCCCTCTGTTGACCCAAGGCCGGACTCCTCAGATCAAGGCCTCACTGCCCTGAGTCCTCTGTAGGAAGTCAGTGTATGTCACATCCGGTACCAAGCCCAGCAATTCCAAAGCCTGATGGCAGAAACTGAGATGGATTCCATAGGGTCCTTTAGCCCTGCCTCTAACCCATATTTTGACAGGACCTGGGCCTCCTGTCCGCTATGAACCTGAGTCTGCAATCCTTAGACAAGGGTCTGACTACCCGAGTTCCCTGAGGAGGTGGGGCGGGGCAGTTTTCAACATACAAACAGGAAGCCCAACTTCAAGAGTAAATTCCTGCCTCATTCACCTTATACTGTTAAACCCCAAATCTAGATACTATGTCTACTATGATCACCCCCAAGATTTTAAAAAAAGCTAAGATAACCAGTTGAGCAGCTCTATTCATTAAAGACAGCCTAAAGGCAATGATTTCAACCTTGAAAACAGAAAGCTGGGGAGAGCCACGTGGACAGTGGAAAAAGGGGGGTGAGATGGAAACTTTCTCTGGTAGTAGCCAAGAAGTGAATGGTTTTCAAGGTGCATAAGAGCAACCTGTTCTAGGGAAGTAGGATGATTCACATCTCCACAGAGACAGTCACATTACCTTGAAAAGATTTTAGGTAAATCTTACGAAAACTAGCTAATGGTGAAGGATGAGAAAGAACAATGAACCACTGAAATGGGTGGCCTAGGGAAACGTTTGGAGGAAGCATCATCTCCCTACCATGTGACCCATCAGAATTGAACATGTGGTCCAGAAGTTTGAGAAGGCTTAGGTGTGCTAAAGAAATGCCCCCTTTCTCTTACCAAAGCATCTTGGCCTCCTCACCCCTCCCCATGGAAGTGTCAGGATGGTGCTTTATGATGTCTAAGTTTCTCTCCCAGAGCTACCATTAGCTGGAGGAGAGGCTTCCTGATTAATTAAAGCCTAGGGGGTGTGGCCCCTCATTGTCCTAGAGAAAAGCATATGTTCAGAAGGCCTGGGGTAGGGCCCTGGGAAATTTTGACATGGTGAAGATGACCAGGAAACGACAAACTCCTAGCACAGTTATGTAACAACCAACCTCATTACCACAAGAAGGTAAAAGAGGAAGAAGCCCAGTTAACCCAGGTCCAGTGTCCAGGATGAAAGGACCACACCCAAACTTCTCCTCCTCTTCTTTAGTGGCATATCCCCAAGACTCCTTGGTCTTGCCTGGCAGATTCCATCCTCAACCCATACTTTTTCTCATGAAGACTTTTTCCCTTACATCCCAGCCATTTCCCCACAAACCAGTGTCCTTCTGTGCTCACTCCGTTGTCCTTCCAGGTACTAAAGACATCCAAGGGGGTGAAAAGATGTCTTTAAGGGAGTTCAAGGGAAGGAGCCTTTCCAAAAATTCCTACCCCTTCAAGAAAACCCATTAAAGCTATGAAGCCAACAATATGTGGCTATTATCACAGGCCAAATGAGGAAGTGAATAAAAATGATCCAGATAAAGACCAAGACAATGTAGAAAAATTCACCACCTCAAGTGGTAACTTGGGAAGCCAGTAACTTCAGAGCAAGGCCAAAGACCTCAGAACTATCTATGAAGTCTCTAAAGTCTGGCACACAAGAAATGCAGACAGTGTGGAAACCAAATTTTACACCTACAGGGTACACCAGTAGTGATTAAAATAAAATTGATAAGTGGTTCACTTCCAGTGTAAGCATAATTTGCAGACAATTTTTATTAAATTTATTGGGATAACATCTACATTATAAAAGACGAGGGGCCATCACGTCCTAAACGACCAGACGGATAACCAGTCACCAGGAGGAGGGGGGGGGCGGGGCAGCAGGGGGGGCGGGCGGGATGGGTGCAGCAAGGTTGTTAGCCTCCGGCCTGGCCAGACAGAGGCCTAACAACCTTGCCACTGCCTCGGTGGCTGCAGATCAGGCCTGGAGAGAGGCCTGGAGACAAAGGCAAGGCCTAATCAACAGCCACCACGTTGCTGGTGAGGCCTGGAGAGAGAGAGAGAGAGAGAGAGAGAGAGAGAGAGAGAGAGAGAGAGAGAGAGAGGCAGGGCCTGATCAGCAGCTGCCTCAGCTGCTGGCAAGGCCCGGGGAGAGAGAGAGAGGCAAGGGCTGATCAGCAGCTGCCACAGAAGCTGCGGATCAGGCCCGGAGGCAGAGGCAGGCAGAAGGGTTAGGGGCAATCAGGCAGGCAGGCAGGCAGAGGCAGTTAGGGGTGATCAGGCAGGCAGGTGAGCAGTTAGGAGCCAGTGGTCCCAGATTGCGAGAAGGATGCCTGACTGCTGGCAGTCAGACATCCCCTAAGGGGTCCCCGATTGGAGAGGATGCAGGCTGGGCTGAGGGGGAGCCCCCACCTGCACGAATTTCATGCACCAGGCCTCTAGTATAATATAGTGGTATGATATTAGTTAGTGGTATAATTTCCTTCTGGTCTTTAGGAACCTTTGAGCCATCTCTACTTCTTTTATCCCTTTCTCATATTTAAGCAGTCATAGAATTCTGTTTATTCTAGTTTTATAAATCCCTCCTTTCTTACTATTTCCTATTCCTAGTATTACAAGCCTCCATCAGCTTCTTCCCAAGCTATTACAGGTGTTGTATCTTGAAATTCCATTTCTTTCCACTATCAATAGAGGTAGTCTTTCCAAAATATAGCATAAAATTTCATTTATCTTCTTAAAATGTCAATGGCTCTGCACAAAATAAAGCTAGACTCCTTAACAGGACAGTCAAAATGCTCCCCAAGAATTTGTCTTAAGTACTTTCTCTTACCATTTCCTTAGCCAAATTACCTCCCATCTTCTCTGCTTCTACACCCATCAAAATGCTTCCTAGTCTTTAAAGTTCAATTCAAACAGTACCTTGTGAAAACACACTTCACCCCAGACAGTAATTATTTTTCCTTCCTATATATAGCCTCAGCATCTCTAATATAATATTTATGTATGCATTTTGCCTAAATATAACCTTTTATATACCTTCCTACATTATAATTCTAAATACACAAATTTTGTACAGTCTTCATTCCCTAAGTATCAAGAAAGTCAGTAAATACTTATAAAATAAATAGAGCATATTGCTTATTACATAAGATAGCTATAGAAGGGAGATCTCCAGTACTAACCTATTGTTTAGTATTATAAGGGAGAGGTATAGGTGGTCTACACTGGTACCTGATTGGAGGGACTTTTGGCCTGGCCCCAAATGAACCATTCAATAGAGTCTTCAGTGTTATGCTTAAGTTACCTTCTATAAAATGAGAATAATAATAGCATCCACCTCATAGAGTTGTTATAAGGTTTATATGTTAACACTAGTGGCCCGGGGCACAAAATTCGTGCACTCAGGGTTGGGGGACCCCAGCCTCGCCTGTGCCCTGTCACAGTGTGGGAGCCCCACGATCCATCGCCCCAAAGAGGTAGATCCCGCCCACCCATCCAGGGCTCCTCCATGGATTGCCCCAAAGAGGTAGGCCAGAGCTGGGGAAGGCCTGCGAACCCCTGGGCCGGGCCGCAGTGGGGCCACGGCGGAAGCCTCTCTGCACGCCTGCGGACCCCCAGTGCAGGCGCATAAAAAGGCCTCCACTGCACCGCACCCCCATCCCAGATGCTGCAAGTCCTCACCCACCCGCACCTGCTGCGCACGCAGCTTGCTGATCGGTCATTATGTGTGAGGGCGTCCCGGCCAATTTGCATATTACCCTATTATTAGTATAGATTTGTAAAAGCATTTAAAACAATGTCTGGCAAAGAGGAAGTCGATGTAAGTGCTTGTTAAATGATATATATAATATTACTTTATTGAAAATGCCCAAATATGACAAGCTGTGGTATATTTTTCAATTCTTGGCCCTTCAGCCAGGGTGTGGTCCTTAAATAAATTTTCTAAAATCAGATTTTACCCAGTTTACTAGTACATCCTCCACTACTCAAAGTTGCTAAACTGTCCTGAAAAACAAAGGTATCTCATTCACAGTAGCTTTCCAAGATTATATGGAAGAAACAAGTGTTGTGTCTTTGGAAAATAACAAATGCAGTTGGCTTTTGTCAATCCACCCCTTACCTCACAAAAAATTCTTCTGGAAGAGAATCCATGATGCACAATGTTCTTTTGCAAAAGTCTTATTCCAATGCTTGCAGTCAGACTTCTACTACTGCTGTTTAAAGCTGTAAGAAAAGTAGTATTTTTAGTGGAAATGTAGGAGGATTACATTCTTTCTCCCTACTATATAAGTAGTACATGATCATTAAAGAAATTTTTGAAAATTTTAAGAGAAAACAAAGATCACAGTTTCATCATCCAAACATAAATCACTGTTTACATTTTAAAATACTTAATTGCTTTTCAAGCATAGGTATATTTAACCAATTTGTAATCATATTGAATAGACAATACTCTACCTTTTGCACCACTGAACACTATGTCAAAAGCATTTTTCTTGTTATTTTGTACCTCTGGTAATTATTCTAATGGTTACACAATTGGTTGATTAGGGTTTCTTTGACCATATCCTTATAGTTGGACATTTAGATTGTTTCTCATTGTTTTATTATAAGTAGTATTTTGATAAACTCCACTGTCCATAGGCCTTCTCTATATTTATGGTTATTTCCTTATCATTTACAACAGTATGGGTAGACCTGGAAAGCATTATGCTAAGGAAAATAAGCCAGTTGGAGAAAGTTAAATATCACATGATCTCACTCATTTGTGAAATATAATGAACCATATAAACTGATGAACAAAAATAGATCCAGAGACACAGAAGCAAGGAAGAAAATGTCAAACCTCAGAGAGAAGGCAGGGGAGGGTGGGGAGGTGAGGTAAGAGATCAACCAAAGGACTTGTATCCATGCATATGAGCATGACCAATGGATACAGACAATAGGAGGGTGGGGGCATGTGCTGAGGGGCAGGAGTGGGCAGGAAGAGGTCAATGGGAGAAAAGGAGACATAGATAAAACTTTTAACAATAAAGAATTACCAAAAAATAAAGTGTTAATTCCACTTTCAAAAAAAAAAATCTCAGAAGTAGAATTCCTAGGTGAAAAAAACACAAATATTTTAAGTCTCCTGTATATTGTTAAATGGCTTCTGAAAAAGTTTTTACATTGTTTTTAAATCCCCTGACCAATTTACAGGTCCTGATTGGCCAACAAGTTTACATTTTAATGTGTGGGAAGATGTCCCATGAATCTGTTATCCTTGACTGCTCTAGTACTTACAGATTATACAGTGCCAAGTAAAAGAGTTGATTTTAATGTAAAAAGAAACAAAAATGGGAAAAAAACACCAACTTGCTTTTCTCAATGCCATTGGCTTGAAAACAAAATAAGACACTTGCTTTTTGCAGGACAGGAGTTTAGTTATTGAAAACTTTTCTTATGCTCAATAAAATCATATTTTCTTTCTTGGCACTACTGACATTTTGGGCTCGATAAATCTTTGTTATTGGGAAGTTGTCCTATACATATGTATGTATGTATGTATGTATGTATTTAAAATCCTCACCCAGTGATATTTTTCCATTGATTTTTAGAGAAAGTAGAAGAGAGAGGGAAAGACAGAAATATTGGTTGCCTCCTGCATGAGCCCTGACCAGGGCCTGGGGGCCACGGAGCCTGCAAAGAAGGTGAAGTGCGCTTGACCAGAATGGAACTCGGGATGCTTGGGTCTGTAGGCTGACACTCTATTTGCTGAGCCAAACTGGTTAGGGTGTTTTTATTTATTTTTCTAATTGACTTTAGAGAGAGGAAAGGAGAGAGGGGAGAGGGGAGAAAAGGAAGGAGAGGGAGAGGGGAGGGGGGAAGAGAGGGGGCAGGGGGGAGAGGGGCAGAGAGGGGGAGGAGGGGAAAGAGAGAGAGATTGGCTGTTTCCCGAACTCACCCCAACCGGGAATTACTCCCACAACCAGGGCAAGTGCCTGGACTGGGAATCAAACCCACTACCTTTTGGTGTATGGGACTATGCTCCAACCAGTTGAGCCATGCTGGCAAGGGCTGTCCCACACAGTTTAGAATGTTTAGCAGCATCCGGGGCCTCTACCCAGTAGATGCCAGTAGCAACTCCCCCACTTCTCAGCCCCATTGTGGCAACCAAAAATGTCTCTAAACATAGCCAAATGTGCCCTGGTCAACAAAATTGCCCCCAGTTGAGAACTACCTAACTAGATAAATGAGTTAAAATGAAAAGGCTAATTAAATGAACATATAACACATTGTTCTGAGGAAGAAAAATAAGACCATCCTTATATTACATAGCATGTACAAGCAATAAATCACCTGTCTACATGAAAGAGAAATGACATAAAATATCTCACTTAGATTCCCATCAATGCCAAAAATAAATTGAGAGGTTGTATAACTTTGGTAGTTACATAGAAACAATGGAATCAGTCTGCAAGGGTATATAAGCCTGCTTTGACACACAATAGCTGTGCAACCTTGTGTAAATTAACACCACTGTGCCTCAGTTCCCTCATCTGAAAAATGGGGATTAACATACTTGTTTCGTAGGGTTGTCATGAACAGTAGGTGTTTAAAACATGTAATAGCACAGTACCTAGCACACCATAAGCACTACATGTGTTCCTACCATCACCATCATCATCATTTAACTTTTTAAAGTTTTCAGCAAAATCAGTTCGCTTTTCTTCCAATTATCTACATTGGATAAATAGTATTATACAGAAAGGAATGGTAATAATGATACTTAAGAATTGAGACAAAAACAGTTTTTCAAATATATCCCACATGGCACAAATGGCAACTTAGTTTGCAAGTTTGGTATTTTGTACTTTTCATATCAGCACATATACATCAGCCATATCCTTTAAACTGCATGATATGCCATTGTAAAATACATCATATTCTCTGGCCACTACTGGTAAATACTTAAATTGTCTCCATTTGTGTCTTGTTTTGGTGTGCTTTTTGTTTTTGTTTGGCTATTACAAACAATGATGCAATTAACAATCTTGAACCTACAACTTGGTAAAAATTTGATAGCTATTTTTAAAAGCTGGATTTCCTAGGTCAGCATTGAATTAAATATACTCAAGAAGTTCATGGATCTGTTAATAACACAAAATTGGACACCATTAGTTACCACTTCGGTTAGATTTTTACCAAAAGCATTCAAAAATCTCCTTAAAGTTGATGTGATATGTTTTGACCACATATGAGCAGTAATAACTTCAAGGCTTTAAAAAAAAAAACACATGAATAGGACACTTTCTAGGAATGAGGCAAGGCATTTTGTGATGAGAGTTCCTTAAAATCAATATTTTAACTATTACTGATCAGATTATGTCTGCTAGAAAAGCAGCAACAGCCATTCATTATGGGTAGCTTTTAAAGTACTAAAGCAGGTGTTCTGTGATTCTAGTACTCTGAAAGTCGTTATTTCTCATATGTTAGCTCCAGATAAACAAGAATGGCTATCAGGTTAGACTCAAAGAATAACAAGCTGTACCATTATTTTGATATTAGCTGTGTTAAGAATGAACGAAATACACTGAGTGGCCAGATTATTATGATCTCTGAACGCATAATAATCTGGCCACTCAGTGTATATTCTATATAATAAAAGGCTAATATGCACATTGTCCCCTCGACCAGGAGTTCGACCAGCAGGCAGGCCGGCCAACTGCCCAAGTCCCCATCCCCTGGCCAGGCTAGCTGGACCCCACCCATGCACGAATTCATGCACTAGACCTCTAATATGTATATATATACACACTGAGTGGCCAAATTATTATGCATTCAGAGATCATAATAATCTGGCCACTCAGTGTATATTGATCATTTGATTTTCGAATTTCTAGTTTCTTTCATTTTTGTATTTGTTTAACTTCTTGTCAAGGCTACAAAATGAATGTACCTAGACAAGTGACCGAAACATTATTTTACCCTAAATAAAAAATATTTAGTTTAATCAAGCAAACTCCAAGATGGGTGCATGATGACTGGAGAATCTTTGCAAAATTATCAGAAATTTAATACATTTTCAATCCCAAAAGATTAGGATATTCATTGTCCATCTCAGCTCTTGCCATTTATCAAAGATCACTGTTAGCACTACCTGGCAGCTTATTCCAGGAAACAAAAACTTTGCAATGTATACCCACTGCCCCCTCCTTATAAATTTGCCAAAATAGGAAACATCCTTGACAAAATTAGCATCCTGGCAGAAGCAGAGTTTTAATTCTTTTCATATCTATCCAATTCTTTTTGCACGTACAAAGGCAAATCCAAAGGATATATATTAATTTGTTTTGAATATTTGGAATGTACCTACAATTATGATGCATAGGTTAGGATTTACCTGGAAAAAACATCCAGGTATCAAACTATCCATCAGTTGCAGGTTATTTACAGGTAGCACTGCCAAAACAACACTGTTCAAAAATGTAGCTAGGAACTGTTGAAAGGAGCATCTGTTACCCCTAAGCTAATTCTCCAAAAGTGAAATATTTTCAACAACTTAAAATATTATGTTGTCATTACAGCTGTTAGACAAAAGGAAATAAGACAGGATGTTGAGACATGATACATGTAGGGATGATAATCAGAGAATGGAGGATACCATATGTACTTGACTCCATCAGCACAAATAACAAAGCACCCTACCCAAATCCAACTTGATTCACCCATGTGAGAAAAGTACTGGCCCTCATTATCACAGAAAGACATATATTTATAAGAAGAGTTTAGGTGAGAAGGTAGATGAAGCTTTTAGTTATAAAAAGTTTACATTCATATAAAACTAATGGGGGGCAGCCCTGGCCAGTATTGCTAAGTGGTTAGAGCATCAACCCAGAAACCAAAGGGTTATGGGTTCGAGTCCCGGTCAAGGACATGTACCCAGCCCAGGTCAGGGCGCATGTGGGAGGCAACCAATTGATGTGTCTCTTTCATATCAATGATTGTTTATTTCTCTCCCTCCCCCCCTCCCTCCCTCCCTTCCACTTTCTCTTAAAAATTAATGGAAAAAATATCCTTAGCTGATGATTAACCAAAAAAAATTAACAGGGTGCATTAACTTGATTTCACTGAAAATAAGATTTTCAATAGCTCCTATTTGCTGGGCTCTGGGCTATGTATCTGTGTACAATGAATATACATCTGATCTTCACACAACTCTGAAAGATAAACATTACTGTACTAGAGGCCCAATGCCCTTGGGGGTCCCTCAGCCAGGCCGGCACCCTCTGGCAGCACCTCTGGCCAGGTAGCCTGGGCCTCCCTCTGTGGGGCAGGGCGATAGTGGTCGGTGATGGGGGGTTGGTGGGGGGCCCAACCAATCGCATGGCACCCGCCTTGGCTGGCCTGGCCCCAGTGCATGTCATAGCGTGGTTGTCCAGAAGGTCATTCTGCTATTCAGCAGTTCAGTCGATTTGCATATTACGCTTTTATTATATAAATGATTCCATTCAAAAAATTAAGAAACTAAAGCTTAGAAAGTTCACATAGCTAATATATCAATAAGACCAGAAATTCATGCCCAAGTTTCACCAACCACAAATTCCATATTCTTTCTACTATGCACCATTAAGTGAAGTATTTTACTTTATATAAATTTAGTGTACAATTAGGTATTGAACTAGGTAATAATTTCTCAGAAATAACATTATTTACATGACTGCACTGGTCAGTAAATGATACTGTAAAAATAATCATGCTGCCCAGCTGGTGTGGATCAGTGGTTGAGTGTCGACCTATGAACCACGAGGTCAGGTTTCAATTCCCGGTCAGGGCCCAGGTTGCAGGTTTCATCCCTAGTGTGGGGCGTGCAGGAGGCAGCCTAATCAATGATTCTCTCTCATCATTGATGTTTCTATCTCTCTCCCTCTCCCTTCCTCTCTAAAATTAATAAAAATTTATTTTTAAAAAGACAATCATACATCTTAATATTTCACAGTATACTATTCACATTAGTTTTTGCTAAGAGAATTCATTTGCTCAACAAAACAATTCAGAACAATGCCAGATACTATATTTGATACTGAAATGAATAATAATACTTGTCTAAATACTCTGTCAAAGTTGAAGATTTGGAGGAAGTCTCAAATTATTTTGATTACATTATCTTTAAAGCAATAAACCTGATAATACACTAATATAAATGAACAGCAATTCACCTATCAATTATACGCAAGTACAGCTATAATATTATAAAGAATGAAATTAAAATAAGTAAAAATAAAAGTTCTAATACTTGTTCCACACCCCAATAGATGTTTTCACATATCTCGAGATGTGCACTCTACTTTGGGTACCACTGTCTTAGAAAACAACTTCACATTTCAATTCAGGAAACAGGTATCTACCCATTTCATGAACTTGATAATATCTATTTTCTGAAAGACCAGAAATGTAAAATTGAGACATATAAAGGACCTCTCTCTGCACAAAGTAGACCTTCAATATATATTAGTTATAATTAAAAATGATTACTGTACCTTAACATAAAATAAAAGTATGTCACCTTCACATTTACTATTTACAAAATTGGACTCAGAAACAATGGATAGTACTTGTGTTTAAACAAAATGACAACCTTCTGAAATTACATGTAAAAATGGCAGGGAAGCCGTAGCCAGTTTGGCTCAGTGGATAGTGTTGGCCTGTGGACTGAACAGTCTCAAGTTCAATTCTGGTCAGGGGCACATGCCGGTTGCAGGCTCCATCCCCAGGAGGGGGCGTGCAGGAGGCAGCCAATCAGTGATTCTCTTTCATCACTGATGTTTCTCTCTCTCCCTCTTCTCTCCTCTCTGAAATTAATAAAAATATATTTTAAAAATAATATTAATAAAAATGGTAGGGAAAACATTTACCAAAAATATCCAAACCTTGTACTCTTAACCTCGAGTTGAATTCTGTAAAATGTATAGGAAAAAAATCAGAAATTGTTTGAAAGTAATAAAGTTTTTTTTATGGTTTGGCAAATCTTTTAGAGATTACCTGACTTTTAATACTTAACAGTTGGGAAAGGAAACAGGAAGAATAATTGTAAAGGGAGAATACTTTTGGTTTATATAGGTTTTCTGGCTTTGTGATGAAGATAAGCATTTCTGAATAATATTATGAAATCAATAACCCTATTTCAAATACAAATATTTTCTGAAGATGGACCACTAAATAAGCTCTCAAGCTTAATTTTACAGGTCAGTTGTGTACAACTCACAAAGATCAGATGATTCCTATGTGATTCTCATTATTCTATAGCACAGGAAAAAAAAAGATGGAAAACTTCCAATTAATTTTTCAAAAATAACATATAACCCAAATTCCAAGAGAGAATAAAGAAAATATTTTTTAATTCTCATGAACATAGACATAAAATCTTGAATAAAACATTTACAGCACAGCAAATAGGTTTATTACTGTGTGATGGAAAATTATTACAAAAGAGAAACTTTTTTCATCTGTTCTATTTTTTCCACTTCATTTTCCTTATTGTGTTTATTATATATTGTTTTTCATTTCCCTACCAGAATGCAATGTTTGGATTTTATTTACAGGATTTTTATTTTATTCACCGAATCTACTGCCTAGCATATTGTAGGCTCTATTTATTGAATGAACAATCTTATGAATCAGGTAGTATTACTGTTAGCTAGATTTTACCTTATGAAGAGGCTGAAGCAATGAGAATCTGCCTATGGTCACTCAGTACAAGGTAGAGCTAGGATTTGTAAGCAGCTAACGTGACTCCACTCCACGTAACTACTGTAACTGCATGGTGCCTCTAATTTATGTGGTGAATTACATAGGTACCATTTAGGATGTTTCCCATATTAGACAGTTCCTTCCCAGCAGGGGATATTTCATTATCTTTGTCCCCTGACTGGCAATGTCTAGCCCATGTTACACACTCAATAATTATTGGCAAAATAAGTGAATGCATAAATATATTAATTACCCAATTATTTTTACATGTATGCCTCAATTGGCTAGATTTAAGCTTTCAGAATTTTAAAACTGATTTTGATATAAAGATCCTTCCTGTCTTTAAAATGTAGTGATGCAAAAAAAACAAACTTTATTTGAATTGAGAAAAACATGACTTCTGACAAGTAGTTTAATTAAAAGGATATGCACCCTATTCTACTATTTTCTCCAAAGTGGTTTTTAAAGCTTTATTCAGCAATAGCATATATTAAGCAAAAAACTCCAGAAACAGCTATTCTACTCATTTCATGATATACACATGCACAATATTAATGATCTTTGATCAAAAACCGCAAATGACTGTGCCATTTCCACAGACACGGAGACTTGTAAAAAAATCAATCAATCATGCTAAGTAAAACAGACATCTTCACTTACAAGAACTGACGCTAAGAACACCCCCGGAGCAATACCTGGCCCAGGAGTCACTCGCCGGTAGCTTTCTCAAATAAGTTTGACGACAATCGTAAAGACACGAGTAACCTGCCACAAAATCCCAGTGGCCATAGGTTTACAGTGAGGAACAAACATTCCTGGGTAGAAGGGGTGGACATGTGATTTTACAACGACACCCCTCCCAGGCCGCCTCAAAATCTAGAGCCCAAGTTTCTCCTCCTCAGAACTCCTCACCGTTTCTATTCTAGGGGGAAGCGACCATTTCTCAGGTAGACGCTAGTGCACAAAGGAAAAACTGGCCATCCAGCGTGAAGACTGAGGACTCAAAACGAAAATACGGCGCGCTGTCCCACAAAGACCCCTTGCGTCTAACCGCTCCTTCACCGAGAGCGGCAATCGCATTTCTCGCGAGATTTCTCGTCTTTATGGGATCGTGAAGATGAAACCTCGCGGCTTTTCATATAAAATGTCCGAAAGGATAGCTCCTAACCCACTTCACGGAATCTTCGAGAGCCTTGACCTCGCAGCCCCTAATCCCGTTCCTTCCATCTTTTTCTCCCCCACCCCCTCCCATCTTTCAGTCCTAAGGACTTCCGGAGCTAGACCGGAACCGGAAGTTTCTGGAAGCAAGGGGGTGGGGCCGAAAATCAAAAAAGCGCGGTGAAAACTGGAAACCCAAACTGGCCGGGTGGTGGTGACTCCCTGGCAGTCCCGTGGCGGTTCCTGATGGACTCCACCGCCTGTTTAAAGTCCTTGCTCCTGACCATCAGTCAGTATAAAGCCGTTAAGTCGGAGGCGAACGCGACCCAGCTTTTGCGGCACTTGGAGGTGAGGGGCTCCAGCGGCGAGGGCGAGATGGGCTTCCCTGTAGTAACATTTAGTGCATGGTGTAGCCAGGGTGTAGCGGCCCAGTTTAGGAAAGAAAAGGCTGCTTCTCCCTTCCTCAGCTGTCTTTTTGTGTTGGTAAAGAAGGCGAGTGAGGGTCAGCCCTGAATCCTACCCTCTGCGGCCCCGCCCCCTAGTCCCTCCTGGTTCTTTCAGTTGCCTGGGGGCGGGGGGGGCGGGGAGAAGTGGCTACTGAAAGTCCTAGGAAGAGGGAGTGTGGGACCAAAGGTTGGGGAATTTAGGCTGTGTTTGGGGTTGGTAGAGGAGAGACCTCAAACCTGTACCTTTTCCCTTTTATAAAAAAAAAAAATTAAATGTTTATTTTTGAACGTATTCCATATGTTCCCCTTTTTCTTTTTTTTTTTTTTTCCCCCTGGTAACAGTTCTGACAATATCTAGTAATTCTCGGGAGTGAAGGTGATGGGGAGTGATGATTAAAACTTGTTTTATCCCTTGTCCCTTAAGCAATTTACAATCTAAACCTGTTCCTTACTGCTTTTATTTTAACTCATGTTGAACTCGAACTTGAAAAATATTATTTCAACTTTCTCTGGATTAAGAAGCAATTTCACTTATAATCATAATCTTTTTTCTTTCCCAAAACATATAGCTCACAATTTTTCAATCCTAAAATACTGAATTGCTTTCATTTTTTTATTAGTTCCTACTGATTTGTGTCTAGAGTACTTATTCTATATAATTTTTTTGCTTTTAATCTGTCATTTATTATGCAATTAATGGGATTCCAAATAACATTGACCTCAGTTTTAATAAAAAATAGTTAAGCTCAATCAAATCTTATTTTAATTCTCTCTGTAACTGCATCTATTAACATAGAATTGAACATAATTTTAAAATAGATTCTATTTGTTATATTAACCCTGTGATAAAAGCTTAAATTACCAAAGATTAGCAAACTATGACAAAGAGAAGGCTATTGTTAATGGTACAGCAATGTCAGTTTTTGGTGCAACTGGAGTGGGTTAAATGTGTCTTCATTCTCAAATTTCATTGGTGCGCTTCTCCTTACTACTTCAGGTGCCCATCTCCTAAGTACTTTTTTTTTTTCATTCATTACCTCAACAAATTTCTGCAAACCTAATGATGATGAAGGTGTTAGCTGTTAAATGCTAATACTTTACTTCTCAATTAGGATAGAACAGTGTGATAGTAGATCCACAAAGCCACAAAATAAGCAGGGTTGTTAGTTTAATTTTAAGATAAAGGAGTTAACTATTTTAAATATTCATTTGAAACATTACCTGTCTTTGAGAATAAACAGGTATGTTGTGAATCTAAGCACCATGGTGAATTGAAGGAGACTTTAAAGAAATATGAGGCTTAAGGACTTGCTACTAGAATTTCAAGGGATTTACTGAAAAATCTTCTACCGTTTAGAGAAATAACATACCTTTAGTGTATAATGTGCAATAATCTTAACTAAAGAAAGAGCTTCATAATTTTTTTCAATGTTTTTATTGATTTCAGAGAGGGAGGAAGAGGGAGAAAGTTAGAAACATCAATGATGAGAGAGAATCATTGATTGGCCACCTCCTGCACTCCCCCCACCTGGGATCGAGTCCACAACCCAGGCAAATGCCCTGACCAGGAATTGAACCTCAACCTCCTGGCCGAGCCAGAGTTTTGTTTTGTTTTAATATATGATTATGCTCAAGTAGCTACCATCTGTATCATAATATAGAATATTTCTAATGTTTTTTTTCAATTGTCCTCTCTCATAAAATTCAGATAACTAAACTTATACAATACATACTTTTGTATCTGACTTCTTTCACTCAATATAATCTGAAATTCATTAATGTTACACACTTTACTTTTTTTGATTACTTTGTAGAATTCCATTTTATAAACTCACCAGTTTATTTATATTCTGTTGATGGGCATTTGGGTTGTTCCATTTCTGGGTAGAATTTGAAAAATGTGTTTGTAAGTACTGTCATACTTTTTTTGTTGATATGTGCATTCATATATTTTATATACCTAGAAGTGGAATTGTTAGGTTTCACAGCTATGTTCAATTTCAGGTGAAATTGCCAAGCAATTTTTCACAGAGTTATGCCATTTTACCCTCGCACCAGCAATATGTGAAAATTGCCATCCTTCATCCAGAGCAATCCTTGGTGTTTTCAGATTTTTAAATTTTGACCATTTTCATGATATTAATGGTGACTATCTTTGTGCAGATCTCATGAGAGCAGCATCTGAAGATACAGAGATTGTTATTCTGTGAAAGGAGATTGACGATTCATTCTGCTGTTCTGCTGCACTTCCACTAATTTTTCTTTATAGTCCCAGGCAGAACCTGAGATTTGAATTATTTTTTTATTGAGAGAGCTGAACTGGTATCAATCTTGGTGGCTTTTCATAGCACTAATCTTATGTAATGATTATGAGCATTGATTCAGGAACAATAAATTCCAATTAAGCTACTGTAGTTTGTTGTTCGGTTTACTCATCTATATATATAAAAGCCTAAGCGACCATCACAACCGAACGGATGACTGAACAAGCTGCGTGGGGCGACTAGGCCGGCAGGGGTGTTAGTGAGGGGCGACCAAATGACTGAGCAGCAGGCTGCGTGGGGCAGTCAGGCCCGTGGGGGGCGGGGGGGGGGGCAGTTGGGGGTGACCAGGCCGGCAGGGGTAGCAGATAGGGGTGACCAAGTCAGCAGGGGGGGGCAGTAAGCGGGGGAGGGGGGCAGTTAGGGGCAACCAGGCTGGCGGGGGGGACAGTTGGGGCGACCAGGCCAGCAGGGGGGGCGGGGAGACAGTTGGGGCAACTAGGCCGGCGGGGGTGGGGGGGCAGCTGGGGGCTATCAGGTAGGTGAGCAGTTAGGAGCCAGTGGTATCGGCAGTCAGACATCCCCCGGGGGGTCCCGGATTGGAGAGGGTTCATGCTGGGCTGAGAGGACCCCCCCTATCCTGTGCACGAATTTTGTGCACCGGGCCTCTAGTCTGTAATAATTAGCTGTAAATTGCAGATTATTATGAATATGAAAAGAATTAACATACACAATGTACCTAGGCCAGAGCAAGTGCCAAAGTATTAGTTATCATTAAAGTAAATTGTATTTACATAAAACATGCTGTGTGTATAAAAGAAAATTTATAAAGTAGTTTTTAAAATTTACCTTGCAATAAATAATTATTACATGTTAGAGTACATGTGTTATTTAAAGCTGGATCCAGTCCTGAGGGAAATTATATTTAAAGCAGAAAATGTCTTCATCTTCTAGAGGGCTAGCTTTGTAAGTAGGAAAAAGGACAGTGCTCATAAGGTTCCATCTCACAAAATACCTTCTATCAGTATCTCATTTCAGCTTTGGACCATTTTTCAGTCTTACAGACTTTTATTTTAATGTTAAAACACATAATCCACAGGAAAAGATATTCTGAAGCTCCCTTATCAGCAAAGCTTTAGAAGAAAAACTGACATCTTGGTGAGGGAATAAAGGGACACAGAAAGGTTAGAGGGATGCTAAAACAGCCTTCTGAGACTTGATCTTTTATTTATTTATTTATTTTAATTTAAATCCAAAGTATTACATATGTCACCTTTTTCCCCCATTGACCTCTCCCCGGCTGTTTCCAACCCCAGCACATGCCCTCACCCCTCTACTGTCTGTGTCCATTGGTTATGCTTATATGCATGCATACAAGTCCTTTGGTTGATCTCTTACCTCCCACCCTGTCACCCTCCCCAGCCTTCCCTCTGAGGTTTGAGGGTCTGTTCCAGGGGTCCTCAAACTTTTTAAACAGGGGGCCAGTTCACTGTCCCTCAGATCGTTGGAGGGCCAGACTATAGTTTAAAAAAAAAACTATGAACAAATTACTATGCGCACTGTGGGCCCGGGATGAGTCGGCTGCTAAGCAGGACAGGCAGCGGCACCCGGCGGGCCGGATAAATGTCCTTGGCAGGCCGGATAAATGTCCTTGGCAGGCCGCATGTGGCCCGCGGGCTGTATTTTGAGGAACCCTGGGATGCTTCTATGTTTCTGGATCTGTTTTTGTTCATCAGTTTATGTTGTTAATTTTATTCCACAAATGAATGAGATCATTTGATATTTATCTTTCTCTGACTGGCTTATTTCGCTTAGCATAATGCTCTCCAGGTGAGACTTGGTCTTTTAAAAATAAAAACATTTAGAACAAATTTATTCTAATTCTAAAGTAACTAATTGTTTTTCCATTTACATAGAAAAGATATGTTTATTAATGAATAACATTCAGAAAGCATTTTGAAAATACATGCTGTCTGACAACTATTTTGTGCCTTTAATCCCAGCTTTACCTTTTCGAGGGGTTAGGGTGAGATGATTTATAGGATTATAAGAGAGGAGTAAAAAGTGGAATATCCAAAGATAAAATTTGTCTATGCCTGACCTGGCTACTTGAAAAAAAATTTTTTTAATTCCTCTTTGGTAATCTCTAATTTCTGAGCTCAGCAATTGTTTTTGGGAGGGAGCAGAAATAATCACATAGTTAACTGCATACCTAAGCCTTTGAATTTAGCTACTTTTCACTTTCCATGGTCCCCCTTAAAGTAGGTGGAATGCAAGTACTAGAATTCATTTATTCAATAAATGTATTGGTAGTAGAGTGTTGATTTGTAGTTGATGCCTTCATGGAGTGTTCAGTGTAGTAGGGAGGATAAATAAAAGTTTGCCAGTTTATGAAATAAAAGTATAATGTACTATAGGATAGAGTAATAGGCAAACCTAATGTAGTTGATAGAAGAGGGTTAGAAAAAGTTCCTGGAGGAAACAAAACTGAAACCCAAATGATTACATTAGCCAGTGAGAGAAGGGATAGGTAATTCATCTGCTCAGCAGATGTATCAGCATGTATGAATTTTTGTAATTGGGAGCGTGGCAGTGGCATTTTGAAAGAACTGAGTTTTTATTTTAAATGGGAAAGAGATGAAAACTGCCAGTTATTAAAAAATATGTATTTTTATTGATTTTTAGAGAGAGAGAGAAAAAAACATCAATCAGGTGCCTTCTGCACAACCTCTACCGGATTGAGCCCGAAATCTGGGCATGTGCCTTGACCGGGAATAGAACCTGCAACCTTTTGGTGCACAGAACAACGTCCAATCAACTGAGCCACACCTGCAAGGGTGCCAGTTTTTAACTAACACATTTTAATTACTATTTTTATAGGTAATTTCTGGACAGAAGCTCACACGATTATTTACGTCAAATCAAATATTACCAAGTGAATGCTTGAGTTGCCTTGTAGAGCTACTTGAAGACCCAAACATAAATGCACCACTGATCTTCAGTATCATCAGTTTGTTATCTCAATTAGGTAATTTAATTTCTCTTTTAAGTTTTTAGAAGATTTTTGAATGTAATAGTTTTTAAAGGGCAGATTTAGTTATAGAATCGTTAGGAGAATGGTTCACATTACAAAGATTTCTTCATTGCAGGACCTTACAGAACTATTTGCTTTGTGGATTTCTTGAAAGTGGAATATTGTATGCATCCTTTCTTAAACTATTGGAACGAAGAATCTCAAACATAGTAGGTTCAGTGGGCTACAAATAAGAACACACTTTCGGAAATGCTGACCTACTTTTGAATTAAAAAAAAAAAAACTACATTCACGTAATGCCAGTATTAAATACACTGCTCAGAAAAGTTATAGCTAATGATCAAATAAGTCATCCTTTTTTTATAGACTACACTGAACTTGGAGCTAAGGGTAAAAAATGTAGGTGTCGCTTTTTCTATTTTTTCCTACCTTAAGCTTTAGTTTTTAAATTTTAACTTAATAGTTACCTTTTTTATTGATTTGTGTTTGGAGGTATAGTGGAGATATTTTTGTGTGTGACTATAAAAATAATACATACTTGCTATTAAAAAAAAAATAACAGTGATCCAGAAGGATCAGTCCGGCCAGCCGGCGTGGCTAAGTGGTTGAGCGTCGACCTATGAACCAGATCATGGTTCAATTACCAGCCAATATTTGCTCAAATATGCCCGGGTTGCAGCCTCGATCTCCAGTATGGGGTGTGCAGGAGACAGCCGATCAATGATTCTCATGATTGATGTTTCTATCTCTCTCTCCCTCTCCCTTCCTCTCTGAAATCAATTAAAAAAGAAAAATAGAACTTTCTTGATGAAAATGTTCTCTGTTGTCCAATATAGTACCTGTAAGCCACATAGTACTATAGAGCATTTGAAGTGTGAGTACTAGACTAAGGAACCTAATCTTTTAATTAATGTATATTTAAATAGCCCCATGTGGCTTAGTCACTACCAAATTAGCATAGATATAGAGAGTAAAACAAAATTAGTCTTTATTCATCATCACCACCTTCCTCATCATTTCCACCTTGGGGAAGATATTGGGGATCTTTCTTAATGGTTTGATATGTGTTTTTCCAGATATTATTCTATATTGTAACAAATGATTACAGATTAAAATATTAACAAGTAATTTCATTTATTTTTAACAAAAATGGTGTTGCAGAGTACTGCTTGTTTTCTTTTATACTTGTTATATTTTAGATGTCTTTCCATAATATTTCCTTTTTAATAGATACCTTGTACCACATTGTAGAGTACTATAATTTATTCAACCACTCCACTAAGGATGTGTACTCATGTATGTTCTTTTTGGTGTTTTTTGCTGTTAGAACCAATACATTTTTCTGTATTTTTGCTCAAATATTTGAGTATTTGTTGAATAAATTCCCAGTAGAATATTCAGACATTGTTCAATTTAACAATCATTACTGAATTGCTTTCCAAAAATGCTATGCTGATTCCAACATACACCAACCATTTATATGAGACTGGCAGTCACTTTCAATGTTTAAATATGTTAAAGAGATGATCTTAATATTTGCTTTTTAAATTTTTATTTATTTTTTAGTTAATAGACTTCATTTTTAGAGCAGTTTTAGATTATAGAAGCATTGAAATAATTTAACAGCAAAATTTCTACAAGCAGGTGTTTTCCTTGAGATTAATTTAGCTTACATTGAGAAATCATTTATTAGCCAAAAAAAGGAAAAACTAATACTCCCTTCTCTTTTCCAGCTCATACAATTTCTGTGACTAAACTTCTGCATTGGAAAGTATTTGTATGTAAAATAGTCATATAATATTTGATGTTTTTATATAATGGTAAATTTGATATAGAAATTAAAATTATAACTTTCATCCATGAAGACCATATGTAAAATTGATAATGTTTTGTGCATTTTAATTTACAGCTGCAGACAATGAAACCAGAGACTATCTTCAGAATACGTATAACCTGAATAATGTGTTGGCAGGAGTGGTATGTCGGAGCAGCACTTGCCACAGTGATTCAGTGTTTTTGCAGGTATACACACCCACACAGCACTTTTCACTTCATACTTATTCTTCCTTATTTTCAGATCAAACTTGATAGTATCTGTTAGCAAGTGCTAGCTTACATAGTCTATGCGGGAATAATACTGAATGATTAGGCACATTCTTGCCATTAATAAATTTAAGAACTAGTTGATCACACATGTACTACTATTTAAAAGTGGAGGAGGGAAGCTTATTCACATTAGCACTATTACTAAAGAAAAAAATGTCCATTATAACTTACTTGACAGACTTACAAACACAGATGTCAGCATTTAGACAGTTATTTACATTAAAATTATAATTTGAGTTGGCATCTAGTCTCATTGTTGAGGAGACATTCTACAAAATTGAAGCTATACTGTAGATTTGGTCTTATTTAGCATAGACTCAAAGCTCTTATACCCATAATATTTTCTTGAACCTAAAATGCAGTTGTAAAAAAGAAAAGTATTGCCAATTAAACGTACATGAAATTTTAAAGATGGTAAATGTGAAAAAATATATATCTTAGAATTGATGAAATATATATGTTTCAACCTACATATACTTTTAAGATGATAAAGTAAACCAGGTTGATGAAAAGATGCTTTGTTTAAGATAGGATGTATAGGAATGTGTGAATCAAGAGGTGAATCCTAAGGTTCCTGGTAGTCTTATTACTTTGTGTTAAAAAAAGAGAGAGAACCATTTTAAGAAATGGAAACGTTTTTGCTCTAAATTCTGCCTCCTAAAATGGTGACATGTTCAGAATATGCACAGAACTCTATAGTTTGTGAGCATGCAATATGTTTTATGTGTTTATATTCATTACTATTTTTTAATTCTCAGTGCATTCAACTTCTGCAGAAGTTAACATATAACATCAAAATTTTCCATTCTGGTGCAAATATAGATGACTTAATTACATTCCTGATAGATCATATGTGAGTATGCAACCAAACATGTAACCAAATAATCTATTGGTTTATTTTTAAACTAAAACCATGTAATAGTTCAATTTTTCTTAGATAAATTTTTCCATCTTCTTTAAACTGAGACTGATTTCTTATCTACTCCTCTTAGATAATTTTAAGAATCAAATGTTATAAAGCAGCTTTAATTTTTATAACAAAAATTTATGAAATGACTTTATTTGAACAGAAAGAAATTATTGACCCTGAAAGTTGTGTTTATATTTAATCTTCTTGATAGGAAAATATGCTGATGAGATAGCACATGGTCACTCTGACAATTGTTTTTATATTTCTTTTTTTATTGTTGTTGTTGATTACCTCCCACCCACCCACCCTTTTCCGCCTTCCCTCTGAGATTCCGCACTCTATTCCATTCTTCCATGTCTCTGGATTCACTCCATTCATCATTTTATTTTGTTAATGGGATTCCACATATGAGTGAGATCATGTGATACTTGTCTTTCTCTAACTGACTTATTTCACTTTGCATGTTTTCATATTTCTATGCTGCAATTGAATAGGATAGTTTCGTTTCAAAACATGAAATAAGTGGGCAATACTATTCAAAGCTTGATGGTCTTCACATGTTAATCAGATTTTTCTTTTTGCATGCAAAGAGGAATTTATATGTATAAATTTTGAATAATTTAAAAAGAATTTAATGATTTTATTTTTTTATTCCTTTTCTTAAAAAACAGTCAGTCTACTGAAGATGAGTTAACAATGCCTTGTTTGGGATTATTGGCAAATCTTTGTCGACACAATCTTTCTGTTCAAACACACATAAAGACTTTGGTAAGAATTTTATAAGATGTTTCTTTCTTGATTTGTGGTTGCTTCTATGTTTCAAGAACATTTCATTCATTTTCTCTTGTCCAGCTGATCCATCAGAGTTAATGAAGAATCAAATTGACATAAATAATTTGAATTATTCTAGCTTTCATATGTGTTGTATTTAAGATGTTAAGGGTTAATACAGGTGTTGGATACTAAAAGATTTTCTTCTGGTAGCATTATTTGTTATATTGACTAACACAAGAAAAGCTAAATTACTTTGAGCTGATAGAAGGCACATCATGGGCAATCCCTTTTACCCCAGTCTTTGTATTTCCACAAAATCAGTGTCAACTCCACCAGAAAGATTAATCAGTAAATGCCTCGCACCAGTACTTGCAATAAGTGAAGGCACACTAATGCATTTAACTGAACCACCATTAGAAATGTATTAAATCTGGGAAGTTTGTTGATTCTTTAAGGTGCTTTGTGAACAGTTCCCCTGCTGTGCAATCTATTACCTGTTTAGTTTTAAATTAAATAATATCTCATTTCATGTTGGATTATTCTGACCTGATCTTATTTTGAGGTGGGGTTATTAAACTTGTACTCTTAATCACATATCTAAACAGTGTTCTTCACCAAGATTGTGCTTATTGATACTACTGTACACAATATATAAAATATCCTCTCCTTGAAATGATCTCTTAAGTTGATAAGAATCCTATCTAATAAAAGAGTAATATGCAAATTGACCATACATCTGCTACACCCACAAGCCACGCCCACCAGCCAATCTGGAGCAAGTATGCAAATTAACCCAACCAAGATGGCCGCGGGCACAGAGAGAGCAGGAGGCTTGGGTTTCCCCGGCAATGGAGGAAGCCAAGCTTTCCACCTGCCCTGGCGGGCCCAGGCCTCCACTCAAGGCTACAAAGTTTCAATTATGGAAGATAAATAAATCCCAATAAAAATGGTGGCAGCCACGAACTGGAGAGAGCAGGAGGCTTGAGTTGCCCCCGGCGATGGAGGAAGCCAAGCTTTCCGCCTGCCTTGGCCTCCGCTTAAGGCTACAAAGTTTCAAGTATAGAAGATAAATAAATCCCAACAAAAATGGCTGCGGCCACGGAGCAAGCAGGAGGCTTGGCTCTGCTCAAGGCTACAAAGTTTCAATTATAGAAGATAAATAAATCCCAGATCCCAGGGCCTCTGCTTGGGTCGCCTGGGGGCGTGGCTGGCCTGCAAACCACCACAGGCCCCTTGCCCAGGCCACCCCATGACCCAAAGGAACACCCACCCTGATCTGGGTCACCCTTCAGGGCAAACCAGCCGGCCCCCACCCGTGCACCAGGCCTCTATCCTATCTAATCCTACCTAATAAAAGAATAGTGTGCAAATTGACTGTCACTCCAACACACAAGATGGCTGCCCCCATGTGGACACAAGATGGCCAGCAGGGGAGGGCAGTTGGGAGGGACCAGGTCTGCACGGGAGGACAGTTGTGGGCAATCAGGCCAGCAGGGGAGGGCAGTTGGGAGGGACCAGGCCTGCAAGGGAGGGCAGTTGGGGGCGATCAAGCCTGCAGGGGAGGGCAGTTAGGGGTGACCAGGCTGGCAGAGGAGGGAAGTTGGGGGCGACCGGGCCTGCAGGGAAGAGCAGTTGTGGGGGGACCGGGCCTGCAGGGGAGGGCAGTTAGGGGTGACCAGGCCTGCAGGGGAGGGCAGTTAGGGGCAAACAGGCTGGTAGGGGAGCAGATAGGCATCAGTCAAGCTGGCAGGGGAGTGGTTAGGGGGTGATCAGGCTGGCAGGCAGAAGCGGTTAGGGGCAATCAGGAAGGCAGGCAGGCGAGCAGTTGGGAGCCAGCAGTCCTGGATTGTGAGAGGGATGTCCCAGATTGGAGAGGGTGCAGGCTGGGCTGAGGGACACACACCCCCATGCACGAATTTCATGCACCGGGCCTCTAGTGTTTAATAATAAAAGTTTACCTACCCTGTGGAACATATGCTTTTTGAACTCAAATATAAAACATAATTTTTTATTCTAATTTAATTTTTAAATTTCTTTTTCCTCAGAATAATGTGAAATCTTTTTATCGAACTCTTATAAGCTACTTGGCCCATAGTAGTTTAACTGTAGTTGTGTTTGCACTTTCAATATTATCCAGTTTGACATTAAACGAAGAGGTTGGGGAAAAGGTAAATATGATTTCTTGTTATTATTTTTTAAGATAATTATGAAGTTTTATTCTCTGATACTTTAAAAGTCATTGAGCCTTTTTATTAAGTTTTAGGATGATTTCAACTTAACTTTTTTTTTTTGTATAATATGCTTTCCCTAATTTGTTTTTAAGTTGTTCCATGCTCGAAACATTCATCAGACTTTTCAGCTAATATTTAATATTCTCATAAACGGTGATGGCACACTAACCAGAAAGTATTCAGTTGACCTACTGATGGATCTCCTTAAGAATCCTAAAATTGCTGATTATCTTACCAGGTATGGCTCTCTGACAAATTTTAAGACTTAAAAATACCAAAACTGCCTTTTTAGATTTAGTAAACTTGAATTCTACTGATTCACAATAGACTAAATAAGGATATTTCGATGTGCTTTATTCCCATTCTTTTTGCTTTCCTGGCCTGAAATGTAAAAGTATAACAGGGTGTGTGTGTATGTTTCAGTCTTCGCTTTAGATAAATAAAGTTGTATTAGTCTCCAAAATGTGCACACCATGATTAATCTGTTTCAAAACCAGTTTTAAATCTTAAACATGATGATTTTTTTAAAGAATATTTTTATTATATTCTTCTGGTATGTCTTTTTTTTTTTTTTTTTTTTTTTATAAAAATGGATATTTCCTTCAGTGGGTGCCTCTAGTGTGTTATAAGGTAAAAATGAGAACACATGTTTATATGTCTGTTCTATATCAGTGGCATTTCATGTGATTATTTATGTTTTGAGATTGCTTAGTAACTGTTTTCCAGAGAGCTCACAGTTTTTGTATCTTGCGTTAAGTTTTCCTAGTGTGATCCTAAGTTAGAACATTGTTGAAATTGTTTTAAAAGTTAAATTTACAAACCATTCAGAAACAAGAAAATGTTTATTGAGCTCTACTATGGTCAAGCGTGGGAGAGGAGAAGCAGGGATATGAAGACATAGTTCTTAAACCTTAAGGAATATAGAATCTAGAAGTTAAAAAAGAACAAAAACTAAGCACTAGGGCAAGGTTGACCACTACTCATATAGTTAATGATACTTTGTAATACCAAACAGCACTCACATTGGCATTTTATATTTTCTTCTCTTAAACATCAGTAGATAAGAGAACTGTCTTCCAGAGTGCCCTCCCTTTATCTGCCCTCTCTTATCTGTTCTAAGAATTTTCCCAATATATTCTCATGTAATACCCATTCTGACCACCAAATAGTGCTTATTTAACAGCTTTGGAGTAAGCAGAAAAATTATTTCGAGTATACCTTTCTAGGACAGAAGGATAATCTGATTTAACATTACTAAGTGGTTGCTTAATCACTTCTGGATATCTCTCAGTTGCATTATCTATTTTCTTTTCTGTCTAACCTAGAACTTTAGAGTCCCCTCTGGAAAGAAAATTATATTGCCCTCTATGTATTTGCTCTACCATTTAACAAAACATTCCTGTTCCAAAGTCTAACTTAATTCCTAAGTTCCTGATCGAAGCTTGAGAAAAATCATACCTTATAAATTTTTATGCTGCATGCTTATGATCTCTAACTTTATCTGGTTAACACCTCTTATATTTATTCCCAGTCAGTTTTCTTTCACATTTTCTAAGTAGTTCCTTTAAATATTTATTATTTTCATCTGCCACTTTTCACTTAGAAGATGTCCTTAATCTTTGTTTCACAGAAAAAAAAAAAACACACACAGAATCATATAGAATTGCAGTTACCTCAAATATGTTATGGGCAAAGTTACCCGTGTTTATTCCATTTCTTACTGAGTGTCCTGTTTTTTTCATAAACATATCCCATTATTCTGTGCATTAAGTCTTATTCTGTCCTATCTTCAGCAGTTTCTCCTATCTCTCTAGTGCCTACCATTCAGTTGACTTCCTTGATTTATACATATGCTCAACTTTCATCTTTTTCTTCAACCATATGTACCTTTAATATCTGATCTGCCATTGTATTCAAGGTGAATATTCAAATTCTCAGTATAGCCCTCGAAATGTGACTGGCAATCTATCAGCCATATCTCTTCACATTTTCTTTTGTATATACTTTTGTATAATCATTTCAGACAATAAATAGAACCACCAACTTGCTAGATACGCCATTTCATGTATCCATGTACCATTTCCTCTGGAGTGCTTCATATGGACGGCTGAAATACTCTTTCCACTATATATGTCTGATGCCTTTTTTTTAAGAAATATATTTTATTGATCTTTTACAGAGAGAAAGGGAGAGGGATAGAGAGTTATGAGAGAAGCATCGATCAGCTGCTTCCTGCACACCCCCTACTGGGGATGTGCCTGCAACCAAGGTACATGCCCTTGACTAGAATTGAACCTGGGACCCTTCAGTCCACAGGCCGGTGCTCTATCCTCTGAGCCAAACTGGTCAGGGCACCTTTTTGTTCTTTAAGACTCAAGTCTGTAAAGCTTCACCTGATCAGGCCTGTTTCTACCAAATCTGGGTTGATATCCATCCTATTTCATAGCATTTTATACATTTTCATTATAGCATATTTTACATTACATTATATTATTTTGTTTTTCTGCCTCTATCCTTAGGCTGTGAGTTCTCTGTTAGGGCACTGTTCTCCCAAATCTAGGATGTACCAGTCACATAGAACGTAATGTGAATGGTACCACTAGTACCTCTTAGAGTTGTTTAACATAGGGCCCTGCTCCTTACCTTTATATCTGCAGAGCCTAATTTAATATCTGGAAATTGTAGATGCTTTATAAATAAGTATCTGTCTAATTTATTAGTATATTAGTGTTCCTTGAATTTTACAACCTTTAAAAAAAAGCTATGGAGATACAGAAAGTTTCAGTGATTATTTATTACCACGTGTCATTTTTTTTTTCATTATTTTATAAATGACAGCCAATTTATGTATATCACAGTGGTAGAATACGTTTCAAGTTTTGAGAAAAACTTTATAAAGACTTTCATATTAGAAGCCAAAATAAATAAATGAAAGAAAATACAATTAAATTTTATATTTGTTTTGTGCATAAATTATTTTTGATGTATCAATTTTATAATCTTACTTGATATATTTTTTTAAATTTTGTATTAGTTTTAGGTGTACAGCGTAGTGGTTAGACAACAATATACAAAGTGTTTCCCCCTGATATTTCCAGTACCCACCTAGCGTCCTACATAGTTATTACAATGTTATTCATTTAATGTATATTTTTATTTCAAACCTAGGTATGAGCACTTTTCTTCATGTCTTAATCAAGTATTAGGTCTTCTTAATGGAAAGGATCCTGATTCTTCTTCAAAGGTAGGTAAAAACATGATCCTTTGTTTAAACTTTTAAAAAATATAATATGAGGAAAAATCTAAGTGCTCAGTTCTCAATTTTTACAAACTAAACATAGACATATAACAAGTATATAGATCAGGAAACACAACATTACCAATACTCTAGAACCCTCCTAGAATCTTTATAAACTGATATATTAGTCCCTTTGGAAAACTGTTCCATGGTACCTACTGAGCATATGTATACCATATGACACAACAATTCCACTCCTAGCTACATAGGCAAGAGAGACATGTTCATAATACATACAGAAAGTGTTAAATAGAAAAATTTTTAAGTGATACCATTTACTAATTTTTAAAAATGTCAACTGCTTAGGGGATAAGGCCAACAAAACATTACAAAACCTCTACTCTGAAATTATGAAATGTTGAGAGAAATAAAAGACCTAAATGAATATGTTCCTACCAAGTTCATATAGATAGCAAGAGTTTACAATGTTTGGTTATTCGAAATTACAACAGGTTTTACAGTGTTTATTGTTGTTTTTTTATTGATTTCAGAGAGGAAGGGAGAGGGAGGGAGAGATAGAAACATCAATGATGAGAATTGTTGATTGGCTGCTTCCTACATGCCCCACACTGGGGACCTAGCTACTGTAAACTGATTGGAATCAAAACATGACCTTCTGGTTCATAGGTCGACACTCAACCACTGAGCCAAGCTGGTCAGGCTATTTTTGTATTTTTCTTATTTGATGTATGTGGAAATTGGGAAGGTGATTATAAAATTTGTATGGTTATGCAAAGGTCCAAAAATAACTGTGGCTATCCAGAAAAAAAAAATAAAGTTGGAGGGCTTATACTACCACCAGATAACAAGATTTAATATGAAGCTGTAGTAATTAAAACAGTGCAGTATTGTTATAAGTATAGTTAGCTGGCCCAGTGGAATAGAGTACTGTCCAAAACCAAACCCCTAGTTTATGGATCTTATTGATAACATCAGTATTAAAAGTATGGTCATTTTTTTTTAATATATTTTATTAATTTTTTTACAGAGAGGAAGAGAGAGGGATAGAGAGTTAGAAACATCGATGAGAGAGAAACATCGATCAGTTGCCTCCTGCACACTCCCTACTGGGTATGTGCCCGCAACCAAGGTACATGCCCTTGACTGGAATCGAACCTGGGACCCTTGAGTCTGCAGGCTGACGCTCTATCCACTGAGCCAAACCAGTTAGGGCAAAAGTATGGTCATGTTAATAAATGCCACTGGGTCAATTGAACATCCATATGGGAAAAAACTGAATTTTGACCCCTACCTCACACCAAATGAGGAAATCAGTTCCAAATAAATTGTAGATCCAAATGTGCAAGGTAAAACAGTGAACTATGATCTTTTAGAAGAAACACCTAGCAGAATATTTTTACATCCTTGGAAGAGATGAAGATTTTCTTAGACAAGGAACAAAAACACCAATTATACAGGAAAAAAGTTGATAAGTAGGACTGCATTAAAATTAAGAGTTTCTGTTCATGAAGAGTCCACCAATAAGAGTGAAAAAGACAACTCACAGTGTGGGAAAAGTTCTTTATAATACATATATTTAAAAAAGGACTCTTACCTAAAATATATTATTTAAAAACTTATACATATATGTCAGAAAAAATACTGATCTCCAATAGCAACCTAAAAAGAAAACTTGAATTGGTCAATAAATATGAAACAGTTACTCAACTTTATTAATATTCAGGGAATGCAAATTTAAATGGTAATGTGATATCACTGCATATACACCAGATGGTTAAATTTAAAAATAGGGATAAGATCAAGCATAAATGAGAATGTAAAAAATTCCTAAGTGTCCCAGTATGCATGGGCTGAAAATTGGTACAACTGCTTATGAAAACTAGTATTTATAGTCAAACCTCTGTTGTGGAACAAAACTTTAGTTCTCAACTGCACAACCCTTCCATACTGATACTGTACTAGCATTGGACACACGCATAAATTCATACAGGACCCAACCATTCAACTCTTAAGTATTTACCATAAAGAATTGAAAACATGTTCACCAGAAGACATATACAGAACATAGCAGTACTGCTCATAATAGTGAAGAATTAGGAACAACTCAAATACCATTAACAGTAGAATGGGCAAATAAACTGTAGTATATACACACTGGAATACAGTCAAGCACTGTTTAACAATGGGGATACATTCTGAGAAATGAATCTTTTCTCTGAACATCATAAATGTACTTACATAAACTTAGGTGGTATATACACCTTGGCTATAAGGTATAGCATATTGCTCTTAGATTACAAATTTGTACAGCATGTTACTGTACTGAATACTGTAGGCAGTTGTAACACAATGGTACTTAGCAGCTAAACAGAAAAGGTACAGTAAAAATCCTATCTAATAAAAGGGTAATATGCAACTTAACCGTCACTCCGTCACAAAGATGGTAGCGCCCAGTCCCCTCAGCCTCGCAGGAGTCCCCCAGTCCTGGGGGTGCTGCCGCTGAGAGTGGGCAGCGTGAGCAGCCTGGCGAATGCTTGCTTTGTTGCTGCAGCGACAGAGGGCCTCTGGGCAGCCAGCATGGAGTGGCCGGGGCAGGGCACTTGCTTCGTCGTCGTGGCGACGCCCTGGCCACAGAGGGCCTCTGGGGGACAGGAGGGCCGGCCTGCAGCCTCCACAGCCCAGTGCAGCCTTGGAGAGGAGACGGTAGGTCCGCCTCCCACAGAAGCAGCGTGGCTCCCTCCCATGGAATCCGCATGGGTCCCTCCTGGCTCCCACGGACGCGACACCGTTCCCATGGAAGCAGCGCGGTTCCTGGTGGTGTGCTGCGGTTCCCGCCGGCTCCCACGAAAGCAGCAAGCAGCCTACTGTGCGCGATATCGCGCAATGGGCTACTAGCATAGTATAAAAGATGAAAAAGGGGTAATTGCTCTGGGTGAGTGATTGAGTGGTGAGTGTGAAGACCTAGGACTTTACTGTACCTTACTGTAGACTTTGTAAACACTGTATGCCTACAGTAAATTGACAAAATGAGATCAAATAAAGCACAAGAGACAGTAATGCAATCAAGAGATGCCATAAACACAAGATCTTTGAAGGTGCTACTGGTGTAACAGCATACTGTTTTACAGCAAACTTTTTTTTATAAGTAGAAAGTACATTCTAAAATAATGATTAAAAAGTATAGTATAGCCCTAGCTGGTTTGACTCAGTGGATAGAGCATTGGCTCTCGTATTGAAGGGTCCTAGGTTCAAATCCAGTCAAGGGCACATACCTCAGTTGCAGACTCCATCCCCAGCTCTAGTCAGGGTATGTGAGGGAGGCAACCAATTGGTGTATCTCTCTCACATTGGTGTTTATCTTTCTCTGACTCTCCCCCTCCCTTCCACTCTCTCTAAAAATCAATGGAAAATATCCTCAGGTGAGGATTAACAACAAAAAAAGTATAGTATAGTAAATATATAAAGCAATAACACAGTCATTTATTATCATAATCAAGTATTATGCACTGAAAAAGTGGCTATACTTTTATACATCTAGCAGCACAGTAAGTTTGTTTACACCAGCCTTACAAACACTTGAGTAGTTGTGCTCTGACATTAAGATGACACTAAGTGATAGGAATTTTTCAGCTCCATTACATTTTTACAGGACCACCACTGTATATGTGGTCTGTCATTGACTGAAGAGTCATGATGTGGAGCATGACTGTACTACACAACAGTGAACATGTGTGAAATGCAGCAGCATGCAACAATATGTATGAATCTCACTGATACAATGCTAAGCTAAAGAAGCCAGACAGAGCATATTCACTGTAAGATTCTGCTTATATACAGAGTGGGGCAAAAATAGATTTACAGTTGTGAGTATGCTAAGCAGAGTTTATTCTTGTATTATTATTTATTGTATTATTTTCCATACAAACAACTGTAAACCTACTTTTGCCCAACCCTGCATAACGTTCCATGTGATTGTTTAATATAAACTGGTAAGTTGATCAAAAAATTTACATAGAAATACAAAGATCCAAGAACAGCTAAGATAAAATAATCTATATATCAGAAATCTGAGGTGGAGAAGTGGTTCCACATGGCCTTAGGAAGGGACACAAGTGGGTTCTGGAGTTCTGATAGAATTTTCTTTCTTGATCGGATTGCTGGTTACACAGGTGTGTTCACTTTGGGAAAACCATCTAGCTGTGCACTGGTGATTGATTTATTTACTTCTCTGTATGTTATACTTACAGAGTACTTGTACTTGAGAAAGTATTTTCTTGTAAGATAAACAAGAAACTGGTAACATGGCTTGCCCCCAGGGAATGTAGTTATAAATCAGACTGGTATGTGCTTTTGACTTTGGAATCAAGAAAATGTACCTATTCAAAAACAAATACCACAATTTAAAAGAGAATAAATCAGATTTGTTTCATAGTAAATGCTAATGGACTGAATTCTATTAAAATTTAGATACTATCAAGTTGATTAAAACACAAATCCCAATTATATGTCAAGAAATAGACAAAGGTAGAAAATAAGTGATAGGCAAAGAGACACAAAAAAATTTTTTTAAGATAGTTTGGTAGTATATGAAATAATGTAGAATTTAACTTAACAGCTAATAAACAGGTTGATGTGGGATGTTATGTAATGGGATAAGTCTCAATTAGTAAAGAAATGAGGCAGAATATGGGGAGCAAAGGGACATAATACTGACATGCAAATATAGTGTAGAAATAGCCATTCTTAATGTTTTAAGGCTTTTTGGAATACCACTTTTAAATATTATTGTAAAGTATGCTTTATGGCAATTCTTAGAATCTTAGTATGATAGCAAATGTTAATTATTTTATTTTTAATGTTTGTTTTTTCATTTTAAAAACAAAACTTTAAAAAGTTAAGTACTGTAGAAGGAATATAAACATTAGTTGAAGTTGCCCTTCCTTCTTTGGCCCTCATAGTCCTGTTAATCAAAAGTAACTACCACTAATAAATTACTTTGTAACCATGTGGAAACTTTTAATTCATTTTGAAAAATAATACTGAAAGAAAAATTGGAAGCTGCTCCTAATTTTTGTTGTAAAGTATTTTCTTTAAAAATGTATGTCCATTTCAGTTTTATAATTTTAATTTGATTGCTTTGTGCACTAAAGTCTAAGGAATTGACATTTAATGCAGACTTTATATTACACAGGTTTTAGAATTACTTCTTGCCTTCTGTTCAGTGACTCAGCTGCGCCATGTGCTCACTCAGATGATATTTGAACAGTCTCCATCTGGCAACACTGTTCTGGGAAGCCGTTCTAAATGTGCAGAACCTACTGTAGCTCTACTTCGTTGGTCAAGCCATCCCTTGGATGGATCAGAAAACTGTTCTATTTTAGCATTGGAACTGTTTAAGGAAATATTTGAGGTAATATTTGACAATTTGACTTTTTCATTTTTATGATTCTCAGTGAACAGTTGTTTTAAAAAATGTTCATAATAAACTTCCAGATGTTCATATGTTTTAGGAAAACTTTTCCATTACTAGGTTCCCTAACATTCAATTCCCTACTGAATTTCTTTTCTCTGGCAAAATCACAAATATTAGTGTTTTCATATATATATATATATATATATATATATATATATATATATATATATATATATATATATTGAATAGCTTATATATACTCCTTTCCGTGTAATAAGTAATGGTTTGTATGTTTTACTATTTTTTGAAATAATCACATTCTGTCTGTCTCAGTAGATACTGTGTGCTGTCTTTATTAGCCTTTTGAGTTGATTAACAGAGGAACATTGGATTCAGTCAGTGAAGTATCATGTAGCACACCAGGCATGTCTAGACACTTAGGATACAGACAAAATTCCTTCCATAGAGGTCATTATATTCTAGCAGATTCTACTACCAGGGTCATTTTGTATTCTCCACTATTCTCCCTGTTTTTACCCATTCCACCTACCCTCATTCTCTTCCTAGAATGTTTCCCCTTCCCTTACCAGATCCTATGCACAAACAAATGTGTATGAATGATTAAATATATTTGTTAGGAATTATGCACAAGTTGTTTTTTCTGTTTTATATTAGTCTTGCCTGTTAATCAGTTTTAGTATTTAAAGAGCCCTTTGAGATTCTTGATGGGAATTATTTGTGGTTGTAAAGCATTAAAACTAGTGTCTATTTAGTTATTGGAATTACATTTAGCAAATTCAGGATACTTGTTTTTAGTACACTTTATAATAATCTTTAAATCACAAGTATAATGTATTTAGAAATCGTTTGCACTTGATTAACCCAAAACCTTATTGTTCCATTTGAAGAAAAGCTCATCATAGTCTCAACACTGGATAAAGGGTAGATTTTAAATAGGAGACACAGGTCAATGAACTATTAAGTAAAAAATTTAAAGAGAATGTTGCAGCTCCGTGATGACTACTTCTGCATTCTGTATTCCATCTTTTGTTTTGTTTTGTTTTGTTTTTAATCGTTGGTGGTGGTTATATTCCAGGATGTCATAGATAGTGCTAACAGTTCCTTAGCTGACCGTTTTGTGACCCTTCTGCTGCCTACAGTCCTGGATCAGCTTCAGTTCACAGATCAAAATCTAGATGAAGCCTTAATAAGAAAAAAATGTGAAAGGATGATCAAAGCCACTGAAGTTTTGTTAAATATCCTTTACTATTATAAATATGAAAACTAAATAACCACTCACTTTTTCCCCCAGGATTGTATTTACTGCATTTTGTCTTTGGTTATAAATTTGTTTCTCATGCTTGTATCTATTCACAATTATTGAACTGAAGTTTAAATATAGAACTAATTCTCAATGAATAATTTCTATAAAAGTTATTCAGACATTTTTTTTCTTTATTTTTGTGCAAAACTTTTAAGCTAAAGAACATTTTCAGAAATGCATTTAAACTTGATTTAGATAATTTTATCATAATTTCAGATTAGTATCTATATTCTAAAATAACTGCCCTTGCACTTTCTTCTGATAGTTGCCCCTGGGTGATTTGTGGTGCCATCTTTGGTGGAATGTATCAGAATAAATAAATGTTGATAAAGGTGTCATTATTTTAGCTCAGTAAATTTTAGCTATGTTTTATAAATTAAAGCATAAATGTTTTTAATAAAGGTGACATCACACTTGATTATAAAACAGACAAATGTTATCAAGACAAATTAACTCATTAAAAAAAAAAGACCTTGAGTACAATTAGTGTCACTGCTTAACTTCTGTATACTGATTTTCTTAGTTCTTTCTTTGTTAGCTTTTGTTTTTTTTAGATCAGCTGATTCTAACCCTCCGAAAAGTCCAAATCTCAATTTTTAAAAAATTTAATAATGCTTTTTTTAAAAATTATCAGCAAGGAACCACTATATTTAAGCCAAATCTTTTACATTTGCCTAGTTAGGTTTCTTTGTATCTCAAAGCAAGAATTTGCTCAACTTTGTCCTGCCTTAGAACAAACACCACATCTCTTTCCTCTCCTCTCTGAGCTGCTGCTGCTTAATTCCCTTCTTCCTTTATAGCTGTGACTCTCAACATGGGCTGTTTATTAGAATTGCTAGGAGGACATTTTAAAAATACTGATACCAGAACCTTACTTCCAGAGATTCTAATTTAACTGGAGTAATGTGAAACCCTAGTGGGGAGGAGTGTTTATGATTATTGGTTTAAACTACCTAGGTGATTCCGACATACAGCCAGAATTGAAAACAATTGCTATAGAGATAAATGATTACTTTGCTTGACCTTACAGATATCTATAATATATTAAGGCCTTCTCTTATTGATTGGTGCCTATTTGTTTGTTTGTTTGTTTATGAGAGAGAGAAACATCAATTTGTTGTTCCACTTATTTATGCATTCATTGGTTGATTCTTATATGTGCCCTGACCAGGGATCAAACCCACAATCTTGGCATATCAGGACAGTGCTCTAACCCGCGGAGCTACCAGATCAGAGGAAAACTTGATTCTTTTCAATGATAAATCCTATGTAATAAAAGCCTAATATGCTAAGTGTCCAACCGTTCATTCGACCAGTCGCTATCATGCACACTGACCACCAGGGGGCAGATGCTCCGACCGGTAGGTAAGCTTGCTGCTGGGGTCCGGCTGATCGGGACTGGGTGAGATGGGCCGGACGTGCCCTGGAGCCCTCCCACAGTCCCTTCCCAGCCCTGATTGTGCACCCGTGGGGTCCCTCAGGCTGGCCTCTGCCTTCTTGCAATTTGGGACCCCTCGGGGATGTCGGAGAGCTGGTTTTGGCCCGATCCCCACAGGCCAGGCCGAGGGACCCCACTGGTGCACAAATCCGTGCACCAGGCCTCTAGTATTCAAAATAACTTACAATATAAAAGTATGAGAAAATAGCTTACTTTAGTTCAATAAGTATTTATTGAACCATTGCAATGCCTGCTAACAAAAGACTCAACATCTAGTAGAGGAACATTCTTTTGGTTTCACCTTTGAGTCAGAAACTTTTGGTGTCAGTCTCATCACTTACCTGTCACTTAAATGCTCTGAGCTCTAGTTTCCTGATCTGTCATTGAGCTAATGTAACAATAATTACACCAAATTTCAGTGAGATAATTTGCATGAAATCATCCTCAATGCTGTAAAGTGCTATGCAAATATAAGGTTTTTTGAGAAATTTTTTGTGTGCCTTAACAAAACTTACCTCTGTGTGGGGACGATACTCTAAAAGTGCATGTTGCAAAAATTCTGACTACTGTCAAATGTTCCACTCTGATAGAACAACAGTTTACATATGGCAAGATTGATCTGGGGTTTGGAACAAAGGTAGCTGATTCTGAATTGGGGTAAGTATATGAAATTCAAATTGTGAAATGGTGCAGCCAAACAATAAAAATAAAAAGATGTAGTGATTCTCATCTTTTGGAAGCATATCCTTGGGGTATGTCCTATTTTCTCAAGGAGTAGTGGAGAATTAAAAATATTTTCATAATGATTTTTTAAAAAATCTATTTAACCCATTGATCACATGCTTCTGAAGAAGAATATTAACATTTTGGTTTATTTTTCATTGTTTAGATTTGTTTTGTCATGTTTTAAATTATTGTGATTATCTAAGGGTCTTTTATACACCTGAACATTTCTTTTCTGGAGGTCTTTTTGACATTGCCTTATTAACTATATTTATGTCCATTTAGTTTTATATCTTTAAATGCAAAAGCATGAAAAAACAGGTGTAGTTTTTATCATGAGCAAATTAGTCACTGCTGAAAGCTTTCTAATAACGAAGACAAACCTTCTACCTTAGCATGTTACGATTTCTGGTTAAAAGTGGCATAATAATGGGATTACTTTATCCCCCTCCTCCCACATGAATTAAGTCCATTTGACAGGTATCTATTGAGGACCTGCTAAGTGTTAGACACTATGATTTGTTCCAATTTTTATAAATATCATAATTGTCAGAATTGCACTCTTCAATAACAAGGATTATCTTTTTACTTTTTTATGCTCCCTTTTGGGTACAGTTTAGTATAATTCATTCAGTAAATTTAGATATTATACCATTGCCCTCTATTGTTGATATTCCAGTGGCAAAGCTAAGAATTAAATGGGTCATGTTACCAATGCTGCTAGTAATTTGAAGCAGAAAGTTGAGGCATGGTGGTATTTGAGAATAGAAAAAAAAAATTCCATCAGAACTATTAATGCTGATTTATTCTCTTTGGGTCTTGAGTTTAAAGGATGTTGGTCTCTATGATATTTTTACTTTTCAATAATATTTTACTTCTCAAAAGAAACAACACTGCACCTTCTTGAGGTTTAAAAACAAAGATGTTGATTTTCATTTTCTTTAAAATTATGTATAGAAATAAGCTCTAAGGAAATTTTTAGTTAACTAATTTAAATATGACTTTTTTTTTAAGCAAACTTGCTGCTGATGTAATTTTGAAAACTCTTGATTTGATGAACAGACTTAAACATTTAGTTCCTGGTATGGAAGTAAGCTTCTACAAAATCCTTCAGGTGAATTTATACTCTTCAAATAATTTTAGTTATTCATATGTAAATGCTTCCTAATATATGTTTCTGTTTTAAAATTCTTAATTTTTAAAAGATTATTTCCTTAGAATTGGCATCAGAAGAAAGTTTAAAGTTGTTAATTGTCTTAAGTACCTATAATATTCTCACTACACAGTTATGTTACATTTTTGCAGAAACTGAATGTAAGTGCTCCTGGTTCTAATGTACAGAATATTCATGATAGCGACACTTGCTAAGCCTTTTTCTTTTTTGTGTCCTACTTCAGTTTTCTTCATTTAGTTTTGTTGGTGTTGTGGTGATGAGGGGAGTGGTATTTGTTTGGGGGTTTTGTTTTTAGTTTGAGTTGATGAGGTAGGATATTAAGGGGTAGGGAGACATTTGGAAGAAAAGGACTTGATTATGAATGATAAGATTAGAGAGGCTGTGCAGAAAATAGCTAACTAGAAAATTTAAATGATAGTAGCTGAATAAGAGCTCTAGATGTTTACCTTGGTATCTACAAAACCTGCTTTATAATAGATATTTAACAACAATGTGTGCATTAAGTTACTATAATAAATTAACAAAGATGGTTCTCATGTCTCTATAGACAGGGTAGAAGCCAAAACTGAAACCTTCGGCTGGGGCCACTTGTACACTTTAAGAGCATAATGCTTAAGAGACAGGGTACTTGTACACTTTAAGAGCATAATGCTTAAGAGTCAGGGTACTTGTACACTTTAAGAGCATAATGCTTAAGAGATAGGGTTTAGTTATTGACTCCACTACTTATTAGTCACTGCAGACTTGAGCCAGTTATTTTGCCTCTCTGAGCTCCAGGTTCCTGACTACAAAATGCAAATAATGATCCCCCTCCAAGGGAGCAATTATGGTAGGTTACCATGGGGATTACAAAGATAAAGTCCAGCTCTTATCATGGTTCTGTGGCATCTATATATATAAAGAGCCAGGGTCTGTAACATCTACAACAATGACCGAAGGATTGACCTAACGCCCTAGGGGTGGGCAAACTTTTTGACTCAAGGGCCACAATGGGTTCTTAAACTGGACCAGAGGGCCGGAACAAAAGCATGGATGGAGTGTTTGTGTGAACTAATATAAATTCAAAGTAAAGGAAGGGGGGGGGGGAAGAGCAAGAGAACCGGATAGAACAGCCGGATCCGGATCCGGCCCGCAGGCCGTGGTTGGCCAAGGCTGCCTAGGCTGTGTTGCCTAGGCTGTGCGTGCAGCAGGCTCTGGTGGGTGGGGACTTGTGGCAGTGGGGTTGGGGCCGGGGGAGGCGGGGCCTGCACTCACACTCACTCACAACCGAACACAGGCACTGACACACACAGTGCCCACCAGCTCACAGCCTTTTCTCCCTTTCTTTTCCTCCCTCCCAGCTCACTCTCAGAGCCTCTCTCAGAATGAGGCCCCATGGCGGGCAAGGGTGGAGCTGCCCCCACTGGCCCCGCCCCCTCCCAGCCAGGAAAGGGAGAGAGGGAGGCAGGAAGGCCTGGAGGACTGCTGAGAAAAACAAAGAGAGACAGAGACTGAAAGAGACTGGCATGGAGAGATAGAAACAAAATAACAATATTAAAATAATTGTTTTAGTCACTAAATTAAAAATTGTATGGAGTTCATTTGAATTTTACTTTAACTTTTTACTTTAATTTGCAAATGATTAGCCAGTTTTTCTTTTAAATGGTAGCTAGAAAAAAACAATAATTTAAAACATTAGTCAGTTGTAGTCAGATTTTAAATTCATCAAAATATTTAAGACATGATTTTCATAGGTACAGTCAAAAACACTCAAAATCTTTGCCAGATTTTTAAAGCTAGTGTTAGTATTGATTGCTAAGACAATTATAACAAGGTAAAAACTAATAAATACATTCAAACATCAGATAGAAACACTTTAGATTTTGCCTAAAATTATTTTATGATTTACTCTGTTTATTCACCTTACTCTAAAAGACCTGACATTATTTATTCTTTCTGCCTCTTGTTTTCTGGTTTCTGATTTGCTTAGGATCCACGCCTGATAACTCCCTTGGCTTTTGCTTTAACATCAGATAATAGAGAACAAGTCCAGTCTGGATTGGGAATATTATTGGAAGCTGCTCCACTGCCAGATTTTCCTGCTTTAGTGTGAGTTGTAATCATTTGCAGTATATCTCTTGTAGTGCGGGACTATCCTGCTGTGTTTCTTTAATAGGCCTCAGTATAGCCAGGTTAGAAAATTAGTGAACTGAAGACTTCATTGTAACAGTAATTTTCAAGTAATTAAAATTTGATTCCAACTGAAAAGACCAGGTATATGTATACTCAGGGAATAGCTAAATCCAGATGGTTAAATATGTTATGCACCGCCTGTGTCTCTCTGTCTCTCACCACTTCTTTTTAATGTAGTAGACTCTGGACTAAGCTTACATCCTACCAGTTTAGTTCCTCCCTACAAAAAGCTTTTCCTTCTCAACTATTTAAGTAAGTCTAAGCATTACTGTCATTGACCAGATCCGGGTCATTTGCCAAGGAGATGACCTTGGTAAATGCCAAGGGTTTAGATATGAGAACTAAATGAACTGGAGGTTGGGAGTTAGGGAATGTGGGAGGTTGGAGGTAGGGGGAGAGAGGATTCCCAAAGAAAAGTTCTGTGCTTTTATCAGAAAGTGGAATAGATAATGTCCAGGCAAAATTATCCACTATACTCATTAATTTCAAACATTAAGAGAATATTTGCAATTAGATATGAAAAACAAACAAAATGTCTAGTAGGGTTATACTTTAAAAAAGTTGAAGTGCTTTGTATAAATGTATTTGCAAAAGTAGTTTGAATAAACTGAAGCAGTGGTAAGTAGGTAAGACATTTGTACATTCGAGATGTCAGCAAACTAACCAGCCGACAGGAGCCTGTTTTTGTAAATAAAGTGTTACTGGGATAGGGCCATATCAACTCATTTTCATACTGTCTTTATTGTCTGTCTATATTCATGATATGATGTCAGGGTTAGGAAGTTCTAACAGAGACTATATAGATGAGTGAGGAACCTTTATTCTCCCAAGGGCCATTTGATTTTTATAACATCATTTTAGGGACATACAAAATTATCAACATAAAATTAGCCTACTACATTTAATTAACTCACCCCTAATGCCTTTGCAGACCTTATATGGCCTGTAGGCCAGACGTTTCCCACTCCTGGATAGACCCTCAAACCTAAAATACTTACTGCCTTGTCCTTTAAGAAAAAGTTTGCTAACCTCTGCTATTTCTATTAACTGACTTAGCAAACTCGTTTTTCAGAAGTAATTTAAATAGTCATATATTCAGAGAGAAAGAACTACAGAAAACAAAACCTAGAGATCACTTAATCAAAATTCCCTCTTTTTTTTTTAATCCTCACCCAAGGAATGAAGATATTTTTTCCATTGATTTTTAGAAAGAGTGGAAGGGATGGGGAAGGAGGAGAGAGAGAGAGAGAGAGAGAGAGGGAGAGAGAGAAACATTGATGTATTAGAGATACACCTATTGGTTACTTCCCGCTCTTGCCCTGACCAGGGCCAGGTATTGAACCTGCAATCCTTCTGTCCACGAGCCAACGCTCTAACCATTCAGCAACCAGCCATGGCAAAAGTCCCTTAACTAAAATTATATATATATATAATCTATATATATATATATATATATATATATATATATATATATATATATATATTTCAGGGAGAGAAAGAGAGAGATGCATCAATGATGAGAGAGTTATCCATCTGCTGCCTCCTGCATGCCCCCTACTGGGGATAGAGTCTGCAACCTGGGCTTCTGACTTGACTTCCTAGTTCATAGGTCGACCCTTAATCTCTGAACGACACTGGCCAGGCTCCCTTCATTTTATAATATTTTTTAAGAAACAAATGGACAAATAGGGAGCTTCTCAAGTCACAAGATAGAAATGGTGGTAGCCTGCTTGCTTCAGCTGTGGTAATCTGACATGAAGCAAAACCCCCACACTTCAGAATGGAAAGTTTCAGCATCACTTAAAGTGGGAGTTCATCTTTTGTATCTGTATGTGTTGCCTTTCCACCATTTCACTGTCTTGGTTGTCCTTGTCTTACTTGTGCTGTATAACTTTCTCTTTGGAAACTATTTCAGGTGTGCATTTATATCTATTTATACCTTTGTTTACATTGCCTTAGCAGTTTAATAAGGTGAAATTATATGATGGATGGATGGGTGGGTGGGTGTGTAGGTAGGGTTTTTTGGTGTGTGTTAATTTTATTTAAATATTTAACAAACATCCGTTAAGGGCCAACTATGTGCCAGGTTCTCTCCTATGTATTTTGGACATTGCAGTGAATTAGACAGCAGGCCTTCTGTCATGATGTTTACATTCTAGTTGGGAGACAAGTAAGTTTTATAATGTGCAGATCATTATGAGTAGAGGGACCTTTCTGAGGAAGGGAATTTAAAATGAGACCTGATGATAAGGAGGAACCAACACTGTGCAGATCCGGTGGGACAAGTGTTCTACATAAAGCAGCAGCTTGCAAAGGCTCTGAGACAGGAATAAGACAGGATAAATAGAAGGGGTGGAATGGAAGTCAAGTTTGTGAGAACATATACTGAGGGAGAAAGGGAAAGGGTGAAGACCATAGGTAAAGGCCAGGTGATGTTACCATACCAATGGTAGCGATGTTCTCACCACAATCAGTAATGTTGTACTTAATTTTTACAAATAAATTCACATTCACCAACTAGTTCTAGTGCCCCTAAACCAGACATAGCAAATTTAGATATTTCCAAAAATCCCACTTCATCATAGATTCCAAGATTATTTCAAAAATTATTCTTTTTGATTCTCATTCAGACTTGGAGAAAGTATAGCAGCAAACAATGCCTATAGACAACAGGAAACAGAACATATACCCAGAAGAATGCCTTTGCAATCATTAAACCACAGTTTTCCAACATCAGTAAAATGTTCACCTCCTCCAGTTTTGAAAGATAAAATTCCTGGATTGAACATTGAGGACTTAATAGAGAAACTTCAGTCTGGAGTGGTGGTGAGTGATAAACAGCATTATAAATGGGATTCTGCTTGCTACATATCAATGAATATCAGCCCTGATTATAACAAATTTAGATGTAGATTTGATTGATGAAACTGTTTAATATAAAGTATCAATATTCTGGAAATTTTGGAAATAAGAAAAAAATCAGCCATAAAAATTCTATATTTTAACACAGCTGTCATATATCCCTACTGTTTTCCAGCCAGCCCACCCTTCCCACATCCTCAGATTAAGTAATATGTTTTAAATTCCCAGGTTAGTGAAATGTTTGTGAATGGCCTGATGTGACAGTCTTTTTTTTTTTTTTTACTTGTTGCTTATTAAGTTTTAATGATTCTGTTTTTTAGTAGGCTTTTTTTTTTATTTTGTCAGATGTTAAAATTTTCTGATTTTTGACTCAATTGTATTAAAATTTAGGTAAAGGATCAGATTAATGATGTGAGACTATCTGACATAATAGATGTATATGAAATGAAACTGTCTACATTAGCTGTGAGTACAATCTTATTTTAACTACGTGTAACAATTAAGCTTTAATGGATGTATTCCAGTAAATGATGAAGATTAATGCAATTTATTTTTATAGTCCAAAGACAGCAGGCTACAAGATCTCTTGGAAGCAAAAGCTCTAGCCCTTGCACAGGCTGATAGACTGATTGCTCAATATCGCTGCCAAAGAACTCAAGCTGAGACAGAGGTGTGTATAATATAAAGACTCATCTGATGAGTAGAAAAAGAAATGAAGTAAAACATGTACAAAATATTAGTTATATCTTTGTTGCTCTGGTTGAAATAAATTGTCCTCAGCATTTCACATAACTGCTCCCTCTGTCTTGAAACCCTTTTACCTTTAATTTTGATTACATCAGTATCTTCTGATTTTCTTTCTAATTAATGGATGTATTTTTTTAAAATCCTCACCCAAAGTTATTTTTGCCATTGCTCTTTAGAGAGAATGGGAGAAAGAGAAAGAGAGAGGAAGAGGAAGAGGAAGAGAGAGAGAGAGAGAGAGAGAAAGAAAACATCAATGTGTGAGAGACATCTTGATGGGTTGCCTCCTGCACATGTGGCCAACCAGGAGCCGGGATCAAACCTGCAGCCCAGGTACATACCCTCAACTTGGAATCGAACCTACAGCCCTTCAGTGTGAGGACCAATACTCTAACCCAGGGGTCCTCAAACTATGGCCTGCAGGCCACATGCGGCCCGCCCAGGACATTTATCCGGCCCGCCAGGTGCCACTGCCTGTCCTGCTTAGCCGACTCGTCCCAGGCCCGCAGTGCACATAGGAATTTGTTCATAGTTTTTTTTAAAAACTATAGCCCGGCCCTCCAACGGTGTGAGGGACAGTGAACTGGCATCCTGTTTAAAAAGTTTGAGGACCCCCTGCTCTAACCACTGAGCAATATAGGCCTAGGCTGCATATTTCTTTTTTATTACTACTTTTTAATTACCGTTGACATACAATATTAGTTTTAAACATACAACATAGTGATTAGACATTTATACCCTACAAGATGGGTAACCTGATAAGTTCAGTACCCATCTAATACCATACATAGTTATTATATTATTAACTACTAGAGGCCCGGTGCATGAAATTCGTGTACTCAGAGGGGTCCGTTAGCCCAGCCTATGCCCTCTCGCAGTCCAAGAGCCTTTGGGGGATGTCCGACTGTCGTGGAGGTGGGAGAGGCTCCTCCCACCACCACTTCGCTCGCCAGCCATGAGCCCAGCTTCTGGCACACTGATCACCAGGGGGCAGCTCCTGCACTGAGTGTCTGCCCCCTGGTGGTCATTGCGCGTCATAGCGACTGGTCGTTCTGCCATTCAGTCACTTTGTATATTAGCCTTTTATTATATAGGATATTACCTATTTTGTACTTTATATCCCTGTGACTATTTTTATAGCCACCAATTTCTACTTAATTCCTTCAACTCCCCTCCCATATGACAACCATTGGTTTGTTCTCTGTATTTTTGAATTTGCTTCTGTTTTGTTTATTTTGTTTTTTCTATATCCTTTATAAGACCCTAAATGTTGAGTTTTCCCAGGATTATTCTAAGCCCTTCGCCCTCCTTTTTTAATTTAGGTGTAGTTGGCATACAATGTTATTTTATTTCAGGTGTACAATACAGTGATTAAATATTTATAAACCTTATGATGTGATCACTACACTAAATCTAGTAACCATCTGTCACCATGCAAAGTAACACAAATCAAAACCAGAATGAGATACATCAATAAGTCAGCAAATGACAAGTGTTATCAAGGATGAAGAAAGGGAACACTCATGTACTGTCGGCAGGCGTGTAAATTGGTGCAGCCACTATCAAAAACAGTTTGGAGCCCTGGCCAGTGTGGCTCATTTGGTTAATAGTATCATCCGTATACCTAAAGGTTGTGTGTTTGATTGCCAGTCAGGGCACATACCTAGGTTGCGGGTTCAATCCCCGATTGGGACACGGAATCAATGTCTCTCTCTCTCTCCTTTCCTCTCTCTAAAATCAATAAAAAACATATCTTCGGGTGAGGATAAACAAACATACAATATGGAAATTCTTCAAAAACCTGAAAAAAGAACAACCATATGACTCAGCAATTCTACTTCTTGATATTTTCCTTTTCCTCTTTTTAGGTGGTCCATGGTTTCAACCTATACCAGAATGCCTATGCCCTCAAATGTATATGTAGTGTCCTTTTTCCTACATACTAAATGCCTCCTTGTATTAGCTCCATTTAAATATATATCAAATACTGCAAACTCAGCATAACCAATACTGAATCATCACTCTCCCTTTTTAAAATGTGTTCTTTTGCTCTGGCCAGGTGGCTCAGTCAGTCAGAGCATTGTCCTATATACCAAAAGTTTATAGGTTTGATTCCCAGTTAGGGCACATCCCTGGTCAAGGTGCTATGGGAGGCAATTGGTCGATGTTTCTCTCTGACATAGATATTTCTCTCTCTCTAAAAATGAATTTCTTACATATTAATTTATCCAGTATTCTTACAGTTTTGCAAACAAGAAAAATGGAAATCGCAATTTACCTTCTGCAATTAGTCATTTACCACATCCAGTTGATATTACCTAAATATTACTTTTTTCTGTCTTTTGTCTGTTCTTCCCACTATTTGCTACAGGTCAAAACCTTTTTATTTTTCATATGAATCACAACAGAGTGTCTAATTAGGCTTCCTACCTTCAGTCTACTGCCCTCTTTTCAGCCATCCACTACTTACAGCAGAATTCATCTTCCTTTTATATTTGGTTCTACCATCTATTCTTTCCTCACAGTGATCCCTGAGGGTATAATCTGATTCCATTACTCCCATGTTGAACATACTATAGTGCAAGCATGTCAAACCCAAAAGCTAACATGGGCCAAATAAACAAGATTTAAGTTTATGTGGGCCACAAAAAAACAAAAGCTTCAATTTTCATAGAAACGTAGGTTTATTTCGATAGAGACATGCTGAATACAAAGGGCTGAAGTAAACGAGTAACCGTCAACATAAAATAATAGAACATTTTAATAATAATTATATTTTTTTCTTGAACATTAACTTACCAAACACTGAATAACTGTACAAATTAATAAGCATAACACAAATAAACCCATTTTTCTTGTTCTCTGAAAGCAAAATATTTCTTGTTGCACACACCAAACAAGTCAGTACAAGATTAATGATGTGGCAATCAGCTGCTGAAATATTCACTGCTAGTATTAGTGGAGAAATATACCTGCGTATAAAGCACATAAGGGAAATGAATGCAACACGATTATAGTAATCAGTATTTAGCGGATGTTGTAGTTCGTTATTAATAATTCTGTATAACAGGATATTGTAAAAATTAAGTTATGAAATTTTTATTAAGATGTTTCGTACATACCGTTATATTGGTTGGGCCCCAAAAATATTTGTTGTGGGCCGTGAGTTTGACATGCTTGCTTTAGTGGCTTACCTTTGGCTCAGAGAGCATTAAATCCCTTAGTTTGGCATGTTAGGATTCTAACCACTTCTCACTGCACACCTTGCATTTCTGCATTCTCTGCAGTCAGCCATATTAGATTACTTTGCTGTTTCTGGAGCTTTGACAGTCTTAGGTTTCCCTGACTTTGCACTTGCTCTTCCATGTCTAGAACACCATTTCCTCTCTAACTCTTAGTAATCCTTCAGATTTTAGTTTAAATATCTCCATATCCCAGGAAGCTACTCTGGTCTTCTCCTTCCCACACATGTTTAGTGATCCTTCCTTTATACATCTACCCTGTGCTTCCCTCTTTATAGCAGTTCTCACACTATGTGAAAATTGTATGACCTCATCCCTACCCTTGATGTCAGAGACTTTCTGTATCTAACAGGCCCTAGCACAGTATTTTGCACTTAATAGGTACTGAGGAAGTTTGGCATTGTGCTGTGTATGTATATGTAAATAATGAATACATTATGGGTGAGAACTTAGTGCAGTAATATGAAAATCCCAGTAGATAGAAATGGAATCTAGATAATGTAATATCACTTGTAATAAATTATAATAAAGTCTTTGATTTTTGAAAGAGGCATTAAAATCAGTGTCAAGTACCCCTTTCAAATCTTTTCCAAGTAAAAGTATTCTAAAAAATATAAATAAATATAACCATATTTTTTATTATTTATCACTAGAGGCCCGGTGCACGATATTCGTGCACTGGGGGTGGGGATCCCTCCGCCCGGCCTGTACCCTCTCACAGTCCGGAACCCCTTGCTCCTTACCACCTGCCTGCTTGCTGCTCCTTACTGCTTGGCTCGCTGCTCCTTAGTGCTGCTGTGGAGGTTCCTGCCACCTCCGCTGCACTCGCCAGCCGTGAGCCCGGCCTCTGGCTGAGCGGCGCTCCCCCTGTGGGAGCGCACTGGCCACCAGGGGACAGCTCTTACATTGAGCATCTGCCCCCTGGTGGTCAGTTCATAGCAACCAGTCATTCCACCATTCAGTTGATTTGCATATTAGGGTTTTATTATATAGGATAGGATATTGAATGTGAACTGTAAATGAAAAATAAAATTTTAAAAAGAACCAAATAAAATTTTAGATCTGAAAATTTTTTAATATATATATTTTTAATTCTCACCTGAGGATGTTTTTGAAATTGATTTTTAGAGAGAGAAACATCCATGTGACAGAGAAATACCAGTAGGCTGTGTCTGTACCTGCTGACCCAGCAGGATCTAACCTAAACCTAAGTATGTGCCCTAACCTAGAATCCAACAGGAAATCCTTTGGTGTACAGGTTGAGACTCCAATTAGTTGAGCCACCTGACCAGGGAAGATCTGAAAAAAATTTTTTAAATGTATCTCCAGGCCCTGGTTGGTTTGGATCAGTAGTTAGACTGTCCTCCCGTGCACCAAAGGGTCATGGGTTCAATTCCAGGTGAGGGCACATACACAGGTTGTGGGTTCCATCCCTGTAGAATTGCTTGGGCAACTGATAATGTTTCTCTTTCTCTTTCCCTCTCCCTTCCTCTTTCTCTAGAATCAATGAAGAGAACATATTCTTAGAGGAGGACTTAAAAAGAAAAAAAAATGCTGGTTTGGTTCAGTGGATAGTGCTTCTGCAGGTGGACTGAAGGCTACCGGGTTGGATTCCGATCTAGGGCTCATACCTGGGTTGCAGGCTTAATCCAGGGCCCTGGTCGGGAATTCAGCAAGAGGCAACCAATTGATGTCTCTCACATTAGTTTCTGTCTTTCTCCTTCCCTTCCACTCTATTAAAAAAAAAAAAAATGCAAAATGTCCTCAGGTGAGGATTAACCAAAACAAAGAAGCACTCATTCCCAGTGTGATTATTGAAGGAGCATATGAAGTATTTGTTGAATGAATGGGAAGGGATGGGACTTCGCTTTCTAACTGTTTTAGCAACTCTGCAAGCCAGAGGGTTTATTTATTTATTTTTTAATATATTTTATTGCTTTTTACAGAGAGGAAGGGAGAGGAATAGAGAGTTAGAAACATTGATCAGCTGCCTCCTACACACCCTCCACTGGGGATGTGCCTGCAACCAAGGTACATGCCCTTGACCGGAATTAAACCAGGGACCCCTCAGTCCACAGGCTGACGTTCTTTCCACTGAGAAAAACCGGTTAGGGCCAGACAGTTTATTTTTTATTTTAATTTTTATTGATTGATTATTTTAGAGAGAGGAAGGGAGCAAGAGAAACACCAGTGTGTTGTTCCACTTATTATGCTCTCTTTGGTTGCTTCTTGTCTGTGCCCTGACCAGGGATCCAACCTGCAACCTTGCTGTATCAGGAGGAGGTTCTAACCCACTGCACTGTGGGCCCCTCAACAAAACTCCTCTGGCATGCCCTGGCCCCTTCTGTGGGCCGGAGCTCCTCTGCCACAGCAAAGGTTTGGGTTCCATTCTGTCAGGGCACCTACTTAGGTTTCGGGTTTGATCCCTGGTCCGGGCTGACTGCTGCTCAGGAAGTGACCGAGGACTGTTGAGGTCTGTGTGCACTAGTCATTCAGCGCAGAGCTGGGGTTCCATTGCTTACATAGGTGACTCACATCCCTGCTATCCCCGCTCCTCCATCAAGGGCGACTTCAACTGTGGCAGCTGGATGGCCTCCAGGTAGGTCGCCCTCTCTGTGGCTCGCCAGGCCTGGCTGCGGTGCAGTTGCCCCCCGAGGCAGGTTTCTGGGTTCCCAAGGAGAGCGCCCTCTGCGCTGGACTCCCAGGGAGAGTGGGGTCCCGGAGGGAAAGCACTTCGCTCTGCCTCCCTTCGGGACTTCCGGGCCGGAGGGGCGCGCCTGTCCTGCTCAGGGCTCGGAGAGGAGAGCCACTGCAGGGAGTCCTCCTAGCTGGGTGTGAGAAACGAAACTGGAGCCCTTCCTCCTGGAACCCTGTCATCTATGGGCATGTAAACACATTTTATTTTATTTGATGTAGCCTCACATGCCTGGCCTCCTGCAGCACGCAGCCATACCTACCCACTCTTGCCGGATGTTACCCATGAGGGCGTTCCAGCAAATTAGCATATTCCTCTCTTATTATATAGGATGGATTTATTTTTCTTGACTGATGATGGTATATTGAATTTTTCATAAATTCCAATAAAGAAAATTAGTGATATTAAAATCATTTTTTTCTCTCCTCATAGCACATTCTTATATCCTGTCTGTTGCATGTGACTTGAATTTATTGGAAAATTTAGTGTTTTTCTTATTTTACTGAAAAGGCTTTTAGCAAAATTAACACTAAATAATTGGGTATTACTGCTTTACAGACTCTGTCCTGAAAGCAGAGAATGGCTTAGGTTTTTATTTGTCACTTCAAAATAAGTAGTATTTTTTTGGACCAAAGAAGCGGGAAAGTATACTTCTTATTCTAGTTACTTTTCTGCTTTAATGTTCTTTTTTATTTAATTTTTTTGTTACAGTTACTTTCACAATGAATCTAGGTTGTGACACTGATTGTGCTAACTTAATTTTAAATGTTTGCTTAAGCATCTGTAACATGGTTAAGATCATTTTCTCAATTCTTGCCCAAAGTGCAAAAACTGAGCTGTGCAAACTTTGTGATTTACTGTTGACAACTAGCCCAGGAACTATACCCTTTTCATTGAGTACTATACGTAGAGCTGCTTTCATCCTATATAATAAAAGGGTAATATGCAAATCGACAGAACGGCAGAACGACCGGTCACTATGACATGCATTGACCATCAGGGGGCAGATGCTCAATGCAGGAGCTGCCCCCTGGTGGTCAGTGTGCTCCCACGGGGAGCACTGCTCAGCCATAAGCCAGGCTGGCGAGTGCAGCGGTCCGTCTCCGTGGCAGGGCTAAGGATGTCCGACTGCGGCTTAGGCCCGCTTCCCATGGGTAGCGGGTCTAAGCTGCAGTTGGACATCCCCTGAGGGCTCCCAGACTGTGAAAGGGTGCAGGCCGGGCTGAGGGACTCCCCTCTCCCCCTGAGTGCACGAATGTCTTGCACCAGGCCTCTAGTGTAATTATAATTGTGTTCATTTTCATGAATCTGGTCATACCAAGATTATTTTGTCAGAATTATCTATTAAATAAAAAACTATGGTTGTGTCAGATTTGTTAAAAGTAATTAAATAAAAAGTATATATGACTAATCTTTATATAACCCAATAGATGCTAGCCTATTAGATATTTGGTAAATCTTTTAAATTGTAAAAACAGCATGTTTAAATAATGATAGTGGAAAAGTCTCTATTTCATTTTCTTGAAGGCACGGACACTTGCTGGTATGTTGAGAGAAGTTGAAAGAAAAAATGAAGAACTTGGTGCATTGCTGAAGTCACAGCAGGCTGAATCAGAAAGAGCCCAGAGTGACATAGAGCATCTCTTTCAACATAATAGGAAGTTACAGTCTGTGGCTGAAGAACATGAAATACTGACAAAATCCTACATGGAACTTCTTCAGAGGTGAGTTTATAAATGTTTCTGTTTAAGATTAAAATCTATAATGAACACATAGCACTTCTTTCCTGTGGTCCTAAAATCTGTTTCTAAACATTTATATCCTATATAATAAAAGCCTAATATGCTAAATGTCCGGTCATGTGACTGATTGTTCAAACAATCCAAGCTTAATATGCTAATGATAGGCTAAGGCCACTCAACCGCATATTATGACGTTCATTGACCATCGGGGCAGACAGTCGACCAGTCGCTATGATGTGCGCTGACCACCAAGGGGCAGACGCTCCGACTGGTAGGTTAGCTTGCTGCTGGGGTCTGGCTGATCAGAACTGAGCGAGATGGGCCAGACATGCCCTGGAGCCCTCCTGCGGTTTCTCCCCGGCCCCGATTGTGCACCGGTGGGGTCCCTCGGCCTGGCCTGTGCCCTCCTGCAATCCGGGACCCCTTGGGGGATGTCAGAGAGCCGGTTTCAGCCTGATCCCATAGGCCAGTGGTCGGCAAACTGCGGCTCACAAGCCACATGCGGCTCGCGAGCCGCGGTTTGCTGCTCTGTTGACTAATGAGTTTTCTGACCACTGGGATAGGGGCTTAATCACAAGCAACAATAACAGCCTGTAATTATTGGAATCGAGAGTCTAGGTTAGTGGTCAGCAAACTCATTAGTCAACAGAGCGGCAAACCGCAGGCTCGTGAGCCACATGTGGCTCGCGAGCCGCAGTTTGCCGACCACTGCCATAGGCCACTTCCCTTGGGAGGGCGCCAGACGCAGGGCTCACTGCTGGAGAGTGCTGCTACGGCAGCGCGAGCTTCTCCCAATTGGGACTGATTGGGCGTAAGCCCACAGCAGGTGCAGTGGGGCCGGGATGAGCAGGAGCGGCAGGTGGGAGCTGCAGGCAGTGTTGGGCTGCGGGTTTCGTCCCGATCCTCACCGGCCATTCCAAGGGATCCCACCTGTGCACGAATTCGTGCACCGGGCCTCTAGTATTCTAATAATACCATAAGGTAAGTAATTAGCAAGAAACTTAGTGAACTGAAATATTGCTTAATCGTACTCAGTATTAAAGTTGGAAACAGAATACAGGTCTCTTTATTTCTTTCCAGTTGACTACTCCTTTTCATTTGTTCATCAGTCATCTGGGATGTTAGCACTGCAAGGACAAGTTTTATCTATTTTATTCACTGAGAGATCCCCAGGGCCTGGAACAGTGCTTGGTACATAGTTAGAAACTGCATAAGTAATTGTTGAATGACCTAAGTTATCACAATTTATATTAGGTTTAACCATATAAATCAGTCACTTGTACAGTGCAAAAGTGGTTGAATATTAACACTTGCATGTCATTCAGCCTAATAGAATGGAAATCTGGGTGTTCATATTTAACTGATCTGTAAATTCTTATTCAGTTTTTATCCTTGATGCCATTGAATACAGTTTACTTATATGTTACTATCTACACTAATAAAAAAGTAAGATGCAAATTGACCGTACCGTCGCAACACCCACCAGCCAATCAGCAGTGGGTATGCAAATTAACCCAACAAAGATGGTGGGTTAATTTGTATACACAGGACTGAGCGGCTGGGGGCGGGGCAGGATGCAGGCATTCCACACCGCCCCAGCCGCTCCGGGCCTCTGGGCAGCATGGGAAGGCGGAAGGGCGGCTCTGGGCCAGAGAGAAAAGGCGGCTCCGGCCAGAGCAAAGGCAGTGCTGGCAGCCAGGGTAAGGAAGGCCCATTCTTGCACGAATCTTCGTGCATCGGGCATCTAGTATCTGTAAAATATATTCTTAAAGGTGAGTTGCTGGCTTTAAAGGGTATGTGTTTTTATATTTTTGATATATTACCAAGTGTCCCTCTAAGAATGCTATACCAATTTATACACCCACTAACAAACTATAAGATAAATTGTTTTTCCCTCCCTTGTAAAGCTTTTTTGTCTATTAGTCTTAAATCAGTCTTAAATCTTTTGAATTATAAGGAAGACCAAGAACACTATGTGTTTTCTACTAAACAAAAAAAATAAAAATACTGTGGTTAACTTGTTCCTTGTTTTACTATATGTTTCAAGATTGGTTGAAATTTGAAAATTTTCTAGTGTTCTATGTTGTTAATCTATAATAAAAGCATAATATGCTAATTAGATCGGACGTCCTTCTGGATGACCTTCTGGACGAAGCTGGGGCTGCAAGGGAAGCCCGGGTCCCAGGTGCCTGCCAGCGGCCGGAGGAAAGCCCGGGTGCCTGCCAGCAACCTGAGGAAGGAAGGCCTACTCTTGCACAAATTTCGTGCATTGGGCCTCTAGAAAAGAGATAAAGAAAATGGTTAACTTTGTCAAGGTCCACCAATAAAAATGAAGAGTGGAAATGTATAACATCTGGAAAATGTGTGATGACAAGGTGACTTCTAAACAAAATATTTTCCCCCAATTACAGCTTTTTCCAAAGTCTGATTTAGGCACTGATAAAGTGAACTATTAGTGTTAAGTCAAGTATAAGAGAAAGTAAGCAAGTGATCCATGAGAAATAGTGATTTCTGGGACTTGCTGATATTCCAAATAGTGATTGAGGAGCCAAGAGGTAAAACTCCTGCCTTGAGGGGTCTGGTGGGTAATAAGTAAATAAACCTGGCTGAGGAAAACTCATATGTAATATTAGGGAATTAAAATTTAGATTTTTATAAACTCTGTGTAGGAGAGAGAAAACACTTCTGCTGGCCAAATTTGGTTAGTGTGTCAGTCAGTTTGTTTTTCTTAGTACTTAAAGTGAAAAGGACATTTTGTGTTTAAGTTAGCCTGAAAGAAAAGACCAGTATTTATTTGAGATCACTGATTCAGACAGAAACCCAAATAGTGTTCAAATTAGGGAGTGAAGGAAAAGGGTCTTTACAAGAAAGAGAAGGAAAATAATTACATAAGGAAGGAATTTCTATAGGTGCAAATAAGCTAAGTTATTGTTTAGCTATACATGGTTGTGCTAATTCTAAAGAATATCTTTAAAGTTTGGTAGTCAGAATGTCTGCTTTCCTGTTAGCTTTGCAAACAGTTATTTGAAATACAGTGTTTGTTTGGCCCAATCCTAACATTTTTCCCAGTTCAAACCTTTCAAAGGTTTGAGGATCAAGACATGCAAGGCAATTCCTCTGGAATGGCTGCCCTAGCTCTATTTTAAAATGGCTCCACTTATGTCAGCTTTTCACACTTAAGATAGTTAAGGTGTCAAAGTATCATTTCTTTCTGTGTTTACCTTGCAGGTAAAATAAGCAGGACTATTAGATGCAGAGCTTTAAAGAGACAAGAGAAATTTAGAATCTTCAACTACTTTATTCATTAATTTGACATTTTTAATTAAATATGTAATATGCCCAACAGGCTAACAGTGATAGACGTTTACAGAAGTTGTTTCACTTTCTGGATATAACTATAAAGATAACTGTATGTATCTTATAGGAAATTATGTAATGCAGTAACATCTATAAAATAAAGCTCTATATTTATAAATATGAGGTTAATGCCCACACATTTCCATTTCACAGGAATTTTTACCACCTCAGTCAGCCAAAGCACATCTTTACTGTCTTTTACTAGAGTTAATCCAACTCTGTTTATGTCCTGCTTATTCATAACATTCCTCCTCTCACCTGTAGTGTATGGAATTTGGTTAGAAGAAAAAATAAACACTGAGTTTCTTCATTACATGTTTTCTTCCATAAAAATATCACTTATCTTATTTTCTTTTCAGGAATGAAACTACTGAAAAGAAAAATAAAGAGTTGCAGATCACATGTGATTCTCTGAAGAAACAAATTGAGACAGTGAAAAAGTTGAATGAGGCACTCAAGCAACAAAATGAAAAGTAAAATCTTTAGTTCTTCTAATTATTTTGTAATTTTCAAAGACATACAGAACATTGTTTTTGCAGATAAATTAATAGAATTTTAATTTATTTTTCATATAAAACCTATGGCAGAATTTAAGGGTAATTGCTATTCTTAGGAATTTTCTCTTAAAATACTTGAGAAAAAGAAATGATGATGATTCATTGATGATTTCTTCTATTTTTTTTATAACTTCAGAACTGTTGCCCAATTAATAGAAGTAGAAGAACAGAGAAAAGAAGTACAGAACCAACTAGTAGACAGAGAATGTAAACTAGCAAGTAAGTAGCTTTTTATGTAACAAATTGCATATATGTTAACATTTTTTGTTGGAAGATAATCAAAACATGAGGGGTTTTTATTTTGGTTTTTCATTAGTTTTTGCATCCCTCATTTTTCAAAATCTTAAATCACATCCTAAACAGCTCTCCTTTTATTTCCATAATATTTCTTGCAATTTAGTTAAGTTGATTTTTAAAACTGGAAATTACAGGAGATAACAGCAGGTGGCAGTGCTTGGTAACTTTTAGTTACTAGTTTCTTAATGATATCTCTGAAGTGATCCACAAAAAACAGTTTTGTACTAACTCACTTGTCTTAGAGCACAAACATCATCTACCTATATAATTTTTCATAGTTTTCTCTCTCCTTTTCTCTTCTAACCCTTAAGCTCTGAGGATTTTCCTTCCCCTCATTATTATATTATCTTTAGAACAGAGGAAGAGGGAAAGACGTGGAGATTTGGTATTTTTCTGTATAATGCTGGTACAGAGGAAGAGTTACTTGGTATTTTCTCTTTGTCAAATACTGTAAAACTTTTATTTCCAGCAAGGTATTTCTTTGTCTTTCTAGTTGCCTTTTTTTGTTGTTGTTCTTACGACATAATAACTACAAAAGCTTTTCAAGATAAGTCAGTATAACTGACTGTTTGTTTGTTTTAAGACTTGCAACAAAAAACAAAAGTACAAGAAGAAAAAATTAAAGTCTTACAAAAAGAAAGGGAAGATAAGGAAGAGACCATTGATACCCTTAGAAAAGAAGTAAGCAGATCGGAACATATAAGAAAAGAATTGAGCATTAAGGTAAGAACCTGTTAAGTTTTCATTTGCAGTAAAATGAAAAAGTTTTAATTTGTGAAAAAAGGTGAATTTAGACAAATTAATATTCTGTTTCTTGAGTATAGTTTTGTTTTGAAGATAGTAGGATCTCAAAGTGGCTTGACAATTGTTTATTATTATGAGAACTCTCACAATGTAAAAACGTGTATTTCCTAAAATAATCACATATATATTAAATATCTACTGTTTGCCAGCACTTACTGCTTGCTGTTAAGTGGGCAAGGAATACAGAAAAGGGTTCCCAGTTCTTTACATCACATACGGGTAGCTGTGTATAAGAACGTAGCCGCCTTTTTCTGCTTATAGAGATGGTAATAATAATAGTAGTTCACATTTGTTTAGAACATTATCATTTGCAAAGGACTCTTTGAAACATTTGTCTCAATCCTCCTCACTTTCAGAAATATATTAATATATAAGTTAATAATTATTTTCAACCTACGAATGAAACTGTGTCTTGGGTTAAGTTATAGACTCAAGGACAGTCACTTAGCTAATAATAGACTTATATATTCTGAATTTAAGTCCATTGCTGTTTCTCCATTATGATTGCTTAGTGTGGTAGCTATGAACAGTGCTTTCTGGTCCATCAATGATTAGGAAGATGACAACAAACCAGAATTAAAAGACTATTTGAACAACTAAGAGCATAAGTGACATAAGAAACATAAGATCCCATGCTACAATTACAGATTTCCTGGTTCTGCTTTAATGTGGTTATTTTAATAGTAATTCTAAATAGTAATATGTACTATTTTCTGCAAAATTTCAGTTGCTAGCATTGACTTAAAAAGACAAATTGAATGTGTCTTCCCAATTTATTTTGTATTGTTTAATGATTACTTACCTTAAAATAACCATATAATTTAGTTGACTAAAATATATATATTTATAATGTGTCATTTGAAATGGTTGTTTTACAAATGAAAAATAAGAACATCTTAAAATATCTGGAAGAGAAAAATGCAAAATTGTTTTTCTTTCTCCCCTCCCCCTCCCCAATTTCTTAGGCTTCCTCATTAGAGGTTCAAAAGTCCCAATTAGAAGGTCGTTTGGAAGAGAAAGAGTCGCAAGTAAAACTTCAGCAAGAGGAGTTGAACAAACACTCTCATATGATAGCAATGATCCACAGTTTAAGTGGTGGAAAAATAAACCCAGAAACTGTGAATCTCAGTTTATAGACATTATGTATTTATCTCCTGGTGGACATGGGGTGGAAGAGATAATTTCTGACTCCACCAAAAAAAAAAAAAAAAAATAGCACATTATTAGCTAATTAATAATTTAGTAAAGAAACTGAACTGATACATGATTTTATTTGGTCTTAAAGTTTTACTTTCTGTTTTTTACTTTTTTTGCATAGAGTTTTCTTTGATTCTTAAATTAGAATATTATTCTTAACCTCCATTATTGTCTTTTCTAAGGTTTTTCTTTTGTTGCTTCCCACTCTCTTCTGCTTGTTTAATTTAGTCTTATTTGTGATTATATAGATTTTAAAAATCAAACTTGCTTTATATAACAATCCTAAAGATTAATAAATTGAAAATGTGATTAGTAAAAAGAGAAAAGCCATGATACAGCCAGAGAACTCTTTCTCTAAAGTAACACAAGAGAAAATATCAGTGAATTTAATATAATTTTATTACTACATTTAAAGTGCACAGATAGCCTTAGCTGGTTTGGTTCAGTGGATAGAGCATCAGCCTGCAGGTTCGATTTCAGTCAAGGGTACATGCTGGGATTGTGGGCTTGATCCCCAGTAGGGGGCATGCAGGAGGCAGCCAATCAGTGATTCTCTCTCATCATTGATGTTTCTATCTCTCACTCTCCCTTACTACCTGAAATCAATAAAACATATATTTTTTAAAAATAAAGTGCACTAAGATATATGGTATAAGTTCTAAATTTGAAAAAAAATATTCAATGAATATAAAAAATAATGTATAAAAATTAGAAAGTAGCTGATGTGTAAAAATGACTGTCATTTGTCACATATAAAACTAATTAATACCTTGTAGAATTATTTATGAAATAGCTTTAGTTTTACTCTTTAAAATGTATGTTGGCCCACCCATCTCATTTCAATTAATTATGAATTTAAGATTTATGTTGTATAACTTGGATTCTATTCTTGCTACATATTCAGAATTTATTTGTTGTTAGTTCTCATGTGAATTTTAAAGCATAAGTTAAATATTCTTTGTTTCTCTTTAATACAAGGGAATTTTTCAGTACTCTTCATTTGAATCAAATGTTATAAGTAGTGTTTAAGAAGAGACTTTATATCAATATTTTGGTTGAATTTATTGATATACTTATAACTATTAATTTTACTTGTTTTTTTTCACTATTTATGTCTAACTTATGTGAACTTAATTTACTTTTCTATTTTTCAACTATACTATATCTGAATTTATGTTTAGAAATTAAACATTTTTGTAATTTGTTAATATATTAAACTAGTGTCCTAGATTCATGCACATTGAAAAGAAATTAATTAGAAGAAATATTTTAATAATGCTATTCGCGTCTTGCTAATGAAAAGAAAATAGGATTCTACCGTGTCTCCTATCTACCTACTCCAGGACTTCTGTGAGGATCAAATGAGATGAGGCACGGGAAAACACTTCACAAACATTTGGTTAAACTGTAAAATGTTTGCACCTGGCTATAAAGCAAGTTGTGTTCCTGGACTGAAGAAATACCAAGTAAGCTAGTTGCTAGAGAGAGGAAGCCAGGCATTGCTACGTCACGTCATTACCAGGCACCCACAGCCATCGTTTCTGGGCTGGGCTGGGCCGTGGGCTGCATTTTGCACCATGGGGTCTTGGCAGCGTTGGCTGCAGTTTGGTGAGGTGTCGCTCCTCTGTGGTGGCGGGGCCTGTGTCCCACTTGGGGGAAGCCAAGTGTTGGTTTGTCAGTACCAGGTCCGTGTTGCCGTTTATTTTTCAATGGCCTGTCGCTAGGAAGGGGAAGCCAGGCATTGCTATGTGATGTCATTACCCAGTGCCCACAGCCACCGTTTGTGGGCTGGGCTGGTCTGTGGGCTGCATTTTGTGCCATGGGGTCTTAGCAGTGTTGGCTGCAATTTGGTGGGGTGTTGCTCCGGGGTGGTGGCAGTGCCTGTGTCCCACTTAGGGGAAGCCAAGTGTTGCTTGTTCACGGCAGCTCCTTCATTGAGCATCTGCCCCCTGGTGGTCAGTGTGCGTCATAGCTACCGGTCAGACAGACACTTAGCTTTTTATATCTATCTATCTATGGCTAATATGCTAACTGTCTGTCCAACTGGTAGCTATAGGCGCTGGGTAATGACGTGACGTAGCAACACTCGGCTTTCTCTCCCTAGCAACTAGCCTCCTTGGAGTTTCTTCAGCCCAGGAACACAACTTGCTTTATAGCCAGGTGCAAACATTTCACACTTTTAACCAAATGTCTGTGAAGCATTTTCCCGTGCCTCATCTCATTTGATCCTCACAGAAGTCCTGGAGTAGGTAAATAGGAGATTCAGTGGAATCCTATTTTCTTTTCATTCGCTGGAAATGGAGATTTAGAAAGCTTAAAAACTGGACCCAACTAAAAAGAAGAAAGAAATAGTGGACCTTGAAAATTACTTCAGGTTTTCTCACTGTGCAGAATATAGTCAAACACTGCTGCAGTTAAATATTTTACCCTCTGTTCTCCCTGTGTGATCTACAATAATAATCTACTTCGTGTTGATATTTACTGCTGTGTTGCTGACAATTACCTAAAAGAGAAGTTGTGGTGCTTCACTGGGCTGGAAAAAGTTGAGCTAAATCAGAAAGCAGGTCTAATTAAGCAAGTTTATTCTGTATCTATAAAAGGCTAAGTTGACTTACACTTGTGCGATACATATAAAGCTCTTGCTGGCGCCAATCGCACGTATGTGTTTCGAACTGTCATTGATGATTGTGAATTTAGTTGACACTTCTATTATAGAGAAAGGGCGAATAGCGATATTAAAATACTTGTAATTAATTCCTTTCAATGTGCATGAATCCATGCACCGGGCCACTAGTATCTAGATAATATCAAATTATAATAGTCTTTTAATATAGTTGTATGCATTTGTTCAGTTATGCAAATTTTTAAAAAGAGCATTGTGCAAAATAGCAATTTTAAATTGCTACTTGTTTAGGAGTACATTCTATGTATTTGTGCAACTGCATGCATTTTCAATTTAATATGAAAAATGTTTAAATGGATATGACTGAAGAACAAAAGGCTCCATAAAATAAAAAACAAAAAGTTTTATAAAATAAATAAACAAAGAAAAAGCTCTAAGGAAAACCAAACTACCTTTATAATTTAGACACTGAGCCTCACCCAGTGCTGCCCAGCAGAACTCTTTGTGATGATTGGAATGTTCTGCATCTACACTACTTAGTATCATAGCCTTTATCACATGTGACTATTGAGCACTTAAAATGTCACTGATGTCACCTAAGAATTGAATTTTTAATATTATTGAATTTTCTTTAATTTTTATTTTAATTTTCATCTTACTAGATAGTGCAGATCTAGTCCATCCATGCAAGTATGCATTTATTTAAATCACTCAAATTGCCTGTTCTTGAAGACCTACATAGACAGAGGCTCCATATATTTTTTAGCAGCCTTTTATTAATACAGTTTTAACCTGTCATTCATAATCTCATCTGTCAGAAGAGTAAAAGTGTACTTCAGCTTTAAAGGTGAGTACTTATCATAATCCTTGTTCACTTTTCCTGTTTTTCCTAGTCTTTCTGTCTCTTGTTGCATCTTTTACATTGTTCCTATTGTTTTTCTTAACTTTAGTAAGTTGGCTACTTTTTTTATTTTTGCTTTTTGGTTCTATATGCCTCAGATTTAAAACACAAAACAAACACCCAAAGTGTATACATGTATTTTTTTCTTTAAAAATTTTTTTATTTTAAGCAAGTTTGAGCCACCATCACAGAGGTTGGCAAATGATTTATCTGTGTGTGTGTGTGTGTGTGTGTGTGTGTGTGTGTGTGTGCCCATTTCCTAATGGAGAAAACAAAACTAAGTAAATGCACCATTATTAGAATTGTCCAAAGCTCTGAAATTTTGCTGTGAAGAATTTTTATTCAAATGTACATTAACACGGTTCCTTTTATGATTTATATTTGCTGCTTGAACAAATGTAAAATATAGACTTGTCAGGTTTGTAACTTAATACCTTTTTAGGAATCTGCAAACATTTTCTGTATAGGGCCAGGTAGTAAATATTTTAGGCTTTGTGAAACATACACTAACACATCAACTACTCAGCACTGCCACTTGTAGCATGAAAGCAGTCATAGACACTAACTTCATAAATGGGCATGGCTGCCTTGGCTTGTGTGGCTCAGTTGGTTGAGTGTCGTCTTGTGCACCAAAAGGTCAAAGGTTCAATTCTCAGGGCACATGCCCAGGTTGCAGGCTTGATTCAAGGCAGCCTGTCGATGTCTCTCGTCCCTCTCCCTCTCCCTTCCTGTCTCTAAAATCAGTAAAAATGCCCTGGCCTCTTTGGCTCAGTGGATAGAGTGTCAGCCTGAGGACTGAAGGGTCCCGTGTTCGATTCCGGTCAAGGGCACATGCCTGGGTTGCAGGCTCGATCCCCAATAGGGGACATGCAGGAGGCAACCGATCGATGATTCTCTCTCATCATTGATGTTTCTCTCTCTCTCCCTCTCCTTTCCTCTCTGAAATCAATAAAAATATAAAAAATTAAAAATAAAATAAAATCAATAAAAACATTTTTAAAATAAATAAATGTACATGGCTGCCCAGTATCATAGCCTTCTAAAAAAAACTTTTTTTTTTTTTTACAAAAACAATTGGAGCTTTGCTTTTGGATGTTATATCTTACTGATTAATTGACTCTTTTATCATTAACAAGTTTGTCTATTTACCTTTGGTATCTTTGGGTTGAGGTCTATTTTATTTGATATTTATATAGCCACTCTGGCCTTTTGACATTTTCTGTTGGCCTGGTATATCTTGTTCTATCAATTTACTTTTAACCTGTCTTTTTTTTTTTTAATTTTTTAAATTGATTTTGATCAGTGATGTGAGAGAATCATTGTTCGGCTACCTCCTGCATGCTCCCTCCTGGGGATCGAGCCGCAACCCATGTGCTCTTGACTGGAACCGAACCTGGGACCCTTCAGTCCTCAGGCTGACACTATCCACTGAGCCAAACCAGCTAGGACTAACCTGTGTCTTTATATATAAATTCCATGAATTTGTAGACAAGTTAGGTCTTGTTTTATATCTGTTTTGACAACTATCATTAACTTTCATAGTCCACTTGGGGTTAATATTGTACTACTTAATATAAAATGTAGATACCTTGCAATTATGTCAATCCATTTATCCTCTCTTTATCTTTTATTCTCATTGGAGAATTGTTCATTTAGATCATAAATTCTGTGTATATTACTAACCCCCAAACCAATGTTATAATTTTTGCTTTAAACAAGTGAATATTTTAGTAATATGATATACTGTGAATAGCCATCTAAATTGCATCATTTATATCATTGATAAAATTAAAATATAGTACTTACAGTTTTATGATTATAATAGAGTATGCACATTTTATATGTACATGTTCCTAAGCCAAAAATTTGAGATTTGCTTTCTGTAGCTTAAGAAAATAAGTAATAGGTATGTTAAGCATATTGAATATTTTTCATACCACAGGGCCCTTTAGATATTGTTTTCCTTTCCAAACTTCCTAATTGGATAATTGTTCATTTAGATCATAAATTCTTATTTGTTTTGGTCACTTGCCTTGATTCTCTCAATGATCACCAATAAATATTAAATGCCTATTGCCCATAATGATAAATAAGTCTTTTTAACTAAGAAACTAATTTTATATTTTTAGCATTCACTGAGCTTACATTCAAGATACTTTTTAAAAAATATTTTAAACAAAATGAATAAATAAAAAATATAGCCTCTACCTTTAAAAAGGAAGTTATTTGTTTAATTTTTATAATGTGAATAATGAGCCTGATGAGTATTTGAAATTGTCTGCCTCGATAATCCATAAATTGAAAGGAAACATTATAAATATTTTTTTAAATCATGGGTTCATTTGAATCTGCAAATCAACTGGAAATCTTATAAAATTTACTTTGTTCAGCCTGTTTTTTTTTTATAAATGCTTGTGTTCATCTAAACACTTCAAAAATACCCTAGAGAAAACATAATAATCACATAAATGAGATGCCATACTTCTCTGAACCCAGTTTTTGTTTTTTTGTTTTGTTTTGTTTTGTTTGCACATTGACCTATAGCCCTTCATAATGGTCATTAAATGTGAGAATTATCTTCCCAACTAAATGTACTTCTTTAGTTTTCTAATACCCTAAGGACCCAGTCTTTATATGCTCTTGGTATCTCAAAAAAAAGGTAGATAATCCTAGGATACACAGCAAAGGGCTTTTTATGTAAGGTCCAGCCAGTGCTGCAGGGGGAGTTACATTTTCAAAGTCAGTAAAGTAGGTTGGATTACAGTTTCATCATGTTATTAAAAACTAATTTTCCACTAAGTAGCTGAGCATTTGGCAGGGATGTAATAGTGAACGTGATTCTGTCTCTTCACTATATTATCTATACTGTTATTCCGATAGTTATATTTCATCTCACTTATCTCAAAGAGTCAAAAGATACAATGTATTAGAGTAGCCTTATTTTTTTAAAAACTAAAAATAAAAAGGCGTATGATTACTAGGAAAAGACAATACTGTTCATGTTCAATTAGGCAGTGTTTTTATTTACCCACAAATAAAGACTAGTATCGATTACTACCAATTGATCTGTATAAAACCTACAGTTAATTAGAGTGTGTTAAACCTGAAAGGATCCTTAAAGAGCAGTGACCCAGGCCCCCTTACATTTCAAAAAGATATTTAAACTTTATATTACATTTTCAGGAAAAGAGGCCACATGATTCCACACAGACTGGTATGTGATTAAAAAATAAATATATTTTATAGGCAATTTCACTTCTAGGAATTTATCTTAAGAAAAAAAGAGATAGATAGCCCTGGCTAGTTTCTTCAGTGGTTAGAGCAGCCGTGGGCAAACTACGGCCCGCGGGCTGGATCCAGCCCGCGGAGCTGAAAGAGCGGAGGGTTCTCTTGCTCTCCCCTCCGCTCCTTTACTTTGAATTTATATTAGTTCACACAAACACTCCATCCATGCTTTTGTTCTGGCCCTCCGGTCCAGTTTAAGAACCCATTGTGGCCCTCGAGTCAAAAAGTTTGCCCACCCCAGGTAGAGCATCAGCCTGTGGACCTAAGGGTGGCAGGTTTGATTCCCGATCAAGGGCTTTATCTCTGTGTAGATCTGGCCCTGGTCAGGGCATGTGCGGGAGATATCCAGTCGATGTGTCTCTCTCGCATCAATGTTTCTCTCCCCACTCCTTCCTCCCTTTTACTCTCTCTAAAAAAAAAAAAAATCAATGGAAGAAATATCCTCAGGTGAGGATTAAAAAGAAAAAGAAAATACGGATATGTACTAAGAAATAGGAACAGTAATAGTCATTACAACACTTTACTGTGGCACAAATTTAGAAACTATACGTTAAGAGGAGATTGGTGTTGGTTAAAAAGGGTAAAGTGCAGTCATTTAATAAAATAACATACAGCCTTTTTGAAAAGATACTGAACTATCTAAGTACATGGAAAAATTCCTGGTGTGTAAGTGGAAAAGGCAGGAAACCAAACTATTTGTAAACAATGATTCATATATCTGCTTTATAAAAGATAGGTAGGTATGTATAAATATGTACGTATACACATTAAGTGGTAAATAGTGTTTTAACAAAAGAAACATCCAAACCTATAGAGAATTTTTATATGAATTTATTTCAGCCAAACTGAGAATTGCTGGGAAGCTAGATCTCAAATGCTCTGGAAAATGGCAGTGTTGCAGTTTCTTTCATGCATTTGAAATTGAGGAAACATAAGGAAGATTACAGGAAGGTGGGAGAAAGCAAGGCAGGGATTGGATTATTAGGATAGGTGAGGTTATGTGCTCTCTTGAGGATTGTTATTCTTCTGACAGGTCTGAAAAAGAGGCATTTCAAAAGTGTATTAACCTAGATGCACAAAAAGAACAGACTGGGCTTGCTTAAGGCAAAGATACACTTTTATTACAGTTATATGCCTGGGGCATGACTACCTACCATGATGGGAATTTATGATTAGATTACCCTCTTAGGTTACTTTCTGTAGAACCCCATTTTTGTCCATGCCTCTGAGCAATGAAATTATGTTTGATTTTGTTGTTTACTTGCATTCTAAATCTTTAAAATAAATGTTACTTTAAGTTTTTAAAACCATGTTTTAAAACATGAGTTTCTTAACCACATCTAGTTTTTAATTTCTGGCTCTAACTCCATTATCTGCAAAATGAAGATAATACATATTATTATATATATTTTAAATACAAATAAAGCTCTTGGCTTTTAGCGGTTTCTCGGTGTTTCTCTTTTACAAGAGGAATGGAATAAAAACCTTTATTCCTTTGTCCCTGTGGCCAGTTGTGGAAAGTAAAATTGACAGTAAAGATTCTGCATTTTCAAGAGTAGTGTAAGGTGGTGAAGTTAGTACTACAGGTTAAATCTTCAGTTCAATTCTTCAACGTGTTCTTGTCTATATCTAGGGTAACAGCTTTTTTGACTAAAGCTAGTCTAGGTTGCTCTTCTACTTAATTTATATCTGCTAAGTAGCTGTTCTAAGAGTATTAAAACATTTTTTTCTTTCAAAGAAGCATCTTTCTTACTTTAAATCTGCCTATTCTTGGATGATACAGCCTTTTCCAATTGATGAATGTGCCTACAAAATTTATTATGAAGTTGTACAATGTTATTTCTTTTAATTTTCTGGAAAAGATTATGAGGAAAAAACCACAGTTGAGAAAAGTGCTAAATGTTAAAACAAAAATATATGTCTAAAACTAAAGAGGGAATAGCAAGGAGGACAGATAAATTGGTGGAGCCTAGGTGATTTTTAGGGCCATGAAACTACTTTGTATGATATTGTAGTGGTGGGTACATGACATTCATTTTTCAAAATCCTGGAGCTCAAAGAATGAATATATCCTATTTTATGTGTAACTCTTTGGACAGATATATGGACACTAACAGCAAACAAGCTTTAAAGAATACTTGGCTGCTTAAGCCACAAATTTGTAAGAAAACCTTTAGGAAAATAAGCAAGGTCACCCTGAACCTGAGTTGCATTTCATGCACATACCCTTGAGATTAGACTAATTGAAGCCATGACTCAAATTGCTGCTACCTTTGAGCTACTAATCTGAATAAGAGACTCAGTATTGATGTGGATTGATCCAAGTAGTAAAATGTCTCATTTACTGTGGTGTTTGGGTGGGAATTGGACTTCTGGTCATTTGGCTAATATTTCCCATGGCTTTGTTTCTTTGTAAGGTTCATTCAGTGACAATTACATAATAATTAAATGTATTTACATCTCTTGGATCTATTCCATTCTGTGTGCAATAATATTACCTTAATTTTAACAAGATAATATTATGAGTGAGATTCTTTATTTGGGAAAGGGATCAAGGGTAAGGTATAAATGATATATAAACTCCTGGTGCAAAAACCAAAATTTAAGGAAAGCATGGACTTACACTTTTCACTCCAACATGAGCTTAGAGTTGTCTGTCCCACCCTCACAAAAAAAAAAAAAGCTAACAAACCAAAAAAATCAGTGACTTAGCTCCATCAGAGAATTGAAGCCACAGGACTAACCACCACCTTGAAAACTATAGAGACAGATGATACAGAGAATATAGATCAACTTACCTCAAGTACAAGCATGCCGGGAACACTTCAATAAATGGTAACTTCGATGAATTGCTAGAGGCTCTTTGTGTGAATTAGTTGGAGAATTTAGACTCCTGGGAGCCCTCATATTTTCACTTTTCTGAGTTGTTCTTCTGGATTTCCTACCTGGTTCTGACAGTGAAGATCAGAGAAACTCCCTTCGTGTTTGGCTCGAGGTAGAGAGAAAGTAACCCTTTTGAAATAAGCCCAGGGAATTCTCCATAATTCTCCACAGGAAAAAACTCTGGAGACCATTATCTCATGAACCTAGCTACAAAATTCTTCAATAAAAATTAGAAAATTGAATTCAACAATGTGTAAAAATTATAAATCACAACGATGTGTGATGTAAACTGTCACATCCATACAATGGGATATTGTTTAGCAACAAAAATAAATGAGCTATCAAGTCATGAAAAGAAATGGAAGAAACTTAAATGCATGTTGCTAACGGAAAGCCTGTCTGGAAAGCTTGCATACTGAATGATTCCATTTATATGACATTCTTGAAAAGTCAAAACAAAAGCAACTGGTTGCCTTTTGGTGGGCAGGGGATAGCAAGGAGGATAGATAAATCAGTGGAGCCCAGGTGACTTTTAGGGCTGTGAAACTACTTTGGATGGTAGTGTAATGGTGGGTACATGACATTGATTTGTCAAAATTCATGGAACTCAAAAAATGAACCTTGATGTAAATCATGAACTCTGGTTACTATATCAGTATTGGTACATTAATTGCAATAAATATACCACACAAATGAAGGTGTGAAAGATAGAGGTGCCAGGGGGTAGGGTGGATATATGGAACTCTATCTGCTTACTTATTTTCTAAATCTAAAACTATAGTAAAAAAGTGTCTATTAAATTTTTAAGTATAACAAAACTAGAGGCCTGGTGCACAAAATTCACGCACGGGTAGGGGGGCAGGGGGAGAGGGAGGAGTCCCTCAGCCTGGCCTGCATGCTCCCCAATCTGGGACCCCTCGGGAGATGTCCGACTGCCGGTTTGGCCCAATGCAGGATTGGGCCTAAGCCAGCAGTCGGACATCCCTCTCGCAATCCGGGACCACTGGCTCCTAACCGCTCACCTCCCTGCCTGCCTGATCACCCCTAACCACTTCTGCCTGCCAGCCTGATGCCCCTAACTCTCCCCTGCCTGCTGGCCTGATCGCCCCTAACTGCCTCTGCCTGCCGGCCTAATCGCCCCCTAACTCTCTCCCCTGCCAGCTTGATCACCCCTAACTACCTCTGCCTCGGCCCCCACCACCATAGCTTTGTCCAGAAGGATGTCCAGAAGACATCCGGTCTAGTTAGCATATTACTCTTTTATTAGTATAGATAGTACATGGTGATAATTATTCCCTTTTACCCCTCTCTCTTAGCCATCTAGTTTCCCTCTACATAATCATCAATGTGTTACCAGCTTATGTAGCCTTAAAGAGATGTGCATTACATGCAGATGTATGCGCATGTGTATTCTTGGTGTGTTGTTACAGAAGTTAAATCATTCTATACATATTGTTCTAAACCTTCCCTTGCCCACCAGACAATACCTAGGATAATGTTCCCAGATAGTAGTACACATAGAACTTCTGGAACACTTTGGACTATTTCATATTTCACTGATAGATACACCATTGTTTATTCAACTCATTAATGAAGACATTATTTTTCATCTTTTGCTGTAATGAAGACTGCAATTGTTCTTATTCAGATGTCATTGGAGTAGAATTACTTGGTCCGAATATAGGCATTTTAAAGTATCCCACCAGCAATGTTTGTTTCTGCATATCCTCATTTTATTATAATCAAACAACCATTATGATGTTAAACTTTTCTGTTTCCTTTTCTGTGAATTGTTGAATCCCTTTCCGATTTTTTTCTTGGGTTGTTCATGTTATTGGATTGCAGGCAGTTTTTAGTAAGAAATATTCTAGTTACCTGTGATAAAAGTTGCATACATTTTTCCCACTTAGTTGACTGATTTTTTATTTCACTTATGGAGTATTTTTCTTTGCAAAAAGTTTTGGTTTTAATTTATTTTTCTTAATTTTATTGTTGGTTAATGTTTTGGTATTTTATAGAACTAATCTCATTTTTTGAGAAATTTCCTGAATATACTTGTTTATTTATTTTTCCATAGTTTTTAGATAATCATCTATTTTTTTAAAAAGGTTGTCATTTTTGCTTGTATAATATTAGATTTATAAATTAGCTTAGAAATAATTGATATCTCTATAATGTTAAATCCTCTTTTCGAAAACATGATGTGCCTTTTTGTGGGTTAACTCTTTTGTTTTTTTTACCCATTATATTTTCTGATTAAATGGAAGCTGTTGATTTCTATAAGCAGTTTTATATTTTGTACCCAAAGCATACTGAATTTACCTGAAAGAATCCAAGAGAAGCACCTAAAAACTACTAGAAATAGTAATAAACCATTTATGTAATCTATAAGCAAGAAAAAGTTTACATCTTTATTTTCTAGTTTTAAGTAATATATTTGTTTCTCTGATTCAAGTCAATTTTTAAAAAATATGTTAATAAAGGACTTCTTTGTTCATTCTTGGCTCTAATGGAAATACTGCTTATATTTTCCTGTTAAGCATTATGCTAACTTTTGAGTTAAGATATATATGTTTTAATGTGTTAAACATTTCTATTCAGAATTTTTATCAAGATTAAAATGAATTTATTGTATAAAATGTATATAAATTTTTATCTTTGGCATCTATGAAAGATAACATGATTTTTCTTATTTATTAATACACTAGTGGCCTGGTGCATGGATTTGTGCATAAGGAAAGGGAATTAATTAGAAGAAATATTCTAATATCGCTATTCGCCCTTTCTCTATAATAGAAGTGTCAACCAAATTCATGATAGACAATGGCAGATCGAAATACATGCGTGCGATTGGCGCCAGCGAGAGTTTTATATGTATCATGCGTGCGCGAGTCAGTGTTTATTTTTAAATTGCCAGTGCACATCGTATGTACTGGACGGTCAGTCAGACAGTCAGATGGACATACAGTTGGTCACATAGCCTTTTATAAAGATAGATATCAGTCAGTATATGTGAATTTATGCTGGAGTAATCAATAACCTCAAATTCTCTACTTAAAACAACATGTTTTATTTCTTGCTTGTGCTGCCTGTCATAGAGGCTGTCTTTCTTACAGGCTCAGGCTCACAGAACAGCCATCTGGAGCACTGAGAATTGCTATAGTGGAGGGAAATGGAGCATGACAAGTCAGCCACTGACTTTTAAACCTTCCACCTGCAAGTGACACACTTCTCTGGCTCTCTATTGACTAGTGCAAATCACATGGCCGTATGGAACTATAAGGAGAGAGGAAAGAGAAATCATACCAGGTACCCTGGAAAAGAGCTGAAAAAGTTTGGTTAGCCCAGCCGGTGTGGCTCAGTGGTTGAGCATCAGCCTATGAACCAGGAGGTCATAGTTCAATTCCTGGTTAAGGCACATGCCAGAGATGCAGGCTCAATCCCCAGCAGGGGTTGTGCAGGAGGCAGCTGATCAGTGATTTTCTCCCATTGATGTTTCTATCTCTCCCTCTCCCTTAATTCTCTGAAATCAATAAAAATATATTTTTTTAAAAAGTTTGGTTAATATGCCGAAACCGGTTTGGCTCAGTGGATAGAGCGTCAGCCTGCGGACTGAAAGGTCTCAGGTTCGATTCCGGTCAAGGGCATGTACCTTGGTTGCGGGCACGTCCCCAATAGGGGGTGTGCAGGAGGCAGCTGATCGATGTTTCTCTCTCATCGATGTTTCTAACTCTCTATCCCTCTCCCTTCCTCTCTGTAAAAAATCAATAAAAAATATAAAAAAAAAAAAAGTTTGGTTAATGTTTGATAGAATATACTAATGCATTCCTTAATTTTAATGATCCTTAAGTTTCTCAAATAAATAGAACTTAGGCATGGGAAATTTAAATGTGTTAATGGATTCTGTCTGGTAACATTTTATTTAGAATTTTTGCAGTGAATCATAAGTGAAAGGTTTTAGTTTGTGTGTGCTCATATGTGCATTCTTTGACAGGTTTTGGTATCATCCTACTTTAATAAAAGAAGTAAGGAGGCTTTACTTACTTTCTTATGCTCATATATAATTTTAAAAAGGAATAGGAATTTTATGTTTCTCAAAGGATAATAAGCCCAGCCGGCATATCTCAGTGGTTGAGCATTGACCTATGAACCAGGAGGTCACTGTTTGATTCCCTATCAGGGCACATAACTGGGTTGTGGGCTCGATCCCCAGCAGGGGAGTGCAGGAGGCAGCCAATCAATGATTCTCATCACTGATGTTTCTATCTCCCTCTCCCTCTCTGAAATCAATTAAAATATATTTTTAGAAAAATAAAATTGACCATCTAGGTGTGGTGTACTTTTTTGGAGGGTAAGTGTATTATTTTGGAGAGGGAGTTACTTCTGTATTATTTCTATGTTAATTTGTTGAGATTTTTTTCTCTATTCTGAGGTGTTTTTTTTAATTTATCTTTTAAAAATAAAAACATTTGTTTTAATTCCAGGTCTTAAGTTGTTTTGCATGTATTTGAACAAAGAAATAGCCTGGTATGCTTTTAATTTTCTCCACATCTATAATTATCTTTTCTGATATTGTATACTTGATCTTTTTGCTTTTTCTTCTGCTTTAGATCAACCTGAAGTTTATCTATTAACTAGAGGCCCGGTGCACAAAGTCATGCACTCGGGGGGGGTGGAGGGGGGGTCCCTCAGCCCAGCCTGTGCCCTCTCGCAGTCCGAGAGCCCTCGGAGGATGTCCAACTGCCGGCTTAGGCCCGCTCCCCCTAGGAGCCAGCAGTCAGACATCCTTAGCGCTGCCGCAGAGGCTGGAGAGTGGGCCTAAGCTGGCACGCACCAGCCATGAGCCCAGCTCAGGGCTTCTGGCTGAGTGGCGCCCCCCTGTGGGAGCACACTGACCACCAGAGGGCAGCTGCTGTGTTGAGCATCTGCCCCTGGTGGTCAGTGCACGTCATAGCGACTGGTTGTTCTGCCGTTTGGTCAATTTGCATATTAGCCTTTTATTATATAGGATGTATTTCAGAGAATCAGCTCTTGGATGAATTTATTACTTTATCATTTTTCTATTTATTAGTATATAATTTCTCACTTGATTTTTTAAAATGTTTGTGAAGAAGATACACATATAGAAAAATGGACAAAATGATGTGTTCCATGATACATAAAATAAAGCAAAACACTAGCAAACTCATAGCCAAGTTGCAAGTTCACCTCATGCTCTGTCTCATAATTTCTATCCTTCCCTCTTCATCAAAGTACTGCAATGTTAACAACTACAGTTTACTTTTACCTAGCTTTAAACTTTATATAAGTAGAGTCACCAAGTATGTATTCATTTGTATCTCCTTTCACTCAACATAATCAAGTTTCCTAAATTTTATTTTCTAAATTTATACCTATTAAAATGTAATTGATTTTTGTATATTAACTTTGCATCCATCCAACTTACTGAACTCATAAATTATTCATCTATTCTTTTAAATGTTTATATATATTCACAAAAAAGGCAGTTTTCTTTCTTTCCAATCCTTATACTTATCATTCACTTTTCACTTTATTGTACCTTGTGTCTTTATTTCTAAGATTTCCAATAAAATGTTGCATTGAATTGACATTTTTATTTCCTTACCAGTCTTGAAGGATATGATGTTAGCATTCAGTCTGAGTGATGTGATAGTATTTTAGAAATAGTATGAGATTAAATAAGTTTCTACTTTTAGTTTAAAAGAATTTAAATTTTTTATTAAATGTTTTCCCTGTAAGGGATATACATGATGGGTTCCTCTATTCTGATTGATCCAGCACAATATGAGCTTCCTGTTCCTGCAACCTTAGTCTCTGCTAGATTTGAGTTCTGGTTCCCAGAGTAAAATTCTTTCACCAAGGGACACAACAAATGTTCTAGTAAACTGGAAATTGAGGCTGGCACCTGGCTAGTCCGAGCTTTGAATGCCAGTGAACCATCAGGAGGAGTTACTGTACTGACAGACGAATGATCCTGCACAGTATACATAGAGGGGGGCAGGAGAATGTCTAGAATACAGCAGAGCCTTGGGGGTGCCTCTTAGAATGCCTGTGATAAATGTTACTAGAAAACTAACTGCTAATGACCCAGGCCTTTAAGGAATGACAGTTTGCTAGTATAACACCCTACCAGGCAACAATCTGACCACTGAAGTGTTTATTAAGGGCAATGGGATATGGAATGGATAGTGCTAGAAGGAAATTGAAATATTAGCAATGACCAAATACCAGTCACAAAAGTAGTAATAGTAATACTCGTAATAGTAATGAGTATTTCATCTCAAATTTGAATTGAATCTATGTATTCATTCAATTCCAGTTCTTTTACTTTGTTTATCTCCCGTCTTCCATCCCTTTGTTATCTACATAAGATGTGTTAACAGTGGTTAACCTTATAGTCTAATATTTAGGTTACTAGAGGCCTGGTGCACGAAATTTGTGCATGGAGGTGGGGGGGTTCCCTCAGCCCAGCCTGCACCCTCTTCAATTGGGAATGCCTTGGCAGATGTCCAAGTGTGGGATCGGGCCAGACCAGCAGATGGACATCCCTCTCGCAATCTGGGACTGATGGCTTCTAATTGCTCACCTGCCTGCCTGCCCAATCACCCCTAACTGCGTCTGCCTGCCAGCCTGATCACCCCTAAATGCCCTTCCCTGTTGGCCTGGTTGCCCCCAACTGCCCACCCCTGCCTGCCTGGTTGTCCCCAACTGCCCTCCCCTTCCAGCCTGATCTCGCCCCCTATTGCCCTCTCCTGCCGGCCTGGTTGCCCCCAACTGCCCTCCCCTGCTGGCTTGATCTCACCCCCAATGGCCCTCCTATGCTGGCCAATTTGGTTCTGATTGGTCCGTTTCTATGCCAGTCAGCATCAGAAGCTCTGCCTTGTAGGCAGCCATTGGCTCCCCACAGCACCCAGATTTGGTTCTGATTGGTCGGTGTCTATGCCAGTCAGTGTCAGAAGTTCCGCCTCCTAGGCAGCCATTGGTTCTTCACAGCACCCACATTTGGTTCTGATTGGTTGGTTCCTATGCCAGTCAGCATCTCTGGGCCTATCAACGGGGCCTGAACAGAAAGGCGTGGCCTGGAGAGAAATGGAGGCATGGCTGCTGGCCAGACTGGGAGAGAAAGAGAGAGGCAAGTGCTGATCAAAAGCTGCCTCAGAGGCAATGGATCATTCCCTGCTTCTCTCTTCAGGCCTCTCTCTGGCCCTGATTCGCAGCCCCCCCAGCTGTCAGTGCTGGGGTACCATGCCTACAGTGGAAGCAGTCTGCACTGGGTTGTCGGGGCTGCGCTGACTGCAGGACTGCCGGTTGGTTGAGCCTCAGTCGTTACTGGTCATTACGACCCAGGGTTTTTATATATTAGGATAGGATATCAGAGGTATAGTGTAATTCAGCCCAAAGGGGAAAGTGATGGGGAGCATAAGACATTTGGGGGGCTAGTAGGTTTAGGATATCAGAGGTGTAGTGTAATTCAGCCCAAAGAGGAATGGACATCATCTGTGACTGAGGTGACATGGAACTGTGTATCCTCTGGGAAGAGGGTGAGTATGTTTGGTTGTGCAAGGATAGATGAATCATTTTAGGTGGAAGCATGATTTTGCTATTGTCTTTATTTGGAAGTTGAGTATGGCTGAAACCGTATTTGCCAGGACCCCTTTTTAAGGTTTAGGATTACAGTTAGTCAAAAGAGAAACTGCATAGGCAAGATTTGGAAGCAGAGACAAAGCAGCTGTCATTACTTCCTGAGAGTTGGTGTGGTGAGAGAAAGATGCAGAGATCAGGGGGGTTCCAGATTATCTCCACTCTCCTGCTTGGGGTGCAGGTCTTTCCACTTGCCAGTCCTACTGACCCACAGCACCCCAGCTTGCCTGGAGGCAGGAGCTTTATACAGAACCACCCTCTGGCAGCTGCCCATGTTCTCTTTTGAGCTCCCAGCTTGCTTCATTGCTTCAGCAGATTGCCCAGCAGCTTGTCTCTGATCCTCTAGCTTCCCCTTTGGGGAGGACCATCTCTCACATTGTTTCACTCATTCCTACAACAAATCCCTTATTCCATGATACTTGGTTCTGCTTTCCTGATGAAGCCCTGACCATTCCACTCATACACCTTCCTACCTCCAGGAATTATGTCTGATTTCTCTCACATTTTTATTCTATTAGATATTGTTCATTTATTCCTCATAGGTTATAGGTTGCAGGTTGCAGACAAAGGATTCCCTATGGTTTTACTCTTTGTTAGAGGTTTGTAGGAGTTGCCATACACCCTCTTTTTTCTCTGGGTTCAATTAAGAACAAATAAAAACACCAAGCCGGGATCAAAGTACAAATTTAGCTTAATAATGGAAAAGCTTGATTAAATTGGGAAGCCTGCCTTCCTCCTATTCCAATATAAATTTTCCTAGTTAATCATCAGGGAGAAAACAGTAAGCTCCCCACTGAGGAGTGCTGAGCACTGTTTACCACAAGGCAGAAGGAACTGAGGAGGGGAAAGGATATGCTTCACTCCAGGGCAGCAGGTCCAAGAGAGAGATGGGCCTGCACTGTGTGCTTCTCAAAGTATCCTGCCTCCGAGATGACACTGTCATGGTGTCAGACTCCCCAGGTTTCACCAGGCAGATAAGTCCCCCTCTCGGGGCGGGGGGCAACTGATGACTGTGGAGGTCTCTTCTTCGGGTATGGAGGAAGGACTTCATTGGAAACTTGGGGACATGGGACTCAGGATCCCACTTTGACACACTTCACTTGCCCTTTAGTAACTGCAGCTAAAAGATCCTTGTAAATGCTTAAGTTATGACTACCTAAACTGACGTCTCCTATTTATAACTATAGACCAGGGGTCCTCAAACTTTTTAAACGGGGCCAGTTCACTGTCCCTCAGACAGTTGGAGGGCCGGAGTATAGTTTAAAAAAAAACACTATGAACAAATTCCTATGCGCACTACGGGCCCGGGACGAGTCAGCTGCTAAGGACAGGCAGCAGCACCCAGCGGGCCGGATAAATGTCCTCGGCGGGCCGCATGTGGCCCGTGGGCCGTAGTTTGAGGACGCCTGCACCTATCACCCATGTCAACCCCTCCTTGCCTGTATGAGTTCTTTCTCAAACTATAGTGGGAAAACAAAATTCTATACTTGCTTCCCTTGATGCAAGGGTTTGTCCTGAGCCATGGTTCTGACCAGTGAACCATAGAAATATGATAAGTGAGTGCTGTTTCTTGAAAAGCTTGTTTTCTAATAGAAGGGGATAGGCACAGCTGTCACCAACCCTTTTCCTCTTCCTAATGTCTTAGACAAGAAAGTATCTTCTGATGCATTTGTTGAGGCAACAGGAACAACAAATGGAATGTCGTATGTATAAAAAAAACCCTTACCACCTGGCCAGCTTGCTAAGTGGTTAGAGTGTTGACCTGAGGACTGAGGGCATGTACCTCAGTTGCAGGTTCCCCAGGCCTGGTAGGAGTGCATGTAGGAGGCAACCAATCCATGTGTCTCTCTCACATCAATGTTTTCTTTCTCTCCCCCCTCCTCCCTCCCTCTACTCTGAAGCAATCAATGGAAAAAATATCCTCAGATAAGGATTAAAAAACAAACAAACAAAAAACCCTTACCAACTATTTTGAATTGGGAGGAGGAAGGTCTTGCTAGTGGTTACCTGTGTTAGATTTAGGTGTTTTCTGCCTATCTGTCTTATTAATTATAAGACTATCCTATATAATAAAAGCCTAATATGCAAATTGTCCCCTCGATTGGGAGTTTGACCAGGAGTTTGACCTGGGGGCGGGGCCAGCTGGCCAACCTCGGGAAGGGAGGCCCCAGCTAGCAGCAGGCAGCTGCTGAGGGAAGGGAGGCCCCGGTCGGTCAGCAGCCGGCAGCCTCTAGAGACTCTACATGTGTATGAATTTCGTGCACCGGGCCTCTAGTCCTATCTAATAAAAGAGTAATATGCAAATTAACCACCACTATGCTACTGCCACCAGCCACGCCCACCAGCCAATCAGGAGCGAATATGCAAATAAACCCAACCAAGATGGCTACGGCCACAGAGAGCAGGAGGGAGGCTTGGGTTTCCCCGGCGATGGAGGAAGCCAAGCTTTCCACACACCCTGGCGGGCCCAGGCCTCCGCTTAAGGCTACAAAGTTTCAATGGTAGAAGATACATAAATCCAAACAGAAATGGTGGCAGCCACAGAGCTGGAAAGAGCAGGAGGCTAGGGTTGCCTGTGGCGATGGAGGAAGCCAAGCTTTCTGCACACCCTGGCCTGCCCAGGCCTCCGCTTAAGGCTACAAAGTTTTAATTCTAGAAGATACATAAATCCCAACAGAAAAGGCTGCTGCCACGGAGCAAGCAGAGGCTTGGCTCCGCTCCAGGCTACAAAGTTTCAATTGTAGAAGATAAATAAACCCCAGATACCAGGGCCTCCACTTGGGTTGCCAGGGGGCGTGGCCAGCCTGCAAACCACCACAGGCCCCTCGCCCAGGCCGCCCACGCCCCAAAGGAACCCCCACCCTGATCCGGGACACCCTTCAGGGCAAACCAGCTGGCCCCCACCTGTGCACCAGGCCTCTATCCTATCTAATAAAAGAGTAGTATGCCAATTGACCATCACTCCAACACACAAGATGGCTGCCCCCATGTGGTCAAAGATCCTGCCCCCATGTGGACACAAGATGGCCACCACAAGATGGCCAGCAAGGGAGGGCAGTTGGGAGGGACCAGGCCTGCAAGGGAGGGCAGTTGTGGGCAATCAGGCCAGCAGGGGAGGGCAGTTGGGAGGGACCAGGCCTGCAAGGGAGGGCAGTTGTGGGCAATCAGGCCAGCAGGGGAGTGCAGTTGGGAGGGACCAGGCCTTCAAGGGAGGGCAGTGGGGGGCGATCAACCCTGCAGGGGAGGGCAGTTAGGGATGACCAAGCTGGCAGAGGAGGGAAGTTGGGGGTGACCAGGCCTGCAGGGAAGGGCAGTTAGGGGTGACCAGGCCTGCAGGGGAGGGCAGTTAGGGGTGACCAGGCCTGCAGGGGAGGGCAGTTAGGGCTGACCAGGCCTGCAGGGGAGGGCAGTTAGGGGTGACCAGGCCTGCAGGGGAGGGCAGTTAGGGGAAAACAGGCTGGCAGGGGAGCAGTTAGGCATCAATCAGGCTGGCAGGGCAGTGGTTAGGGGGTGATCAGGCTGGCAGGCAGAAGCAGTTAGGGGCAATCAGGAAGGCAGGCAGGCAAGCAGTTGGGAACCAGCAGTCCTGGATTGTGAGAGGGATGTCCGACTGCCCATTTTGGCCCGATCCCACCAGGATCGGGCTTAAACAGGCAGTCGGACATCCCTTGAGGGGTCCCAGAGTGGAGAGGGTGCAGGCTGGGCTGAGGGACACTGGGCCTCTAGTATTATATTCGTGCACCGGGCCTCTAGTATTATAATAATATTTGTGCACCGGGCCTCTAGTATTAATATTTGTGCACCGGGCCTCTAGTATTATAATAAGCCTGAATTGTTAATATTTGTTCTCAATACACTTACCTTAGTTACCAAGAAAATCAGCCCCTTTCTACTAGGCTCTCACATTGTTAGTACCTTTGACAGTGATTCTCAAATTTGAGTGTACATCAAAAATCACCTGGAAGGCTTATTAAACTATAGATTGCTAGGGCCTCTCCTCAATTTCTGATTCACTAGGTCTTCAGGGGCCTATGATTTGAATTTCTAGCTAATTCCCACAGGATGCTAATGTCAAGCACTCACTGGGCACCGTGCTTTGAATTGTGCTATTTTACAATAGCAATGCTGTGTTGTCTTCTTCCTCACCTATTTTGAGAAAAGAGACCCCAACTGATGTAGGATGTGGTGAGGAGCCATATTGTGTTAACTGTTCATAGCTTAGGAATGCCTAAGTTACTCAAATGCTAGAAGCACATTGTCAAAAGTCACCTCAAAAAGAAAATGTGAAGTTTTCCTCTCACCTCAGTCAGTGATTTCTTGTATCCATCGTTTTAAACTTTAGAAACAGTTTGTAAAGAGGACCATTTATAATATTTCTTACCATATGACTTTTTGATAAAATTAAAAAAGGAAATTAAGCCAGTTTCCTGTTCAATAGTAATTGCATTCTTCACTTTTTTTGAACATATGGAAAGCCAACTGACTTCAGCTTTGGATGTCATTGGTTTGATAGAGCTTGTATAGGCACCTTCTAAGGATAAACCTTCTGGAAGATAATGTATTCTCAAATAGACTAGTCCAGTGGTCGGCAAACTGCGGCTCGCGAGCCACATGCGGCTTGCGAACCGCGGTTTGCCGCTCTGTTGACTAATGAGTTTGCCGACCACTGGGATAGGGGCTTAATCACAAGGAACAACAACAGCCTGTAATTATTGGAATCGAGAGTCTAGGTCAGTGGTCGGCAAACTCATTAGTCAACAGAGCGGCAAACCGCCGTCACTAGTCTGATCTCCTCTTTGCAAGTTAAGTGAATTAATTTGGTTGACATGTTTTATTATATGCAGTTGGATTTTCTGATGTGCACTTTGATGATCACTATCACTCAGCTTTCTTAAAGGCCCTGGAATTTCATTAGTATTCCGTTACTGGCAGTGCGAGCAATTGTGCAACGGCTGGAGAACAATCATATATTTCACAGGACTCCTTGGATTAATGACAAGAAATGCTCTGGTAGTGACCCATGAATAGAAAGCAGGAATCTTTCAAAAAGCTCTTCAAATGTATGAGCCTATTTTTTTCAGAATAAGTTTTTTGGGTTTTTTTTAATGCTTATAGTAAAAAATGTACTTGGCTCTCTACCTAGTATCTCTCTTTACCACCAAATCTAGGAGTGCATGGTCTAGATGTGACATGGAGAGCACATTGCCCTATGGAAGGTCCGACAACAAGCAGGAAAAAGTTCAGGCAGATGTACATTCATTCATTCCCACCCAATAATCATAATCAGTCCTACCTTTGATCAGGCATCGTTTTTTAAAAGCCCTGTTGGGGGAGGCAGGACGGTGGTTTTACCTTGTAGAACTTGCTGATGACCCAACTCTAATCAGATGTCCAAATTCCACTACCTAGGCTTTTGCCTTTTAATTAAATCCTACCTTACTACCAAGTCCTAAGAAGTGAAATCTTAATCCCTACAGAACCCCAATTACTCCATGATTATGATCTTGCCTGGTTTCCAGGTCTTCCAACAAATACAACCTGACTCTCCCATAGTCTTACTCCCCGCCCAGTGCTGTGAGGATTTCAGTGCATCTGCCACTTGGATGGTCATCATAATCAATATCTGTGTAGGAACTTACCTTTGACCCTCTCTTCTTTTATACATTTTCTTCCCTGATCATGAGGTGAGCATATTTGGAGAATCTCAGAAGGCTTAGCTAACAAATAATGCACAATGATGTGAGATCAGGTCCTCAACATAAATTCAGTACTGTTCTTGTTTACCCTTCCTGTGTGCTGAGCTGCACTGAAGTTCCAGCAGTTACATCTGCCTGAACTCCATCCTGCTTGCTGTCAGACCTTCTCTGGGGCAGTGTGCTCTCCAGGTCAAACTTGGTATCACTCATTTGACCTATTCTGCTTAGAACTTATGAGAAGGAAAATAATAAAAGCTCTTCAAAATATTTTATTTTCACTATATCTGAATTGAATTAAAGTACAATCACAGAAGATATAATTTGAGACTACTATAATAATCCACTTCATTAACTGGTACGCCTAGTAGGAAGAACAATTCACCCAAAACAAATTGCTCTCCTAAATAAGGTTCCTTTTTTCCACTGCTCCCCTGAAATTGCTCATTTTAAGGTGAGGGAGGAACTCCCTTTGGAATCTCAGTTATTCTTCAGCTTTCATCTCTTCGCCTCTATGGCATCCTGATTTCCTTCTCTGTGATGCAGTCCCTTTTGTCTCGGGGGAGGAGTGGAAGAATGGGAAGAAGGGGGTGGGGACTGGGAAACAGTGTCTAAGTACAAAGCTTGTTATTTGGGGTAATTACCTAACTTTTCTGGACAGGTGGGGACGACCAAGGGTACTAGGTCTGGAGAGCAGCCTATCACACTGAAGCAGATCAGGCCCTGGGACATGTCCCAACATCACACCTTCTTTTCAATAAAATGGAGATAATTGCTTCCCTAACATTCTCTCTACGTGAGACGTAACTTCTTTGTAAATAAAATGCTTACAATTGAGAGCATTCATATTATTACTTTGATTTTTACAACATCTCACATAGTCCAGGTATTTTTTGCATATTATTTTACACTTAGAAATGTGATACTTAGAGAACTTAAGTAATGATCCCAAGGGTGCAAAATTAGAGTAGAAACTGGAACCAAATAGCCTATATTCCTATCCTCACTCTTTCTACTACATACGTTTATCACACCTTGGCCTTGAATTATAATCACCCTGCATGCAGCTGGCTCCACCCATTTCCTCCTTTATTTCTATAAGCACTAGCTAGAGACCACTTCCACAAAAATACTTGCTATGGGCCTCTGTTCTTTTTACTGTGTCTAACTGTGCCTGGTGCTTTGAGTAGGGGAAGTATCTTGCACTAAATAGATGCTCAAATGGGTCAGAGGTGGAAAAGAAATTGGAGAAGAAAGCAAGGCTGGTTGCCTGATGCTCATTGGCTCCATGCTGAATACAATAGCCACGTGTGACTACTTAGCACTTGAAATGCCACTAGTCCAAACTGAGTTGTGAAAGGGCGGGGAGACTCCATGTTCCTTTTGTTCCATGTCTTCCACCTCCTGGAGTCAGGTTCCCGCCCTAGAACCTCTCCAAGAGCCCAACCCACACCTTTGAATTAGCCAATAGAAATGCAAGGGAAAGTAAGCCGCGCCCTGCCCCCATGTGCAACCTGACCCCGACCAATCAGCGGAGGCCACACTACCTCACCCCTCCTACCTCTCCCAGGCCCCCTATAAATCAGCGCGTTTGGGGTCTGGGGCTCTCTCTCTCTCTCTCCACCTCGCCGCTGCACCGGTGTGTGTGTGTGGGGGGGGGGGGGGGGACTGGGCTCGAGCTAGCTCGATTAAAGGCTCTTTGCTTTTGCATCAGACTCGGCTCCCTGGTGGTCTTTGGGGATCATGAAATCTGGGCATAACATTTGGGGGCTCGCCTGGGATCCCCAAGAACCTCAAGGGACCCCCGATCCGTAGAGTCTGACTGGCCACGGTAGGTGTCTGTCTGTTCCTTGTCTCTTTTGTGTGAGCTCATTTCTGGATCTCTGGCAGTGCCCAAAGCGGTCTAGGTGGACGCACTGGAGGACCACGGGTGGGAGGAATCGGGAGACATCCCGATCCTCCTTCAGGAGGGACGTGTATTCCCCTCAAACCTCTGGGACAAGGTGGGTCGCTCCCACTGATCGGCGTGAGGCCGTCGTCCGCACTTTCGGTTTTGTCAGTTTTGTTCCAACGGACTCGCATTGGAAAGCTTGTCTCAAGGGCCCTTTGTTTGTCTGTGTCTGTGTTTTTCTCTTTTGTTTTGTGGACTCTCTTGACAGACATCATGGGATAGACTCAGACCACTCCTTTAAGCATTATGGTTGATCATTTCAAAAAGGTTAAAGGAAGAGCTGGCAACCTCAGTGTAGAAGTCCGGAAGGGCCAGTGGCAAACTTTTTGTTCCAGGGAGTGGCGGACTTTTAGTGTCGGGTGGCCGCCGGAGGGGACCTTCGACCTCCCCACCATCCACCGGGTGAGGGACATCGTCTCTCAGGCCAAGAAGGGACATCCTGATCAACTCCCTTACATTATTACTTGGCAGGACCTCATGGAAGAGCCACCCTCCTGACTTAAGCCCTTTCTGCCCCCGCGCCCCCTGGAGCCGAAACCCATACTTGCTTTGCAGGAAACGGAGAAGGTGAAGGAGAAGAAGGACCTCATCCCGCCTTCAGCTCCCCTCTACCCTGTCTTTCAGGGGGGAACTGAAGAGGAACTAATCTTTCCTCCCTCATATCAGCCCCCTAGGAGTCCACAGGGGGGCGATCCTCCCACGTGAGGGGAAGTGGACGCCACGGGGAGCAGAGTTCCGGGAGCGGCTTGGAGCAGAGTTCCGGAGCGGCTGGGAGCAGAGTTCCGGGAGCGGCTGGGGGCGGAGTTCCGGGAGCGGCTACGGTTCCAGTGGGCTCCCAGATGCAGATGGCAATCAACCCCATCACTATTGGCCTTTCGCCACTAGTGACCTTTACAACTGGAAGGCTCAGAATCCTAAGTTCTCTGAGAAGCCAGCAGGGCTTATTGATCTGTTAGATTCTGTCCTTTTCACCCACCAGCCCATGTGGGACGACTGCCAACAGCTTTTACAGGTCCTGTTCACAACTGAGGAGAGGGAAAGAATCCTCAATGAGGCCCGGAAAGTGGTTCCAGGCGTGGACGGGAACCCAACCACCAACCGGGTCCAGATAGATGTCTCTTTTCCCTTAACTAGGCCTGAATGGGATTTCAACACCGCAGAAGGTAAGGAGAGGCTCCGGGTCTACCGCCAGACTATAATGGGGGGTCTCCGAATGGCTGCTAGAAAGCCAACTAATTTGGCCAAGATAGGGAATGTTCAGCAGGAAAGGGATGAGTCTCCAGCTGTCTTTTTAGAACGGATCATGGAGGCATACCGCACCTACACCCCCCATGAATCCAGAAGCTCCTGAAAACAAGGCAGCTGTGATCATAAGCTTTGTAAACCAATCGGCTGCGGATATTAAAAAGAAACTGCAAAAAGTAGATAGGCTGGGGGAGAAGAGTTTAAAGGACCTACTGGAGGTAGCCGAGGTGTATAATAACAGGGAGCCCCCGGAAGAAAGGCAGGCTCACGCTGCGGCGGCTGCGAGCAGCAAACAAACCCGAGACCTAGCTAAGATCCTGCTCGCCACCACCGCGGACTCTTCTGAGGAACGGAACTGACGTCTCCGCCAACTGGCTGGCAACCAGGAGGACGGTAAGGGGACCGCCCGGGGTGGGAGGCGGAAGCTGCAGAAAGATCAGTGTGCTTACTGTAGGGAGATAGGGCACTGGAAACAAGAGTGTCCGAAAAGGGCCAGCAAAAAGGGAGGCGAAACAGATCGAGTGAAGGTCCTGGAGCTAGATGAACTGAGTGATTAGGGGAGTCGGGGTTCGGACCCCCTCCCCGAGCCCAGGGTAACTCTTAGAGTGGAGGGGACCTCCATTGACTTCCTTATCGACACCGGAGCGCAACACTCGGTCCTCTGTATGCCTCAAGGAAAATTAACAAATAAGTCTTGGGTACAAGGAGCAACTGGTATGAGCCAGTATTCATGGACTACCCGAAGAATGGTGGATTTAGGGACGGGCCGGGTATCCCACTCTTTTATGGTAATTCCGGAATGCCCCTACCCACTGTTAGGACGAGACTTGCTCACTAAGATCGGAGCTCAGATAACTTTCAGACAAGGGGGGCCTCAGGTTACTGAAGGCAAGGGCCACCCCATTCAGGTCCTGACCATAAGGCTGGAGGATGAGTACCAGCTTCATCAAAAAGCCTCTCCAATAGAGGGCTACAGCGGACAACTGATGTGGACTCCTGATGTGGACTCGGTTGCCTCGGGTTCAAGAACTCGCCCACCATCTTCGACGAGGCCCTGCACGAGGACCTGGGAATCCTAGAGCAAGTGAATGGGCTCCGGAAGAACCTGACCGACCAGCCCCTTCCAGATGCAGACGTCACCTGGTTCACGGATGGAAGCAGCTTCATACGGGACGGGAGCAGGTATGCGGGTACAGCTGTAGTCACTGAAACGGACACTGTATGGGCAGAGGCTCTGCCTCCGGGACGTCAGCCCAGAGAGCAGAGCTTGTGGCCCTCAACAAGGCCCTGACACTGGGAGCTGGAAAGCGGCTCAACATCTACACAGACAGCCAGTATGCATTCGCCACCACTCATGTTCATGGGGCAACCTACCAAGAGAGAGGGCTACTAACAGCAGAGGGGCGGACTATAAAGAATAAACAGGAGATACTCGACTTACTCTCAGCCTTATGGCTCCCCGCCAAATTGGCCATCATACACTGCCAAGGACACCAGAAGGCTGACGACCCAGTGGCAAGAGGAAACCGCAGGGCTGACCAGGCGGCCAAGGCAATAGCCCTTTCTCCGATCCTCACCATGGCCCTACAGCTCCCAGACCCAGGAGACCCAGTTCTGCCAGTTCAGCCAGGACATTCCCTGGAGGAGTTACAGTGCATTAGGAAGCTTCCCCAAGCAAAAGAGGAGAAGGGGTGATGGTATATGCTGGAAGACATCTTGCCCAGGTACGGTTTTCCCGCTGAGATAGGGTCAGACAATGGACCAGCTTTTGTCTCGCAGGTAACGCAGGCAGTGGCCAAGGCCATTAGGGCAAATTGGAAATTGCATTGTGCTTATAGGCCCCAAAGCTCAGGGCAAGTAGAAAGGATGAATAGAACTCTAAAAGAGACCCTTACCAAATTGACCATGGAGACTGGCGGGGACTGGGTGGCTCTCCTTCCATATGCCCTTTACCGGGTTAGGAACTCCCCCTACACCCTGGGTTTTACTCCTTATGAGATCATGTTTGGCCTGCCACCCCCTATTATCCCTAACCTTAAAGCCGAATTTCTTACAGAATTTGAAAGTCAAGAACTGTTTCTTTCCTTGAGAGGGCTCCAGAGGGCGCACGAGGACATTTGGCCGCACCTCCGCGCTATCTACGAGACCAGCCCAGCCCCGACTCCTCATCAGCATAAGCCCGGGGACTGGGTCTACATCAAGAGACACCGCAGGGAGACCCTTGAGCCACGTTGGAAGGGTCCCTATGTCGTGGTGCTGACGACCCCCAACGCTCTCAAGGTAGAGGGCATCGTGACCCGGGTCCATCACACTCACGTCCGGTCAGCGGACCCATCTGTGATCCGGGAAGACTTGGGGACTCCGATTTTATCAGTGCAGGGAATTTGGGATGGTGTACCCTCGTGACCCAGGAATGTTGTTCAGTAGAAATACAAACCAACCCATGATTGGGCCTGTAAGTTTCAAGACAAGGGGGGAATGAAAGGGCGGGGAGACTCCATGTTCCTTTTGTTCCATGTCCTCCACCTCCTGGAGTCAGGTTCCCGCCCTAGAACCTCTCCAAGAGCCCAACCCACACCTTTGAATTAGCCAATAGAAATGCAAGGGAAAGTAAGCCGCGCCCTGCCCCCATGTGCAACCTGACCCCTACCAATCAGCGGAGGCCACACTACCTCACCCCTCCTACCTCTCCCAGGCCCCCTATAAATCAGTGCGTTTGGGGTCTGGGGCTCTCTCTCTCTCTCTCTCTCTCTCTCTCTCTCCCTCCACCTCGCCGCTGCCGCTGCGCCGGTGTGTGTGTGTGGGGTGGGGGGGAGGGACTGGGCTCGAGCTAGCTCGATTAAAGGCTCTTTGCTTTTGCATCGGACTCGGCTCCCTGGTGGTCTTTGGGGATCATGAAATCTGAGCATAACAGTTGTGTGATAAGGGTAGTAAAATGCACACCAGAGTAATGTGTGTGTCTTTGTATGAAAGAAATATATAAAATTTCTCAATAATTTTAGATCATATATTTTAGATATATTGGTTTAAATTAAATGTCATCTGTTCATTTAATAAAATTAATTTTACCTTTTTCTCTTTACGTTTTGTAATGTGGCTCCTAGAAAATTTAAAATTACGCATGTGGCTTGCATTCTATTTCTATTGGACAGCTCTGCTCTGAGGCATTGACTCATCATGTTCCATTTCTGAGTGGGCTGTTTCCTTCTTGGTGTCTTTGCTCATGTAATTTCTTCTACTTAAATCCAAGTCTCTTTCTTCATAACTTGGCTTGTCACAAAGTTTGACCCCACTCAATTAATCAACTTATTCTTAAAACTAAGCACTATTCCAATACTTTCACACAAAATATGAATTATTCTGTTTCTTATTTCTAAAAAGAAGCCCCACTCTTCATGAAATTTCAGACAATGCCTTCTGATACATTGTTCTAAGACACCCAATAGAAGTATAAGAGTTTTTTCTTTTAAATTTACATTTTGTTACTAAAAGTATAACACTAGGTGCTGTTGGTAATAAAATGTAAATTAAAAAGGAAAAAAAAATGTTCTTACTTGTTTCTACTGCTATTCTTTGAAGCCAAAATCTCATTTTCCTGTTGTTTTATTAGTTACCTCCTGCCTGAAATCTTTGCTTCTAGTCCTCCCATCAATTCATTCTAAATCCCCTACCCACTCATCTTTCTAAAATAGCACTATTTTCATGTCAAATTTTGCTGAAAAGTCTTCACTGGCTCCAATAGCCTAGAGTAATAATTCTCAAACTGCTTCACTGAGCTACATGCTTTTGCTCATCTTCAGGTTAACATTCCTTGAACCAGAGCAGCTATTCCATGCTCTCCATTATGTTCAATCTTTTTTTTTTCTGGTTTCTTGAACATAAGGAATACAGTTATAATAGTTCTATCTTCCATGTCATTTCTAAGTCAGTTTGATTGATTTTTTTTTCTTCTCATCTTAAGCTATATTTTTACTCTTCTTAGAAAGCCTGCTGATTTTTTCATTGGATGCCAGACATTGTGAATTTTAGCTTGTTGGGTGCTGGACATATATGTATCCCTATAAGTAATGTTGAGCTTTGTTCTGGAATGACCTTCCACAATCTGCCCTGAATTTCAAATGTATTGCCCTGTTGTAGGCAGAATGGCTAAATACAGTTTGCATATTTCCACCTGTTTATTTACAGGTTTCCCGTGTTGTCAACATAACATTGACACTTTCCTTTTATCTGATCCTCTATTTTGGTCATTCTGATTTTATATAATCATTTTAATTGTGTTTATCTCATCTTACCAACCAGATCATATGTTCTTTTAGGATGGTAACTATGTCTGATATTTTTATATTTTTCCCAAAAGCTTAGCACAAAGACTGGGCGGTAAGTGGGCACACAGCATATGTTTGTAATTTGTCTAATGGAATGCTGAATGCCCTGACAGTAGGAGCCTAGAGTTTTATTCTTGCTAGTCTTAATCAGTAGCACACAAATTACTATATGACAAAATAAAAATAGGCTATGATGTAGTTTCTGAGAAACATGATATGACATTATAAATGAAGTCAGCTTACTTTGAAAAAAATCCAGACAGATGCTGAAACATTCCATGTGATTTATTCTGTGTGCTCTGTATCTAATCCAAACTCTCACTCCCCTTTACTCAGACACCAGGGGTCATGGTGTTAAAATTTTCCACTTTCCAAGGTTTCTTCTTTGTACCTTGTGGGACAGAACATGCCGTGTCACCTTCTCTGTTTTTAATGACATCAACCTCCACGATTCTGTTATTTACTATGAGTAGTTGTCTATGGGACCAACCCAGAGGCAAGAGCCAGAATGGTTAAGAGCAGGGTCTGGGGTGACAGATTGCCTGACTTTGAGTACTGGTTCTGCCAGATCTTAGCACTGTGGCCTTGCACAGTCATTTCTCCTCCCCAAGCCTCAATTCCTCACCTGTAAACAGGAGACGCAAACTGTACCTAGCACACAGACTTCTGTAGGAATTTAGATCTTCTTACCACATTCAGTGGGACTTTAACACTTTTGAATTGGACTGAGATATACCTCATACTCCTAAATTTGTTCATTGTGTTTTAAGAACATAATTCCTTACCATAATGCTTGAAACTGATGGCAGTGAGTGCAAAAGGACATAGCCATTATCCTCGATTTCCAGGTATCTGTGAATTCAACATGTTTCACCAAAAATATTATTACAAGAAGTTTAACATTCAAACAAATTTATTATACTTTATGCCTGCCTATTTGTCTTGACAGAAGATAGCCATTCTTAATTAGAAACTAAATAAATTCTACTCATATGTGCCTCAATATGATTACAGTTCTTTTATTATAATAACTAGGGGCCCAGTGCACGAATTTGTGCACCTTGAAAGGAACTGTGGGCCGCGAGGTTGCAATGGGCACAGGGGCAAGTTTCGGCCCATCCTCCACTCCCCCACCTGGCCCCTCCCACCACAGCCCCCAATCCCACCACCTGCTGCTCCCATGCGCTGATGGCGCTAGCCCAGATTGCACCTGCTAATGGCGCAGAGCGATTGGGGTGGCACCAGCAGCAGGTGTGAGCGGGGCCAGTGCTGTCAGTGGGTGCGAGCCATGGCTGCTGCCCTGATTGCCCCTCAGGAGCAGGAGGAGGTGGAGAAGTCCTCAGGGGCAATTGGGGCCAGCAACCGCTGCTCACCCGCTGACAGCACCGAGTGATCGAGGCCGGCACTGGGCTCTGGCAGCAGGTGCAAGCGGGGCTGGCGCTGGCAATGGGTGTGGGTGCCAGCAGCAGGTGCGAGTGCCCAGTGGGACCATGGCACATGGGAGTAAAGAATTTTCAATAACCACTAGAGGCTAGCCTAGATGACAGTGACTGGTGCCCTGCCTTGGTCTGGCACCCCCACTCACCTGCTCCACCATCCTGCTGCGGCCAATGCCCACCATATTTCACGCTCTGCTGCTTGCTGCCAACGCCTGCCATATTCCACGCATGCCCCCTGGTGGTCAGCGCACATCATAGTGACCGGTTGTTCGGTTGTTCCGCCATTCGGTCTATTTGCATATTAGGGTTTTATATATATAGACTAGTGACCTGTTGCGTGAAATTGCACGAGACCCGGGACCCCTTCCCCTCACCCCCATGCCATGGGACCGCTCTGAGTCCCAGAATCCCGCCCTGCATGGCTGGCATGCCATGGGATGGCCCCGAGTCCTGGAGTGCCACCCCAATGACCCGGGGTGCCGGGCCCCGCCCCTGTGATGTGCATGCGGGGCTGCGGAAAGCCTGGGAGAAGTAGCGTGAAGTGGCCGCTGGGACCCCTGCGCCCCCGTGGGGCTGCAGGAACCCCAGCGGAAGCCACGCAAAGCGGCTGCCGGCTCCACCCCTGCTGCCCTACCTCCTGCCTCCCGCAGCTGCAAGGAGGTGCCCCGCCTCCCTGGCACGACCATGGGAACCCGGCAGCAGGCGTGCAGAGCAGCCGGCCCCACCCCCGCTGTGCACGCCGCCATCTTGTGATGGTGTTATGGAGTGAGGGTTAATTTGCATATTCCCTCTTTATTATATAGGATAAGCATGATTATTTATTGAATAACTTTTTTTCAGGTATATATAGATAGTATCTTATTTAAAATGAAAACCTTATAAGCATAATATGGATGAGAAAACTAAGGCACAAAAAGAAGAAAGAGCTTCCTCAGTGTCACCTGGCTAGATAAGAGCAGAGTGGGAGTTCACACTCAGGCAGACTTCAGAGCCCATGGCTTAACTCTGTGCTCCTCTGATAAGCCAAGATAAGATTTTATCTGTGGTGACATATTTGTGTGACTCCAGATAGGCCTGACTAGTGTAGATACTGGGAAGTTCTGAGGCACCCTCAACACAAAACAGGAATCATGGAAATGCATTCCAGACAGTACTTGAAGGTGGGATGGGTGATGATTTAAAAAAGAATTAAACGCTATCTAGAATGACGCAAATCTTACCTAATAAAAGAGAAACATGTAAATTAACCATCACTCTGCTACGCCCACAGCCAATTAGAGTGAGTATGCAAATTAACCCAACAAAGATGGAGGTTAATTTGCATATGCAGGCATGGAGCAGAGTGGAGTGAAGCCTGCTATGAGGGGATGAGGGGTGGCAGAGGGAGCTACTGTAGTGGTGCTTCAGACAGAAGCGAGGACTTGCTGGCTCCCGGGTGAGCCAGGGGGGACTTGCTGGCTCCGGGCGGGCCAGGGAGTGGGGACTTGCCGCCTCCCGGTAGGAGCGGGGACATGTCGGCTCCTGGGCAGCTGGGAGTGAAGCCAGGGGAAGGAAGGCCTATTCTTGCACGAATATCATGCAACGGGCCTCTAGTTGTTTTATAAAACATAGACTCTGCAGCTGGAGTCCTTTGTAGTGTGAGGTGGAGGACTGTTTCCAGGTAGACCTGTGCTGGGGCAGGCGCACTGGGGAGGAAGCTTTGCCTCCCTTGGATATGGACAAGTGCTAGAGTTTGCCAGTGTCAGGTCACTAGAGAAAGGGTAATTGAGGCTTGATTTTTAGGGATGACTGGGTGGGCAAGTTTAAAAGGGTATACAGCCCCTAGTGGCAGAACAGAATTTCCCCACTTGCTTATTACTGTAGGAAATTCATTTAGTCTAGCACAGTGAGATCCCAGGCAGCAGCATCAATATCAACTGGGAGCTGATTAGAAATGCCAATGCTCAGGCCCCACCCCAGACTGCTGAATGAGGAACTTGGGGTGGCACACAGCGATCTGTGTTTTTAAGAAACCCTTTAGGTCAGTGGTCAGCAATGTCATTAGTCAACAGAGACAAATATCAACAGTACAACGATTGAAATTTCTTTTGAGAGCCAAATTTTTTAGACTTAAACTTCTTCTAACGCCACTTCTTCAAAATGGACTAGCCAGGCCATGGTATTTTTTGGAAGAGCCACACTCAAGGGGCCAAAGAGCCGCATGTGGCTCGCGAGCCGCGGTGTGCCAACCACTGCTTTAGATCATTCTGATAGACACTACATTTTAAGAACCACTACTAGCAGGGCACTTTTTAAATTCCACAATTAGAAATGAGAGTATTAAAATGTAAGAACATAGTTGAGAGCTCTTTAAGATGAATTAGTTACCGATAAATGTAAGCGAGTTTTGACCCACTGCACGTGATCTGTTTTCAAGTTCTTTTTGACTGAAATAAGATAAATCCAGTCGTTACCTCTTTCCTCTGCCATATACATGACTAATGTTCCTAAAATTAAGGCTTATGGCTTGTGGCATGGACCAGATGGGCTGTAGTTTATGGCCAGGT